>NC_137893.1:7953368-8553368 GCF_963455335.1 Martes martes | reverse complement strand
GCTCGATCTCATGACCCCAAGATCATGACCTGAGCAAAAATCAAGAGGCGGTCGCTTAACCAACTGAAACACCCAGGTGTCCCTCTCCCTGCAGCTTTAATAACAAATAGGCTTGAAGTCAAGGGATGGGAAAAGATATTTCACACAAGTGAAAATCAAAGGAGAACCGGGATGGCTATACATCTACTTGATAAAATAGACCTTAACTCAAAAGTTATAACAAGATACAAAGAAGGTCTACATATAATGATAAGGGGTCAATTCATCAAGAATATGTAACAATCATAAATACATATCCATGCCATATCAAAGCACTTAAATATATTAAGCAAATACTGACATATCTGAAGGTAGAAATAGACAACAATGTGATAAAAGTAGGGGATTTCAGTATTCCGCTTTCAACACCAGATAGATCGTCCAGACAGAAAACAAAGAAGGAAGTGCTGGGCTTGAACTATACTTTAGATCAAACAGCCCTAACAGACTTATACAACACATTCCATCCAACAAGAGAATGCACATTCTTCTCAAGTACACACAGATTATTCTCAGGATAGATCATATATTAGGTTACAAATCTTAGCAAATTTAAGAAGACTGAAATCACACCAACTCACTTTTCCAACTACAATACAAAACTAGAAATCAATAAGAGGAGAAATACTGGAAAATCCACAAATATGTGTATATTAAACAAGAGGCTCCTGAAGAAACAATGAGCCAAAAAAAGAAACAAAATGGGCAATTTCAAAAAATATCGAAACAAACACAAATGGAAACACAACATATCAAAACTTATGGGATGCAGCAAAAGCATTTCTGAGGGAGAATTTTAGTGATATGATAAAAGCCTACATTAAGAAAAAGGAGAGATTCAAATAAATAACCAAACTTCACATTTCAAGGAACTAATAAAAGAACAAATGAAGACCGAAGTTAGAAGAAGGAGGGAAATAATAAACATCAGATTAAAAAAACAATGAAAGAGAGACCAGAAAAAAACAATAAAGAAGATCAATGGAGCTAAGAGCTATTTTTTTTTAAAAGATAAACAAAAATGACATTTGCCTAGGCTTACCAAGAACAAACAGAGCAAGGACTCAAATAAATAAATAAAATTATAAACCAAAGAAGGGGTATTACAATTGATACTATAGAGCTACAAACACTTTAAGAGATTACTATGAACAATTATATGCCAGTAACTTGGACAACCTAGAATAAATGGAAAAAAAAAAAATCCTGGAAACATAGAAGCCACCAAGGCTGAGCTCAGGATGCAGCCAGAGAGAGGCCAAAGGGCCAGCCTCCCAAGCAGCAGCGAGAGGAGACCCTCTTGCCCTGCCTAGGTGTTGTTCCCAACACTTTTCTTGAAGAACTGACTGGCAGAACGGAAAACATAACATATGGCCAGGCTGTGGCAACCAACAAGACAGTGCTTCTCAATGTGTGGTCTTTGGATCCACAGCACCACCTGGAAATTTCTAGACATGCACCTTTCGGCACCACCCAGACCCACAGATCCAGACTCTCCAGATGATTGTGGTGTCTGAGAGCCACCCAACTGGGCCCCCACCTTATCACAGGAATCCTGAAGATGGCGTCTCTGTGGATGGGCCCATCCACACCTGACTGCCGGCCCCATCTGGCCCTCAACAGCAGGGGGAGCCAGGCCTCCCTTCCCCATGGTGGTCCACCAAGAAGCGAAAAGCCAGGGACTCATTACGGATTGCTCTTTCTGCTGTTGGATTGCCTGCAGTTGGAGGCAGGAAGTCCCTTTGGAGAAGCTTCTTCTCATGCAGGATGTTCCCCTAGAACCAGAAGCCAAGCGAAGCGTGTTGATAGCCAGGTGAAAAAGTGAAATTACACGCTCAGGTGCATTTGATTTGCCTTCGTCTTTTCTGTTAGTTCTCCCCTGAGTTACCTCTGTGAAAGGAAGGTCAAGAGTCAGATTCTGTCCCTGGCTCTGAGGATATTCTTTGCTTTTGAGATGGGAATTTTGCTTTTGCCTGATAATGCTGATTCAGACACCTTTTAAAAATAAATATGTTTTTAAGTCTCCCTAATAAAACAATAGTAATTCTTTAAATATCTGTCGACAAAAAACACAATACACTTTTAACACAGAAGATCAATTTTTTATTATATGCCCAAAGTCGTAAATCAGGAATGATGTCATTCAAATTCATTGAGCTGTTGGTGTTTAAAAAAACAACAACAAAAACCAAAACCTAACAACCAAAACTAGTTCAGATTGAAATGACCCTTATACTTTTTATTTTCTTAATTAGGGCAGCATCTACATTCATTCAGGATGTACAAGAGGGGATCATTTATTCAGTCCGGACAATGAGTCTGGAATTCTGGGCCATAAACTGTGTTTTGCTGGAAGCCAAGGTCCATAGGTCAGCTTGCTGCTCTATCTAGTCTTTTCCAATTATCAGGTAAATCACCTCCTCTGTGACATCTGGCTCTCCCAAGAGAAAGCACTTTTTACTGGAAAAAGGGGTTTGTCATGGTTGTCATCTGTTAGGGACTGAATCATGCCCTCCCCCTCACCTCAAACATTGAAGCCCTAAACCCAGTAACCCAGGGCGTGAGTATATTTGGAGATAGCATCTTTCAAGAGGTGATTAAGTTAAAATGAGGTCACTGGAGTGCTTATAAGAAGAGGTCTGAGCCCAGAAACACAGACAGAAGACCCTGTGCAGACAAGGGAGACGTGCCTGTCTACAAGCCAGGGAGAGAGGCCTTAGAAGAAACCAAACCTGTTGACACCTTGATCTTGGATTCTGGAATCATGAGAACACAAATGTCTGTGCTTTAAGCCACCCAGCCTGGGGGTACTTTGTTACAGCAACCCAAGCAGACTAACCCACATCCAGTCTGTTCTACCCCTCAGGCTGTCTTCCTCCAGGAGAACCAGGGCTGTGGACTTCTTGGTTTCCCTTTGTGCTCGCTTATCCCCAGGTCTGATTTATGAGCCCTGCCTTCCTTGGTGTTTATAGCAGCTACTGCATGGCATCCTTTGCTGTTTGGATGAACATGACCTGCCCCTTCCTCTAGATGCTGAATAAAGATGTAACAGGTTGGACCAGCAGCTCTTGGGACCCACTTCCTCTCAGTCCCTGCTTGGGCCTTCCTCAGGCACCATATGTTGTTAGTTACGACTTACTTTGTGTGTGGTCGTTTGGTCTCCTGTTTGTCTTTGAATGTTTCTTATCTGAACCCACAGGGTGGTATCTCCAGCTCTGTGGTCTCCCAGCTGTCTTTAATCTTGTATGAAATAAGGACATCCAGTACCATGAAAATGGAGTGCTGAGAGTCTCTAATTGTGGTTTGTCGTATATGTATGTATACCAGCACACACATGCAAAGCCTTTTGGTTGAGTGATGATTTGTGAACATACCTGCCTCTGTTCCATGACACACTGAGTTTTCTCGAATGGAGACCCAACTATATTTCTCACTATAGCTCCAGGCCTAGCAGGATGCCTTGTATTTATAGGTGCAAAATCATTTCTTTTTTTGAAAGGATGAATGGGTGTATACTCATGAGGGAATGGAAGTTTATAGAAGGAAAGCTATAATTTCTGAGAACTTAAACATTACCAAACTTTCCTACCCAAAGGGCAGGATTTATCTCTACACAAAACTTCATAAGTAAACTAGATCATTTAAAGTCATTCTTTTTTTAAAAAAGTTTATTTGTTTATTTGAGAGAGATGGGGGGAGAGAGTGAGCAGGGGGAGGAGCAGAGGGGGAGGAAGATGGAGGGGGAAAGACTCTCAAGCAGACTCCAGACTGAGTGTAGAGACTGATGTGGGACTTGATCCCATGACTCTGAGATCATGACTGAAGATAAGAGTTGGACACATAACCAACTGGGCCACCCAGGTGTCCCATAAAGTTATTCTTGGAGCAGGTTTACTCTACACACTTTAATTCTGAATGCAACATTGGTTTCGATTCTTCACCCTAGTCTCCTTCCACAGGGCCCAAACTACTGGAAAGATCAGACTGATATACAGCATCCAGGGTCAAACCCTGGGGTCACACAGAAGAACAAGATAGTTTGTGACTCTTTTCATGCTAAAGGGAAATGAGGTTTATTCTGTGGCTGGAGGAGAGGAGAGGAAGTTTGGGACCATGAGCCTGAGGGGAGGCAGTGAAGGCAGCAAGAGGAAGGCTCTGGAGCTGTTCTAGAGAGAGTCATTGCTGGCTGAAGCTGGGGGGGTCATGAGGAGCCGCTTCTTGAGAACTGGGGCCCTGGCAATGCTGTTTTGGGGCACAGATGACACAATCCGCCAAAGACTTAGGGGGACCACTCCCTTCCCTTCCAGGGAGCAAAGGGCATATGGCGTAGGAGTATGAGGTGGCAGGTGGGCACTGCGAAGATGCCATTCTGCATTACTGTGCAAGGCAAACAGGAGGGAGTCCATCCGCAGTCCACATGGGTCCAGCCACTGCAGGGTGAGGCTGCGAGACAGGGCAGAGGCATGGCTCCTGCCGTGCAGGTTCTGATGTCCCCAGGTTGTCTTTGCCTTTTTTTTTTTCCAATTCCAGAAACATCTACTACATTGTGAGTACACAAGTAGTATTCAGGAACTGTTTGCTAGCTGAATGAATGGCTTAGAAAGCAAAATGAGTTTCCACCAAGAGAGTCCATGGAAGCAGTACGCAGTACATTTCCTCCCAGTCCCCCACAGCTGCCCATGGTACGGATACCTCTCTGCTATTTGCAGACGATGCGACCTTATGTCCTTCTACTGCAGAGGCCACACACTTTGTGAAGATCCTAACTGGTTGATTTTGGAGACAGGTTCTCTGAGAACTGTCAACCCAGCTTAGGTTAGAAGTCTATTAGAATTCTGTGCCCGACCTCACGTGGTGTAAGGAGCTCTGGGTATTATACGCAACTGATAAATTATTGAACACTACATCTGAAACTAATGATGAACTATATGCTAGCTAATTGAATTAAAAAAAAAAGAATTTTGTGCCCAACCTGAATCCTGGGAGCATGTCTTTTTTTTGCAAATAGGGAGCACTCAAAGTTTGTTCCATACATATAAATAAATGAGGAGAAAATAATAAAAAGAAAAACGCTCTGATTTGAGTAAAAGAGTGGATGTGTATTATTTGCACACCTGTCACGTACATAGCTGGGTTGAACTATTTTATGTGCAGGACCCATGGGAAGGGAACAAGGGCACACTGCTGCCCCCACGCTCTTGGCTGTGGCAGGTGGAGGAGGAGGCAGCTCCACGGGCCTCTCATCTTCCTGGATGGGTATCTATTTCCCTCTGGTGGCCGATCTGTGCACTGCAATCAGTATTTCTGAGGCTCCGTGTGGTTAGATTTGAACAGAATAGGCTGTAAAACCTTGAGAGGTCCCTAGGGTTTTTGTTTTTTTTTTTTTTTAATTTATTTTCAGCGTAACAGTATTCATTGTTTTTTCACCACACCCACTGCTCCATGCAATCCGTGCCCTCCCTAATACCCACCACCTGGTTCCCCCACCCTCCCACCCCGCCCCTTCAAAACCCTCAGGTTGTTTTTCAGAGTCCATAGTCTCTCATGGTTCACCTCCCCTTCCAATTTCCCTCAACTCCCTTCTCCTCTCCATCTACCCTTGTCCTCTATATTATTTGTTATGCTCCACCAATAAGTGAAACCATATGATACTTGACTCTCTCTGTTTGACTTATTTCACTCAGCATAATCTCTTCCAGTCCTGTCCATGTCGCTACAAAAGTTGGGTATTCGTCCTTTCTGATGGAGGCATAATACTCCATAGTGTATATGGACCACATCTTCCTTATCCATTCATCCGTTGAAGGGCATCTTGGTTCTTTCCACAGTTTGGCAACCGTGGCCATTGCTGCTATAAACATTAAAGACCTCAACGTGAGACAGGAATCCATCAGAATCCTCGAGGAGAACATAGGCAGTAACCTCTTTGATATCAGCCACAGCAACTTCTTTCAAGATATGTCTCCAAAGGCAAAGGAAACAAAAGCGAAAATGAACTTTTGGGACTTCATCAAGATCAAAAGCTTCTGCACAGCAAAAGAAACAGTCAACAAAACAAAGAGGCAACCCACGGAATGGGAGAAGATATTTGCAAATGACAGTACAGACAAAAGGTTGATATCCAGCATCTATAAAGAACTCCTCAAACTCAACACACACAAACAGACAATCATATTTAAAAATGAGCAGAAGATATGAACAGACACTTCTCCAATGAGGACATACAAATGGCTACCAGACACATGAAAAAATGTTCATCATCACTAGCCATCAGGGAGATTCAAATCAAAACCACATTGAGATACCACCTTACACCAGTTAGAATGGCCAAAATTAGCAAGACAGGAAACAACATGTGTTGGAGAGGATGTGGAGAAAGGGGAACCCTCTTACACTGTTGGTGGGAATGCAAACTGGTGCAGCCACTTTGGAGAACAGTGTGGAGATTCCTCAGGAAATTAAAAATAGAGCTTCCCTATGACCCTGCAATTGCACTACTGGGTATTTACCCCAAAGATACAGATGGAGTGAAAAGAAGGGCCATCTGTACCCCAATGTTTATAGCAGCAATGGTCCCTAGGGTTTTTGATTCCTGCATTTCCCTGGCGGAAGTATCGTGACAGATTCTGAAAAGCCTTGGAATTCTCTACAGGACTAGAGCTTTGTTTGAATATCGGGGATGATCTAAAATACAAGCATATTCTTGGTTCTGCTCTCTAATCACCCACTGTCCTGTGATTCTGTTTTCTCGTTTGCGATCGTGTTTGCGGTCAGGCTGGTGCCGTGTGTTATTCCTTCACCTGTCAGGGGAGGCGCAGAGAGGCTCCGGCTCCCCGTCTCCTCACAGGAGCTGGAGAACTGCCCGCAGCTCTGCGCAGTGTAAGCCAGCCCAGGCTGAGTCTGCGCGGCCGTGCACACCCGGAGGGGAGGGCCGGGGGCTCTCAGAAACGTGACTTTGTCTCTTACGTTACTTTTGCCAGCTGAGCCCTAGGTTATTGCTTCCTAAGAACAATGTTTTTCGAATGTGCTTTGATGATACTTGAGAGCCAGCTACAAGCCTAAATGGTTGATACCTTATTTTATACTTGTGTCTATTTATGTTATTACAGCAGAAAGAAGTAATTCCACCGTGGAGGTCAAACTGGCCCTTTACAAGTTTTATTTACCACTGTCCAAATGCTGCACATTTTCAGATGAGACAACGGAGGCCTGGGTGAGTGACGGCCCTTCCCCAGTGTGAGGGGGTGGGGGAGGTTGGTGGCGGAGCTAAAAATGTGCGCCAGAGATCTGGTTTTCAGATGCTGGGCAGCTGTTCTCTCCACTGTGCCATTGAAGGCATCCGGATTACACGTATCTATTCTTTTTTTAAAAGATTTTATTTATTTTTTAACAGACAAAGATCACAAGTAGGCAGAGAGGCAGGCAGAGAGAAAGGAAGGGAAGCAGGCTCCCTGCTGAGCAGAGAGCCCGATGCAGGGCTCGATCCCAGAACCCTGGGACCATGACCTGAGCTGAAGGCAGAGGCTTTAACCCACTGAACCACCCAGGCGCCCCTAAGTGCATCTATTCTGATATGGATACAGTCTGTCATTGTTTCTCTTTGTCAGGGGAGATCTGATCTATAATTATTTAAAAAATAAGACACATCGGGGTATGTTACTCCTTTCCCTGGCGAGTCAAGTCAGAATGTATTTTGCACTGTTCATAGCATTTTGCCTAGCACCCGAAAACATGGAATATCGATTCTTGCCAAGCAGTTTACAATTAAATTTGGAGGAAAGACACAGATGTATTCTTTGACTAACTGATGACAAGGGAGCCGAGTAAAGCCAGAAGTGAGGACTACGCCTTCACCTTCTGTTCCACCTGCCGTGTGTCTTTAACTCCGCTTGGTGTCTTTGCACCCAGCAGTAACCTTTCCGTAAAGTCTCCCAGGAAGTGGAGAATGACACCTAGTCCCCTTGGTGCCACGGGTGCATCTGTCCATGCCCTGAGGTCTCCACTCCCGTCTTCCAGAAGTGGCCCAGAAGCATTCCTCAGGTCCGCCTACGGCCAGCCTCCAGGAGGAGTTGGGCCTCTGATGAACACATTGCTTGGCTGTCAAGGCCTGTTCGAGGCTCCTTGGGAAGAGTCTGGGTCCCTGCAGCCAGAGGCCCCCAGCCATGAGCAGCGGCTCTGTACCACACAGTCCACTCTGCCCAGCTAGGAAGGCAGCGAGCACCTCCTGGGGTCGGCCAGTGACCGTTGTCATCAGCCAGGCTGCATATGCACAAAGCACTGCAGCCACAGAAGTGTGTGTGTGCATGCAGGTGTGTGTCTGCAGCTGTGCACGCACACGTGGAGACATTCAGTCAAGGGAGCTGTGGCCACTTCCAGGCAGACTTGTTTTTCAGGCTTTGAGTGATGCTTCCTCTGGGGACCCTCAGTGTCATGACGGGGCTGTTCCTGAGTCAGTGTGGACCCTTCAAGATGATGCAACTCCAATCAAAATGCCCAAACACTGGCAAGTGGTATCTCCTAATTCTGGGCTATTCAGCTACAAATCCAGTGAGTGTCTTTTGAAAGTGTATATCCCCGGGGCCCGCAGATACAGGTCCTGTATCTATAACATAAGGAAGTGTGTCAGCAAGGGGACAGAGTCTGTGAGGACTAGGATAATCCCCATTGCTTTCATGTGCAAATTATCTGTTTATTCTAAACAAGCGCATTTTATTATTTCTCGCCACTCTCTAGGGGGGTTAGGCCAACTGGGCCTGGGTTGACTGTTGGCTAATGCCATCCCTTGTTCTCTAGCTGGCCTGAGCTCCTTTAAGAAGCACCTGTCATTGGCCAAGACATGTCACATGACCAAGCTGCTTTGGCAGGATTTTGAGTCTGGGTGGGTGGCAGGTGGAAGGATTATATGGACCCCATGACCCAGGGTCAGAGTTGGATAAACCCAACAGAGGCAGGCAGTGGGCCCCACGTGGTCAGGGTGGCAAGGTGAGTCTGTAAGCCCAATGAGCAGAGAGGCGAAGGAGGGTCTGCTGCCCTGAGCAAGTGGGCCATAGCAGGAGGTGACTGGGATGGGACAGTGGGCTGAAGTGGGGCTTAGGGAGAGTGGCCGATGAGGTCACCAACTACAGTAATTTGCCATTATTGCAGAAAAGGTGGTTCTACAGTATTAACACTTTTAGTCAGGCTCACATTCTTGCTCAGGTGACTAGACATTTTTTCTTATAAAATTTCAGGGTTTTTTTAAAAGATTTTATTTATTTATTTGACACACAGAGATCACAAGCAGGCAGAGAGGCAGGCAGAGAGAGAGGAGGAAGCAGGTTCCTTGCTGAGCAGAGAGCCTGACGTGCGGCTCAATCCCAGGACCCTGAGATCATGACTGAGCCACCCAGGAGCTCCTAAAATTTCAGGTTTACCAGAAAGTTGTACCATTCTGTTCTTGGCATTTATTGGTGTAAGTGACACAGCAGGATGGAAAATATGTGTGCGTGTGCGTGTGTGTATGATTTATATCACTCGTCTACGGATGGTATTTTTCGTCTTCTTTCAACTTCTGAAGCGTTTTGACATTTCGGTGGGAGTTCTCTTTCTTATCCCCATTATATGGTCAAAGGAAAAACACATTGAAAAAATTTGTAGCTCGGGTGCTTGTAACTTCAAGTTTTCGGTTGAAATTTGGCACAAGGATTCTGGCAACGTTATGAGCTGAAACTGCCGGAGATGTATTTATTATGGCCCGCAGCCACTGCAGCAGAAGTGGAATTTTGTCCGAGGTCGTAAAGAAAAGTGGCTTGAGGATTTATGGAAGCACAAATTGCTGGAGTATTAAGTGTAATCAATGCTCCAGGTGATGAGGGGCGTGAGGCGGCAGCTTTTTTTGCTCCCTGCTCCAAAACGACACAAACCTCTGTGAAAAGTTCCTGCCCTCCTCCCCACCCCACCCCATTCTCTGCTCCGTCCACCCTCTTCAGCTCCCCTCTCTATTCTTCTTCCTTCCTTCTGTCTGGCTTTACCCTGGAAGAGCAGTAGCCATTCCCGAGCCCTTCCAAGTCCTGTCCTTACCCTGGATGACAGAGTGACGTGATCTGCCTTGCGGTTCAGTTGGGATGGGAAACGATGTGGGCTAGTTTTCCAGAGGGGCAGGCAGGGTTTCCTTGGGAGACAAAGAGAAAATACAAGGAATTTTTAACTAGAGTCCCTAATACAGTCTTTTTCTCCTGTGCATTCCCTTGCTACCTGAGTTTCCGGCATGATTTTAGGGTTGGTATAGAGGGAGGCCGAGTCCAGCTAGTTTCCTCCCGTAGAAAAAGCTCCTGCTTGGGAGAGGCTGAGAGAGGAGGGGAGGGGAGAGAGAACTCAAGAGGGAGCTCAGAGGGAGAGAGGGGGAGAAGATGCAAGAGAGGGGTAAGGAAGGGATGACATGTTGTGCCCCAGCATGGTGGCTTACACGTGGAAGTAGGATTATATAATTTGGGGGAGAGATCTGCAAGGCATCTACTCAGTCCAGCACACAAAGGCGTTAACACAGGGATGTTCATTGCAGTGTTGTTTATAATAGTCAAATGTTGGAAATAACTTGCATATTCATTAATAAGGCAGTCGCTAAAAATTGTGGTTTTCCTTCTCATGGAATACAATGCAGACATCAACTCAATATAGTAGACCTCTACCTATTCACATTAAGGAGATCCGTGATATATTTTTATTTTTAATTAATTAATTAATTAATTTAAAGAGAGAGAGAGTGTGAGTGGGAGGGGAAAGGGCAGAGACAGAGGAGAGAGAATCTTAAGTAGGCTCCACACCCAGCATGGAGCTGAAGTGATCTCGTGACCCTGAGATCATGACCTGAGTGGAAATCAAGAGTTGAACACCTAACCGACTGAGCCACCCAGGCACCCCTTTACAGTATATATTTAAATTTAAAAAGTACTTTGCAAAGATGTACAAACAACATGTCTAGTATGATCCTTTATTTTGGAATATATATATATATATATATATATATAAAATCTAGAAGACATACACCAAAATGTTAACTGATTTTGTTTCCTAAGTGGTGGGATTTAAGGGAACGCTCATTATTCCCATAGATGCATGTATATATATAAAGAAATATGTACTTCCTTTCTGTAATGCCTAACAGTTTAAAATAGTGAACGTGACAGTTTTTGGAGTCTGAAAATCATTAAAGATGTTGTCATTTTTAAAATAAAATCTATCTTGTGTAGCTTCAATAAGGTTAAGTTTTCTGAGAATCTTAATTCTAAGTTGTTAATTAGAACTCTTTCCAGTGTACTTTTCCCCATTTCTGTATCATAAACTTAAACTCAATTAGGTGGTTTTCTTTCTTTCTTTTTAAAAAAGATTTATTTATTTATTTGAGAGAGAGAGGGTGGGGGGAGGGGCAGAGGGAGAGGGAGAATCCCAAGCAGACTCCACGCTGAGCAAGGAGCCCAAGCAGGGTTCAATCCCAGGACCCTGAGATCTTCACTGGAGGTGAAAACAAGAGTCCAACATTCAACGGCTAGACCAGCTGCACCACCCAGGTGCCCCCCACCCCGTAGGTGGTTTTCTAAAGCAATGGTTCTCAAACCTCAGCATGCACCGGTATCACCTGGGGCTGTGAGCTTGCACTAGGCTGGGCCACCCACAGAGCTGCAGGTTCAGCCTGAGAACTTGCATTTCCAACAACCCCCCAGGGTGGGACTGTTGCTGCTGGTCCAGAACCACACCTCCCACACTTTGAGAATGATTCCTCTAAGTAAGGGGAAAGGTCTTCAAAGTTAGAAGTCATGATCTCTTTTCCAACTTTTCCAACATAAGTGCTCCTTTAAAATATCGTATGTAAAATAGAGTAAAAGAATTCCTGAATTTTTACGAGACCATTTTCCCCATAAATTATGTAATGCATCTGTGTGAATAAGTATCATGGGCATTACTATCTCCAAGCGCCTGTCACCTGAATTTGAATTCTCTCCTGTGTCTCAGTACATGCATGCTGACGTTCTGAAATGACTGTGATATTTTTGCAGCTCTATTTGGTAAATTCTTGGCCTGAAGCCATTGCTCAAAGAGTCACAATACTGCTGACATTACATGTTAAAGATTCTCAGCGAACCAGAGGTGTGCAAACCTTTGCTTCAGGTTCTTTTTTTTTTTTTTTTTAAATATTTTCCTGTCCTGCTTCTGTTTGTCTTACAGCTACACCACTGTGTGGCATGCACCAGCGTCCCTTCCGGGCCATGCTTGTCCTCACTGGTCCAGTCAGTGGGGGGTGCTCTACTGGTCCGTGTCCAGGCTCTGCTCATACCCCTGGACCCTTTTTCACCATATCTGTGTGCTCCCCAGCATTTTTAAAGGACTGCCCTTGGGAGTCTTGGGGAATAAGACTTAGTCCCAGCACCCACGGGTCCCTTGGGGACAACCCCGAGGTGTCATTTACCGGGACCAGCTACCCTTGGTGGGGCTCTGGCCTGAGAGTGAGCCTTTGCTGAGCCCCTCGTCTCACCTTCCTTGCTTCCCAGTTGGGCCTGGGAGCTCTACTTTCATAATCACCCCATCGCTTGTACACGAATCATCAGAGGGTCCACTTTTGGGGAATTAAGACATGGGTCCCATGTATGGCGAAAGCCCCCTAGACATACCTAAGTGCATGTTACCCACACAGGATTATTGTCAACAATACAAGTGTGTCGTTGGGCCCTCTGCTGAAGGGTGAGCATGTGTAGAGATGTAAGGCACAGCTAATGTCCTGGAGGCATCAACTTCTTGCTCGAGAGATGGAAAACAAGCTGAACAAAATTTAATAATACACCAGGGCCGGATGTTATTTGAGACATATTAGCAGTTGTTTTCATCTTCAGGGTGTTCTTTGTCACCCTCTCCCTCCCCCCATGGAGTGCTGGAGCAGCCAAATGTCCTTTTGTTCCAAGTGTGACACAGAAGCCACAGGAAGGCCCACCAGGGCAAAGGATGGTGTGGTCAGGGACATGTGCGGTCTCAGTGGGGACTCCCGCTGAACAGATGAAATGAGGGTCTCACAGAACCTTCCCAAAGTCTCTGTACCCTCTAAACGTTCTGCCCTTACACGCAACTCCAGGGAAAAGAGGGAGACCCTGACGGTGATTGTGTGAGATTGCGTGAGTTCCTCCTTACTGCGACAGGATGGGGGATCAAAAGACAAATCCCCCTGCGGTACAGAGAACGAGGGCTGGGATCCATTCCCCCCACAAGCCTGGGACGTGGGCCAGATCGGTGGTGCAGAGGCAGCCCCGTGAGACGGAGCATTTGCGACTCTCCCGGGTTCAGGGAGGCTCTGCAGTGCAGGTGTTTTCTTGCATGAAGTTTCTAGTATCTTAGACCTTCAGGGAAGTTAAAGAGCTGGTGAAACCAATAAATAAGAAAAACCCTATGCAAAATCACACCCTCATTTTATGCTTTGCTTTGACTTGCTCTACTTTTAAGCTTGCCCAAGGCCAAGTAACCCCCAATTCAAGGCTGGTTAGAACTAATCAGAAGAGCTTTGTTTAACCAAGCAGACGGAGGTCAGTCCCTTAAAAGCAAAACATTCAAAGGGTTGAATTTTTATGTGCACAGACGCACCCGATTTACTGAATCCCTTGTATGACCCTGAGCTGAGCTGACCTAAGGTGGTCCCTTGACCTCTTCCAGGTAAACAAGGGTGGGAGACCTGTTTGCCAGGCTAGTCACACCTCCTCTTTCCTTCACGGTAACTTTTGGAATGAAAAATGGGTATGTCAGACCCTTGCTCCTCAAGGGACTTCTGGTATCAATTTATTTAACTATTTATAGTATGGGGAGAATGATATTTGCCTTTCTAAGGATTAAGGCAATAGAAAAATAAATGAATCCTTTTAAAGACTTCAGCTTGCCTAGAATATTACCTGAGAAAACCAGTGCTTCTATGATTGATTACGTTGAGCATGACATGGACAATGATAATGTTGATAAGCTCCTGGTAGCAGTCAGGGTTTGGTCAAAGAAGCAAGATCCCCAGGGGAGAGAATAGAGTTCCTTGTCTGTCTATACAATTATTCATAGCAATACTCCAACACTCCTGAGCAATTTGTATTTCATGAATACAGTATCTCTCCATTCAGTCAAGCCTTCTTTTAAAGTTCTAAATAAAGATTTATAGGAGCTCCTGGGTGGCTCAGTTGGTTAAGTGTCTGCCTTCAGCTCAAGTCATGATCTCAGGGTCCTGGGATGGAGCCCCATACTGGGCTGCCTGCTCAGCGGGGAGCCTGCTTTTCCCTCTCCCTTTGCCTGCTTCTCCCTCTGCTTGTGTGCTCACTCTGTCAAATAAATAAATAAAATCTTAAAAAAAAAAAAGGATTTATAGTTTTCCACCTGTAGGCCTCATTAAAGTTGTTCTCATTTATGACTTGATTGTTTTAAAAATGGAATATTTTATTTATTTATTTTTATTTATTTATTTTTTTTATTTTAAAGATTTTATTTATTTATTTGACAGACAGAGATCACAAGTAGGCAGAGAGGCAGGCAGAGAGAGAGGAAGGGAAGCAAGCTCCCCGCTGAGCAGAGAGCCCGATGCGGGGCTCGATCCCAGGACCTTGGGATCATGACCTGAGCCAAAGGCAGAGGCTTAACCCACTGAGCCACTCAGGTGCCCCAAAAATAGAATCTTTTACATTTTGAAGGGTAATTGATTGTTTCTGGTATGGATGGGAAAGCCATAAAATTTTATTTACCATATATTCTTATATTCATCAATCACTTACTTTTCTTAAATTATTAGCTTGCTGTTCATTTCCTTTTTTCCTTTTGTTTTTCTTTTTCATCATGAAAGCCCTAGAAGGCTTTCGCTGGATTGCTCAGTACGAATTAAACTGAGCGTCATCAATTTTGAGATTTTGGTTATACCAAAAATTCTATCAAGCACCCACAAATTGTGGGAAAACTCTGCTATAGGCTGTGGACTCAAAGATGAAGAAAATGCTCTTTTTGTCCTCAGAAATTCATACCAGTAGCCTGAAAGACTGGATTATTTGCATTTTACTGGAATGACGTGTGTCCTGTGTGTACTTGGGACAACATGCTTCCAGGAACCTTTGCCAGACTGAGCAGCCCTGGCTGCTTCCGTAGTGGCACTGGAAGTAGGTGAAAACAGCTTTAGAGCACCTGACCATTCCGCTCATTATTGCCCCTTCACTTCCACTTGACATTTGGGATATGTTCCTTAAATTCCATTTCTCTTTCTTTCAAGGACCTATGAGTACCTGCACCGTGATTCATGGTCATTGGCATTCCTGGGTATCTGATGTCTCAGGAGTGCTTCTGCATCTCTAGGGAAGTTCTTGACTATACATTTTAGCCAAATGAAATCTGACTATAGTGATAGTTCCTCTACTTTGGCTCCAAGTATTTCATTTCTTTTGGAAACCAAAGTGGATTTTAAAAATTCCCTTCCTGTCTTTGCGTCATCTGACTCTGCAAGTTCTGGTGAATTACCTGCCACGTGAAGAAGTCAAAACTGTCACACCAAGCGTGAGTGTCTGGGCATCAGTCTCTGGCTCTGCGTAAATGACAGAAGCTCTGTCCTTGATTTTTCGTGCACATTAGAGATGATAATTTCAGAAGCGTCAGATTAATGTCTGCAATAGCAACTGTTGTCAGTCATATTGTGAAAACATTTTTTCTTTTGGATTTTTTTTTTTTTTTAGAAATGAAAGCATACATTTACTCTGCAAGATCTGAGAAAATGATTTTAGGATAGCATGAGCATTTTTTAAAAAAAGATTTTACTTATTTATTTGACAGAGAGAGGGAGAGAGAGGGAGAGAGGGAATACAAGCAGAGGGAGTGAGAGAGGGAGAAGCAGGCTCCCTGTTGAGGAGGGAGCCTGATGCAGGGCTCCATCTGAGGACCGTGAGATCGTGACCTGAGCTAAAGACAGACGTTTAACAACTGAGACACCCAGGCACCCCCAGCATGAGTATTTGTGATTAAAAACTGATCCTGAGGTTTCCATGAGGGCTTCTCATCATTAAAATCTCCACAGGAGTCCATGTAGAAGTATGTTCTCCTTACCATTGAAGAAACAGGTCTCCCTGTAATAGTCAAAGTAAGCGCCTTGCTTTCGCAAACAGCCCACGTTTCAATGATTTATGGTAATAAGAAGTATTTCTTGTTCATATCAGAGTATAAAGCAGGTTGGGGTGGGGGTTGTTCTGGGCCCTGGGGTCCTTTCACCTGTCAGCTCTGCCATCTCCAAGGGCCTCAGAATCCCCTGCCAGATTCACTCCATCCTCCAGCTGACCACCAGAGAGCGTGGGGCATATGTGGGATGTCTTAGGGGCCAAGACTTGAGGTCACGCCTGTCACTTTGATCTATTGTCTGCTGGCCAGAACGCAGTCACTTTGCCTCACTTAACTAACTGCAAGGGGTCTGAAAATACAGGGCATGACACAAAACTAGGTGTGTGAGTTTCTGATAGTTTCTGTAACCGGGGACCCTAGTCTCGTGGGTTGACACAACACAAACTTACTCTCTTCCCATCCTGGAGGTCAGAAGTCCAAAATGGGTGTCGCAGAGCCAAGTTGAAGGGTACATTGTTTCTGACACTGAAGGGGAGAATCGGTTCCTTGCCTTTTTCAGCTTCTAAAGGCTGCCCGGTCCCCGGTTTGTGGTCACATCACTGTGACCTTGGCTTCCATTGTCACATCTTCTCCAACTCTCCGGTTGCTGCCCTCTTCCACCCTTTAAAGACCTTGTGACTACACTGAGCCCGACCAGGTGATCCAGAATAATTTCCACCACTCAGGATCTTTAATGACATCTGCCAGGCCTCTTGCCTGCTAAGGTAACACATTCACAAGACACAGAGATTAGGACGTGGACGGACGTCTTTGGGAGCAGTTACCCTGCTCTTGCAAAGGTGAGTTCTAGCTTTTTCTGTCACACTTCCTGCAAGAACTCCGCAGTGGCCTGTGCTTGGCTCTGGGTATCACTGGAGCTTACTCAGCTCTAAGTGCTAGTACGCCCTGACTGAGCAACACTAGCTGTCGGGCACAAGTCATGAGCCAGATCACTGGAAACTAATAAACTCACGGAGTAGAATCTCCAGTGCTGCACACAGTGCTGTCTACGGTCTAAAATCATACAGTTGTGACTGTAACTACTCAAGGGACTTTTTAGTTTTTAAAAACATTGCAAAAGGAATACTATGGTTGTTATAAAAAATTCAAAATGCAGAATACGGAGCTAGAAAGAATAAAGGGCAGAAGTCATCTTTCACGTCTCTCTCCAGCGGTAAGTGCTATTAGCATCCTGGAATGTGTTTCTGAGCAACTTCCATTTGTCCTCCTGATCTCTTCCCCACCCTTCTCCCGCTGCCTCTCAGTGGCTGACCCAGAGCAGACTGCATGAATGATCCTTTGCTCTCGGGCTTATCACTGGGGTCGGCCAAAGGGAGGCATTAGTAGGAGTTGGGAGGGCAGGAGACGACTGATGTCAGGTTATTTATTCCCTCTCAGTTCCTCCCTGTTGGGTTACCATGAGTTGATTGCATCTCTGCCAGAAACCAAAGTGACCTTTTCCATAAAGCCACCTTCTCCAGGTTATGTCGGGCTTGTGGGTTATAATGGTTCCATGCTCTTATTAGTCCTGGGCATTGCCCTAAACCTTATTCTTTCCCAAATTCCACCTGTACTTTTACCAAATTCTTTTCAAATTATACAGTTTTAATGCTGTGACCCTAATGGATACAGAGTGTGTCCTTCCAAATTTTGCTAGGACTTTACACACACACACACACACACACACACACACACACACACACAAACTCACATGCATGAGTAATAAGATGGTAAACTAGATTAAAGGGTCTGTGTGTGTGTGTGTGTGTGTGTGTGTGTGTGTAAAGGAGAGAGACAGAGACAGAGAGAGACAGTTAAGGACAGAAAGAGATAGGGAGACAGAGAGAGAGACAGAGACACAGAGAGAGAGAAACACAAGGCAATGGGGTGGTATTTGAAATATACCACTGTGCAGACATTTTTAAATCGATGGTCAAGAACAGATTGAATGGCTCACATGAAGGGTGTGGTGGAGCTAGGTCACTGCAGATTAGAGAGTACTTGTCAGGAGAATTGCTTTGAAAAGAAGTAACTTCAGTTGCTCTGAATATCTATCCTATCTCCTAAGGGTGGGAACACAGAGGTGATTCCCCTTTATCTGAAGCCAACTGGAGCTTTAAGGGGGCCCTTCCGAAGGAGTGGGCCAGCCTCTGACACACAGCTGAGAATGTAGAGTTTCTCTCAGCCAGAGGCAGCGAGTAGGAGGAACCTGGGTGCACTATGTGCATCCAGATACAGCCAGTGGGGAGGATGGGACGTGGGTTTATGAGTCCTTGTCATGGACCAGATGTGGACCATATGAGAGAGAGAACTGGCCATTTTCAGTCGTGTCCAAGAGGGCAATGGGTGTCAACCACCTGAATCCATGTGGCTCTGTCTCCCGAAGACAACAAACATGAGGGGACAGCCATCTGGAGAAAAAAATGCAGCCAACATCATGTAAAGTGCTGTTGGGTGTTCTTTACAGGAGGCCTGTGAGTTACTCCCAAAAGCACCCAGGAAAAAGAGTGATGCCAACCTGTAGGATCCCTAGTTGGGCAAGAATTCTGTTTCTGAACCCGATGGGGTCAGAATCCTTTAGCAAGCTGAGGGTTGGAAGACCGTACTGAAGGAAAACAGAAGAAGGAGACTTCAAGGTCTACAGGCTTCCAAGTTTAGCAGGTCCAGACTGGACAGGTTGTGAGAAAATCTAATTTAAGTCAGATCTGGGATTTTTATTATTATACAGGGTTAGGCGTCTTCAGTTGCTGAGTTGATGCTGTGCTTATGACTTAAAGCAACCATAGCATTTGCTTATTACCTATGAGTTCACAGAGGCCAGGATACCACCTGAATTTTTCCCTTAAGTAGAGAATGAACTCTCCCCACTGGACATATTTTATTTTATTTAACTTTTTTATTGTTAACGTGTAATGTATTATTTGTTTCAGGGGTACAAGTCTGTGACTTATCAGTTCTACACAAACCACAGCACTCACTACAACACATACCATCCCCAGTGTCCACCACCTAGCCACACCATCCCTCCCACCCCTCTCCACTCCAGCAAGACCAGATATATTTTAAAGGACTGGTGGAAGACAAAAATAGGGAAGTTTTCTCATTAGAATTTATGTGTCTTTCCTGTTCCATACACATCTTTTAAAATTGTACGTGACCATTGTTATACTTTACTTCCCCTTCTGGAACTTTCTTGATTCAGTTAGGGATGTATATTAGAAATCTTTCTGTGTCCTCTAATTTCACTGACCAGTGACAAGCTAAAATTCCTATTCGGATGTACAATATCTTATTTAACTTCCCCCTTACTAATGGACATTCTTACTATTTTTTTCCATTAAGAAACAGTTTTTACCACTTCTGTGATGTAGAAGAAGAATAGATTCTCTGATGTGCAGGTGCTGCTGCCAAGAGATTGACCCCATGTTGTTTGTGTCTGTCTGTCTGCTCTTCTTGGTCTGACAACAGTACCTTTGGGGATAGGGATATGATAAGAACACATCTCAAATTGTTGTCTTCCACTGTGCTTTTTTGTTTTATTTTTAATTTTTTTATTTTTAAGAAGATTTTATTTATTTATTTGACAGAGAGAGGGCACAAGTAGGCAGAGCAGCAGGCGGAGGGAAAGGGAGAAGCAGGCTCCCCGCTGAGCAGAGAGCTGGACACGGGGCTCTACGCCAGGACCCTGGGATCATGACCTGAGCCAAAGGCACGTGCTTAATCAAGGGAGCCACCCAGGCACCCCTCACTGTGCTTTTTTAAAGCAAATACAAAGTGGGGCCAGGGTTTGTCCTTCCTGGAGAGGAAACTGTGGCTTGTGTTCTTGTCATGTGATCTGACTAAGCCAATCAGATACTCCCTCCTGGGAACTTGGTTCTTGAACAGAGTGACATAAAATTGGAAAAAGGTTGGGGATGACTTGTCCTGAAAGGGATCTTATAAAGCTGGTCAAATGTAGGGGCGCCGGGGTGGCTCAGTCGGTTAAGATCCAGCTGTTCTTTCGGCTCAAGTCATGATCCCAGAGTCCTGGGATTGAGTCCTGCATCGGGCTCCCTGCTGGGCGGAGAGTCTGCTTCTCCCACTGCCCCTCACCCCACTTGTGCAGTCTCTCTCTCTCTCTGTCTCTGTCTCTCTCTCTCAAATAAATAAACAGAATATTAAAAAAAAAAAAAAAAAAAGAGGTGGAGCCCCTGCGTGGCTCAGTCAGTTAAACATCCAGCTCTTGGTTTCGGCTCAGGTCATGATCACCAGGTCCTGGGATCAAGCCCGGCATCAGGCTCTCTGCTTGGTGGGGAGTCACTTCTCTCTCTACCGCCCCCTGCTCCTGTTCTTTCTCTCCCCTCAAATAAATAAATAAAATCTTAAAAATTATTATACCTAATTTAGCCTGAACATGTCTCTATTGTTTGTCGATGACATAAAGAACATGCACATTTAATGTTTTGGCAAATATCTGTAGTTGCTGCGATTGCAGTTTAAATTTCCACCAACAGCTGAAAGCTTCTGGACTTCATTTTTTTTTTTTTTTTATTGGCTTTAAGCAGTTCTGTGGTGATATACCCAGAGATTGTCCTTTTATTCAATTTTCCTGATACAATATCACTTTGATTTCCTGGTGGAATGATTCTATTTCTAAATGAACTAAACGATATTAGCTGCAAGGGGTTGGCCAACAATAATTCATTTACTCTTGCTAGAATACAACTGGCTTATATTTAACTTGCCAGAGGTAAAGTTGATTAAATGGCCCAGTGTTAAATTAATTTTATTTATAAGTGGAGTGATTCACAAGGATATGAGCCACAAACTTGGACTCCAAGTGTTCTAAAACTGAGTATTCTCACATGATCACCTTAGCAACTGTAAACAATGACATAATTGTCAAATACCAGCAAAAAGAACAGTCAAGCATGCTACAAAAATTTCCTCTAATTAACATCATGTTTGCCAGTTACTTTATTCTTACTGAAATATATATTAGAAAAACCAGCTGTAGAAGTAGAATAATTTATGATTTGAATTGAAGCATATGAAAAAGGAATCAGATTCTCCAACTGGGTGAATGCCATCATTAAAAGCAATACATGTAGGGTTCATTGTCCAGTGCACAGAGAAATGTCCGGATTATTCATGGATGATAGGAATCATACATAAGAATGAGTGATAATGAAGAGTCTATCACCAAGAATTGTATGTACCAGGAAGGATATTGAGAAATGGAATCATGCCTACTACCAACTTCTTGAAATATTTCTTGCATCATGAACAAGAGGAAAAATGTACATATTTTACTTTATCCCCTCTTTTTGCTCCAACTACTTTTGTTGAATTTAAAGAATAGAAAATTTCCAGAAGAGAGAGAATTAGAACGTGGGAGCAGGGGCTTTGCAAGATTTTGTTTAAGAGCTGGGGGTAATTAAATCAATCACCAACATGCATCTTATAGGATCGTAGGAAGATTGCTTAAGTAAATAAAGTTGTGTTGTTTTGTTACTAAGATACATGGAAAAGATTGCCTTTCGTGTGCCAAGCAGTGCAACTGACAGGTGGAGAAACTGCCAAGTTCCTGAAATAAAGGCTGACTGCCAAGGCCTCCAGTGTAGTGGGCTGATGAGAATGGACATTCCATGCTTCTCGTATTTCTCAATTAAGAAAGGTGTTGCTATATGCAGGTTCTTTATAGATACTGTTCATCAGTTTAAGGAGTCTCCCTTGAGTTTTGAATTTAAGATTTTTTTTAACCTAAAGGCATGTATCTAATACTTTTTCTGAGTTAACTGAGAAGACCATATGGTTTTTCTCCTCTAATGTATTAATGTGATTCCTTATGTTTATTCTAATGTTAAACCTCCCCTGAATTCCTAGGATAGAGCAAGTCTGGAGAAGATACATTTTCATACTTATACTTGGCTGGATTGGATTTGTTCTGCTGCTTAGGATTTTTGTATTGATGTTTACAAGTTAGATTGTCTGCAATTTTCTTTCATCATATTATCATTGCCTAGTTTTGGCATTGAGGCTCTGTTCGCCACATAGAATGTTACTGGGGCAGTACTCCCTCATTTCCATCTTCTAAGAGACTGGAATGATCTTTCTTAGAATTTCCTCATAAAATTGGTTGAAACTGCTATTTTATTTTTGGGAAGATATTTAACTACAGATTAAATTTCTTTAAAAACTGTAGGACCATTTAGACCTTCTCTTTCTTCTTGAGTCAAGTTGAGTAAGTTATAATTTTCCAGGAGTTTATTTCATAGATGTTTTCAAATTTATTAACATTATTTATGAGAAAATCAAATAATGATGATGAGCAAACAAATATGATAATCCATAATATTCTTTTTTCTTCCCGGACTTTGATTGGATAGATGCCAGATCTTCCCATTCTTTTTTAAAATGTCTTTTCCTTTCTTTATCTTTTCCATCTTCTCTTACCTCTGTTTTACAGTCTTGGCAATTTCTTCTGACCAGTTGTCCAGTTGCCTAATTTTCTCTTCTGCCGTGTCTAATCTACTATTTAGCCATCCACTGAATGTTTATTATTCATGGTAATATTTTTCATTTGTAAGTTGTTTTGGGTATTGTTGAAACTATTATTTATTTATTTTATTATTTTTCAAAAGATTTTATTTCTTTGTCAGAGATAGTGAGAGAGTGCACAAGGGGGAGGCTGAGCTAGGAGCCTGATGTCAGACTCAATCTCAGGACTCTGGGATCATGAGTTGAGCCAAAGATAGATGCTTAGGGGACTGAGCCACCCAGGCATCCCCAAACTATTATTTACTTTTTATTCTATTTTTATTTCTTTGAACATATCATGCATAATCATTTCATATTTTGTATCTAATAATTCTAATATCTAAAGCACTTGAGAGCCTGAATCTTGTTCCTGCTGATTATTCTCATGGTGTTTGTTTCTTTGCGGGTTTGTGATTTCTTATCTGATTAACCTTAAACTGTGGAAATCATGAGGGCCTAAAATGGAGATGTTTTCATCTAAAGAGGTTTTGTATTTGCTCCTGCCAGGGACAGAAGATGTTTCTGACGTAGGACACTCAGGAGTCCAGGCTGATGTTGAGCTTGGGGGCACTCGGATTCAGTCTTTGCCTTGTGGTAAGCCCAACAATTAATCATGGGATCCCTTAAAATCCACTTCCCAAGGGGCACGTGGGCGGCTCAGTCAGTGGAGCAGCTGCCTTCAGCTCGGGTCATGATTCCAGTGTCCTGGGATCGTGCTCCGCATCAGGCTCCCTGCTCAGCGGAGAGCCTGCTTCTTTCTCTCCCTCTGCCTCTGTTCTGCCTGCTTGTTCTCCCTCTCTATTTCTCTGTTAAACAAAGAAATTAAATCTTAAAAAAATGCCTCTTGCCATCACACATATACCATGTTCTATAAATTCTACTTCCCAGGATCCCGTCTATCAATGCATTTCATGCATCCTCCAGTCCAGCCAACCTGAGCTTCTCAAAGCTCTCCTTCTCCTTCTTCACATCAGTCTCTCTGGTGAGAAGGTCCTGTTATCACTGTTTCCACTTGCAATATCTCTCCTTCAAGGTCTGGCTCAAATGCTCACCCTTCTAAGACACTTTCATTGTTTCCTCAGCTTACCAAGCTTGTGTCTCCAGTGCATTAAGCATCTCTCTCTCTCTCTCTCACACACACACACACACACACACATGCACAGATACACAGATGTGCACACATGCAGATGCACAGATACACACAGTTGCACAGATACAGACATACAGATGCACACACACAAAGTCCTATCCTTCCCTCAGGAATTAGTTGTTTTGTGTTTTGTCTCAGAATTCCTTTCCTTCTCTTTTCTACTACTCTGAAGCTGCCTTTTTCAGTCAGGTTCTATTTCAGTCTTCTTTTTTTTTTTTTTTTCAATAGACTCCACATCCACTTCAACATGGGGCTTGAACTTATGACCCTGAAATCAAGATCGGAACTGAGATCAAGACTCAGACACTTAACTGACTGAGCCCCGCACGCACCCCTATATTTCATCTTTGTAGCAAATCCCCTGCTTTTCTCATACCAATCCCATCTTTAATAATTCTTTCACATAAAGGTGAAATGTGTTTATAGGATCCCATCTGTTTTAAAGGGAGCACTGTGGAGACATCCCTGAGAAGACTGTGGTGGTTGTAACTGCATAATTATACCGAGTGGCTCCCCTGAAGGCTTTCTAGGTGGAGGGTTGGACTGGAAGTGGGGTGTATTCAGTGGATGCTTTCAGGGGACTTAATTCTGAAGGGCTAAAAGGCTAAGAGCTCTCCACTGATGTGTATTTTATATGGACAATAGAGGGAAAAAACCCAGAGATACTATTTTGAATGAATGATTCAATCTCGAATATGTGCATGGAGCCCAGTGACCACATTCAGAAGGACATCAGAGCAAAGACAGGGAAGTGAGGGGAGTGGGCAGAGGATCATGCTTGCCAGAGAGATTATCCATCCTCATTTGAGGAACAGTGGCAGTCTCTTTTCTCAGAGAAGTTATAATTTGGTGGTTTAGCAGTTTCAAGTTTTCCGTGTGATATTTG
This sequence comes from Martes martes, assembly GCF_963455335.1. Classification (NCBI taxonomy): domain Eukaryota; kingdom Metazoa; phylum Chordata; class Mammalia; order Carnivora; family Mustelidae; genus Martes; species Martes martes. The sequence continues at coordinate 8,528,655 of NC_137893.1, read as the reverse complement.
AAACTTTGCATATTTTCTTTCCTGCCAACAGTTATAACAATGCATCCTGCTTTTAAAAATACATTCCGATGACATCTTCATGTTAGGCTCTGCAAACCAACAAACGAGTGCCTGAAGAGAATATCCAGCTTGATTAATTAGCCTTATTTAGGAGTTTGCTAACTATTGCAATATGCAAAGTGACCACATTTTGATTGCTACATTTGAACTTGTATTTGATATAAAGCTTACTAAGCCAGGCAGATAAGTCACACATGAAAGTGAATGATACATGGTCGTACCTTCTGTGATTTGCCACCAAAATATCATTCTTCTGAAAGATCATTCCAGACACTGTGTTTTACTCACGCTTGTGCTTTTGGTATTTAGCTTAGTGCTCGACACGTAGAAGGCATTCCAGGCATGTTTATTGAAAAATCAGTGAAGGTATTTAAACATAATTTCTAAAGCCTAGAATGTTCTCTACATTCTTCATGGTTTCATGGTACACCAAAAAGGAATAGGAGTTTGCCACCAAGCTGGAACAATAACACATGATTACAAATGATGTGATGCAGACATAAGTGCCAAAGGAATTTTCAGGAGAAAATTCTTTGACAGTCTAGTCAGGGAAGGCTTCCAGGAGGAGGTGGCGTAAGATTTGAATACATGCTGCAAAAAAACATTGTTGAAGTGAACTGATTAGGTGAAGGAAAAACGGGTAGGGACCTTCTAGGTTAAGGGAGGTGCATGAGGGAGTACGGAGGAGAGGTGGCCAACGGGAGCAATTAGGAAAGAAACTGTCATTTCCATTCACAGGATCCTTAAGGGGGGCCTGCTAAATGCAATGAAGCTGCAAATGGAATCTGTCCTGGATGGGTCTCTGCATAGAATTTATGAGCTAAAATCTATGTCATATTCTATGAATGCACAAGGATCCTTGCCATTAAAGCAAACCAGAAAGTCAAAACCTCGGGGAAAAAAAAAAAAACAAAACATGCTCAGGGACACTGGCCTCTGGGACACACTGATGAAGGACATCACAAGCAGTGGAGGGTAGAATGTCATGTTCTGTGACCCTGTGGAGGAGGCCCGGGGAGGTGGGTTGCCTTTCCCAGCAGCGCAACCTCAGCTGGAACAAAGGGGAGTGAGCGTGGAGTAAAGATTCAAAGAGAAACAAATCACTGGTCATTGAATCTAGGAATTGGCAGGAAAGCAGGGACATGGCCACAGGATCAGTCTGTGGTAGCAGCCTCCAGGTTAGTCCTCCATGGTCTGTGCCTCCTGGTTTTTACATCTTTGTGTAGTCCCCGCCCGTGCTGCATCAAGGTTGGTCTGAGTCACCAATAGAATATGATGTAAGTGGTGGTAGATGCTTCCAAGGCATATCACAGAAGGTTGTTCTGCTTCTTCCTGGACTTCTGCTCTGGCTACTGTAGGGGATGCCAGCCGCCATGTTCTGAGCACACTCCGCTCTGTTGGAGGCCCAGATGGAGAGGAACTGAGGCCAACAGCCAACAGCCAGCACCATCATGCCAGCCATGAGAGGGAATCCTCTTGAAAGTGGGTGCTCCTGCAAACCGTCAGATGACTACCCAAAGCTGACGTTCTGACTGCATCTCGTGCGAGACCTGCAACTGTAACTGTCTAACCAAACTGCTTCTGAATTCCTGCCCCACAGAAGCCGTGGCAGACAACACATGAGCACTGCTTTAAGTCACTACTATTTGAAATAGCTGAAACAGAAGCCCTCTGGAAAAAAAAATATGAAAAAAACTAAACCTGTCATATCCTTGGACTAGAAGAGGAGTATCCCTCAATCTCTGCCTTTCTGATATGATGGTGTTGGTCAAGGTGATCACGGACATTTGTAAGCACACGGACTCCTCCCTGGCAGCAACGGGTAGTATCAAATATACCAAACCAGGTACACGAGCTGATTGGAGAAATTATGGTGTCTGCAAATCCCAAGGTACCCAACACCCATCTGTTGAATGAATTAAAGAAACAGGAAACGGGATGTGTGTCACCAATCAATTAAAAAAAAAAAACAAACCTGAATTTGTTACACAATTACTTTCCACTCATTCCTTCTCCATGTTGGAAACAATAAATGAGTATTTGCTTGTGATTACCAGACTCAAGGCAGTGATCGTCCCAGAATGGGAAATCTAGTCTTTTTCTTTTTTAAGAGGGAGGGAGGGAGAGAGAGAGAGAGAGAAAGGGGGAGGGGCAGAGGGAGAGGGAGAGAGAGAATCTTAAGTAGGTTCCACACTCAGACCAGAGCCCAATGTGGGGCTCAATCTCATGACCCTGAAATCTGACTTGAGCTGAAATCAAGAGTCACATGATCAACCAGCTGAGCCACCCAGGCGCCCTGGGGAAATCTAGTCTTTCTAAATTGTGCTTGCGGGAGGGTCTCTTAACCTGAGGATGTCTGCCCGCTGGTCCAATGAATCACTGGTTAAGCATGGAGGGTGTTCAGCACAGCCAGGATCTGGGTGGGAGTGGGGTGGCAGCAGGGCAGAGGTCCAAGCTTACACTTCCTTCTTGCAGAGGCCTATCCCACCAAGCTTGTACTACTGAGTGCAGAATGTCCTCCAGCCTGCATGCACTCAATCAGTTTTTGCTGTGCACCTGTGTCAGTCAGGTCACATGCCAGTTCCTGGGCTACAAGGGGAGCAAACCCAGACATGGTCTCAGCCCCAGTGGAGCTCACAGTCACACTGTGATGATGCACAACAGATAAACACTTGGAGAACTATAAACACACAGCCGTGAGAAGGGCTTGCAAAGCAAAGTTATCTGGTACTTCAAGTGGGCATGCATTTGGGGGGGGGGCATTTTACCAGCTTGCAGAGGTCTGGGAGACTTTGATATGAGCTGAGTTGTGAAGGATAGGAAGGAAGGCAGAAAAAATAGGGGAAGGGATCAGCTGGTGCAAAAGCCCTGTGGGAGGAGGCAGCACAGTGACTTGGGGACAGCGAGAAGGCTGGTGGCTGTGTGCAGAGTTATTGCAGCAGGATGGGTGGGGAGGGGAGAGGTTGAGGGAAGAAGGCCTTCCACTGAGAAAAGAGACAGACGGAGAGCCAGAGCTGAAAAGGCCCTGCCAGCAAAGGAGATGGAGGCATTGTGCAGCAGAAGCAGAGAAGCCAGGACAGTACTGAGTGTCGGGGGCCAAGAAAAGGGTGTTTCCCAAAGGAGGAAGAGGTCATGGAGGTGACGCCACTGGGCAGTCATGGGACTAAGGCTGAAGCAGGAGCAGAGGACTAGGGCCCTTCCAGGAATGGAGGTGACCCAGGGATAGCTCAGCTATACCTTTTCTTTCAAGAGCATCATAAAAATAATTACTTAGTTCACGAATTATGTTAGAGAAGCACATGGATTTGAATGGTACAAAATCATAGGACGTTTCTTCTTGAGTGACACTTTCGTCCAGATTCTGAGGGATGTAAGAAAAATGGGCTCAGTTTGCTGCTTCTCAAATGTGGTCTGAAAGATTTGGTTATGAAACTGATGCAAAAAAAAAAAAAGTGCCTTTTCTAAAGTGTTAATAAAAGAGGCTCTAGTATTAAATACCCCTCCCCTTGCTGATATTTTGTTGCTTTTAATTCACAGAAGTGTTAGGAGACTAGTCTATAATGCAAAGAGGGCTGAGTTTGCAAAGGGAGTGTCATGATTTGCCTCTTGGCTCTCACAATAACTGTATACACAGTTAGACAGTTGTACGAACTGTTTAACCTCAGTTTGTACCTCTGTGAAATGGGAATATTGGTGTGTTTTCCTCCTTCATGGTTCATGAAGGTGAACAAGGTCATGCTTTGTGAGTTGAAAAGCACCACATACTTACAGTTAAGAGTACATGAAGCCATATCAGTCAGTCCCATTTCAGCTAGAAGGAGGTATAAGAATGTCGTTGAAGGCAGGTTTGGTAGTGGGAGGGGTTGGTAGAGGCTCCATGGGTGCTGTGTGCTGGGCCAAGCCATATGAGAGGGGGTGCCACCCAGGAGGAAAGGCGGTGGGGGGCACTGCTAACAATCTCTCTTCCTCATCACCTTCTCCAGGGCTGGTTACTCTAAGTAGCGTGATACTACAGGTTATGTGTTCTGGGGAGACGAGGGTCTTGCTGGGCACCAAGATTATTCTAGACTTTTCCGTGGCTTGCCCTGGGGGTAGCCCACTGGGCTGCTGATGGCAAAGCCCCTGTCCCCTGTCAGCTGGCGCATGCCATTTCAGAGGTGACCACCAGTCTGTGCCGCTGAATATAGGCCGGGTATGCAGTAGGAGCTCATTAAAGGCTTGCTGAAGAAAAAATTAGTTTCCCCATTTTGAGCACCGGTACCCGCCTATCTGCATGGGGTCCGAGGCGCATGTGGCTGGTGTGACATGCTCTGTGCTTGGCAGCTCTGTGCCTCCGTTGTACCCACCGAACTGCAGCCCTGTGGGAGGCGGGGCGGGGCCAGCGCAGGCTGGAAGGCAGCCAGACGTGTGTTTTGCTAGCATAATGCCTCAGCCAACTTCTGCAACTTCCAACCACAACTCGAAGGTGGGACATTTTGAGCTTTTGTTCCACCCCGGCTTACTAACGCCTTCTCCCCAAACTAGACTTCTTAATTCTGCAGGATTAGAGTGAGTGCACCCTGAGTGAGGTCTGCCTATGGAAATTACATGCGGGGGGGGGGTTAAAGCCCTCCCTGGGGAAAAAAGAGAATAAAGTAAGAGAAGGGATAGGCGGCGTTTAGAAAGAGGTCCGTAAGTTTCACAGCTGAAACAGCCCAGTGCTTGGGATTGTAAATTCTTGTGTGTAAGCTCTTCGAGGCAAGGAGCTGCCTGAGCCTCAGTCACAATTTATCCCTAGATTCTAACACATTACTTGATGCAAGAACAGCTGTTCCACCAAGGTTACATAAAGGAATAGATTAATGAATGTTTTCTCTCGATCTAGCCAAGTTCTGTGCCCACTGACAAGTGGCGGGTGATAAACGTGGATATCTAGCTGCTTCCATTTGCAGCATGTTTGCCTAATGGCCTGGGGCCACCAGACAGAAACTTAGAGTAAGGTCTGTGGGCTTTCCTATCATGGCAATCAAAACATTCCCAATTAGAATCTTCCATGATTCTTAGGCTAGGTCGGGTATCTGACATCTTAATCCTTTATGTTTCACTAATTCGCAGTATATTTGCACAGAAGAGGACTTGCCTTGGTAGCGCTTTGCAACGGAAACTAGTCAGAACTTCTGCCCAGAGGAAGCATGTTTCGGGCAATGATGTATTTATGGAAATGTAACCAGCACTTCTCTCCTGCCTCTTCCAAACCTCGAGAAGGTGAATGATGTAACATTGAGGTGTTGTGTAATTGTCTGCTAACAAAGATTGCTCACCATTTGGATGATAAAGAGGTGTCTCTGATCCATCTGTACTGGACACGGGGTGAGCAAAACACAGTTTTATTTGTACTCTCTGCTTGGATCCTGATGCTTTTGCTGAAAATCGAATAGGAGACATCTGGAGGTGCATGGTGTGGTGGAAAAGACACGCACCTGGAGTCAGATGGTGGGGGGAGGGCTTCACCTACACTAGGCGGACAAGCCACATAAACTCTTGGAGCCTTGGTTTTCTCTCTGTAGATGCAGAGCAGTGTCTCTAAGATTGTTGTGCAAACCAGAACAAAACAGATACCACTCAAGAATATATGATTAAACTAAGCATTTTGAGATGAGACCCTCAGGATGAATGAAGAACAAACCTCACTGAGAAGCGAGAGAAACGTTCCCAAAAGGAAGGCTGAAGGAAATACAGGTTCGTAGCTGATCACCAGGCAAGAGGCACCAGCCAGGGTTTAAGGTCAAGAATGTGTTGTGATCATATTAAAAAATGGGCAGAAGATATGAACAGACACTTCTCCAATGAAGACATACAAATGGCTACCAGACACATGAAAAAATGTTCATCATCACTAGCCATCAGGGAGATTCAAATCAAAACCACGTTGAGATACCACCTTACACCAGTTAGAATGGCCAAAATTAGCAAGACAGGAAACAACGTGTGTTGGAGAGGATGTGGAGAAAGGGGAACCCTCTTACACTGTTGGTGGGAATGCAAACTGGTGCAGCCACTTTGGAGAACAGTGTGGAGATTCCTCAGGAAATTAAAAATAGAGCTTCCCTATGACCCTGCAATTGCACTGCGGGGTATTTACCCCAAAGATACAGATGTAGTGAAAAGAAGGGCCATCTGTACCCCAATGTTTATAGCAGCAATGGCCACGGTCGCCAAACTGTGGAAAGAACCAAGATGCCCTTCGACGGATGAATGGATAAGGAAGATGTGGTCCATATACACTACGGAGTATTATGCCTCCGTCAGAAAGGACGAATACCCAACTTTTGTAGCGACATGGACAGGACTGGAAGAGATGATGCTGAGCGAAATAAGTCAAACAGAGAAAGTCAAGTATCATATGGTTTCACTTATTTGTGGAGGATAACAAATAATATAGAGGACAAGGGTGGATGGAGAGGAGAAGGGAGTTGAGGGAAATTGGAAGGGGAGGTGAACCATGAGAGACTATGGACTCTGAAAAACAACCTGAGGACTTTGAAGGGGCGGGGGGTGGGAGGTTGGGGGAACCAGGTGGTGGGTATTGGGGAGGGCACAGATTGCATGGAGCACTGGGTGTGGTGAAAAAACAATGAATACTGTTACGCTGAAAATAAATAAAAAATTTAATTAAAAAAAAAAAGAATGTGTTGTGGCTTTGTTTCAGAGAAGAGATACTGCATTTCTCTTTTTCATCGGTCCACAGTTCATTCAACAATCGTTTCCTCTCTGTGGGACGACACACACCTGGTCAAGTTTTGGGGTGTCCCGATGGCGGCTCAGGGTTAGGTTGTGAGCTCGCGCCGGAGCAGCTTGGCGCGGAAACCGCGGGGCAGCCGGCAGCTCCGGCGCAGGTGTCCCTGTCGCCTGCAGGGGCGCTGCCAGCCGCTCGGAGGGGCGCGAGGCTTCCGAGGGCGGGAGCGGGCCACACACAGGTGGGAGTCCAGGACAGGGAGCTCCGAAGCAGTGTTAACACCACGGATCCTAGAGGAGGCCGGGTCAGTCAAGGCCTCGGGCCGGAGACTCCCCGTACTTCAGGACGGATTCCCGAGAGCAGTGATGAGCTCCGCAGAAAGGACAGCCTGAGCCGCAGGGTCCGCGGACATCAAAGCCCTCTCCTGGGCGCGCGGGGTGTGGGAAGGCCGGGCTGAGCCGCAGGAAAGGCCACGATGTGCAGAAAGAGGTGAAGGGACGTGGCTCCGGTCCCCAGCGTTGAAACCCGGGGTATCGACGGGATCGTAGGTCACTCTTGGAGCCATTTCCCGAGCCAGAGAACCAGAGACGTTAGACAAGGGGAGGAAATTCTCACTGCCCTGAGAATCACCGAATTTTCAGAACCACCAAGCGGGGTTCCGGGGCGCTCGGGCACAGGAGCCCCGACGCGGCACCCGGTGCCCCTCCTGCCGGAGCCCGCCGCCCCGCCGCCCCGCCGCCCCGCCGCCCCGCCGCCCCGCCGCCCCGCCGCCCCGCCGCCCCGCCGCCCCGCCGCCCCGCCGCCCCGCCGCCCCGCCGCCCCGCCGCCCCGCCGCCCCGCCGCCCCGCCGCCGGCAGGGGGCGCCCGCTCGCGGCTAAAAGGCTCGGCGGGCGGCCCGAGGCCTCAGTACACCGCGCGGCGGTCGGTGCGCGGGCGGAGCGATCAGCGCTGGGCCAGGGCGCCGCGGCCACGGCGCGAGCGCGCGCACCCACACGGACGGCGAGGACCCGACGGCGGCGCCTCGGCGCTCCCTGACTCCCTCCCAGCGCCCACCCGGCAGCCGGCCCGCCCAGCCCGCCCAGCCCGCCCAGCCCGCCGCGCACCCCGGGCTCCCGATGGCGCCCGAGGCCGGGGCGGCCCCGCGCGCGCGGTGCCCGCTGCCCTGGGTGCTGCTGCTCTTGGCCGCGCTGCTGCCCGTCGTGTCCCCGGCGGGGGCTCCAGGTACGCGCAGTCCCGGTCTCGGCTGCCCGACTCCCCGCGCCTCCTCGCCGCTTCTCTGTCCACCCTCCGCGCATCACCCACCCTGCCTGTCGCTCCGGGGACCGCCGTCCCGCTCTGTGCTGTACGTGTCGTGTCACTAACCTGTGCGTCCTCATCGCTCGCGGGTCGCGGCGCGGAGGGGCGGCTGGGGACGCGGGGTCTGGGCACTTGGCACCTGGCGCATGGGAGTCGGGCGCGGGGACACCATGGGTGCCGGGGACCTCGGTGCCCTTGGTTTCAACTTTGCCGTCGAACGCCCCAGAGTCCGGAGACGCGAGCAGTCAGGCTAACTTCCTGGAGAGATTCAGGCAAAGGAAAAACAAAAAAGAAAAGAGAAAAAGCGACGCTTTGGCATTGCGGTGGAGGTGGGGGTCATATTTTTCTTTGCCCAGAATTTCCCTGTGGGGATCCTTTCCTTCAGTTCACCTGCCCCGAGGTAGGGATGCCTGTTGGAGGGTGGCGCTCGGGAGACCAGAAGGGAGTCAGGGAGGCAGGACTCTTCTAGAAGCGCACGGGGGAAAGCTGCGAGCCACCCCGGGGGCGGTCGCGTACCCCCCGGCGCCCAAGCGTCCGCGGCACTCGGACGGAAGCCGGTACCTCCAGGTGGGAACTTTGGAGCTGGGAGAAGACCTTGGTCTTGAGAGGAGGGAGAGAGAAAGTGGGAGAGCCGATTTGGGAGAAGCTCGCCCTTCCCCGAAGAGACAGGGCTGGAGTTGGGAAGGATGCTTTCTTTCGGGGATGAAACGTGAGCAGCGCTCTTCAGAAAATACCAGCGTGCTGGTATCAGAAGTTTTGAAGGTTTCCTGCAGAGAGTTAAAGTTTGTGGTGGGTTTTTCATCCCGAAGCCTTTGGTGGCCCTTGTTCCCACCTCCTGTGCAGGCATTTTCACACTTGAAACGGCGAGGCTTTTATTTATGCCATCAGTTTGTAGGAATCCAAGAAGTCCACATTTTTGTTGATACTATTCACTCCCAGCTGGGTTATAAAAATTCAGATGTGATTCCAAGGAAGGCTACTTGCTTGATGATGCTATTTAGTGTCCTTATTGCCCTTTTAAAAAGGGGAAATGAGGAACAGTTGGGGGGCGGGTCACGTCCTGCAGTTCTTTGTGGTGGGGACCACTGCAGCAGGTTCATGCCACATGGTGGGATGCCCGAAGCCACTTCTTCCTAAAAGGCAGGACCAGTGGTAGATTTTGTTTTCCTCTCGTAACAATCTCTAGGAAAGCATTCACTGAATATTTGGTGCAGTAGTTAACAAGAATAAAGCTATTTTAAAGCTTTTCGACTTCCCCACCTACAACCCATGGCCTTTTTCCCCTCCACTAAATTAAGTTTTCTGAATGTTGAAAGAGTTTTTGTTTCAGAAAATGGGCTGGAGCTGGAGGTAATGCTAACCTGGCTTCATGATGATTCCAGCTTCATTCCTGCTGGATTCCTCTGCCGCCTGCCCAGTGGGTTACATTTGCCTGTGCCTGGAGTTAGGGTCTGTGTGGCAGCTCCCGAAATGCTATGCCCTCACTTGCCTTCTGCTCTGTAAATCCACTGAGCTGTGGAATGTGGGAGCTGGAATGCTTGCTGGCACTTCGCTCGACTGTGTTGACGTGGGACTTGCAGGAAAATGATGATCAGACTAGAAATGGACCAGCACATTTTGAAATGAATATCTACTGCCTTTAAATGAAATAATAGAAGGAAAGAAAGAGATATAATCTGCAGATAGCTCCCCACTGCTGTGAAAGAAGTCATGGGGCACATAATTTATTTCATCTGCTCCTCTGGAAGGCTTCCTGTCTGTCCTGCCGTACATAGCTGCAGTCGCTGTTCCAGACTTGGATTCTGGGTCTGATAGCAAGGCCATGGGCACACCGCTCCTTCTCTGGCTGAATCAGCACATGGGCCCAGCTAGCTGCCTGGGTCAAGCCTTACCCTGCTCCCCAGACCTTGGGGGCCAGAATCCTTGTAATGAAAGCACCCAGAGCCACTCTAAATGTCAGGCCCCCAGAGCTCAGAGGAACTTTCCTTAAAACAGAGGAGATTTGCAGGGCACACGAAAGATCAAAAGAAACCCTTTACCTTGGTGGTCCATTAAAACATAAACCAAAATAAGCAAGTGATGCCTCCACCATCCATCCCTACAATAAACTGCTAAGCAACCATTGAGATTACAGTGGCCCTTGCCAGTCTGATAGGATACATATCTCTAAAAATGTGAGGACACACACTCACATATATTTCTAGCAGTTCTCTTAGGGTGGTTATGGGTGACTTTTAATTTTTTTTTTCTTTAGAACCTAAATATCCTTTCAGGGAATTTGTAAGGTCAAAACCATTTCCAAAGAAATGGCAAGATACTGTTTGCCTTTTTTTTTTTTTTTTTTTTTTACCGTGTTGATGTTTGTTGCAAGGGTAAAATGCTTGGTGGGTGAAACTGCTGGTATTTTAGGGTGAATTGAGGCTTTGGCACCATAATGAAATAATAGTCATTGAAGTGAAGAAGAGATATGCCAGTTTCAGTTAAGAATGTCCTGGTGCAACAGTAAAAATTATTAATTTTACAAATCTCTACCCTTGAATGCATGTCTTTTTAATATTTTGTGGGAAGGAACAGGAAAGGGACATAAATTACTTCTGCGGACTGCCCAAGTTCAGTGATAATCCTGAAGAAAAATCCTGAGGAAAATCCTGGTAATCCTGAGGTAATCCTAAGGAAAAGCTCTTGTGTGATAGTTTGAGTTGTGAACTGAACTAGCTTCTTTTTTCATGGCACACCATATTTACCAGAAAGAATGACCACAGACAAACTTGGGTATTTGGCAGACATCTTCTCAAAGATGAACGAGGGGACCTGTCACTTCTAGTAAAATAACTGATAGTATGTCTTGCCAGTGATAAAATTTGAGCTTGCAGATGAAAATTGGAATTTTGCCAAGTCATCTCCAATATCATTTGAAAGCTTCCCAGTGCTTAAAAACTTCTCTAACAATATTGGTGGTGAGATAAATGAATGTGATGGTTTAAATATTGTCTTATAAACATGTGTCAGCATTTAGATGACCTGCATAACCAAGTGAACCAGTAAATTCCAAGTGACCAACGCCTAAAGTTACCAAATCTTGCCTAACTAAAAAATCCAGCCCAAGTGCAAGAGAGCCCAATGGATCTTTCATGTAACAGAGTGTGAAAAATTCTTTATACAGTTTCAGATTCTACATCACAACCAACCTGGAAGAAACTGCTACTTGATGAGTTTTGGTGTAGTATCAAAGATTTTCCAAAAAGATTCGTGATGTTGTTAAGATACTTTTCCAACTACAGAGCTGTGTGAAGTTGGGTTTTCTTCAGGCACTTCAACTACAACATATTATAATGGACTGAAGATGTAAGCAGAGAAGAGATCCTGCTGTCTCCTATTGAAGAGATGTGCCAAAGTGTAAAACAACGCCACTCTTCCGTTTCTTTTTGTTTTGGAAAACAGTTATTTTTCATAAAATATAAGTTTTTTTAATGCCAATATGAAATGGCTTACTGCTGCTATTTTAAAATGATTTATTGCATGCAGAGGAATGCATGCCTAGTTTATATTTCTGGTTGGTAGATCACAACAGATAAAACCAACATAAATATAACCTCTGGGAGATGGTCGTTAATTTAAGAGTAGACAGGAATCCAGAGAAGAGGAAGTTTGATAGCCACTGGGATAGAAAGGGGAAGTAGGTTCTCCATCAAGATGCCTGACTCTGAGACTCAGTGCGGTGTCCTTCACATGCGGTGTGGCCAGCCTTGGGCCAGCTGGTCAGTCTCCACTAGTCCAAGTGAATGGAAAGATTCCTTCTATCTCCAAAGTCTTCAAGGGTCTTCCTGTGGCCCAATCTATGCCCAGCTCTGCAGGGTTTCCCACCTACTTTTGTCCTCTTTGAGAAGAAAGGATGGATATACCCTTTCCTTTTGTCTTGTGCATTGGAGCCCGCCCAGATGAAAGAAATGTTTAATTCATCAACTGAGCGTGCAATTTGTTGCTGTGGAATCAGAGGTTATAACAGAATTTCAGAATGACGATTCATGTCCTTGAGGAGTTGTCACTGGATGGTTCCAGAGGATTATCAATATGTCTTCCCAGGGCCATTCATATCTCTAGTTGAGTTATAAAGCCCCATTTCCTGAAAACAGGCAGGGGAGGAGGTGAGGAGTGTGTGTGTGTGGGGGGGGGGTTGTATTAGTTTCTTATTTATTGTTGTAAGAGTTTACCACAAATTTAGTGGCTTAAAACAACACAAATTTATTATTTTGTAAGTCTAGAAGTCTGAACTCTGAAATAGGTCTCACTGGGCTAAAACGAAGGGCTGTGTTCCTTCTGCAGGGTCTTGGAGAGAATCTGGTCCTTACCTTTTCAGGCTTCTAGAGGTGCCCACATTCTTCTAGCGGCCTCTCCCAGCGGTCCTGTCACTCTGCTCCTTCCCATACATTACCTTCTGTGACTCTGATCTTCTTGTCTCCCTCTTTCACTTATGAGGACCCTTGTGATTCTATTGGATCCACTGGAATAATGCAGGATAGTCTCCCCATCTCCAGGTCCTTTACTCAATCACATCTGCAAAGTCCATTTTGCCACATGAGGTCACATATTCACAGGTTCTGGGGACTGGGAGATGCCCATCATTGGGGGCTGCTATTCTGCTACTGCAGGTGAGGGTTGGAGGGGAGGCTAAAAGCAAACATTTCGGGAAGGACCCCATCACCTGTCACTGAATGAAGAGCAAACATTTCTTCATTGTTCTTGTGGAACTGGGGATTTCTTAAGTTATCATTAAATCTCTTATCAGGACATTTTATTTCAGTCTGAAAATATAGAGGCGAGTATTTAGAGGTATAAAAATGAAGAAGAGAAAACATACATATATTTACTTGTTAATCCATAGAATATTTACGTTGGAATATATCCAAACCTGAAATTTTAGATGACTTTGACAAGAGCTGGGTAGGTGGGGGCAGGGACAGATATTGCTTGTTTCTTTTATCAGTTTTAGTAAGCACATATTAGGTCATATGGATAGGGGTATTGGTTATACACATGAGCTAACATCTTTTCCTTCCTTCTAGAATTTATCCTAGTCTTGTTGCAAAGAGTATGAATTTAATTCTGTTTTTGGGAATTGTGTTATTATTGATTTTTCATTAAGGAAATTTCTCCAGTATGGGCCAGATGGTTAAAATTTAGAAAATTTGAATAAGGAATCTGTGCCACTGAGAGTTAGGTGACGTCGTGAGGAAGACACATTCCTCCCCCCCCTCCCCCCACCTTTTCCTCTCGGTCCTGAGGGCGGCCGCGCTTGCGCCCAGCGGCCCTTAGAGGGCGCTGCTGGCTTTGTGGCGGCGTTACCACAGCCCGCTGGCCCCTCGCACTGGCGCCCCCGGCCGCGGTGGCTTTACAGAGATAAGAAAATTAGGATAAACGTGCAGTTATCTGCTTTGGGTTTCCCTTAATGTTTGCCTTTTGTCAGCTTTGCTCCTCATTGAAGCTTCCTTCAAGCAGTAAGTCAGGGAGGACAAATCAGGCGTTAAGACTGGAATTGAGGGCTTGTTAGTAATGATCATTGGGGAGGGGGAGCATGAAACCCTAAAGCTAAAGCACAGGTGGGCAGCCCTTGAGCCCCGGGGCACCGCTGGCGTCTCTGCCGGCCCCCCAGAACTGCAGCAGCTGGAAGACGGGGAGGGACAAGGGACATGGGAGGAGGACACGGACCTCTTGAGTACCGCGAGTTAGTTTTGAGTGAGTTGGTTAATCAGTCTCAAGTTTCTCCCCGTTGACCTCCCTGGATGCTTTTTTATCTGGGGAGAGTAATGCGCGATCTAAGGCTGATTTCTAAGACTAGCGGAATAGCTGGAGAGCTGCTTATGTTATGAATCACGTTTCCCGGCTGTGGCCCCTTGTATGTGGAGGAAATGATTAAATTATACTAGCATCATAATCTATATGGTACACCCTACACAATTCTACTTTCATTTTTATGTGGAGTTCTTCAGTGTTGCATTTAAATTTCTTTTTAATACTAACTGGCAATTAAAAGTGCCACAAAGTTTAACATTTATCTCTATGTCATGCCATCTGATTTTCGTGGCCACCTCATGAACTTGGTAACACGCTCCCCTCACCACAAGGGAACTGGGTTCCCAGGAGTTCGCTGGTTTTCCCAAAGTCATGTAGTTTGCGGTATCCCGGGATTTGGACCCCAGTCTTTTAGATCCACATCCTCTGTGCTTCCTGCAGGCTAACCCAGCTACTGTTTGGGTGTTTGCTGAATTCCCCGTGTTTTCTCCTGTGGGCTGGCAGCGGGAGCTGGTACCACCACTTTTGATTGGTTCGGAATGCCCTTCTAAGTCTACACTGCAGTCACACTGCCATTGGTTGTTGAGAAATGATCCTGTCACACACCGAAGCATGTTGAACTGTAGTAGGGGTTAAGTTCAGATGAGGTCGTAGGGAACCTGTTCCCTGTTACAAAATCTATTTGGCATTGGGTACAAGCTCAATCTTCATGGCAGGCAGTGTCCCTTCCTTAGTGACTCCTGTTAAAACTTGCCCTTGAGGGAACCCTCCTACACTGTTGGTGGGAATGCAAGCTGGTGCAGCTGCTCTGGAAAACAGTATGGAGGTTCTTCAAAAAGTTGAAAATAGAGCTGCCTTATGACCCAGCAATCTCACTACTGGGTATTTACCCTAAAGATACAAATGTAGTGATCAGGGTCACATGTACCCAAATGTTTATAGCAGCAATGTCCATAATAGCCAAACTATGGAAAGAACCTAGATGTCTAGATGTCTATCAGTAGATGAATAGATAAAGAAGATGTGATATATATGTATACATATGCATATATATACATGTGTACATATATATATATAGTATTCCTATATATATATATATAGGAATACTATGCAGCCATCAAAAATGAAATATTGCCATTTGCAATGACGTGGATGGAACTAGAGGGTATTATGCTAAATGAAATAAGTCAATCAGAGAAAGACAAGTGTCATATGATCTCTCTGATATGAGGAATTTGAGAGGCACGACAGGGGTTTGTGGGGGGTATGGAGGGAAAAAATGAAACAAGATGGGATCGAGAGGGAGACAAACCACAAGAGACTCTTAATCTCAGGGTAAAAACTGAGGGCTGCTGAGGCGGGGAGGGGGGGATAGGAGAGAGGGATGGTGTGGCTGGGTTATGGACATTGGGGAGGGTATGTGCTATGATGAGTGCTGTGAATTGTGTAGGACTGATGATTCACAGACCTGTACCCCGAAGCAAGTAATACATTATATGTTAATAAAAAAATAAAGATTAAAAAATTTTTTTAAGATTTTTAAAAAATATATATTTTTTTACTTTTTAAAAAGAATTTTTTAAAGGCCTAAAAAAAAAAAAAACTTGCCCTTGAGATCCATGCTCTGTGTCTAGTTAGTTACAGAAACCCTCAGAGTTTAATAGAGTCGTTTTCTGTGGATGCCTGATCCTTATGATGGAGGCTGTCAGCCTTGTGTTGTAACCACAAGGTTCCCAGAATTCAAGTTTGTTTACAGCAGACCATTTAAATCAAGGAACGCTGCTGACAGACATTAGTTGTTAATCTATGGGTTTGACAGACATTAGTTGTTAATCTGTGTCACCTCATAGAAGTGAGAAGACTGTAAGAGCATTATTGTTAAGGTGTTTGGAACTTCTCAGAAAACAGTATTCTCTAAATGCTGGGATTTGTCTTTTAGGGATTATTTTATTGGGTCCCATCTCTTCACCCACATTTGCTTCACCTGACCCAGCTGCTAATTTGCACTGTGTGAGTTTGGGCGGCTCATAATTCTGCAGGCTTGTTTCTCATCTATAAAGTGAGGGGATCGGACTATGGACGTGGCTAATGGTCCCTTCTGGTGATAACTTTGCGTGAGTCTCCATTTAAAGGGCATCCATCCATCCATTCAGTCAGTCAGCATTAATACATGTCAGATGCAGACATACCAAGTCTGATAAGCACAGTCCCTCTGTCCAGAAGGCATAGGCGGAGGGGAGTAGGGGAGGGAATGCACACAGTGTGGTGCATATTAGGACAGTCCCTGGGGGAAATCGGATTGGACATCCAGGACAGCCATATTTGAGCTGGGTTTTGAGGAGAGGAGTGGGCATTACGTAGGGAAGGAGGGTAAGGAAGGACATTTCAGGTGAAGGAGCACCATGCCATGTGTGTGAAGACACAGGGAGGCAAAGAGCATCGTGACAGTTTTGAAGAAATATGCATTTCTGGTGGCTCCTGCAAAGTGGCCCCTGTGGGAATGGTTGCATTCAGGGCTGGAAGGACAGCCCTGCTAGATGGTCCAATGACCATTGAAGGAGTGTGCACAGTAGGAGGTCGCACGGATGCTGAGTGGAGGACAGTGCAGGAGTCAGGCCAGAGGGGAGGGGGTTCTTTTATATCTTCTGATTTATTTGAGATTTGGGAGGTTTCTTCTTACTTTATAGACCAAGCTGATAGCTCCTAACTACTATCTTTGCCTTCAGTTCTATCTGAAATGTTCTGGCATAGCACAACCCCATCTTGGAATGGGTTCCAAGTTACCATGAGTCTCATGCCTCCACATGTGGGTAGATTATAGTTAAGATGGGGGAGCTAAACAGTTGAATACAATGGCTTTGGGGGCAAGGGTGGTTCTGGGGATGGAATTTAGTTTCCAAGGGAAAAAATGGTGTCAGTAATTTTAGGAGTTCATGGGGGCAGCAGCGGTGGGTAACTTGGGAAGGAGAAAATCAATGCATATAATTTATGCAGGCTCTTAGAGTCTAAATAGTGACACTCTGTTCAAAGGCCACCTAAGCATCCACTCGTTCTGGGGGTCTGAAGGCTGTTATGTGGTGGACAGGTGGTTGGTTAGAGCCAACAGACACAGATTGGGAAGGTGACTGTGCTGTCCTTGGCCCAGGGTGGATGGCGGGTTCCATAGCACCGGCTCTGTGGCTATACTAGGTGGCATTGCAGTGAGCAGTTGGGTGCACCACGAAGGCTCACTTGGGAGGACACCATGTTTGTCTGGGGTGAAATCCCACTGGCAGTCACTGCAGCCGGAACTCACAGCGCTGGGCAGGGGAAGAGGCCAGGGACCCTGGACAATCAGGTGTGGTCTCCCAGGAGCTTGGGAGCAGCAACCTCAGCCAGGCCAGGCGATGGCGGCCTTCTGAAGACCCCGGCCGGGGGCTGCTGTTGGCCAGGTGATGGTGGGGCAGACTGCTTTCTTAGTGGCACCGTCTTACGACAGCAGAGTTGTATCAAATAAAGTCCCCCTAGAGAGACGTGATGGCGCCACACAGCTGCTTCCAACTAGAAAACAGAAAGCTTCGGGAAGCCTGTTCCACGGTGAGACTGGTGTGATGTGCAGGGCAGTGGCTCAGTTTCCGAGGATGCATTCAGCGATCCTTGATTAGGAGTCTACCCTGGGGTGCTCTACTCCCCAAGCATCCGGATTAGGATTTCGGACTCCACTGGAGGCACAAAGGACTATTTCTCAAGAGCGGCTTTTTAAAGTGTCATCTTTGAGGTAGTTGTAGTCACATGCAATTGTAAGAAAAAATGCAGAGATCTCCTGTATCCTTTCCCCAGGGTCTCCCAAAGGTGACAGCTTGTATAACTCTAGTGCAGGGTCTGGAAGGCAGCTGACATCTCTACCATCCACTGCTGTTCCCATCTCACCAGTGTGACCTGTGGCTTGTGTGGGTTCCTGCGTAATTTTGCCATGTGTGTATGTGCGTTCACCTTCCTTCTTACCTAACTTCACCTCACCCTTGGCAACCACCAACCATTCTCCACCTCTATAATTCTGGCATTTAGAGAATGTCGTATAAATGGAACTATGGAATATGTCACCTTTTGAGATTGGTAAAAGCCTATTTTTAGGAAGTATTTCACCCATTCTGCTTGAGATCACTACAGTTAGCTTGCCAGTGTTTTTGTATGTTCTGAGATCTCATGGTATGTAATTTGTCATAGCAGGAAAGTACTGCTTGCCACCCTGGTCCAGGCCACCTTGTCGGGATTACTGCAAGAACCTCCTCATTGGTTTCCCTGCTTTGGTCCTCTCTCCCTATACCCTATTCTCAGAACAGGAGTCACAGTGGTTCTTACTTCATGTGATGCATTAAGTCACAGAAGTCACGGTACCCTCCCCCCCATCTCTCTTAGATAAAAACCCAAATCCCAACAAGTTTTCAGGGCTACACATAATCGTCTTCGATACCACACCCCCCCCCCCCACTGTCAGCTCCCGCTCCTTAGCTTCCTTGCTGGTTCTGTAATGTGCTGGGGACCTTCCAACCCCAGTGCCTTTGTATTTACTGTTCCCTCTGCCTGAACAACTTTCCATAAACATCTATGGGTACATTTCTCACTGTCTCCAGATTCTTTATGCAACGTCTCAGGAGGCATTATGTGACCACTTTCTCCCCAGTTTAACAGTGTAATCCTATCCCTACCCCCCAACACTTCTTATCCTGGCTTAATTTTCTCCACAACCTTTAGCCCCACCTGATAGTTCATGTACTTTGCTTTTGTAGTTGATAATTGGCTGTTGTCCTCCATGGCACTATAAGCTCCATGACAGCAGGACGTTTTGTTAGTTTTATTCACTGAAGTCTCCTCATTGCCTAGAATGATATGCTGTCTGCAGAGAGAAGATGCTTAATAAATATTTGCTGAATGGTTGGTATTGATGTGTGCTTTTTTTGGTATTGCGGCATACACCAAATATATTTATGTACATGACCTGACAAGAACAGGATACGTGGGTGTGGCAAGTGTGGGGCAGTGTCCTGCCTCCATCTTCCTGTGACATTGTGAGGTCAGCCCCTGATTTTTGAAGAGTGTTGGCTTGTGTTGGAAGTCCATCAGCAGCTGGAGAAGTATATTTCATGGTATACCAGTTTCCAAGTGCTGCCATAACAAAGGATTGCAAACTGGGTGGCTTTAAACAACAGAAATTTATTCTCTCATAGTTTTGGAGGCTGGAAGTCTGAAATCTGTAGGGCAGGGTCATATTCTGTCTGAAGGCTCTAAAAAAGACTCCATCCTTGTCTCCTCTTAGTGACTGGTGGTTTCCAGCAATTCTTGATGTTCCTTGGCTTATAGATGTGTCACTCCATTCTCCTGTCTCCTTTGTTATATGGTCTTCTCTCTGAGTCTTCTTAGAAGGGTAGAGGTCACAATAGATCATGGCTAAACTTAATCAAGCATAACAGTCATCTAAACTAGATTATATCTGCAAAAACCCTATTCCAAATCACAGTCACAGATATTGGGCATTAGCCCTCAGCATAGCTTTTGGGGAGACACAGTTCAACCCACAACATATGGTATGCCTACCAACACAATTCTTTTTCAGTAGGTGAAAGAATTCTTGCAGCTTCCAGCAGTGGGCCATAGTTGAGCTGTAGGAAGACATGAGTCACTGTGTTGTACTCTGTGCTGAACTGTCAACCCAGAGTTCCAAAGACCTACACACATTCAATTCGCCTAATTCATAGATCAAACCTGGCTGAATCCTTCATTCATAAAGTAAGTCATTAAGTAATTAACTCATGTCTTCTGTGACCAGTGACTATGCTAGGCTCTGAGGCACAGGGATACAAAGACTTAATAATGAAATCAGGATTGATGTAGCAATAAGTAACGGCATTGAATGTGATGTGTAGCAATATAGGATCATCTAGTACTTTCTAATCAACTTCTACTCATCAGATATAGAGTTAAGTTCCAAATGTTTTTATTTTATTTTATTTTATTTTATTTTATTTTATTTTATTTTATTTTATTTTATTTTATTTTATTTTTCAGTGTTCCAAGATTCCTTATTTATGCACCACACCCAGTGCTCAATGCAATACGTGCCCTCCATAATACCCACCACCAGGCTCACCCATCCCACCATCCCCTCCCTTCCAAAACCCTCAGTTTGTTTCTCAGAGTCCACAGCCGCTCATGGTTCATCTCCCCCTCTGATTTCCCCCAATTCACTTTTCCTTTCCTTCTCCTAATGTCCTCCTTGTTATTCCTTATGTTCCACAAGTAAATGAAACCATATGATACTTGACTCTCTCTGCTTAACTTATTTCACTCAGCACAATCTCCTCCAGTCCTGTCCATGTTGATACAGAAGTTGGGTATTCATCCTTTCTGGTGGAGTCATAATACTCCATTGTATATATGAACCATATCTTCTTTATCCATTCGTCTGTTGAAGGGCATCTTGACTCTTTCCACAGTTTGGTCATTGTGGTCATTGCTGCTATGAATATTGGGATACACATGGCCCTTCTTTTCACTGCATCTGTATCTTTGGGGTAAATACCCAGTAGTGCACTCTTTCTATGAAGTTGGCATTATCCTGGTCCCCAAATCAGGCAAAGACCTATCAAAAAGGAGAATTTCAGAGCAATATCCCTGATAAATATGGATACCAAGATTCTCAACAAGATCCTAGCTAATAGGATCTAACAGTACATTAAAAAGATTATCTACCATGACCAGATGGGATTTATCCCTGGGATGCAAGGGTGGTTCAACATTTGCAAATCAATCAATGTGATAGAACAAATCAATGAGAGAAGAGAGAAGAACCACATGGTCCTCTCAATTGATGCAGAAAAAGCATTTGACAAAATATAGTATCCATTCCTGATTAAAACTCTTTAAAGTATAAGATAGAGGGAACATTCCTCAACTTCATAAAATCTATCTATGAAAAATCCACAGTGAATATCATTCTCAATGGGGAAAAGCTGAAAGCCTTCCTATGATATCGGGAGCATGACAAGGATGGCCACTCTCGCCACTGTTATTCAACAACTTCTGAATGTTTTTACACTGACATACATAAAATTATAAGAATTGCAGGAGAAATCAGTAAATTTGTGTGAGGACTTTTCCTGGTGGTCTCACCTGAATATTCACTCAATCTTTATTTATTTCCTGTTCAATAAAATTTGGGATGCACCACTATCTTTCTCTTATCTAGACTATAGTCTCTAGTCGAGACTTCTAGGTGATGAGGTGAGGCAGCTTTGCTCTCTCACAGACTATCTAATTTTGGACATTCTTTATGTCATAGAAAAATGTCATGTCCTTTTTCTGTTGTAACACGTGCCCCGGCCTGCTCTGTTTTTTCACATTTCCTACCCCACCCAACATTTGCCTTCTATTATTTTCTGATAGACTGGGAGAATTAAAACCTCTTTTTGTGGTTCATAACTCTCAGAATCCACACATGTACCTGCAGATATCCGAGCAAACCAGGGCCAAGGGGAGGAGAAAATAGAGGCAGAGGACACTATGCTCCCCAACTTCCCTGAGACACAGGCTGATCTTATTTTATAGTTGTGTCATCACCACATTTTGACTCTAATACCTAGGAAGGAAGAAGTCTTGGAGATGAGACATGGGGTATTGTCTGAGCAGCTTACGTGCCTCTCTCGAGGAACATGAGGATTTTGAACTAAGAGTCTCTGGGATGAGTTCTGTGGGGTCCACTGATGCTCTGAAATTATAAGGAGTTTTTGTTACAGGAAGCAATTCAGAGCATTCTCAGGGTTAAAGGGCAGGCTGGGTTAGACTCACAGAAACGCCTTGATTAAATTTCCTCTTAGAATTCAAGCTGTGAGACTCTTAAGCATAGGAAACAAACTGAGGGTTGCTGGAGGGGACAAGGGTGGAGGGATGGGGTAACTTAGTGATGGAGGGCATAAGGATGCAATGAGCACTGGGTATTATATAAGACTGACGAATCACTGACCTCTACCACTGAAACCAATAATACGTTATATGTTAATTGAATTTAAATAAAAATAAATAAATTTAAAATAAAAATTCAAGCTGTGGAAAGCACTGGTCAGGTTCTCCCACACATGGGGGAAATCTCTGGCAAAGACCCTCCTTGAATCTCACCAATGTCGTACTTTGCTCTCTGATCATCCTGACTTGAGAAAGTCTTCCTTTCCTCACCCTCTGAGCCCTGATAATGTTCATAATTAGTAGCATTCAGTTGATATTAAATGTCTGATATCCTTACCCTTTTTTTCATGCGTGAGTACAGTGCTTCCCTCCGAAGCCTGAAGATCACTGCCTTCCTTACCCATCTGTGAATTTATTCACTTGTATTCCCAGGGCAGCAACTTTCATACTAACTCTGTGTCACCCAGCTGAGGAACACTTTCACGGAGATATACCTTTGAAGAGGGGGGAACGTGGGGAATTTGACTAGGTAGATCTGTCTAATCATGGAAACTACTGAAGACTGTTTTAGGCACAGAATGGATAGGCAGATTGAAAAGGGGAAGTTGACCAGATTACTAAATTTCCTTTCAACTTTTAAGATTTTAAAATTTAATCCAAAGACTATTTCCTGAGGAAAATGAAGATCCCAAGCCCACTCCTGCTATGTGAGGAGGGAGAACTGACCAAGAGCCCAGGTACTGGGAATTATGCCCAGTCATTTTCTATTGGGTTTTAATTGGTGGCATCATCCCCTCTGTGGCTCTTCTGCCTCCCACATTAGTTGAGTGCCTTATGATTTTTCTTTCACATTTTATTGTTGCATCAGTCCTTTGAAGATAGCTTTAGAAGAGCAAGTAATTCAGTTTTATATTTTCCAAGAGAAACTTTGATGACCTATTTCTTTTGTTTTAGGCCCTTCTTCCTGAAAGTCTTTCCACTTCTGTCCTCCAAGATGCAACTTTTTCCCTCGACTTCCTCTTTATAACTAATGGTTCAAATTAAAATGTCTTCTTTCCAGTCATTCTTCAGATATCTATATTCTTTGGGTCCCACTGGAGATGTCTTGTACACTCTTGGACACACTGAAGCTCAAAGGAAAAGCCAGGGGTGCCTGGGTGGTTCAGTCAGATAAGCATCTGCCTTCAGTTCAGGTCATGAATTGGGGGCCTGGGATCAAACCCCTCATCAGGCTCCATGCTTAGTGTGGAGTCTGCTCTTCCCTTTCCCTCTGCCCTGCACCCTAGTCATGCTTTCTCTGTCTCTTTCTCTCTCTCAAGTAAATAAAATCTTAAAAAAAATAGGAAAAACCAGGACTGGAGTTATGAATTTGGGAGTCATGATTTTATGGATGGCATTTGCAATCACGGATTAGATGTGCTAAGGAGGGAGAGAAGACAAAGGGGGGTGCATGCAGAGAAGAGAGAGGGCCAGAAGCTGGACTCTAGAGTACTGTAACATTTGAGTTCTGGCAAAGGAGACCATTGATGTGGAAGAGAAACCAGGGAGGATGGTGTCCTGGAAAGCAGGTGACAGTGGGGTCAGGGAAGACAGAAGAAAAGGTACTTTGAGGAGAACCCCTCAGCTGTCATTGGAAGTAGATAGAGTAAGTCAAGGACCAAGAGATGAGTGTTTGGCAACATGGACTCTTCCTAGTATTTGTAAGAGTTCACTCAGCACAATGAGCTCAGGTATCACCATGAATTCTGGTGTCAACAATAACTTTCAGGTTTTTTTTTTTTTCTTATTTCTTTTCAGTGTAACAGAATTCATTGTTTATGCACCACACCCAGTGCTCCATGCAATACGTGCCCTCCGTAATACCCACCACCTGGGTCCCCCAACCTCCCACCCCCCACCCCTTCAAAACCCTCAGATTGTTTTTCAGAGTGCATAGTCTCTCATGGTTCATCTCCCCTTCCAATTTCCCTCAACTCCCTTCTCCTCTCCATCTCTCTAAGTCCTCCATGCTATTTGCTATGCTCTACAAATAAGTGAAACCATATGATAATTGACTCTCTCTGCTTGACTTATTTCACTCAGCATAATCTCCTCCAGTCCTGTCCATGCTGATGCAAAAGTTGGGTATTCGTCCTTTCTGATGGAGGCATAATACTCCATAGTGTATATAGACCACATCTTCCTTATCCATTTGTCCGTTGAAGGGCATCTTGGTTCTTTCCACAGTTTGGCGACCGTGGCCATTGCTGCTATAAACACTGGGGTACAGATGGCCCTTCTTTTCACTCCATCTGTATCTTTGGGGTAAATACCCAGTAGTGCAATTGCAAGGTCTTAGGGAAGCTCTATTTTTAATTTCCTGAGGAATCTCCACACTGTTCTCCAAAGTGGCTGCACCAACTTGCATTCCCACCAACAGTGTAAGAGGGTTCCCCTTTCTCCACATCCTCTCCAACACACGTTGTTTCCTGTCTTGCTAATTTTGGCCATTCTAACTGGTGTAAGGTGGTATCTCAATGTGATTTTAATTTGAATTTCCCTGATGGCTAGTGATGATGAACATTTTTTCATGTGTCTGATAGCCATTTGTATGTCTTCATTGGAGAAGTGTCTGTTCATGTCTTCTGCCCTATTTTTGACATGAGTTTTGTTTTGTGTGTGTTGAGTTTGAGGAGTTCTTTATAGATCCTGGATATCAACCTTTTGTCTGTACTGTCATTTGTGAATATCTTCTCCCATTCTGTGGGTTGCCTCTTTGTTTTGTTGATTGTTTCCTTTGTTGTGCAGAAGCTTTTGACGGATTCCCTGGGGAATTCTACTGGACTTTCAAAGTGTTTTTTTTTGTTGTTTTTTTTTTTTTTTTTTTAAAGTAGGCTCCATGCCCAGTGCAGAGCCCAGTGGAGGGCTCAAGTCACAACTGTGAAATCAAGACCTGAGCTGAGTTCAAGAGTTGGACACTCAACCAATGGAGTCACCCAGGCGCCCCAATAACTTGCAGTTTTATAACTTTGGTTCTAATTTCTGTCCAGGCCTACATTTATCTCTTTCAGTGGTAACTGCAGCTGAGAGGCAACAAAGAGTAGTATAAAGAGCATTGTCTTTGGTTTTGGATTTGTTTTGGTTTTACCACCATAACTTACTAGCTGTGTGTCCTTGGGGAGTCACTGAACTCTATAAGACTCAGTTTCCTCATTTATAAAAATGGGGATACCAAAGCACAGTTGATACAGTTTTTATGGAGATTCAAGAGCTGATAGTCATGGTAATCTAGAACTCTTTTTAATCACCTCTGAGTCCCCAGTGCCTAATCATAATCTGACACGTGGTAGGTATTCAACATATGTCTGTTGCAGAAATAAATGAGATGTCTGGCTCTTACTAAATGGGTAAATAATAAATATTCATTCCTTTTTTTTTCTTTACTTCCCTCTCTATTTTTTCTTGATTACATAGGACCCCACTACAAAACCTAAACTCCTTGTTCATGAGGTGTGTTGAGCATTTCTTTCCTCTTTATTGAGAGATTGTTTGCCTATGCCTTTATTCATAACCATTAACTGATTATCTAAAATATTAATTTTTAAAATATGAGAACATATTTTAAAAGATGATTATTAGTAGTAGTCTGGGTTGTCATTGGGCCCATGTGGTCATTGGCTTCTGGTCATGTCTGTCTCATTTACTCTGTTTCATACCTGTCTCTCCACAACATTTGCTTGGCTTATCTTCTAAGGGTATTTTTCAGGGAGCTTTCTGAGTAAGATGAGTGGTGATTTCAGTGACAGTAATACCCAAGTGTTTAACATAGTTAGACAATGACTTTCACATTTTGGGAAAAGGAATGAATTTTCAGGGAGTTTTTCTTGGCTGGCATGTCAAGCAGTTTATAGTAGGCTGAGTTTAAGCTGGACTAGCAAACAATGGTAATTCTTTGAGAAACTATTCCTCAGTTGCGAATTGAATTTGAAGAATGTGCAAAAGATCCCACAAAAACCTGGAAAGTACTGGTGTCTAGTGGGATCTCTGATGCCGGTCAACAGAAGGCATGAGCTCTGTGTTCCTTTTCAGTCCATAGGTATTTTCGCTTCTCGGTCTCTTGTTTTCTTACTTTTTTTTTTTTTTAAATAAATATATCTGTCCAATAACTCCAGTTCCATTTCCCTAAATCATTCTGGAAAGCTGGTGGTTTAGATGGGGAAACATTGTTGTCTTTTCTCTGGAACAGTAGCTTTTGCTTATATTAGTTCCTGAATAAAATGGCCAAGAGCTTTAAAACTTTAAATCCTAACAATCCAATTCTGCCAGCTTTGTGGGTTAAGTTTACTCTAATTTTTGGCTGCATCATTTTCTGGACAGATGTACTGACTCAAGTCTGTGGCATACTGACAAATAAAGTATTGACATTGTCAAAATCAAATTCCCAGAGCAGGTCCCTTAACAACAACGACAGAAATAAGTTAAAACAAAGCAGCTCTCACTTAGAAATCAAGAGAAAAAGTGGCTTGATTTTATGGGTCCAGAAACGATGACACCAGGTAGCAATGGACTGCGTACTAATGGCACAATATCTGATAAATGCTGGCTAAACAGGTAAGAGAATTGTTTATCTCACTCATCAATAATCTCAGGAGCAGAGAGGCTAACCAGGTTCTTTCCATTTTTCTAGTCTGCCATCCCAGGCTGGGCCATTACACCCAGGCTTGTCACCTCATGTTCCAAAATGGCTTTTTCCTGGTTAGGTGTCATGTTGACATCCCACGGGGGAAAAAAGGAAGGTACAAAAGGTCAAAAGCACAAGACAGCGGATCCTAACCCCTTTATAACACTTTTCTGAAAATGATAGCAGTAACTTCCTCATATTTGTCATTGGCTAGAATGGATCACATGACCACCCATGGCTACTGGGAAGGCTGAAGGATCATGAATATTTAGCATCCCAGTTTCTATTGTGGAAGAAGTCAAGGGAGGAAGAAGCCAGAAATGGATCTGCCATGACACTTTCTGAATTCAGTGCAAGTTTTAAACTGTCATAAATTAGTTGGGAAACTGGCCATTCTTGAGTGAAACTAATAAAGATTCCACTTGAAACATCTCAGAAGACATCTTGAGGGAGAAGGCAGATTCACTTTAAGAGTATTCTTTGGGCTTGATCATTTGATTTTAGTTTTTCCACTTGCTGCTTGTTTTGAAACAATTCCCTGCTGCCTCAATTTGTTGTCCATTTTGTGTGTTTTCCTGCTTTATAGATCGTCCCCAAGGTGGCTGACAGGGAAGAAGGAAGATAATGAAAGGGATTAATGTGAGGTAAACTATATTAACAGATATTCTGCCTTTATCTCTTCACCTCACTTCGTCCCCCAATACAAATAAACAACCTAGAATCTAGAACATTCTAGGCAGAAATTTCCCATAGGAAACCATAAACCCTTGAGGGTAATGAGATGGCATTTGAATGACAGCCTTTTTTGGGTGCAGGTGGCCTTGGGTGGGAGCTTGGGGGTCAACTCCTAAGGAGAAAGGGACACAGGAAAGAAAGTACAGCCCATGCAACACTGGGGATCTTTCTTTGGGAAGTTCTCATGTCCTGGCAGGAGTGCTGGGCAGCCTAGGGCATGGCCAGCTTATGTGTAACACTACCACGCCCCCCCACCCCCCACCATGACCCAGGGAAGCAGGTTACTGAAGCTACATATGAAGATGCCTCTTGCTGTGACATGTAGCCACCTGAGAATTGCCCCAGGTGAAAATGCTTGTGCAGAGGCAGAGGAAGGTGATGGCAGTGCTAACTGTCTGGGGAGGATACAAATGGACTCAGACAAACTCTACTCAAGTTTGGCCAGTGGCATGAGTTTGGAGATTTGGATGGCTTCATTTGGCTTCTTTGAGCTGATGGAGAAAAAATGTGATTCACAATTGTATTCGGTGACCATCGAGTGCCCTTATAAGCTCATTGGCATGTACGCCTGTGAATTTGGCCATTTATTCTGAATAAAATGATGCTTTGTTGTGATCAAAATACTGGAATAGCCTGAGGGTCTGGGGACAAGGGCAGGGAACTCAGGTTTAGCTGAGGAGAGAGGTGAGCAGAGCACACACTGAGCCTAGTGGCCTCACTCATCCCTCTGTTCATTAGGAAAGTGCCGGCAGTGAGGGTCAGGGTGCCCCAGCCACACACCAGAGCTGTCCGGGGCGTTCTGAGTCTTCTGGTTTCTCACTCTACTTGTGTGTGCCCTCAATAGGTGAACGTGACAGGACACGTTGGGCATGGGGGTGGGACCCAGTAACAGGGGAGCACATTGGGACAAGGGAAGGTGGATTGGGTTTTGAGGAATGCAGGCCAGGGGTAAAGTCTGGAGAGCCCTGGCCGCCTCAGATCTCCCGAAGGACCTGGGACATCTGCTTGCCTTGGTGTTTCTCTCTGACGCGAGGGTAGCGCTGTGCGGCTTCCCCACGGTGGGGTCAGAGGTTCTGTTTGCAAAGTTCTTTCAGGTCTGTGGAGTGTTTTTTAAGTTTAAAGACCCCAAGGACCTAGACTTCCAGACTTAGGTTTTATTTTTTAAAGCAGTTATCCATAGAGAACCATGCCAACTGTGGAAAACAATTTTATTGAACCCCATTCATATTGTGAAATGTCAGAAGAGGAGCCAGGCCATTATTTTAATACCAAGTCTGTGTCTACCCAGCCCTAGTCCTCCAGGTGGAAAATGCGGTCAACCGTATGTAGATTATACTCATCAGTTTTTCTTTACACCATTGCAAAACAACCTGTATTTGCCCTGTTTTTTTTGTTTTGTTTTTTGGTTGTCCTTGTTTGCTTTTGAGGGAAGCATCATAATTATTTGGCAAATATAATTCCATCCATTTGACAAGTTATTAAAACTTGGCCGGGCATTCCAGTGTTTCGCCCGTGTGTTGCCAACCATCTGGTTGTTTCTACATTTGTGACTATTCCTTTTATGTCTGGTATCTTATGGACAAGGGCCGAATTTTTCCACCTTTCCTTGGAATTATAGTCTCAAAGTTGTAGATCACACTGATTCAAAACCTGCCCCCCCCGCCCCGCCCTGGTTTACATCCTAACCTTTTCTGGCTTATTGATTGAATTTTTGGTCAAACACTCATGGTTGCATCTGTGTTTTCTTCATTTCAGTCTGGGAAGTATTTGGCGGTTTCCAGTGGAAAGTAAAACTTGCATTTCAAACACAGACAAAGTAGGGAGACTTAAATAAACACGAAGGTTTTGTTGCATTAAAGAGCAATCCTTAGTATACTTAAGAAATAATTTTAAAATTTTTGGGGTTTTAAGGGACTAGTTTATTTCTTTTTTTTTTTAACATCTTAATTTTATTTTCTTTTTCTCAGTGTTCCAAGATTCACTGTATTAGTTTATTTCAAAAGCTCTTAACATTCCTTTGGGGGTTTCCTTCTTAACCAAGTTTGTCTACTCCTCTCCTCAGCATCAACTGCCAGACTGGGTGGGCTGCACAGAGCCCTCAGCTAGGAAGGGCAGCCATCCCTGGCTGGTATTTGCTTTAATTTTTTAGGGGGGTGTCTGTCTGCACACTGGCAGCGTTTTGTGACTAAACGTACGGGCTACTGGGGTAGCTTCAGAAAGTTATTTTTGACTTTCATAGAAGATCTTGATTAATCCATCAGGGTCTGACTGCAAGTGGCCAAAACCCCAACTTGAACTCATATAAGTCCCAAAATTCATTGCTTTGTGGAGCTGTATGTTCTGAAGTGAGGGGGTTCAGCTGGCCTTAAGGATTAAACCTCGGAACCAGGACTCTAACAGCCCCTAGACACTCTGTCCATTTCTGGTTTCTTCTCCGTGTGACATGAAAGCTGTCACTAACAATTCTAAGATGCTGTCGCCACAGCCTCATGACTGGAAAGCAGAGGCAGTGCCCAGGGTCTGGTTCCAGTTAGAACGATTCCAGTGAAGTCTCCTGAGCCATCTGAGCTCACATGAACAGAAGTCTGTTACCAGAACTGGGAGAGGCTTCATTGGATAGACAAACATAATATGTGTTTTTTACACTGCACATTTTGGATTTGCTGGCTTATAGAGATTTGAGGGTCTTGGGGCTCTTTAAGAATTTAGGCAGGTGGAAAACTTTGGATTTGATTATTTTTACATCAGGGAATCCTGAAGAATTCACACCAGTTCCAGAGAAGGATGGCAGGGACTCTGACCCCATCTGGGCACTAGATGAATCTCCTCTGGCCAAGGCTAGACAGAACGGGAATTAGGAGTGGAAAGAAACTTAGACTTCAATTTCTTTAGATTTTAAGCTGTAAGACCCAGAAAGCTTCACTCTTGGACTCTAAATTTTCCTTAGGAATTTCATAATGGGATGGACTTACATTGAAATTGAAACATTTTTATATTGCTGATATTGTATTATCAGAATATGTGTCTGATATATCATCCCATTGCCTAAACGCTGGTGGACTACTTTGGACAGCATGGACTGGTCAAGATATGAGATTGGAAAGGACAGGCAAGAGTGGATTTTTAGCCTAGAGGTCATTGTGGCTTTGGAGTTGACCAAAGAATGAGCCTTCCTCATCTCAGAGCTTTTTGGGGTCCAGAAGGATCCCCAACTTTCACCCCAAGAGCATAATAATGGGACAGTGATTAGTCCTGCAGAGGCCCCTGAAGGTGGGACAAGCGATCTTGATGCTCTCTCTGAGGAAGCAGCCACACTTGACCTCAGGTTAATGGTCATGCCCAATGGGGCCAGCAAATAGCCCGCTGGACATGTTAAGGGGACTTCCATTTTCCTCACCTCATGTTTCACTTCTGGCCACTGGCCTCATGCTGTGCTCCCTGTCCTCGCTGAGACTTGCTGTATCTGAGGCTTGAGGGACTAGAGTCCAGTCTCTCTTGGTCTACTTTCTCTACTCCATGGTATGGATGCATTGGAAGACACAGGCATATGAGCCTCCTCTTCAGGTCTGCCTTCCTGGTGGAAGGCTGCATTTGGTTCCTCTCCGACTTCCACGTGGGAAGGCACTGGGTGGTGGCTCAGGCCTGTTGTTCTCACCCCACCTGTGAGGCAGTGGCCCTGAGGGGTCTGCTGTGTAGGCTTGGTTTTCCCCTCTGTGTCTGAAGGGAGGGAGACAGGAAGCACGGGGATGGTCCCATATCAGATCCACCCTCTCTAATGTAACATTATCGATAATAAACCTGATGGTTTGATTTTTTTTTCACCAATTCGGAGACTCTGATGAAGTCATTATGTTATTTTTTTAAAAGTAAAATGAAACAAAGAAACTAGCAAAACAACACTTTGGATCCAGAAATATTCAGTTACTGTTTTGAATCATAGTCCTCAAGGCATGATTTCTCCATGAATTGTGTGCATTTTGGATTACTTTTACCACTGATTCATTTTATCAACTGATTGTGAACTTCCCTTCCATTTATTCTGAGAAATAGCCCTTCACAGAATTCCCTTTCTAGGAATATATGTATTTTTGTTCGTTGTGGCTATACCTGTACCCTTGCGGATGGGTGGTGGTGTCTGAAGCAAGGCAAAGAGAAGTGAGATACTGAGTTTCATTTTAAACATGTTCCATTTGGACTCACATGGGACCCTCACGTAGGCAGTAGGGACTGTTGGTCTGGGATGGTTAGGCCAGTGCTGGACATGTAGCTGTCATCGGTTCTGCTAGTAGCCAAAGCCTGTGTAGCATCCCGTACTCCCTTCCCCAAAGCCATCCTGGGATGGGCCTTCCTTCCTTCTCTGGAACCCAGGCCAGTTTTTTTTTTTTTTTTTTTCAGAGCCTTTATGCCTCTCAGGGAACAGAGGGAGGTCTGACAGTGAGATATGAGTCCTTGAACAGATCTGTACCTAAAGTGAGTAAGATGTCAGAGTGGGAAGGTGAGCAAGGGCCAGGTGAGGTGTTATACCCCTATCCACTGTGAGAAATGAGCCCTGCAGATGTTGGTCAGGCCAGCCTGGCCCTGGGAACCTCGCTCTGGCTTCCCAAGGGTATTCATCAGCCCTGGAGAACCCCTTGAGGGCACTCTGCAGAAGCTGAAGACCTAAGAAGGACAGACATTCCAGAGTCATTGGAATTTTGGTCTCCATCCTTGAACAAAAGTGGATCCGTACTTTGACCCTGGAAATAAACTGGCCTCCTAGAGCACTCTTGGATAAGACTGGAAGTTTGGAGCTAGACCACAGTAACAATTCTAGGTTGCTGACTGTGCCCATATTGTCTGTTCCCGAACAAACCAGTAGAGGTCTCATTGGAGCCATGGCCCTGAAACATCCAGCCTGGCAGTTTCTGGGCATCTGAAAGATCACCAAAATACCATTGCCACTTGGTATTTGGCAAAATATCCTTGAATCTGGATAGTGTTTACTGGGATGAACTATGGAAGTGACTTTCTCATGGTATGTAATTGCTGGAGTCATAGCAGACTCTACTAGCTTCCTTCTTCTGTCTGGATCATCTTACCATCTGCTCCATTCAAAGACTCCTTGAATGGGGAGAAATGGGAAAAGGCACAGACAGGAAATTCTTTTGACTTAACCTAGCATCCCTTAGGTTGCCGCTTAAGCTCATTTCCTCATTTTGTAGCCTGGGGAGAAGGAAAAAACAACTTGTCATAGCCCTAACCTGTCATGGAGGCTCTGTGAGGTTACCTCCCCATGTTCCCTTTGTTGGGTCATAGAATTCCTGTTGTCTTGACTTTGGGTTTGTCCTTTTTACTTTTTAGAGAGGCAGTTCATGGGATTTATAGTTTTAAAGAATGTACCCGGTATTATCTTTATCAGATAAGAATACAGAAAACTACTACAAAATGTTATGTGTGGCATTTATCTAGCAGAGAGGGTGCTCTGGTCTTAATTTCTAAGAACAGTTAGAATAAATCAGGAATCACTTTGTCACGTTTCATCCTTTTGCTCCCAGAATACTGATCCCACAGCACAGAACCAGAATGCAGTCTGCGGACCTGGAAACCAATTTCACATCCTTTATGCCTTGACTGCACATGTAAGGAATGAAATCAGGAGACCTACAAAAACAATCATCAAGAATAGAACATATGGTCACATTTCTAGTCCCAAGAAGAAGCTTTCTGTCAAGTAATTCAAGTGCACATACATTGATTTGTGCCTGCCGAGACTGAGTGTTCCACTGGTAGATGATGGTTTGATGAGTTCTCTGAGAGTGAGGGGCTCTGGGTGGGGCTGGACAGCAAAGATGGCTTTCCATCCAGCCCCCTCTCCTTCTCTTCCTCCAATTCTTTCTAAGCAGACACAGATGATGTTTACCAGGAAGCATCAAAAATGACACAGTTTGAAATATCAAAGTAGATAACAATCCAGGGAGTGAAAATATCTGCTAACCAAGCCACCATATGGTTTGTTTAACTGACCCAATTTGTGTGTGCTGGGGGGAGGGTGGGAGAAAGGGTCATGGTAGATTGGCCTAGCACCTTTGGAAAACCTTAAATTCAGGACTTATCTTAAGGAAACTGAATGTAAGGCTGCCTTGAAAGTGTGATTTCCAGGTCTCCCAGAGACCTTTATTCACAAATGACCTTCATTAGGCAACTCTCTGAGGCCTAAATTGTCACTATTAGAAAAGTCTTTGGTCTTAAGTTTTGTCATAAGAATGCAAATGTCCCTGAGAGAGCACATGCTCTGCTTCTTCCATTCCTTCCAGAAAGGGAGGAGAATGAAGACACTCAGCGCAAGGTGCCATGACAGTGTATGGGGGGCAGGAGTGTCCCCCAGAGAGGAAAGTGGCATGGTGGGAGAGATGAGAAACCCCGCTCTGGAGGCTCGTAATTTGTTTTAGAATGGTGGTGGCTTCCTAAATTATTTAATTTTCGATAGCAGTGGTCACAGGTCATATCCGGGCAGGAGCGGCTTCTGAGGGTCTGTGAGCTGGGAAGGGGAGAGCTGGGCTTTGGAATTGGACAAAGCAGGGCTTGCATTTGGCTCCAGCTCTGGTGCAGCTGTGTGACTCTGGGTGAACCTTAACCTTGCTCCCGGCCTTGTTTCTGCGTCTGGAATATGGAGGGAATAAATGACACCTCCCAGGTGGTGTGGGTTCTGAGCACCCCATGTAACGCTGGGTTAGGTGCTCAGAGTAGTGGGCGGTGGGTGGTAGACACTCCGTAACGCCCCCACCTCCGATCCATTTGTATTTACCATCGTTGCACACCATATGGCTTTTCTCTCAGCGTACAAATGCTGGCTCAGGCAATTATCAAGTGGAGACACGCTGACGGTACTTGGTCATTGGCAGGAAGAGAACAAACAAACCCATGCACAGACACAGTTGGAAGCTCCGATTGTGTAAGCCCCGTAAACGATAGTCATTAGGTTTTGGCAACCCAGAGGTATTTCCCCCTTGCCTTTCTTTACTTTGCGTATCTCTGTGCATATGCTCCTTGAAGGTTTAGAATGTCTCCCCATATGCTGGACTGATGGAACTGATTGAATGTGGATTCTCATGTAAGCTGGAAACCCTTCTAGCCAGCTTCCAAGGATAGATGCAAGGCAGGGCTGGGAAGAACTGGTCTTCTTTTCAGAGTATCAGTAATGAAAGTCAGTCGTTTTCAGGCCTAGGCAGATGGTACTGATTTTGTACTGATTGAATCATGAGCGCCCAAGAGAAGATGTGACAGTGCTTGGGGGTCACTGACCTCTTGTTTTTGGCTGTGTGTCCAGGACATAACTTTCCTTAAGGGAGATTTGGAAGCGAACTATAGAGAAAAACGTCATTTGCACATTCATTCGTTTCCTTCCTTGGGAGGATGCCCAACTGTGAGCATCCCTTTGCCATTTTGGGGGGGACCTTGCTTTGCTCTTGAACACCTTTCAGTCTGTGTGGAATACTGAATTCCTGGGACTGATTGCTGCTGTTGGAGGAAATAGGGATCACAACTAGAAAAAAGCTGGTTAGTCAGATGGCAGGGAAAGAGGAGAGGTTTTGTAGTGAAGCCTTGGGGGAAAGAAAGGAAACTTAGAGAAGGGAACTCCAGTCCTCTGGCTAAGTAAGTTCTGGAAGGTTTCTCCTGCGTGAGGAGGGAAGGATACATGAGAATGATTGAAGAGTAGCCATGATTGCTAGTAAATTCCAAGAAAGTCACCGACGCCTTGTGTGTACAATCTCCTCAACTCAAAATTTTGTAGAGAGCACTAGGTTTCTTGTCTGATTTCTCCCATTATGGGTTTATGGGACCCTCGTCCCTGGAATCGGGGAGGGGAGGCTTTGTGGATTTTGCTTCCTGCATGGAGTCTGACAACATGCTTTTGTCTCCAAAATAGGCACTCTTTCTTTACTGCTTTGAAATCATCAGGTTCATTCTCTTCTTTTCCATTCCTTGGATTTCTTTGAGTGGGACCATATGAGTTCTCCTTTTCCATCAGGTTACTCCTGAGGTAGTGGGGCAATTTGGGGAGGGATGAGTGATGTATGCCAGCATCATCTGTGCTTATGGTGTTCAGAATTTTCATCCAGTATTAAAATCACATACTAACCAATCCATGTGTCATCACATGAAAAAATTCATTTTTTTTTCATGTTACTCAGTTTAAAGGTTTTCTGGGTATCTTAGATTACTTTTCTCTTTCCTGAGAGGTTCTTCCGTCATTGAATAAACAGTTTCAGATCCAGGTTTGCCTAAAATTTGTTTGACTGTTGTGTGAATGTTTAGCGTCTATTTATATTATGCGATGTTGCAGGATCTGTTACAATGTGAGCTGAGAGGTTTTGTTTGACAAAATGTTATGTTTCGTTTGGGTTATTTTTTAAAATCAAGAATACATTTATGGAACCTCATAACTGAAGATAAAAATGTAACTATGCTTCTTAATAACTTGTTTTTCTTCTTCTGGGACAAAACATGGAAACATTTAAATTAGTTCTATTCAGTTGAACCAGAGGTTTTCCTCCCTTTTAAGGTGTTGATGATCTTGGTTTTTTTTCTTTGTGGAAATGAATGCTTTGGATACAATGGATAGTCATCCTCATCATGACAATTTTATGTTGTTCTTTTTGGAGGTATTTTAAAGATCATCCAACTGTACCTTACAGAATACTAAGAGCTTATTTGATATATGAATGCCTCTGGAGAGTGTGTCAACTTATGAATTTGTTATTCCTGCACTAGCAAGGCAACATGATCAAGCCAGAGAATGCCTAGAGTTTGTTTTGATTTGTTTCACTTTTGTTTTAAATTTACCACCCACCATTATCCAAAACACATAAAAGTTTGTGGGTTTGATATGTTTGTTTTGCTCTCATACTATAACGATGTTCAATCATGATTATACTTAACGTCTTTAGGACCAGACAAATTAAAAGTCATTTGCTCTTTTGATAACAATATTAGAGAACATTGGGAAAAAATTCCTTTTCACAATCTGCCGTTCCCATAAGTTGATAGTTGCGCTGTTTGCATAGCTGACCACCCACTGAAGCCAAGGCATGTGAAACTGCTGTCCACTAAAATGGGCCTGAAAGTCACGTGGGACCCACCCAAAGATGCTACCAGTAGACCCGTGGAGCATTACAACATTGCCTATGGGAAGTCACTGAAAAGTCTTAAATACATCAAGGTGAATGCTGAGACGTACTCCTTCCTTATTGACGATGTGGGTAAGTGACACTCTGGTCTTGTTTCCAGTCAGAACTAACTGTACATCAACATTCTCAGTTCCCTTCTTAGGTAGGGCGGCTGTTTGTGAGACACAGTGTGGCCAGGCTCCAGGAAACTCATGGTTCTTTGAGAACAGGTAGCCAAGGTCATGAGGCTGTTGCTCAACCTTTGCTCAACCTCCCCGGACTTCCTCACTCTGCATTTTAACTCAAGTATTTCTGGATAGCTCTCCAAATGGATGCAGGAAACCAGTTTTTAGTTTCTGAATGTGATTTTGGAAAACATGTGGGTCCTTTGTTTGTTTCATAGAAACTTAACTACTTTGTAGCCTAATCTTGAGATTTCTAATTTATAAATCAATTAGAGATTACTCAAATAATATGTCCCTCTGAGGGTGTGTGTGATATGTCACACTTAGCCACATCTGGTTTGAAGATGCGACATCCCCCCCATTAAAGTTGATTCTGGAAGTCTGCGATATTTAAAAATTCTCCTAAATATATTGTTTTATTAGGCAGGCGTAGGTGGTTTTGAACTTAGGCTTTGAGCTGCTTCCTTGGGATCCTCTTTCATTTGCTTTTTTGATCCCATGAGCCTGAAACTCGCATTTATTCTACAGTCCAACCTCACGATGGGTTGTAAGGAAGTAACAGAAGTCAGCATCTCTGACAACCAGGTCTCCCTGTACCAGGTTACCATTTTCCTGCCTTTCTTTAGTGGATCAAAATCAACTTGTGGCTCCTCACATTCCTGGCCATAGTCTACACACTTTCTCCCTCTCCACCTCCTGCATATATAACATTATATATGTTAGGCTTTCTGAGTAACGGAGCAGAAAGTATATAGAACGAACATAAAGGGAGCTGGATTTCCTTCTTCGTGGTTCCAGCTAAATGAACATTTCTCTGAATATTTTCCACATCAGTATGACCCTACAAAGTCTGACAGTGAGGTTAAATGGAGATTCTGTTGGGCCAGAGGCATGAGCCGGGTCATCTTTGCTTGTTCAAACCTTAGGTTGTTATGATCACTGCAGAGAAGAAAAACATGCAGAAAGAGAGCCCTGGAACTTACTGAAAAACAAAGTGTCTCTCAAGTAACTCACTGATGAGTTAACAGGAATCAGAGACATGTGGATTAAATTTCTCTGAAATACGAATTACCTCAGAATGAAGAGAGAAAGTGCCTGGTGAAGCATGATTTTCCATGTGTCTGACCTTAGAGAGCAGTCCCCAGTTAGTCTGGTAGACCGGGCCAAACCTGAAATGCCACCAGGCCCTCCTGCAGTCAGACAGAGGTCTTACTGACCTGGAGCACAGCAGGGATGCTCGATGGCATTGCTGTGTCTCTCCTGTTGGGCCTCTGGCTTGAGAACCGAGGTTCCGTTATGGGAACACTTAACACCCTGAGAAATGTACAGATGCTTCTTGCCTTTGACACAACTAACCCTTATCTCTCCAACTGTCCGTCTGGGCAAATGCCTGCAAACTCTCATCTCTCCAAGGAATTGGCACCTTCATTTACCTTTCACAGTAATTCATCTTCAGGAAAACCAGCCTTACTGGAGTTTTCCTTTCTGCCGTTGCAAATTCAGGGCTCACTCACACGATAACGTGGCCTCTCGGTTTCTCTTCCCGTCCCACTGACTTCAGGAGCTCAGCCAAAGAGACCATGGCTATTTGAACTTGACCCCTAGATACAAGTCGAAATGAAGCCCAGTTATTTCAAGATTAGCATGTCCAAGTTTCCAGCAGCTGTTTCTCTAGGTCTTTGTTGAAATGGTCAAAGACAACGTGCAGACCTAGTAAAGAGAGTGTTTTATTATCATAAGGAGAGAATTTCATGAAGCTTTATGTATTGCAATGAAGATTTTCCGTGTGCTAAATTTTATGAGTTACCCTGACATTTTCTTTCTATGTGTTGGAGATTTCTGTTTGAAGCTTCCAGGGGGAGATATTACTTGCAGTTACTGACGCTGTAGGCTATAAAACACCTAGTTAGTGGATGGTGTCTTCTTATTTCCTACATTAATTTCACAGTTGCAAAAGCCGCTTCTGTTGACTGCTTATGCATCCAGGTTTATTAGACATGCCATGTACTTTGTACTAAATAAATTTTGTGTTCTTTGGGTTAGGTGTATTTTTGTTGCATGAGAGGAATATTAGTGATACTGATTAAAGAGAGAGAGAGAAAGCTGTAGTTAGACTCGTCACTTAATTTAGATTTTTATATTTGGTTATGTAAGGGAGACAGTTAGTGAATCAAACTGTCATTCTTGGAGATTTGAAATGGTGGCTTGATATAAACCATATGTTTCAGAGCCGGGGGTAGTGTACTTTGTGCTGGTTACTGCAGAAAACCACAATGGAGTGAGCCGTCCAGTTTACAGAGCTGAAAGCCCGCCTGGTAAGTCTTACCTAGAATTGGAGGCTGTATTTTTGTTTCTTAGATGGGGAGAAACATCCCCCTTTGCTTTCTCAGATCTATACAAATTTAGAATCTTTAAATTAGAGTTCCTGAGCAAGAATGACTTGTACAGCAAGTTGAAAGGTAGAAAACTAGGAGAGAGTTATTCCTTCTTTTAAAGTAATTTTAATGTAGGTTGTTAGTGGTTTGTCCTAAATTTTTTGAGTACTCATTAGAGTAAGCCATCTGCAAAAGACCAAAAAGATGTGCTGTCCAGAAAGCTTAGGTGCCTCTTTACTGATGTGGCCTGAGCGGATCCTTTTTTTTTTTTTTTTTTTTTTTGAGGACTGTTGAAAAGACCACTAAACATATATTAGGGCTGCACTGAAATGTGGAAAATCCGATCGTCCTCGTTTCTAACTATGAAGTTGCATTTTCCTCATTTAGGAGGTGAATGGATCCAGATTGATGGTTTTCCCATTAAGGGTCCAGGACCATTTAATGAAACCGTCACAGGTACTATGTCCTCCTTTGGTTCATGTCTTCACTGAAGCACCGTCTCGCAAGAAGGTTGTGCTTCTGTCACACACATTGCTTACCAACCTTCATGTAGTTCCCATCGCTAAACTAACACACATGGCACACGGTTTCGGTCAATCTGCTCTGCACCTGATGGCCCAGGCTCTAGCCCGCGTTTGCTCATTTTGCACTGTTCTTTTGTGTTCTGGTGTGGGGAATTGTCTGCGTCTACATCTGGGGATACTGTTGCACT
Source organism: Martes martes (assembly GCF_963455335.1). NCBI lineage: Eukaryota > Metazoa > Chordata > Mammalia > Carnivora > Mustelidae > Martes > Martes martes. The sequence continues at coordinate 8,489,043 of NC_137893.1, read as the reverse complement.
GTTAACAGGCAAATATGGTCGTTGAGATGGCAGCCCTGGCCAAGATAAGGATGTTTACTGCTCTGTTACTTGCGGATGGCATAAATGAATGGAATCCACCAAGAAGTGGCTTTTATTGGCAAATGTATGACATCAAGTCTTTCTCTCTGTTCTTATGAGCGTGGGATATTTTGTGGTATGTCAGAGCACCTGCCTTCCATCTCGGCTCCATATTTGTATATATGTCTGTTTTATCATTTGGATGTTGATGTTGTCTAGTCATATTGTTTTGCTTGTTGGGAGAAGTGTTTTCATTTCTTGTATTTTTTGAATATATTTGATTAATGGTGAAAAAATAATGCAAATAAATGCAGTTATTTTGGAGTGTGGTTGGATAATATCCCAAAGGCAATATGGCCAGGACCTGTATTCTATTCTATGAACCACTTTTTTAAAGTCCATCGATCTGGTGTTGTTGTTGACAGGAAGGTGAGTACCTTGAAACCAATGACCCAAATCAACTTCTCAGGTCAGCTTTGATGGGTGTAGGCAGTTTCAAAGTCCCGTTTCCACAGAAAGGGGTTAGAAAAATGAAGCAACCTGAAAAGGAAGCTGGCTTTCAAGGAAAGGTGATATGCTTTTGTTCTAATATGTTGGACTTGTGGCGACCATGGGGTGTTGGAAGGGAGACATCTTGGAGGTGACTGGAGGCAGGGAGATGAAAGTTGGAAAAGAAAATTAAGGGGCGGGCATAGATTCCAGAGTCATGCTCTAGAGTGAGTGGAAGCCGAGAGAGAGTATGAGGATGACAGGAGGGATAAAAGCAAAGGGCTAAGATCAAAACTGAGAGAACGATGACAGTGAGGAGTAGCCGTGATGGTAGTACACCTAGGAAATGTGCAAAATAGGCAAGGGTATTTATTCCAAGATTGTCTAGCCTGAAGAGGCGTATGTAAACTTTTTACTGACAGATGTTCAGTGCCTTGTATTGGAATCTTGTATTTTAAATGACCATTTTATTTTTTATAATTTTTTCTGATAAAGTTTTCTGAATGACTGTGGTTTTAGAACAAGTAATTTTCTTTTGCTTTTTAAGTAATTAATTTCTGATGACTTCTTTAATAAAAACGTGTGTGTGCCTGTGTGTGTATGAGTGTCTCTGACCTTTCTGAGTGAGTGCTGGGTTACAGAAACACTGGAAATTGGGACCCACAGACAATCATGCTCCAACTCATTATTGGTTTTGCATACTGTGAAATCGTTTAACCTCTCTCTGTAGAAGACTTTGTATGCCCTAGTTGCCAAAGAGCACTCTTCTGTAATACATAATACTATATTTGTTTTACATTATGATAAAAAATATACTGGAAGAAATTGCTAGCTGAAACTATTTCCAGCATATGATATAAAGCAGAATCTTTTCTTTTAAAAAAAATGAATACCAGAATGCACAGACTTGGTTACAATGGTCCAGAAAAAAATTACATTTCACTGGTAGTAAAAATATTAAGAATAATTTATGAGAAATTATCAGTAAATGATCAGCATGTGTTTATGCCTTTTTTATAAGGCTTGGAAAATATGCTATGCTGCTGTTTGGAGGAATGGTTAAATAAATGACAATCCTATTAAACAAAGTAAGTATTTTGTGTTCCAGGTATCTTCATTTAAAGGAGGGGATTTGTCTTCAAAATGTAGTCATTGGCATTGGCTCCTGTGGGAAGGCCCCAGGGGTTCCCTTTAGTGCTTTGACTGGTAACATCTCACTTTCTTTGAGTGTTTTATTTGAAACCAGAGGAAAATCTATCCTTTCGCTTTGCTGGAAACAGTAGTTTCAGTTTGAATTCCAGAAGGCCTCTTTTTGAGGTGGAGACCTATCTTGACCTCATTGTCTTTCACTAATTGCTAGATTCATTCATTCAGTGTCATTGGCTTTCCAGGGGCAGGTCTGGATGCTATAGATACAATAGTGGGTAAGACAAACAAGGTTCGCCTTAATGAAGACTGGATTCTTGTGGGAAAGAAAGGCAATAAACATGTAAACAAAAAATAACCCACATAATCTGTATTTGCTTCTGAGGGCCACTATAACAAAATACCACAGAGGGTGGTGGCAACATCAGATGTTTATTTTCTCTCACAGTTCCAGAGTCTGAAAGTCCAAGATCAAGGTGTCAGCAGGTTTGATTTCCCATGGGGCCTTTCTTCGGCTTGGCTTTCCTCTGTGAGCACACATTCTTGGTGTCTTAAGACACCTTAAAAGGACACCAGCCAGTTGGGAGTAGGGCCCATCCCAATGGCCTCATTGTAACTTAATCGCCTCCTAAAAGGTTCAGTCTCCAAAGACAGTTACTTCCTGGGATAATTCGGAGTCAAGACTTCAACATATGACTTTGTGGTGGCGACACAATTCAGCCTGTAGCAGAATCATAAATTCTTTGAAAAATGAACAACAGTGAGATATAGACTAAGCCAGGTTGGGGAGGTGCTAAGATGGTGGCATGTTGCTGAGATGGTATGGGGACCACTGGCCAGTGGGAGCATGAAGAGGAGGAAGAACAAGGCAGGTCAACTCGAATGATTCTTAGACTAGTCACTAGTCCAAATCTGAAAGCCCTCAGGACTCAGAAAGTAGGAGGACTAAGCAGAACTGCAACTCTGACAGAAGTTTTGGCTTGGGCTTTGGATAGCTCATGTTGTATCTTTTAGTTAGAAAGTTTTCTTTGTATTTCAATGTGAAATCCCTCATGTTGAGATACAAACCCATATCCCTTTGTTTTGTCCCCTGGGAAGAAAGGTCCCAAGTCCCTTCAGATATTGCAATCTTATTATTTGCCTTCTCTGCAGACTTCTTTTCTGAAGTTGTCTTAGCTTTTCATTTCTGTTACCGGATTTTGGGTCACCTGGTCTGTGCCAAGACAGACACTGGGGTCAGGACAAGACCACAGTCCAGCTCTGCTTCCAACCAACCCAGGGACTTGGCGCACAGGTCATTCAGCTTTCAGCAGACTCTTCATCTGGAAAATTTTAGTTCTCAATAGGATCATGTGTATTTATAATAAGGTGATGGCTTTCTAAAAATCTAGTTGTTTATGGTGTCCTTAAGCTGTGGCGCCCAAACTAGACATAATACTGAGATAAAAGTCTGATTTCTGCCTCATATTTTCTTACATTATATTTCAGTCCATGAAGTTTGCTCGTTTTTTAAACAAATTATAGCTCCGACTTGAGTTCACCGTTCTCCTTGGCCATTTTCAACCAGTACCAGCATAACTGTGCCCAGCCATTCTCTGACCTCCATGCTGCTCCCCAAATATGAAGAGCAAGTTAGTGCTTGGCTCCTAATGGCCTGTCCACAGGGGCATCCTCCATGGTGGTGGCCCGTGTGACATCTTCACCTCGTGGTGTCCGGCTGCTACCACCCGCTGCCTGTGGTAGAGTTGCTCCTCTCCACAGTCATCTCACTTTTTCAACTCTCTCACTCCCCTGAGCTCCCTTTTGGACCTACTCAGGCTTTGGGTCCATAGACCCTTCCCATTTCCACAGTTCAGAGCTGTCTCCTGGATCATTTCTTGTCTTTTCTGGTCCTGCTCATGACAGCTTGGCAGCTCCCCTGACCCTGGGACAGCCTTAGCGGCCTGTTAGTCCCCATACTAGGGCCTCTACTCCCTGACTTCCCTCTTGCATGTGAAATTCTGAGTCTTGTGGGAGAATCAAAGAGCTAAGCTGATCTGTACATTTGTGACTCCTTGCAGCTGGTCTGCTAACTCCACCTGGGTCCTCAGCACTGTTTGGCAATTGTTCTCTGTGTCCTTACTAAGGTTACTTCCTTTCTTCTATGGGTTGTCAGGTCTAAAATATTGCCACTTTGCTCAGTCTCCTTCCTCCTTCTCTCCTCTTGCTTCTGGCCTTGCTTTCTGCCTCCCTTTGAAATAAAGGTCATCAGCGTCACACCACTCCTCTTCTTTCTCATGATTTCCAAACTCTCATCTCCCTTCCCTCCTCTTGGCTCTGAGGGGAACTGCTGTCCCCACGACTCCTCAAGACTGACTTCATATATGTGAAGCTGCTTTGCACACGTGATCAGACCTAAGGGTAAGCCTAGGTTCGGGTCCATCATGGAGCTCCACTAGTCTCCTCGGTGCCTGCCTCAAAAGGCTGATACCTGCTGTTGAACAGGTGTTGAATTATTTAACATGGAAATGATGAAACTAAGAAACCATGTAAACCACAGTTTGGCATCTTTATTCCTTCCCTGGCATTCCTTTTATTAGGAAATAACTATGGTCATGTGAGAAATGGGTATTTCATAATCTAAAATTATGAATTCTTGCCTTTCCTATCAATAGTTCATCAGAACGAGCACTGACCTTCAGGTGTATCTTCTTGCCAGTTTATTTAAATGTGACTGATGTGGAGGGTGGAAATTCTACTCATAGTGTCCTGCTATGGGCCCTTTCCTGACCTGTTGATTTCAGAGCATAGTCACCACCAGGCTATACTTCCCACCCTGTCCACTCCTTCATGGCTGGCCCGGCTGCAGTTCCAGCATATTCCTGGATCCAGATTCCTCAGCTGTGAAATGCTGGGTCTTGTTGGAAATTCTAGTCTCCTTCCTAAGAACCATCTCAGGTTCTAAGTTTTATTCTAAAGTTCTAGGGTTCCTTTCAGCTTGGAAATTTTGTGAATTTAGGACATGAAGTGTATTGATTCCGCCACATTTATTGGGTGGTTTTAAACTTTGCAAGCAATTGGGAACCATTTGTATTACTGAGAAATGACTCTGTGCCTTTTTCTCCACGCCTTTGACTGTTTTGGGTCAGCAAAACATCATATTACTAAAGGGAGAAATGCTTTAATTGCAGTTCCTAGGTGTTGAATTTGTGCCTGAGCACACGGAGGTGCACAGAATAAAGAATTGTCTCCAGTGATCCACCGGACACACGTATCCCAAGGGCCCCGTTGTTTGTACCAACTACTCCCCTTTCTCTGTGTGTGATGGCATGGCAGACTGCCACCATATGAGCCAGGAAGAAGGCCCCGTTAACATATTTAGACTGTGGGCGTCACTCTGGGTAAAAGGTGCCGGTGTAGCACACCAGTGGGCATTTGCACACAGTGCTGCTCCCTTCGGGACTCAATCCCATAATGTTGGAGCCAGGCCAGGGGCTGCTGTGTGCCAGACTTGTGCTTAAAGTGTACCCCAGTCCAGAATTTTTAAAGTAACTATGATCAGATGGTCCTATTTTCTCACGCTAGTTTCAATTAACGCCCTGGCCCACAGGGAATTGGTAATGTCTATGGCCTGATTTTCTCAGTAGCTTTCTCATACAATCATGAGTTTTATTAAGTGCAGTTTATAGGGCAAAAATCAGTTTCTGCTCCCCAGCCTGGATGGTGAGCTGCCTCAATGGTAGGGTTCTTTGATTTACTCATCTTTGTATCTCCAGGGCCTGGGTCAAGCACACAGTAGGTGCTCCATAAATGCTTGCTAAACAGAAGTGCATTTGGAGGCTGCTTCCACTCAGTGTCTGCGCCTCGGGAGAGGAGATGAGCAGTGACAAGTCTAGGCTAGGACAGTGCAAGATGCAGAGGGGGGTGTCAGAAGGTCAGGGTCACCCCTGGCTAATTCAGCCACTGCTGCTGGGGGTGGTCCTGGGCAGGGCAGAGTGTTGGCCACAGAGGGGTGCTGCCATGAATCAGAGATCCTAATTCTGGCCTTCAGTGTCTTGGAATGACATGGAGTACATTTGTGGATTGGAATTCCACGAGGTGGCTGGTCTGTGAAGACGAGGTGTGTATACAGCAGGATCCATCTGCTGTGGGGATACCCCTTCTTCCTGGGGCCTCCCATCTTATCAGAGTGCCTCCTTCAAAGTCGCCTCTCCCATTAGAGTGTAGACTTCCCCAGCTTTCAAGCCCATTCTTCAACAATGAAAGTGTAGGCAGTGGAATCTTGTTTGCAGAGCTATGTAACGTCTCCCATTAGAATGTTCTTGGGCCAGAACAAAGGCCTCAGGGGTTCCAGCCCCCACAGAAATGCCCGGAAGGGAATCAGGAGCTGTCGCGGACTGGAGAGACTTCCCCCGGCATACCGTGCGTTTCCTCCACATCGATGAATGTGAGTACGTGCTCACAGATTTTCCCATCAGTGGGTGCCTAGGAAGCTGGCGACCAGGAGTGAGGCTGTTTCCCTGGGTGAGGGGCGGGTGCTCTCTTCAGAGGCTGATGAGTGGCTCCTCCCAGAGGGCAGGGCAGGGCCTGAACGCTGGGGAGATGAGCTGTCCCCACATGTGTGGCCTTCATGTCCTGCACTCATTAATATACCTAATGCTTCTGATGAGGTCAGCATCTTGGGGGCCAGCTGCCACTGTCTGATGGCAGACCCATCGCGGGCTTTTCTTTTCATGTCCGAGTGAAGAAGAGGTCAGGCATGTCCCTTGTGAGGTCACTGAAGGGGGATGTGGTCCTTATATAGAAACCCTGCAAATGCAGGTATTAGACCTGAAAGAAAGCCCTTCTCTTTGAACTTACCAGCCTGTTCATATATCATAACCGGGTCTTCCATTTGCAAAGGGCATGTTGGGTCACAGTAAAAAGTTGAATTAATCAGCAGCCACTCAACAGAAACAAGGTCTTTCATTTCCAGAAAACAAGTGCATTGCTTACTGACCTGCTCCCGAATGAAAGCAAGGCAGAAGAGCTTTAGGCTAAAACAAACAAACCGAACCAAACAAACCTTGGAACAGAGACAATTTTCCTCAGCATATTTCCCACTCCTTCATCTTGGCTTCCATAGTCTAGGAGGCTGACCCCATGTTACACTGCAGGGTGAAGAAATGCCAGATGTCTGAATTTCAGCTGCTGAGGAGATCAAGAATGGGCTGTTGCTCCCCTTGCTTTCCGTGGCCCTCATGGGTCCTCAGGAAGAGCTTCTGGAGGCAACACTACCCCCAGAGGGTTCTAGAGCAGATGCTTCCTGTGACAGCCCCTGCCCATCTCCAATGGAGGAGACCTTCACAGGGGAAGAAGCTCCCTGATCCCCTCATGCTGGGTCCATGGGGCTGGGCCAGGGCTGGGCTCCCTGCAAGCTCCTGTCACAGATGGCTGAGGACATCTGTGGCTGGTATCGTCCTTCCAGGCTTAGAGATGAGTTGCTGTCCTGAGTGGGAAGCAGACCCTCGCTCTGCCTGTACAGTAAGATGGTCAGCTTAGTGTAGGGAGAGATGCCTCTCAAAAGGCTTAAGATCTGTAAGAACTGAGGGATGTGTCCATGAAAGTAGTTGCTGAACCTCTTCATTCTCACGCCTGGGGCAGGACTTCACAGCCAACTTGTGCAGAACCCCATCTTGGGTGACCTGGCATTTTGCAGCCCTAGTGCTGTGGGGTGACATTGCCAGCATGAAGTCATTTTTACTGATATTCATAGCACTGCTGGGGTCAAAGTCAGCCACGGATGGACACTTTGGATGCCAGCCTGAAGCTGCTCATGTACCAGTGGTTCTTGCGGCTTCACAGACTGGGCTTCTCAGAACCTGGGAGGAGGCCACCCTGCCAGGAGTCCGTGAGGCACAGGAGACACTGGCCACGTCCCCAGGAAGTGCTTTCTGGATGATCTTTCAAAATGTTACTTTCTACTTTAAAATGAACACCAAGATATTAGAGTAGTCTGCAAAACTGAAGTGGGATTTTGAGAAAAAGATTATCAATACATTGCCTTGCGCCAGGCTTCTGGGATTCCACCATCTTCTTTGCTGTTAAATGAACTTCAGGGAAGAGTTTGAGGAGCTCTGCTAAGTGATACAGGGATTCCACAATCTTGTGAAACAGAGAGCAGACAAGACAAAATGACCTCTGTGGATAGGTTCCAGGATGGCTTACAGTATTTGCTTTGTTTCTGAGACAGTCCTCTGGATTTTGACGGTCACCCTTTAGGCACAAGTGCTGGCAGCCTCACACCAGCCTGTGGAGTTGGCCTCTGACTACACTGTCCTTTCTCTACTTCATGCCGAGTAGGATGCCCTGTGGCTCTTCATCTAGTGACAGTCTGGGTGTCCATGCATGATCCCAGGAGGGAGGAGTCTATGAAGAACTGGACAGGTCCCGGGGCAGGAGGAAGCTTGACCTAAGACACTTAGGTTGGCTTGTTTGTTTTAAGAATTAGTGTCTGATGTTTTAGAAAGGCTCTTTGGGCTTCCACAATCCATAACCTTATTAGTCATTGGCAGTGGTGTGTTCAGGGGAGATCAAGGTTGTTTTTCTTTCTTTTCTCCTCTTCTTCTTTTTTTTTTTCTTTCAAGATCTTCTGTCCTCTCCCAAACCCTGGAAAGACAGTGAGGATGTACTACCTCTAGTTGTGGTCTTAAGGCTGCTGTTTTAGTATCTCTGAGGGTGGAGAGATGTGTATAAGTTGCAAAACTTTTCTCCCTCATGTCCCAACTGCTTCCCAGGATGAGTCAGGCAGGCAGACTATCAGTGTGGCTGGCCAGGTGCTGGGCTTTTCATTGCATGGTGTTTCCCAGAGCGCTGAAATGTACAAATGTCAAGAGACTCATGTGATGAGTGGCTCCTGATGGAGCAGATGGACTGACTTCCCTTAAGAGCAGCGAGGTCTTGGGGACAATGTTGGCATTTTCTGTAAGGGGTATACTCGTGGCATGGAGGTTATGGACAGTGATTCCTGGAGCAGCAGACCAGATCCTTTACCCCGAGGTGTCTGTGAGGCACCAAGGGGGACCTTCTCCCAGGGCAGGCACCATGCTTATGCCACAGTGTGGCTGCTGGTGACACCAACTCTGTAGCCACTAAGAGTTTCTGAACAAGAGGGAAGTGGAGACAAGGAAGGCTACAGATCCAACAGACTGCAGTTCCAGCCCAGTTTCCTGACGCTGCTGTCTGGCTTTGAAATTCCCCCTTAAGCATCCTCAGCCTCACTTTGTAAACAGGGCATTATTGGGTGATGGTGACGACGTTTGTCAAATGCCTTCTACCTGGTAGGGAGCCAATAACTTATGAAGGTTGGTGACATAGTGACAGTCACTATTCTAAAATAAAGAAATAAGATACCCTTTCTCCTTATTGTTAAATAGCTAGGCCTATCCAAATATCATACAAAAACCCAGTAGTCAGGGGCGCCTGGGTGGCTCAGTGGGTTGGGGCCGCTGCCTTCGGCTCAGGTCGTGATCCCAGCGTCCTGGGATCGAGCCCCACATCGGGCTCTCTGCTCAGCAGGGAGCCTGCTTCCTCCCTTCTCTCTCTGCCTGCCTCTCTGCCTACTTGTGATCTGTCTGTCAAATAAATAAATAAAATCTTAAAAAAAAAAAACCCAGTAGTCAGATTATTGAGGATGTTTTTTGGAAAAGAAAACAAAATCATTCAAAAGACTTCAGTTTAAGTGTTGCTTATGTTGGTGTGGAAGGAGAGTTTCGTGAAACATTCAGAAGTGTCTCGAGATGACGGGTCAGAACTCTCTCAGGAAGGAGCCCCTGGCAGACGTCACTCAATGCCGGGGCTGGGTCTATGTCAGTGGCAGAGAATCCATACTCTGAGTGGGGACAGCAAAGCCCACGTCCTGTCTCTGGTCTGGCTGTCCACAGTTGATCTGCACCCCCTCTAATGCATCTTCCCTCCCCTTTTCCTGCCCTCCCTCCTCTTCTTTATGCTTATTTATCAAAAGTACACATAAGCTGGGGCCCTGGGTGACTCAGTCAGTTAAGTGTCTGCCTTTTGCTCAGGTCACGATTCCAGGAACCTGGCATAGAGTCCCTCACTGGGCTCCCTGCTCGGTGGAGAGCCTGCTTCTCCCTCTGCCTCTGCTGCTCCCCCTGCTGTGCTCTCTTGTTCTCTCTGTCAAATAAATAAATTCTTTTTTAAAAAAGTTCTGGAACACTGAAAAGAAATTTTAAAAATAAATATATATATATTTTTTAATAAAAAGTACACAGAAGCTTTGGACTCCCACCTGGCTCTGATAGAGGTGGAGGCTGGGGTGTGTTTTCATAAGCCCTGCAGGTGAGTCTGATGCACACTGCGGTGTGAGGGTCACTGCACTGGCCTCATAAGTTAGACCCTTTCCTGCTGTACAGACTGGTGCCCCTGCTGCCCTTGGGGTCTGATGTTTGGGGATTTGGAGGAAGGTGCTGGGGGCAGAGGACTGGTGAGCGGACAGCCGGAGAACACATAGGCCAGCCCTTTCAGGCCATGAAGAGGAGGATCGGGACTATCTATCTCTGTGAAGCTGGGCGGTCAGTGAAGTAGGGTGCCAGGTTGCTCAGTGGAGCTGTGTGCTGAGTGATGGTGGATGTTCTGCAGGAAAATGAGGACGTCCCGTTACCTGAGACCAGGCTGAGGAAAGTGGTCACTGGACAGCAGTGGTCATGGACTCTTTTATGCCAACCAAGAGCAGGGACTTGCTCGGAGTAACTGATAATTGTTAGATGTTGATGAAGAATAGCACTGCCAGTTTATGGTGCAGAGAAAGGGGGCTGGACTGGACCACCTCATAGCTGAGAGGGTTTTCAGTGTGAAGAGTCTTTGACAATAGTGCTTTCTTCTGCTTATGTCTGGTTCTTTGAGACATATCTTTTTTTGTGCCGCCTGTGTACAGAGCATCACCGTAAGCTCTATGGTCCAGCCATGGCTCACGTTCTGGAGGGGGTGGCTCACCCATCCAGGGAATCTGACAAATAAGGGATTTCATCTTTATCACAGTCGCAAACACATCAAGCAATTAATGCGTGCTTAATGGAAGCCAGGTACAGCTTTAAATGCCTTATATGGATTATCTTACAAAACTCCGTATGCTGTCTATACTTCACAGAAGAGGAAACTGAGCTTCAGTGAAGGTTCTCAAAGTCACCCAGCCTGGGAGTACCAGACTCGGATTCAGACCCTGACCTCAGTGCCTGTGGAAGCCGAATGCAGAAGCAACCACGTTCAGCCAGTGCTGGAGTGTAGATGGGCACAGCAGCATGTTGATCCTTTGATTTTTTTATTTTTTTTCTTCGTGAAAAGAACCGATTTTGACTCTGTATAACTTCAGAATATTTGCAAATTTTCGTAGCTGGCAGGAGAGATCAGCAGAGATGTTCTAATCCTGTCTGGCTTTCTGGAGTCTGCTATAATCCCGGTGGTAATTGTCACACCCAGCTGCCCTGCCAAGGAGACAGTGTGTAATTAAGTGTTGTGGGTCTTCTGTGATTGACCCGTTCTGAGTAATCTACCTGATTCTGCTGTTCCAAGAGCAGTGGAGGCGGGACTGTATCCTGCCAAGTTTAAAATACACTCTGCGCTGGTCGGTGTGAATGTGGTCACTCATGGCAATTGTGACTTCCTGTTTTCATGATAGAAGACTTAAGGGAGATTTATCAGAAAAACTTCATGGGGCTTAGAGAAAATACTAAAATAATTTCATGGCAAGTGAATTTGAACCATATGGGTAGGTTTTTTTTTTTTTTTTAATGTGTGCATCAGCTTAAAAGAAGATTACCAGATGACCTATAAAAGATCTTTAGAAAATGGTTGATGGTATGTATCCCAGAATATTAAAGAAAAGAAAATTTCAAAATACTTGAAAAAAAATTACAGTTGGCTTTCCTAAAACCAAGGTTTGGAAGATGGGGGACTGGGTTGAGGGGGCCATTTTCACCTTACTCTGTGGTTTGCAGAGTCAGTGACCTCTGTGTATGGTGGGAGGAGATCTCAGGACAGTCTTTGGTGAGAGGCCTTCTCTTACTCATTTGCTACCTGCTGTGTGTACCGTCTGGTCCATTTAAGTGCGTGCCCGTGCCCACACACACACTCAATGCCTACTGTGCCAGGCATTATGCTCATGCCTTGAGGAGGGCCTGTCCAGTTCAGAACCCTGCTTCACATTCGTTGGCAGGAGAGGTTAGGTGGTTGGTGGGAGGGCACATGGGGCGAGGGGAGAGTGGAAGTGGAAGGTGTCTGGTGAGATGAGAATGGAACCCAGCCCACAGGGCTTGAATTCATGTCCTCACTTGGCACTTAGTAGCTGTGTGGCCTTGGGTCAGCGACTTCACCTTTTCAAACCTCAGTTTTCTCTTGGGGATTACGACACGTATCCTACTTAACCTGGAAGCTCTTGTAAGGACAATTAAAATAAACCACGTGAGGGCTTGTGGTAAACTGTGAAGTTCTATGTAAAGCAGGCAGTGTGCTTGGAGGCTGGGGCTAGCCTCAGCCCTGTTCCTTGTGGTAAACTGTGAAGTTCTATGTAAAGCAGACGGTGTGCTTGGTGGCTGGGGCTAGCCTCAGCCCTGTTCCCCATTCCCCCTTGCTCAGGAGGCTGGCCTGGTGTGGGGTGGCTACATAGCAGGTTAGAGACTGTGGTGAAAGCCTGTACAGTTTGAGGGCAGCGGTGTGGCTGATGCCTACGGGGCCTGGCAGGAATCGAGACAGAGCCACAAGCTGGGCGCCTGAGGCAATAAACTTGTGCCGTCTGAGACCAAGATCCTTGTCCTTGGAACCTTACTGTTTCCTGCTCCTCAGGGACCCTGTCATGGTTCCAGTGGTCTTTTTCCTTTTTAGAGTTTTGTCAGTGCTTTACTGTTGAGTGTCAGGGGTTATCTGTTTGGAGTAGAGACCTGCTGTGTTCCCAGGGCTCAGCAGTGAGAGTGCGCCCTCCCGAAACACTTTGCCCTGCAGTGTGCATGGCTGGAAGTGTCCCAGGACCGGAGGGGAGCCCCATGGCAGAGAATACTATCTCCGCTCAATAACTGATTTTTTTTTTCTGACTCCTGTAAGACCCACATGTGTGTTCTCAGTACGTTTGCCCATTTTGCTGGTGATCACCCAGAACTCCCATGCTGATGTGTTGCTTTCTGGAGTGATGGGAGCATTGCCATAGGCCACAAAGGGATTTAGAAAAAGAGCCGGGATGGGGGATAACACCGAGGACAGTCAAGCTGATAATAGCACCATGAATATCTGTCCTATTTACTGCTGTCTTGGGAAATAGACCGTGGCAGCCATGGTTGGGTGATAACCCTGTCATTTCTGCCCAAAATACTAACAGTGCAAATGGCCTGTGGCAGCTTGAGCAAGCATCATTTTCAGCCCCACATCAGTGAAAGGTTGCCTTGAGGAGGTATGAACTTTTTACAGAAGTAAAATAAATATCCTATGTTGTTGACAGAGATAATTTTCACCTTATAAACTTTTTAAAAAACATAGTACCGACCCTTGTCCAAAGCTGGGCACCCCATGAAATCAAACCCCAACCTCAGGTGGTTCACCCTCAGGGAATCTATGTCATCACTCACAGGAGGGCCTTCTGTTAAAACTTGAATTTTGTGCATGTGGTGACAGTTTGTATTGGAGGCACATAAAGGGGAACGTGACTTAGAAGCTGTAAAGACAGAATGAAGCAAAGGTTTTTGCTTCCTGTGAAATTTTCTCTTGACTTCTATGCCCCTGCTCATGGCTCATTTCAAGTCTGTTTCATGACTTTGCACAAAGCTGAAAATGACACAAACACCATTGCTGAGAAAGTCAACTTGGTTATGTGTTTTGTTCTAATGAAAGTCCTCTGCAAATCTGCTAAACTTTAAAAACAAACCAAAACATCATTGTTGATAAATGAGACTGAACATGCTGCTAGTTATTCAGATTTTGCTTTTCATATGTGGTTTTTATGAGACATTTCCCTCAGTATTTAAAAAAATTCCCACTCAGGCCCCACACAAGGTCTATTCATCAGTGACCAATGCTGACAAAGGACATTCCTATTCACCTCTGTGACACAGTCACCTGTGGACAACTCAAACACTTAATAAGTTTTAGTAGCCTGGATCTTTCTAGGAACATGGGCACCACATTATTAAGGCTATGAATGAGAGATCCCCATTGGGAATGTATAAAAGTTACCAAGTCATAGGATTAATGTAGGAACTCATACAGTTACTCCATGCTGTGCCATTAATGAGTTGGGTTATCGGTATTGAATATGTTTGGCAAATTATTTTCTTTTGAACTATATAAATGAGTGTAGTTATCATTTCTATAATTACTTGGTGGTCCTTAGTTTTTATAGAGGTTAGTCCTTGAAATTGAGAGCTTACCTCCTACTTGGAACAAAACTGAAATCAATTTAGTATAACCCTACAGAAAGTGGTTACACTCGTGACACCAGGCTGTAAGGGCAAGTTCTATGTAATTAGTCCTTTGTCTGCATTTTTGGGTCAAAACCAAAAAATCTTAATAATGACCATTTTGCATATTGAGAAAAGTATTTACTGAACCATAACTTGGTATTCTTGTAGATGCCTTTAGGAATGGGGGTGCCCAATAACTGAGTAGGTAATCTCCAGCTCATGTACTAAAGGATATTCCTTTTGATTAGATTCAAGACATGGGCACTGTGTGTCTGACTTTTCAGACTAACCATCTTCAATGGCTATTGTTTTATTGCATTATTGAAGTTGACACTAACTTGAGACATTAGATTTTATTTTTATGTCTTCGCTTAGCTGGGAATTTTCCAGTCTAAAAAGTTAGTTGAGAATTGACTAATAATGGGGCCAATGTAGATGGTTGAAGAATAATGCCTGGGAAGTACCTGGCTTCTGTAGGCGGAGAGATGCTCATTAGCCAAACTGTATCCCTGTTGTAGGGCCACAGTGCGGCTAATGTCCCAAACGGGCAGTGTGGTCGTCACACCCTCCCCACCCCCGCCTTGTTGCCAAACCTATCAGCTCTTAATTGATGTAAAAGCAAGACTTTGAACACTAAGTATTGGCCACCAGAATGCATTGCTTTGAAAAAGTTAACAATCAGGGTGTTTCTTGAGATTGCTCATTTAGCAAGAGGATTTCTAGACATTGATTTCACAAGAAGGAAAGAACAGAGACTGGGGACTGCTGCTGTGTTTGTCTGGAGGGACAAGACAGCCGTGTCAGAGAAACCAAGGTAAAACACAAAAACCAGTTAGCATTGCACTCTTAGTGATTTCCTGTAAAAACAAGGAAAGCCTGTCTTTTCAACCTTAGAGTGGAAAGCGCTAAGGAAAGGACCGTTAGAAATAACGCACAAGTGTGTTTGCTCTATTTTTACACTGACCTTTAGCTCTCACTAGAGAATATACAGTTTTGGCCATAAGAAGGCAAAATAGACAAGAAGGAACATTGTAAATCATCCAAGATTTCCGGCTGGCAGCTTCACAATGACTTCCTGAGACCTCTCTGTCTGAAGCACGGGGAGGAACGGGTGCATCGAGTGTTGATACCCTTGGGGGAAAAGTGTTCCTACTAGAATTGATTTACCAAAAATGGATGTTTTGAGCCCAGCTGCTAATTGTTGCTGCACCATCTTTAGACGGACTTTATAGACTCAGCGGCTCACTCTTCGGGGTATACTGTGTAATAATTTCTGTGTCATGTCCTCTTTAAGAAAAGGAAGTGCCAAACAAGCCCTTGCGTGTCCGCGTCCGATCCTCAGACGACCGGCTCTCCGTTGCGTGGAAGGCACCGCGCCTATCGGGAGCCAAGAGTCCACGCAGATCACGGGGTTTTCTTCTGGGCTACGGAGAAAGTGGCCGGAAGATGAATTATGTCCCACTGACGAGAGATGAGCGGACGCACGAAATTAAAAAACTGGGTGAGTTCAACAATGTTAAATGGTATCCGATGTGTTGGTGACCTTTGCCATCACGTCAATATTTAGAAGCTCGTTCATAACCGAAGATTGTATTTGAGATGCAGTGCTGTTCATTTTCCAGGTATGATGATTATTAACTGTGTTCTTTGCTCTGTCCGTCCTCCGTGCCTTCATCCTTTCAACCTTCAGTTAGTGGCAGGACGAGGCCCCCCTCCATGTGCGCCTCAGCTGCTGCCTCATCTGACAGCACCAGTTCCTTGAGCTGGGCCATTACCCTGGACGTGGGAGGGAAGCTGATGCTTTTCTCATCTTGTCTCTGCTTTCACCATTTTGTTCTTTTAAGCTTTGTCTTAGCTCCCAGGACACTGGACCTTGGATTCTTTCAAGGTGAAATGTGGCCGCTGATAGAGTCTGCACACCAGGCCCGCCTTCTTCCTTTGCAGACCCTTACTGTGTGAAGGAAGCTTTGGCCATGGGATGCGGATGGGAACGTCTGCTGGAATGTGGAGAGATTGTGCACATGGTTCCAGCTTGGGTCGAGGCCTGACCTTTGATGCTCTCACTCACTGACAGGTCTGGACAGTGGCAGAGGCCACAGTCCGAGCAAGGCGATGCTGCAAACTCCTGCTTTTTTCCCCCTTTCCTCACACCCTCTAATTGACCTGATGAGTTTGGCAGGAGGTGCTGGGAAAGCATGGGTTGCCCCTTTGTGTGTTCTCCTCTCACAGGGAAGCCAGACTGTAGAGAGCACGTGATCTACTCAGTTCCTCTGGGCATATGTCACGTAGGGCCTAGGGTTGGGCAGCAGAGCCTGGCAGTTCTGCTGCTCATACTAGAAAGCATGCTTGCCCCATGATCTCCAACATAGCTGGTGCCAGCAATAAATATGTTGGCCCCACTGCTTATTCTTCAGTCTCTTCCAAATTGGATCAGTACTCAGATGAGGATGGGGGGTTCTTTATTGGGCCCTCCCAGAAGACTCCAGTAGGACCTGGTCATCTCTTCACTTGATGATGCCAGCCAGGCCTCATATTGGTGAGATGGGCTGGAGGTGGGAAGGAGGACCGGCTCCGGGCAGAGGAGCCCAGAAAGGCACAGAGCTGAAGGTCTGTGGTATGAACAGAGTCACCGGTGAGAGGGCAGTGGTGCCCGTGTTGCCTCCTTAAGTCTTTGTCAGACGCGACGACAGACCGGCAAGTGGCGGGAAATGAGACAGGCGAGACAAAATAGAGAAATGGAAGCCAGAGTGAGGGTTCTAGGCTTGCAGCAATGATGACCAGTAGTTTGGAGCTCAGGAAACAGCCTGGTGAGAAAGGTGATGGTGGGACCAGGGCTGCCTGTGGAAAGAAGGTCTGCTGGCCCCAAGCGCCCCAGGTGCTCCGGGAACACAGTCCCCTCTGTTCAAGGCATGACCACAGATTCTGGAATTTGGACAAGAAGCTCCGAGTTCCTCAGGACTCCCAAGGCCAGCCCCCTGGGCTACATGGCAGGCATGTTCGGGGCTGGTTTGAGCTGGTTGGAGACACTAATGAAAGCCCACGCTGCATTCCCTTCCAGTGTAGCCAGGAGTCACCGTCCTATTCAAGCTGTCTGTTCAGCCACCTGCTGAAGACCCTTGGACAATTCTGGTGGGTGTTCTCCTAGGCATAATATCCAAACCATCTCAAAATTCAGACTCCAGAGTCCCCCGACAAAAAGACCAGCTGCCTCTCTTCTCCAGTGCCACCGGAAACCACGTGGGATCGTAGAAGGCACTGGAGACATCTGAGCTGAGCGTTCTTTGTGAGACTTCAGGACTAGCAGTGAGACCTAGAGCCAGAGGGCCCGTCATCTGGAGACGCATCAGTCATTCATTCCCAAACCTACCCCTTGCCCTGAATAGGTGTACTCCACAGGGGAAATGGGCCAGATTCTACCCAGAGTATCAGCAGCAGCGGAGTCACTCCTTCTGCATTCCTGAGGCTGCAGGGCAGCGTGTTTCCAGTGGGAGGTTTTCATTGCTCTGAGTCCTTCATAGATACCGTGCAGTAAAACCTGGTTTAGTGCGAACAAGTTTCTCACCTGACCAGTGCTCCTGTCTCTTCATTTGCTCGGTAGTGACCCCTGGCTCATCCGAGGGCAACAGAAGGATTTTTTTGCTTTTTGAACTTGAGCCAATGTGGGAACTGAAGTCAGGGCTGGACTCCGGTCCCAGCCTGATGGACAGTGCCTCCCACGCCTCCACGACGTGCTGGCTTTTGAATTTTCACCAAACAAAAAAGTGTTGGACTTGCCATCACCAATGCTCTATGAGGCATGGAAGAAGAAGAGATCTCCCTTGACACTTGCTCTATCTTAATGGGGAGGATGCTGTGAATTCCAGGAGGGGATGTTACAGTGGACCTGCTATGTCATGGGAGGCCAGTGTCCTCATTTTATCCTACATAGGATTTTACTTATGTTTATGACCGAGATGCCATTGAGAGCATGGTGCCCACAGAGAATGGTCAAGGAAACCTGGAGAGAGGTGGGCCTGAGGTCCTGTCAGCAAAAATCCCACCCTCCCACTCATTCACAAAGCACATGTGACTAGACTTTTTCTGTGTCAGGCCTCTTGGGGACACCGGGGCCCCAGCAGTCCCTCACAGAGGCAGATCGCAGACAGAGTGTCATGAAAGCAGAGACCGTAGAGCAGGCACGGGGGGCCGGAAGTGGTGTGGCGGGCACCCCAGGCCAAGCCCATCCAGGGGAGCACGGACGGCCATGGAAGACAGAAGCCAGAGGACATAGCAAGCGCCCGGACTCACGTGGGAGTGGGACAGTAATAAAGGAGTAGTGCATGAGTTCGGGGCCCTCAGGAAGTTATGACAGACAGTCCCAAGTCCAGAGCTGATACACTGGCTCTGACAAGGGGCTGTGGTGGCTGGTGTCTCGGGGGGCACTGGGCTGATGATGCTGCGGTCATTTTGGAAATTTTATCTCCAGAGTACCAATAATCAGGGGCACGGAACGGAGTGTGTTATTGTACCAGTGAGCCTTCATTATTTCTGTGAAAAAGAGATTGTTGCTCCATAACCAGCACTTGGCTCTCGGCCCTACTCCCTTACCTGCTGTAGTAAATCCCGGTGTCACACTGGCCCTAACACCTTGTCCATGACTGTGGGTGGGTCCTCTCATCCCCCTGACCCTGGTTTCTCATCTGCAAAGAGGAGACTGTGAGAGTAGCTTCCTCATGGGGCTTTTGTTGGGACTAAATGAGGGGCAGGTGTGACACACTCAGTCCAGCCCAGACCAGACCCAGACACGTGGGCTACTTCATGATAATCTCAGGCCAGGTTTAGTGTAGAGAGCTTGCAAGTCAAGAGTCTGGGTGTTAACAACAATCTAGGAACTTTAAGAAATGCATCGCAAATATGTAAAAACATCAGTTGTGGGAAATTATTCGTTTCTTGGGAGCTCTTGATAAATGATGGCACACTGCTTTTTAAGTTTCTTTATACGTGTTCCTGGGTAGCGAGGTTGGATGGCAGAGTTTTTCTTTGTTGACCTTTGGCTGCTTCCTTTGTCAATAGCACCAAGAAATTAACCATCTTATGGGACTTCTCTTTTTGGAAGCTTAGTTTGATGCTCTATGAATCCCAGTGTTACAAACTTGATTTTTCTCTTTTAGGAAACATACATTTCAAAATCCGGTGGTAGCATGTCAGAACCTTAGTCTAAATAATAGTTTACTCATCAAAGCATGAGTTTCATTTGCCCTATGTGTGTGTGTATGTATGTGTGTGTGTGGAGAGAGAGAGAAAAAGAGAGAGAGAGAGAGAGAGAGAGAGATAGGCTGTTCGAAGTTTGTCAAATAATATCCCCTTCCCATGAAATGTGACTGGGCTATTGCAGTTTATAAGTTACTCTGTGTGAGGTTTTTGAATGCTGATCTCCTTTTATGTTTAACTGACATGCTGTTTGCAAAAACAAAAGGTTAATTTTCCCATTACTGTGAAAGTTTGCAATGCCTGAAGTTCTCCAGTGTTGCAAGTTCTCACTAGCATCTCTGTCACCTCTGCGAGTTTTGCTTAGGTATTACCTGATGGTGTAGTTGCCTGATGGTGTATTACCAGATGGTGTATTACCTGATGGTGTATGATTAGAAATATATCATACTGGGGAGCCTGGGTGACTCAGCCCATGAAGCACCTCACTCTTGATCTGGGCTCGGGTCACGATCTCAGGGGGGTGAGATGGAGCCCCATGCTGGGCTCCACACTGAGCATGGAGCCTGCTTAAGATTCTCTCTCTCTCCCTCTCTGCCTGCGTCCTGCCCTCTCCATGTTCATTCTATCCCCCCAAAAAAAATAAAAAAAAAGAAATGTATCATATATCATATTGCTTCATTTTTATTCTTGAACTAATCAAGGCCACTGCTGGAAACTCAGTCAATAGAGCCGGGAGTTAAGCATTAGAAACTCCAGATTCAGAGATTAGGAGTCCTTCTTAGGGGCACGACTGTGGGCAAATCGATTTTCTCATGGCTCTATGTCCTTACTTATAAAGTAGAAGGCCAAATTGGAATTTAATCAAGGTTTCATCTGGATCCCAGATTTTATGATTCCATGGTACTCAAGAGTTACAAGTTTTATTTCATCATTGTAATTTTTTTCCGAATAGTTTTCAAATTTGGATACTACTGGAGTGTGGCATAAAAGGAACTAACTGAAAGAACAATCTAGAAATAAAGGATGTGTTTAAACTCCTACATTTGCTCTTAGCAAATCTTCGGAGCCACGGTTCTGAGGGTTTCAGTTTCCAAGGGCCCAGCATCCTCTCTGCACTGATAACCTGGTCCACTCACTCTTCTTGTCTTGCTCCCTTCTTTGTGATGACAGATAAAAAACCAGAGTGACCCCTCTTCTCTATTTGGAGGTAAAAAGAAGTTGGGGGGATTCTGTGGGCAAATATATTATTGTTTTCTTTTTTAAACATTGTTCATCTTTCTTCGATGTTGAGGAAATAGAAACCCACTTCTCAAGAATTACAGGTAATAATCACGTTTTCTCACACGATAGTGTTTTTCTTGAGCCTAGTTTTCTTATGTTCTTGGTCTCATCTTTAATTATCCCGAAAAAGTTGGAATGGCCCAGAAAGACGAGATGGGAAGGGAGCGGGGCTGTGGGCGGGGGTTGCGGACAAAGAGGGTGTGTGTCCCGGAAAGCCAAGCGCGGAGCCTCACCCATTGCCGGTTGGTCCACAGCCTCGGAGTCGGTGTATGTGGTCTCCCTGCAGTCCATGAACTCACAGGGGCAGAGTCAGCCTGTCTACAGGGCTGCCCTAACGAAACGGAAGATTTCAGGTATGTTTCCAAGGGCGAACCTGCTCACGTCCTGGTCTGCGTGGATGCCGGGTTGTTTCCAAATGATGCTGCATAAGTGGCAAATCACTTGGATGTCACTGAGTGTGAAGGAAACCACGGGACCGGCTTGGTCATATTTCGGACACGGGCATGTTTCATTTATACTCAGAGATAAGCGTGTTCGTCCGAGGAAGTATATTTCTCTGTGTATTTTGAATGGCTTCCCCATGCGACAGATTTGCCGCTGTAGGACCAGCCAAGCATTTGGTCCATTTACAGTCACAGCCTAACCCACACATCAGTTGCCCTTGGTGGCAGACCATGAACAGAGAGAAATGAGAGTCCGTGCGGAGGGGGCAGTGAGCAAGATCTGCCCTCATACTTAATTTTAGCCCAAATCTCCTAAACATAGCATTGAGAAGAGTGAAAGAAGTGTAGCAGAGGCTTACTCATAGTCTGACCATTGGTCATTTACCAAGGGATGCTTTTTCCCTACATCCATTCACCGATTTTTAAAATATTACAACTTAATAAATTACACATACCTATTCTGGGTCCTACACCTTAAAGAGGCAACCTGCAGCATGGTCATTTTCATGAATTCACAATTTATTTATGATTACAGTTTTATATGACAGACCAGATACTAAATTATGTATATTTCTATATTATCATTTTTTATTAATGATTACAGTTGCTTACGTTGTGTGATGGAAATCTCAAATACATGATGCTGCATTTTTATTTTTCAGTATTTACTGCTATAGAAAAAGTGTCCACATTGGTTTTTTTTTATTATTATTTTATTTCTTTTCAGCGTAACAGAATTCATTGTTTTTGCACCACACCCAGTGCTCCATGCAACACATTGAACAAGCTATTTCCACCTTCCCCTACCGGTAGAAAAGTCACATCCTTTTGAAACATGGTCCCTGAAAGGTGAAAAGAAAAAAACAAAATAAACAAAACCCCAAGAGACTAAAAGCAAAATTGAAGCCTGTAAGTCCTCATTTTGGGTAGAGATTGAACAGAAACTACAGGCTTCATGAGTATGATGTATTCTCTTGGAAATTGGCAAACTGAACTCTATTTTATGTCTGAATGTAACTTTTAATCTGTCTTGTTGGAACCACATTTTCTCAAATGGGAGGACATTGAACCCAATGTGATTTGTGCATTTGTTTGAACCAGAATTTCATTTCATGCCATGATCACTAAGGAAATGCTCTGGCTTGACCTTTTCTCCCCCAAAACTTTTGCTTTCTGTAAATCTTGTATTATTTCCCAGAAACTCACAGTATATGTTAAGAAAACACTGAGTTACTTGGAGTATTTTGGACCAAGGCAAAGCATCCCTTTCGCACTGTTCTTTAGGTCAGCTGGATTGGGGAACTTTTCAAGTGAACTGCCCATTTATTAGACTGTGGGTAAGAACAAGAATGGAGATTTTGGTTGTTCTACATTAACCAAGCAAATAATTGCTTAGCTTTCATTTTATTTACATCAAGTGTAAGCAATTTAAAAAATATATAGCATGAATAATGAACTCTGGGGGCCAGAGGAACTCAGGGCAGATCCTCTCGTAGAGATAACCTCTAACGTGTCCCCTTGTCATTTCAGAAGAGGATGAACTAGACGTGCCTGAAGACATCAATGTCCGGGTCATGTCATCCCAATCTGTGCTTGTAGCCTGGGTGGATCCTGTTTTGGAAAAACAGAAGAAAGTTGTTGCATCAAGGTACTTTCCCTTATTTCTTTGTCTTTGTTTTAAGTATGAGAGATGTGGTTTTCTGGCCCTGAAGAGACATGTGTTTATTTGCATGACCATATCTTCTGATATGTGAGTGCTGGTCTCTCCTATAGCTGGGTGGTAGACTGTTCTATGACAATCTAGCTAGTCTCGGGTGCTGTCACACATTTTCCTCAGATCAGACCAGGGCCTGTGTGTAATGAACACAGCAGGACCTCACTTCTCACTTGTTCAGAGTTTTATCTTGTGTCTGGAAATTCCCTAGATTCCGTTTTCTTTCTTTGTCCCATGTGGGTTTTGCTTTGTCTCACTATGATCTGTTTGTGAGCAGAGGATGTGACCCCATCTTAGAAGGAGTCTTACCTTTCCTCCTATTATCCAGGAAGGGTGACAGTAGGAAGGATTTTTATGTAGAGAAGGGGACATTTGTCAAATGCCTTGCACACCGTAGTTCTTCATTCTTCAGACACTGAATTGCTTTATATCTAGCTCATTTGTGCATAGCAGAAGGCACTGTTTTGTCTCATAATGATACTATGATAATATTAGATAGTATAATATCTCATGGTATTATGCTGTTCAGATTTTTATACTGATTTGCAATAGCAGTAGAAGAAAAACCAATCATCAGATTAAAGTAATTTTTGTGTTTAAAAAACATTGGTGAACACCATTCCTTGTTAGTGGTAGATTAATATAAACATCAAAATTTTATTGTTAAACCACTGAATAGTTTATGTTACCAAGAGAAAGCCAAAGATTTCTATATATTAACTTTAAGGACCCTATATATTAACTTTTGAACATATCTACAACCAAGAAAAGTGAACGTCCTTTAAAAAAATGAATGGAGTATAATGTATTTGTATATGTATTTTATGTATATATTTTTATAGTTTTATCATATTTATTTATTATTTATACACACACACACACACACACCATTATTTGTGTTATATACAGTTTTTGTTACTGTCTGTTAGTAAAGAAAAAGAAAAAGACATCTGCTTCATTTGAAAGATGTAAGAAAGCTCATAGTGATTCTCTTCCATTTTGTTCCTAATTACCACTGGACTTTGATTCCCAGTATCTTGATCAAAATGATAAAGGACCTGAGTTTATAATACAAGAGCAAGACTCTTGTATTAATTGGCGGGCTGTGTCTGCAACTGAAGCCTTATCTTGACTTATTAAATATCACCTTGTTAATGTTCAGATGCTTTCTACTGCCAAGTGGCTGCAAAGAACATTTCTTGGCAAAGGAATACAATAAGGGAGTTTGCAACTCTTTGAGTGTGGAGGATGTCTTCTGTCTGGGATTGTTAACTACCATGTTTGCTTCTAACATTTCTCTCCCTGATAATCACACAGTAGAGTTCCTTTTGTAAGCTCCTCTATCCTGCTCTGTTTATTACACACTTTTGCTCCTTCTCATGGTAATAATTCTACTCAAAACCACATGTTGCCTTTCCTCCTGAATCTATAGAAAACATGCCTGTTTTGGCATGAAGTGGATCTTCTTGTCTGTCTTTTCTGGAGAACCAAGATTACCCTTGGGCCAGTTTCAGTTCTTAATATTGCTTTTTCCACACCACATGCCTGCACACATACACACACACACATCCCTCAGAAGGCACCTGCTTGGTCAAACCTGTCCCCTTCTGTCCCTTCCCTTCTTTATCTCTGAGCTGTAAGACACTAAGCTCCGTCTCTCCTGGCTGACTTTAGACACCTTTCCTGGAACTTAAGAGTAAATTCTTTGACTTACTAACATAGTCAAAAATGTAGATTTTTCTCCTCTCTAATTTCTCTCCTTTCCTCCCAAAGTCATTCCTTATGGGGAAGGAAGAATAGCAAGGAACCTAGCGTTCAGTTACAGAGAATTGGTCAAGTGGGTGCCTTGTTGCCTTGTTTTCTTATAGGCAGTACACTGTGCGCTATCGAGAAAAGGGGGAATTGGCAAGGTGGGACCACAAGCAGACCTCCAACAGACGCGTGTTGGTTGAGAACCTGATTCCAGACACCATGTATGAATTCGCAGTCCGTATTTCACAGGGTGAAAGAGATGGCAAATGGAGTACATCTGTCTTCCAGAGAACACCAGAATCTGGTCTGTATTTAAAATGGCCTTTGGGTCTTCCATTTGGGAATTTCCCTGAAAATAAGATTTAAAGATAATTTAAGAAACCAATGGTGATAAAGGCCAGCAGAGGCAATTTTAAAAAAAGTAACATTAACCCTAAATCTGGGATGTGTTTCTAGGTACCAAGGCAAAGAAGTTCGGGCATTGTTGCCCACGTTTATCCTTCACTGGCCGTCTTCATTAGCGTGTCATCCTGACAAGTGGAGCATAGTACATCCCAGAATAGAGCATAATTACAAATCACCACTGGGTGTGTGCATGCCCCTGGGTAATGCATGGAGGGCACAGAGGGTAGGGAGAATCTTCTTCCCTGAGGCTGAGCTTGCATTTGATTCTGGGGGAGAATTGTGCTTGGTATCAATTATTTTCTTTTAAATGATGTCTTTACAAGTTTTATTAAAAAGAAGTTCGAACTGGATTTTAATCTTCTTTATATATTTCAAGATTCAGCAAGAGAGATATTCTGAATTTCTAAAAGCATTTCCCTAGATATGTTTGAACTCACTACATGAGTCAGTAGTACTGACGTAACCACTATATTGCACAAAGAGTAATACGGAGTGTAGTTTTCTGCCATGTATATTAAAAATGAACATAGTAGTGCTGCCCTGAAAAATCCATCTGCAGGGACCATATGTCACTTACTTTTAAAATATCCATAAGAGCATTTTAAAACCTTGGGTCCTTACCCCTTTGTAGCTCCTACAACAGCTCCTGAAAACTTAAATGTCTGGCCAGTCAACGGCAAGCCTACCGCTGTCACTGTAGCTTGGGACGCACTGCCTGAGACCGAGGGGAAAGTGAAAGGTAGGAACCTCATTCTTTAAGGTACCAAGTGCACACAGAAGAGACATACTCCAAATAGAGATGTGTACGTTGACTCTGATCAACACCAGCTCTAATAGCAGGGTTGGTGACTGGGAGAGCAATAGGGAAGCAACATATGTGTATGGGGCGCTAACCCAACGAACAAGGGTATTTCATGTAGGGTTCTCATTGTCAGTAGGATCCAGGTCCTCATGAAGATGACTTTTCATCTTCCCTATCCACAGCGATTTCAGTGCTGCTATCAGGAGGGGTGTTTTTAATTGCATGGGTGTGACATCATAACTTTACCCATACAAATGACAACCTTGTGTTTCATTCTATGGATCTTCTCATTGTACCAATAAGATCATGGAATGTGGGAGTAAGTAGAAACCCTGTGGGACCACAGATGTCTTGAATGAGACCATAGATATTTAATGGGTTTGAAAAAAAAAGTAATAAAAATTAAATAAAAATGGATTTTTTCCTATTTGTCAGACTTTCTAATTAAATTTTTTTTGGTTGAGGAAAAATATGACTTTAAAACAGAAAAAAAATACCAAAGATGAAACCAAATTAAAATAGAATAAAATATTCACAGCTAGTTAAATTTAAAAATAATCTCTTGAGAGTGTGAAATAAAAACACGAATTACTTCTTTTTGGTGTAAAAACATTCAAGAACCTTTCATAAGTCTTTTCAGAGACATTTGAGAAGGCTGTATGGTGGTTTTCCCCCTGACATTGCATATAGAAATGTGCCTTAAGGGTACATTTTACTACTGCTTGATTTTGGAAGACAACTTACATCTATGTCCAAAAACTATGAAAGGTTTGTGTAAGCTTAAAGAAATTGAGAAAATTATCTACTAACCTCTTTTGAGAATTTCTTAATTGAAAAAGCTGAAATGTTCTCTTGTGTTCAATTTTCAAAGATATCTCAGTTATCTTTGAGGACCTGTAAAGATGGGAAAATGGAAGTTAAGGGAGGCACATGTAAGGGAGTAGTTTCTAAACTTAACGCTTTCTCATTTGCTTGGAGATTTTAAAGAATATATTGTACTATTCTTGCTCATTTTTTTCCCAGTGGAATAAATGAGAAGCAAATGAAGAGAAGAAATATTTAGTTGGCCCTTTAAATCATCCTTTTTATGACAGTTTGTCATGATGCTGGCAAGGATTCTGAAAATTGCATAAAGACATTTTTGGCCGATGACTTTCATTGGTTATAAAAAAGTCAATTGTTGCTCCTTTCATGACTTTATTATCATGCTACTTATTTGTTTTCTTTCCCTCTCCCACATCTTAGTTTATATTTATAACTCTCTGGCGAATGAACCTCCTTGGTAGTCAATGAAATATTTTCAAAAATAGTAACAGCTACCGAGTTTTTGTGTCCAAAAGAACTCATGTATCTTAACTCTGCTTAGGCAGTTTTCACAAAGGAGTGATGGTGGGACTGAAAATTCATAATTACACTGGGGAATTATATGTATGACAAATATAAAACACAATAGAAGAATATAGTTTGACATGGTTGCATTTTTTCCAGATGAATTGAATTCATAAAAAAACCTGTATTACCAAATTTTATAAACAGTGGGTTCTTTTAATTTTTACTTTTGACCACCACAAATGACTAGTTTGTTCATTTTCAAAGAGAAAAGAATGTGGGTTTTTTTTTTTTTTCAGACAAATGCTGCAAAGACATTTTTGGTTGAAGTTTTTTAGTTAATGTACTTTTTAAAGATTAGATCTCAGGGGAGAGAAAAGGTCTTCTGTGCTTCTCTAGATATGACAAAGATAGTATGACAGTTGCTTGGTTTTTCTGTGATTCAGATGATTTTTCGTGGTTAGCTCCTACTCACATTAATTTGATAAGTTTTGTAAGTCTTGAGTACATTGAGAGGAAAAGAGGCATGACAGTTTCTAGTCAAGGGTGGAAATTCTGCTTCAAAACATGGCTTCTTTATGGTACAGCATTTCCGTAGAAGCCATACAATGATATTAGTTCCTTGGACTGAATTTGCTCTGATTTTCAAAGTTCTAGTGCATTACATGTTCGGAAATATCAGTGATTGGAAATGGAAACATTAGACATCACATAAATCTATGAACTGGCAACTTTTCCTTACAGTTTTAAATACTGTGAAATCTCCTTACCTAGGTATATTGAGTCAGGATTGTAATTCCTACAAAAGGGAAATTATACTCCATATATGGGATTTATCTGGCTTAATGCACAAATAGCCCAGATCAAGATACTGAGACTCCTAGAGGTCTTGGTAGCTCTTCCGATTCAGTTCTGACCGTGGTCATTTAAATCTTCCATGGTTTCTCCTACTCAGGATATATTAATGCTGACATAGTAAATTAGTGAATAAGCACAATGAAGAAAAACTCCAATGCAGTCTAAGTAGATTTGGTACGTTGTGTGAAGACTGGCCTCCCGGGTTCCATATGTTTAATTTGCCGAAAATAGGAATCTGCCCGAGAATTCACTCCGTGGCCTTGTCTCGTAGCCTGAATGGATGTTAGTTCACCGTCCGTTGTGTCTTTACGCTCCAGCTGCCGACTTGGCGTGCATTGCTACAGTATTAATTTTAGTAATGCACGTTCTAATTCATCCTGCCCATACAGTCTGTCTGCTGGACACAGGACTGTTTTCAGTTTCCTCCTTCCAACCGTCTGCCAAATCATTTCAGAATACATTCTTTCATACGCCCCGGCTCTCAAACCATTTGGAGCAAAGTCCCTCACCTATCCTGGAGAGACTACTTCTGCCCTAGTGGATGGTCTGCAGCCTGGGGAACGCTATCTTTTCAAAATCCGGGCCGCAAACAGGAGAGGACTGGGGCCTCACTCCAAAGCCTTCATTGTCGCTATGCCAACAAGTAAGCATTGTGTGTTTGTGGCTCTTTCTCTGTCTCTCTTCATTACTGCTAATTGTGGTGTCTTACTTTGAATCATGCTCGTCGATTTAGAACTGCTTTGTTGATGATTTTGGGGGCTACATTTGCCTGTTGATTTCTAAAATATTTTTGTTGTCCCTTGGGAAATTGGTCTCCCCGGAGACTAAAAGGTTATTGATTTCTAGTCATATGAATGACAGTTACAATATTCCAATAACATGAATGTATTAATTATGTGATTGATCTTATATCACTGTGTAATTTGGGGCTTATGATGACAGGGAAATAACATTTTTACAGATGTAATGTGACATTTTTAATTATTAGCTCTCTTCAATCTCTAGAGAGCGCTTAAGATTTTTAGTTTATATTCCATTATTTTGGAGTGCAGCTCTAGTCAGAAGAATTTAAATTACCTCGTTATCTGATCACTATCAAAATGGAGGCTAATAAAATCCCAAATTGGAGTGAGGTGTTTTTAGACTGTATTTTCTATTTCTTTTAATTTAATTTTATTTTTTCAGTGATCCAAGATTCATTGTTTATGTACCACACCCAGTGCTCCATGCAACCCGTGACCTCCTTAATGCCCACCACCAGGCTCACCCATCCCCCCATTCCCCTCCCTTCCAAAACCCTCAATTTGTCTCTCAGAGTCCACAGTCTCTCATGGTTCCTAGACTGTGTTTTCTTTTCTGCCTCCCCGTATTTACACCAGATGTTGGTAGCTGTCTCCTGCATGGTGTGTTGTGAGGATTCACAGTATGGTGCAATATTAAACAGTTCTGTGCTGGAAAAATTGGAATAGATGAGGTTTGCTCCCTCTGGGGCCCCCATTGCCATATAAACTCTCCCCACTCTTGCAGCATCCCTTCCTGCATTCAGCCCTGCTCTCAGGAAAGAGTAAATTGTAGGGCACCTGTAATAAAATGTTTTGCCTACCCCAGGAGTCTTTTGAGTTCAGGCCTTATTACAATGTATCCATTATTAAAGGGATTTTAAGTAAGAAGGAGAAAACAAATACAGACATGTTAGGGGGAATAGGGAACTCTTTGCAATGCCTTAAATATTACAGATTTGTTGCTCACTTGTCACCTGCAAATCACACACAACACATCCCCATTTAGTTTTGAGTGTAGATCTTCAACACTTTTTACCAGGCTTATGTGTGTTTCTTCCCTACGTCACTAAGAGTGGCTATAATATATCTGTAGTATCCTGACAGTTATATTAAGAAAATCCTACATAAGATTTTGCATTCACAAAAATCAATGGATTACTTTAAAGTACTCCTTTCAAAATTTCTGCAAATAATAAGCTGCAACATAATGATTCAATTTATAGAAATTTAATACACATTTTCTGGACTATATCATTACTTAAAGTAAAAGAGATCTTTAAAAGAGATTGCCATAATTTGGAAAATGTGTTCAATGTCTAAAGAATGAGAAGTTATTAATTATAATGACTAATTATAAATGCCTCCACACTGCCATCTGAAATACTCACCTGATGTTTCTCAGCTTTCAATTTTTTTGACGGCAGAATCTTTAAAATCTATTATAGCCAGTTCTGGTGAGTCCGATGTGCAGCAGAAGACCCATGCTGAAGATGACTGGAAATCTGAAAAGCCAGAGACTTCTCCCAAAGTTCCCGCTTCCACAAAACACACTCATTTGCCTGTTTCTCCCCGAGGCAGAAACGTCAAGAACCCGCTTCTTGACTTGAAGAACAAAATATTGGCTAATGGTGGGGTGCCCAGAAGACCCCAGCTGCACCCTAAGAGGACTGAAGTTTTGGATCTTCAGTCGACAGAAATCACTGATGAGGAGGAGCTGGATTCCCAGGGGGACCCACCAACGTTGCCCTCAGAGACCCAAGAGCGGAAGCCACAGCAGAGGCCACCAAGTAGATCTGTCCCCCCAGTCCTTGCTCCTGGGAGGACCCCAGTGGGAGTGCAGACCCCAGTGTTGCCCCGAAAGGAAGGCGCAGACCAGGGTGGCTCCTCTCTGCCTTCCCACCCTCATCCAGGGACGTCCTCGTCTGCACGTCACACACCCATTGAGGGTAGCCCTCGCCGCCCTTCAGGGGGGCCCTCCACCCATCTGCCCCCCAGCTCTACTGACAATGATTCAGTGCGCCAAGAGGAGGACGAGCCAGCCACCGGCTCCCAGGACCCCAAGGACGGGGCCTCCCAGCGGCTGCCTCCTAAGAGCACCACCCAGGCTAGGCCTGCCCTGTGGCCCAGCCGTCAGGCCACCTCGAGCGCCCTGCGGGACAGAGGCCCTGGGCACCACAACACAAAACCAGCGTTGCCGGCGCGGAGAGCACCCCATTTTGGGGGTAGGGAGGAAAATTCGGGTGCCTCAGTCTCATCCTCGAAACTTTCTCCACCCCAGGAAGGGTCATCTCGGCTGCTGCCCACAGAACCACACCCCGGGGCTCCACCGTCCAGGGGCTGGAAGGATGGTCAGGACACCCCAGCCTCCAAGTCCAGTGTGCCATCACAGTCCAAGTCTTCCTGGTCTTCTGGTCTCTCCTCAAGGACACAGGTCTCTGAGCGAGAGGATGCCTCTGATGGGAATGGTGACAATGATACAGAAGATAGAGGCAGGCAGGCTGAAGCCACGGCCCCAACGTCTCGGGCCCGGCTACCCGCAGGTCCGCCTGTCTCCGGGCATTTCAGTTTGTTCAGAAACAAGCCCTTTGCTGCCCATACGAGATATCCAAGCCGGGCTGGCAGCGGCCGAGGACCCCGATTGCATCCCTCCAGCTCCCCGCCGTCCACCGTGTCCCCCCGAGTCCACTCAAGGGTGAATTCTCACCCAGCTTTGGACCACAGGCAGGGCTTGGATATCCGTGGAGACGGTGCAGAGAGCGAAGCGGAGGACGAGAAGCCACTTCCTGCCACCGTGGTAAACGACCACGTGTCTTCCTCCTCCAGGGAGCCTGCCTCCCTGGGCGTGGACCATCTAAGAAAAGGCCCGCAGAGAGGGGCGAACCTTCAGCGGAAGGAGCCCCTGGCGGAGAACCCCAAATTCGCAGGGACTGAGGCAGGTGCGCATCCTCAGGGCAAATCCCTGGCCTCCAAGGCGCTGGACGTCCAACAGAGCACAGAAGTGGGTGTGGAGGGCGGCTACCCCAAGGCGCAGCTGGCCCCCGCTCGGCGGCCCGCGACTCGGTCCCAGCACCACCCCGGGCCGGGCGTGCCCAGAAGGACCGCACCCGGCCAGGGGCTGGGTGCCGGGGCCTCCGCTCCGGAAGGGCAGCCTTCTCCCGCGGTCTCCGTGTCGCAGCCGCAGCCCCGCGGCCCCCCGAGCAAGGAAGTGGGGCGTCCGCTGTCCAAACCCAAGGCCGAGCTGCCCCCGGTTGGGCGTCCGCACCCCGCGGCGCCCTCCTTCCCGGACCCCTACGCGGCCAGAGGCAGTCAGACCCCCCACAGGGCAAGCTCCCGAGGGGTGCTTCCCGCGTCTCCCCACCATCGGGACGAGGATTCCGGGGGCAGATCTGGCGGAAACCACCACGACAGCACAGAAGCAGAGGCCCGAGCCGCCCGGGCGCCCACACACCCGGCCCGAGCCAGGGACCCCATCCTGTCCCTTCCCAAACCCCGCCAGCTGGAGGCTCACGCAGGAGGCGCAGGCGACAGTCACCTCCGCAGACCCTCAAGCTCCCCGCTGAGGCCCGGCAGCCCCCGCCACTACCCCCACGCCCGCCCCAGGGTCCCGGGCCGATTGGGACCCCAGGCTGTGGGGAACAAGGACCGCGCTCCCCAGGCCGCGCCGTCCAAAAGGGAGCCCCTCACGTCTAAGTCTCAGCAGTCGGTCTCGGCAGAGGAGGAGGGTGAAGACGCGATGTTTTTTAAAGGAGGAAAGGACAAGGACCCTCTGTCCTCCTCTGTTCCAAAGTGGCCCTCCTCCTCCAGTCCCAGGGCCAGCAAATACGTGGATGGGAACATCGCTAAGGACAAGACGGACCCTGCAATTGTGCTCTCACTCCCCAGGGTGGGCTCCCCCCAGGACGAGAACGACACTCCTGTGAAGCGTCCTCCTCCTCCCCCCCCAGGAAGCTCCCCGAGAGCCTCGCACCCCCCGCCCAGACCCGCCCACCGCAGCCCTTCCACCCCGAGCCCCACCACGGGCACCCCGGCCCGGGAGCGGTACACCACCCGCGCCCCTCCGGTCTATTCTTCCACCACCCCTATGCTCTCCTTGCGCCAGCGCATGATGAACGCCAGATTCCGGAACCCCCTCTCGCGCCAGCCGGCGAGATCCCCTGCCAGACAAGGTAATTCGTTTTTAACTTAACGTTCTCTTCGGGGTCCTCAAAAGGGTTCGTAGCAATTCTTGAGGGTCTTTTATTTTACGTTATTGAGTCTCTGCTCCGTCCAAGCACTGTGTTAAGAGCTTTACAGATGTAACTGATTTCATCCTCTCAACTGCCTCTTGTGTTGTGTCTCCTGGTTTTCCCATGAGTGACTAGGGGCCCATGGATCTGAGCGGTTCGCCGAGGTCAGACAGCTCTGAGGGCTGAGCTCCATTCCAGACGTGCTAATTTCCCAGGCCTCTGCCATGCCTCTATCACATACTACCTCTTTACATTCCCCAACATGTGCTCTTAATCTGTGAAAATGCTTCACAGTCATGATGCCAAACGAGGTTCCTGTATTTTAGGTTATTTTTAGCTGCTCACCGGCCAGGGTATATTTAAAGAATCCACAGAAAGGAATTAGGTAACTGTGTAGGCTGGATCTTGTTCTTGTTGATTCTGCGTATAAAACTCTCAACATACCCTGGGACAAACTCAATGTGTTGGGTGTGAATTGCTTAGATATTGCAATCAGTGAGTGTTATTTAAAACCTCCAGAAAATGCACGTTAAAGATGATTGTCATACGGAGGATTAAGAGGCAGATGTGTGACTTGCATTGAGGACACCATGTAGACAGCTACGAATTGGCGTCTACATGGACCCAGGGCAGGATCTAGGGTGTTTAGTCCATGTCTGCATTCAGTTTGGTGACACCTTGTGCTCTCCTTGCATGGAATTGGTACTTAATGGAAGATTCTTGAACCAATGCATTAGTGTTTGTTAGTCTGTACTATGTATTATTACCTTAGCCTGATGTAAAAAAAAAAAAAACAAAAAAAAAACCAAAAAAAAAAACCAAAAAAAACAATGCCCTATGGAGAGGACAGTTTACTTTTTATTTTTTTCAGTTTACTCTTAAAATAGACTATTTTAAGCAAACCTTAGACCCTGATAATAGATGTAAAATCCACATTCCCTTGTATAGAGCAGAAATTCAATTAATATTTAGTTTTCATTAGCTATTTGAGTGAGAAAAGTAAGTCTCTGACCCTCAAATAGTTGTCAGAAAGCCCAAGTACTTTATGCCACTGGTGGGGCTGGATCAGAGTGCTCCCAGCACAGACCTCGAGTGACTGTAGCTGATCAGAAATGCCAAGAGACGAAGAGGACGGGCAGGTGCTAGGAGCAGACAGAGCAGGAACTGAAGGGGCAGCTAACGGGACCTTCTACTTTATCTCTGAGCAGACACTTCTCAGGCAGCCCTACACAGGCCAGCACTGAGCATTTACACTTGGTGACTGATGATTGGACCTGATTCAGCTAGAAATACTTGTTGGGTTTAGTATAATCTGCTAAGAAGAGCAAAACAACATCTAGTATATTTTAGAGAGTTTCTCCATCCTTCCAACTTTCCTTCCCTCTATATTCTAAATGGTTAAAATAACACGATAGCCACTACTGTCTTAAGCTTTATCTAGAAAACTTGTGCTGGACTCTTTCCTTTCCCCAGTATTGTCAGAAAACTGTCACTTTATTGTACTCTTCATAGACATTCATATTTGGTACTTAGAAGTCACAATTTAAGACTGTAGTCTAATATATACTAATTACTGTCTTAAAATTCTGTTTAGTATTTGTCTTCGAAATGATGTGTTACTACTTAGAGTTTGGTATGAAGCCAACTTTACAAGAGTGTTGAGTTTACCAGATTCTGGCTTTGTTGTTGTTGTTGCTATTGTTTTCTTTTGTGTGCCGTGTAGGTTATAATGGCAGACCAAATGTAGAAGGGAAAGTGCTTCCTGGTAGTAAT
Source organism: Martes martes (assembly GCF_963455335.1). Taxonomy (NCBI): domain Eukaryota; kingdom Metazoa; phylum Chordata; class Mammalia; order Carnivora; family Mustelidae; genus Martes; species Martes martes. The sequence goes on along the minus strand of NC_137893.1, from coordinate 8,454,395 downwards.
GGAAATCCAAGTGGACAAAGAATTATCAATGGCCCTCAAGGAACAAAGTGGGTAGGGTAAACTTCTTTACACATACGAGTTGTTTTCATGCTGTTGGGAAGAGAAAAGTGGTGGGCACTGTGTAGCAATAAACGAAATGGTCTTTTGTATTCTTCTCCACTTTTAACCACTCATACATCAATATATTCTTATATTGCTTCTTCCTGTGCTCAGAAGGATCTTTTATTCTTCTGAGTGACTAGTTCGTGTTTTTCTCATAACTAATAAGATAAGTGGGCCTTTACTTCCTGTTTGCTTTGACTGGTTAGGAAGACCACACAAATATTTTTTCCAGCCCCCAGCAATTACGTAGATTCTGATGCTTAGCTCCTCAAATGGACTTCTTTTTCTCCACCTCTGTTAGCTTCGTTTTATTTTTATTTTTTATTATTTGATTAACTAATATACACATTTTTGTCCAAATTGTCTCAGATCCTTTATAAAAGAAAGCAGGTTAAAAACAACTGAGCAAACCAAAAACCTCTGGATCAAATAGGCAATTTTTATTAGATCACCTTTTGAATTTTCCAATGATTGTCGTTTGAATGAAATAAAAAATAACTATCAGTATTTTATTGTGTTTAAGCTAAATGACTTTAACTTCTTGGGGTTAAATGTTTAGGAATTTTTGGTAATTTAGAGGATAATGGGCAGAACACTGTACAATGTTCAAGGATTTAAAAGACTTTTTTTCAGAGAATCACAAAATTATTCATATTTTGACTGGAAATTCCTAGTCACAAATTCCCCTTTATAGCGGTAAGGTTTAGGAAAACATTGAGAGACTTCATAAAATTTTTAGTCACAGGTAACAAGATACATTTTATCATTTCTTAAAGGAAAAGGAATTTATAAAGGAAGAATGTATATTAAAGTCAAATGTTATTTAAAAAATTTCACATTGAAGCAGTGTGGATCAGAGTTCAAAAGAAGGGTTTATATAAGTATATTTTATTTTTAATTACTGAGACAGCACCCAACAAAGTGGCCTTCTGGGAGGGGTTCCTCCAGGGACCTACTGTGCAGAGTCACAATTCTCAGACTTTATGGAGCATCAGAATCTCTGGGGGCGTGTCAAATAAGGTTTGGAGTAGGGCTAGGTAATTAGCATATCTGACCAGTGAGGCTGCTTGTTCAAGCCATAGTTAGAGAACCACCAGTGTGGAGTATGAGTTTGTTCCTTAACAGGGATAATAATAGCTCTTCCCCCCAAAAGTTTTATAATTTCTTAGAATATGAAAATTTTGCCTACATTCTCTAATAGGCAATTTAATTACAAATTAAATTGTTTTTGTTATAGCAACTTCAGTGTTTGACATTAACAGCCAGATGGAAACATTTCATTCTTTTTAAAAATTTTAAAAATTTTTTTAATCGAAAACAAAGATTTCATTAACATACAATGTGTTATTTGCCCCAGGGATACAGGTCTGGGAATCGCCAGGTTTACACACTTCACAGCACTCTGCATAGCACATACCCTCCCCAATGTCCATAACCCAACCACCCTCTCCGTACCCCCCCTACCCACCGGCAACCCTCAGTTTGTTTTGTGAGATTAAGAGTCTCTTATGGTTTGTCTCCCTCCTGTTCCCATCTGAAACATTTCATGTTTTTAATACACTAGAAGTACATGTTCATGGCAAGAAGTTAAAACAATTCAGAAATATATGCAAAGATAATTTCTAAGCTAATCAACATCCCAAACCACTCCCCAGTGATAACCACTGCTAACGGTTTGGGATATATGTATCCAGATTATTTTTCTCTGCAGTCTTAAACTTATATACACAAATGAATATATTTTTATTTCTGCAGAATAATCAGTCCTGTAATCTGCGTCTGTAGCAGTTAATGTCAATATATGTAGAATTTCCAATTCCTTTTCATTGCCCACTAGCTTTCCACTGTGTAGATGGGCCATATTTTATTTATTCCCTTCCCTCCACTGATGAACACTTGTTTCCCTCTTTTCAGCATGCACACAGCATACGAAATGGTAGCAGTATTATGAACATCTTTTGCATATTTGAGAAATTGAAAACAATTTATATATTCTATGGTTAAGCCATTATAATACGAAATGGTACTGTTTCGTACTTTGTTCTTATTAGGCCTTGTGAATGATGCAGACAAAAGTAATATTTTCTACTCACATTATGGTTTCCTTCTGCGGAGGCTTCTTGGATATGTTTGTGCAGGTAGATTCATGCTCAGTATATTCTTTAATCTGTGTCATGGTTTTAGGTCGTGGATCTGGATCGTGGGTTGGTGTTGAATGCAGAAGGAAGGTACCTCCAGGATTCACAAGGAAATCCTCTTCGAATTAAACTAGGAGGCGATGGTCGCACCATTGTGGGTAAGTGAGAATTGTTTTAGGTAACAAAAAGTGTTCTGAACTAGCTATGGGATAACAAATCCCTGCCATTTTTAATGGGGCCCTCGGTCCAGTTACTTTTAGCCATGTGGAAAGGAGTGTCCCAAAGGGGCAGAACTTAGCTTTTTCCCTGATACAACTGTAGTTCTACTCTTGCCTCCAGAAAAGGTGGCATTTGACTTCCTTCTTGAGATAGGGCAGCCCAGAGCAGCAGGTGTCAGCAAACGACAACACAAAGACCAAACCCCGGCTGCTGCCTGTTTTTTACTGCCTGCAAGCTCAAAATAGTTTCTTCGCTTTTAAATGATTGCAAAAACAAAACAAACAAAAAAACAAAAAGAAAAACAAAAAACACACCAAAGAATAGCAATATTTGTGACATGTGACAATTATTTGAAATTCACAGTTTAGTGTCCATATTCAAAGTTGTATTGGAACATAGACACACTCCTTTGTGTACTCTCGGTGCTGTTTTGCCCTGCAATGGCAGAGTTGAGAACCTGCAACATGAAGCTTAAAATATCTGGCTCTCTCTCTTCTCTGGCCCTTTACAGAATAAGTTTGCCACTCCGGGTACAAAGTAACACTCTTCTTCCTTAGGTGTAGGAATCAAGAGGAGGAAAGAGTTACTTCTCTGACTAGAGACTAAGAGTTATTTCAGGGCAATGGGGCATATCGATGAAGCATTTAGAGGATTATATAAGGTAATTCAGAGTAAGGGACAATGTAAGACGGCGAGAAATTACTGGATAGCAGCCGATACTGCTACCTCTGCTGAGTATCCTTTTAATGTTTCCTTTGCTTTTTACTGATTCAAATATAAGAATCCATAAGCTTGGAGAAGACACTTTGCATTTGGTTTTTACTTCCTCTGGATGATCTCATCTTGTTGCACAGCTTTTGTCTGATTTTGTTTCAGATCTGGGAGGAACGCCCGTGGTAAGCCCTGATGGCCTGCCCCTCTTTGGGCAGGGGCGGCATGGCAAACCCGTGGCCAGTGCCCAGGATAAGCCCATTCTGAGTCTAGGAGGGAAGCCTTTGGTGGGCTTGGAGGTTGTCAAAACAACCACTCGTGCCCCCACCACAACCACACGACCCACCACGACGACCCCGAGGCCCACGACCACAACCACCCGCCGCACGACCACGACCACCACTACACGTCCAACGACCACCACTACACTCCCAACGACCACCATTCGAACCACTACGCAGACGACCACCACCACTACTACCACCCCTGAACCCACTACCCCTGTTCCCACCTGTCCCCCTGGGACCTTAGAACGGCATGATGAAAATGGCAACCTCATAACAGGCTCCAGCGGGGTGCCAGAGTGCTACCCTGAAGAAGGTAATGGCCTTCCTTGTAATGGTGGCCCACGTAACTGGCATGCTTCATTTTCAAGTCAGGTCACAAAGGGTGTAGGAAGAGGTAAGTAGGGTGTACAGTGGAATGGCAACAAGAGGCATTTCCAGTCCCACATGTTTGTTCAGCGGTATGTGTCACAACCAGGGTTGTCAGATTTAGTAAATAAAAGTACAGCGTGGGACATGCTTAATGTGAAAAATTATTTGCTGTTCATTTAAAATTCAAATCTAAATGGGAATCCTGTGTTTTATCTGGCAACCCTTATCACAAACCAAATCAAAAAATTTAGCTAAAACACGGAACATTATGAGTATGGATGAGCGTTTCCCCAAGTGTGTATTACTGGATATTAGTAGATTTGTATGCATTATATTAAAAAAAAAAGTTCTGTAATTAGCTATGTGATTTAAACAAGGCTAATGATTCTTACTGTTGGATCATTCAGATCCTTGAACAGTCTCATTGTGAATTTCCTAGAAAAGTATAGTGTCCTGAATGCTTTCTCAATCTGCTCTTCCTTTGCAAAATGCTAATCCTTGAGCGACTGGGCTCTGGTGGCAGCAAGGGTAGGACTGCTTTCCACTGGGTAGGACTGTGCTGTTTGCTCTGCTACGAGACATGCAGTCAGGACTATCCTCTGCCCCTACCGTGTCTTCCTGCTGAGAATGGCCAGTTTCTCCTGAGGAATGGAAGCGAGGACACTTCGGTCAGGTCCCAGTGGACGGGCAGAGTCATCATCTTTTCTGCTCAGTCCCTGTTCAGGGTGCTTTGGAAGAGGTCATCGTACATTGGTGTCTGGCCCAGAGGAGAAAAATTCCTCTTCTTTCCCTTAGGTGGAAAAGAATCGCCACATACACTATGAAACTTGTGTCTTTTTAAGCTGATGCAGAGTGAAGATGATTCATTTCAGGAATCATTTTGCACACCCAGAATTCTTTACACAGCCTTCTTGACCGTGATCAGCTTGAACTTGGATGCTGTATTCAAAATGGGAATTCTTTTTGAAGTCAGCCTTCCTGCAGAAAAGCTCCAAGGAAACAGAGACATCGGACCCACCTAAAAATTCACACCAAAGAATAAGGAACCATGCTGAGAGGAGAGTCATTGGGGAGAAGATTGACACACTATCATTTTCCCCAGGGAGGAGGATTTGGAATTTACCTTTGGATTTCTGGTATGAAAACATTATGTACTTCCCTTGACCTTACACTTCTGCATACACTGATATGTGTGTGTGTGTATGTGTGTGTGTGTTTTAATCAAAGTATAATTGGAACAGATATTTTCTTAATAATTGTTTGCAAGCAGGAGAGTGACTATTTTGGCTTTGGATTGAATTACTACTATTATTATGAATATTTTGCGTTTTCCTTTGTCTAAGAGAGCTTATATCATATTCTTTTCATTTACTTTGAATTTTGGGACTTTTATGTGGCATGAAAGTCAATGTTTTTCTTGGTATTTTTGTTTCTTCTTCTTCTTTTTTTGGCAAATCATGATGTATGTGTATTTTTTCACTTCACTTATGTCATCATCCATCCACTTCCCTAGCCTAGGCCAAATTCGTAGCCAGGTGTTATTTATAATTTGCCTCTAGGCAGCATTTTCAAAATAAGTACAAATCAATACAAAGTCTTGGGAAAAAAGTAAGTTTGTGGAAACTTAGGATCTTTATATAATGTTATGATGTACTAGAATTATTATTTTAAAAACATTCCTGTATGGCTGACCTTCCTTTTTTATTTATGCTGCTCCACTAACAACTTTATTTTATTCCCTGTATTAATTATAATTGTAGTTGTTTTTATTTTAAAAATTTTAAATTATAACTTTCTCGAGATTCGATTCACATACCATAAAGTTCACCCTTCTAAAGTGTACAGTTTAGTGGCTTTTAGTATAGTCACAGGATTGTGAAACCACCACCACTATCAAATTCTAGAACAATTTCATCACCCCCCCAAAGAAACTCCATACCTATTAGTCATTACTCCTCATCCCCCCCTCCTGCTAACCCCTGGGAAACCACGAATCCGCTTTCTGTCTCTATGGGTTCGTCTCTTCTGGACTTTTCATATAAATGAAATCCTACAAGATGTGGACTTTGTGTCTCGCATCTTCAGCTCAGCGTGAATTGTATTCAAGTTTCATCTACGTTGTAGAGTAGATCTATACTTTATTCCTTTTCCTGCTGATCAATATTCCATTCTGTGGATAAACCACATTTTATCCATTTATTGGCTGATGGACATTTCAGTTGTTTTCGCCTTTGGCTATTATTATGAATAATGCTGCTATGAACAGTGTGTACAATTTTTTTAACACCCGTTTTCAGTTCCCTAGGGTATACACTTGGTAAGAGAGATGCTGTGTCCAGCGGTAACTCTGTGTTTAACGTTGGGAGGAACTGCTAACGTGTTTTGCTCAATGGCTGCACCATTTTGCCCTCCCACCATCAGCACATGAAGCTCCCAATTTCTCTGTATCCTCACCAACACCTTGCTTTTCTGTCTTTCCGATTCTTGCTATCCTAGTGGGTGTGAAGTGATGTCTCTCGGTGGTTCTGATTTCCAATTCCCTAATAACTAATGCTATGGAGATGGTGATTTTGTATACCTTCCAATGATAGGTTCTGAAAGGGAAAGTGGGCAGGATTATGTTTGGTGCCTTAGGTCAGCCCTGATGTAGAATTGAAGTAAATTTATTTGAAAAATGTTTCATCTTTATCATTGTGGTGGTGATATCATTATGAGAAAGTTCATGTGGTAAACTAGAAAGGATAGAGTAACTCTTGTTTTTGTTATTCTGGCTTCATTCACAATTTTACAAAATAAAATTCACAAATGATGATTAATCATCTAGTGCAGGTGGATTGGGTTCTCTGGGACACACAGAAGAACCACAGATGACTGCCTGCCTGTGCCCCTGAAGGGCTTGCGTTTGAATTGAAACTACCGTGGACAGAAACAACTCACTCTCTTGTCAGAAAACCAAATTGTTCATTTTTATCTTTTCTTAAGATTTTGTTTATTTATTTGAGAGAGAGAGTGTGTGTGTGCATAAGGGGGCAGTGGGAGGGGCAGAGGAAGAGGGAGAAAGAGACTCTCTGGAGCGGGGAGCTGGACATGGGGCTCGATCTCAGGACCCTGAGATCATAACCTGAGCCAAGGGCAGAAGCTTCACCGACTGAGGCACCCAGGCATCCCCCAAATTGTTCCTCTTTAAAATAACATGACACAGGGTAACGATTGTTTTGCAGTAACCCGGAGAGCTCTCCAGGTCTGAAACCTCAGTGTCTCCTTGGACTTTCATCTCGTTGCCAGACCTCATTGCCCACTCACTCATTCTCCAGGCTTCCTTTTTTTTTTTTTCCCTAAGTTTTAATTTTAATCACCAGGTGCTCAACATGAGAAGTTAATTCCTTAATACCCATCACTCATTTCCTACTCAACCCCCCACCCCGTAACCATCTGTTCTCTAGAATTAAGAGCCTGTTTCTTGCTTTCAGTCTCTCTCTCTCTCTGTCTTTTCTGCTTTGTTGTTTGTTTTGTTTCTTAAATTCCATGTATGCGTGAAATCATATGGTATTTGTCTTTCTCTGACTTGTTTTGATTACTATCATACTCTCTAGCTCCATCCATGCTATTGCAAATGGCAATATTTCATTCTTTTTTACAGTTGAATAATATTCCATTATATATATCTACTACTTCTTTATCCGTTTATGTTTCAGTGGACATTTGGGCTGCTTCCGTATCTTGGCTATTGTACATAATGCTGCTAAAAACACAGGGGTGCCTGTATCCCTTTGAATTAGTGCGGGGTGTTTTTTGTTGTTTTTTTTTTTTTGTAGTTTTCCATAGCTAGATAAGTTTTTTTTAATTTAATTTTATTTATTTTTATTATGTTCAGTTTTCCACCATATAGTACAGCATGAGTTTTTGATGAGGTGTTCAATGGTTCATTAGTTGTGTAAAACACCCAGTGCTTCTGTTTTTGTATTCTTTGGGTAGATATCCAGTAGTGTAATTGCAAGATCTTAGGGTAGTTCAATTTTAACTTTTGAGGACACTCCACAGTCTTCCACAGTGGCCGCAGCATTTTGCATTCCCACCAACAGTGTAGCATTTTGCTTTCCCACCAACATCCTCCCTTATCTTGTGTTTCTTGTGTATTTTATGTTAGCCATTCTGACAGGTGTGAGGTAATATCTCATTGTAGTTTTGATTTGCATTTCCTGATGATAAGTGATGACGAGCATCTTTTCATGGGTCTGTTGGCCATCTGGAATGTCTTCTTTGGAGAAATATCTTTCATGTCTTCTGTCCATTTTTAATTGGATTATTTGGGTTTTTTGGTGTTGAGTTATAGAAGTTCTATTTTTTTCCTAAAGATTTTATTTATTTATTTGACACAGAGAGAGATCATAAGTAGACAGAGAGGCAGGCAGAGAGAGGGGGAAGCAGGCTCCCAGCTGAGCAGAGAGCCCGAAGCAGGGCTCAATCCCAGGACCCTGGGATCACGACCCGAGCCAAAGGCAGAGGCTTTAACCCACTGAGCCACCCAGGTGCCCCTAGAAGTTCTTTATATATTTTAGATACTAACCCTTTATCAGATATGTCACTTGCAAATATCTTCTCCCATGCAGTAGGTTGCCTTTTAATTTTGTTGATTGCTTCCATTGCTGGGCAGAAGGTTTTTATTTTGATGTAGTCACAATAGTTCATTTTTGCTTTTGTTTCCCTTGCCTCAGGGGACTTTTCTAGAAAGAAGTTGCTATGGCCGATGTCAGAGAAATTACTGCCTGTGTTCTTTTCCAGGATATTTATGCTTTCAGGTCTCAGATTTAGGTCTTTAATTCATTCAGAGTTAATTTTTTGTGTATGGGGTAAGAAAATTGTCCAGTTCCATTCTTTTGCATGTTGCTGTCCAGTTTTCCCAACACCATTTGTCAAAGATTAATCAACCATATAATTGTGGGTGTATTTCTGGATTTTGTATTCTGTTGTATTGATCTATGTGTCTGTTTTTGTGTCAATACCATACTGTTTTGATTACCACAACTCTGAAGTGTGATGCTTCCAGCTTTGCTTTTCTTTTTCAAGATTGCTTTGGCTATCCATGGTATTTTGTGATTCTATACAAATTTGGGGATTATTTTTTCTAGTTTTGTGAAAAATGCTGTCAGTATTTTGATAGGGGTTGCATTAAATGTGTAGATTGCTTTGAGTACTATAGACATTTTAACAATATTTGTTCTTCCAGTCCATGATCATGGAAGGTCTCCATTTGTTTGTGTCATCTTCAGTTTGTTTCATCACCATTTTATAGTTTTCAGAGTACAGGGTTTTCACCCTTTTGGTTAGGTTTATTCCTTGGTGACTTATATTTTTGTTGCACTTATAAATAGAACTGATTCCTTAATTTCTCTTCCTGCTGCTTCATTACTGATATATAGAAATGCAACACTTTCTATATGTTGATTTTATATCCTGTGACTTTACTAAATTTGTTTATCAGTTCTAGCAGTTTTGGGGGGCTTTTTAAAAATTTCCTGGTTGACCCATTCATTGTTTAGTGGGATGTTATTTAACCTCTATGTATTTGTAGTCTTTCTAATTTTTCTTTTTTTTTTTTTTTTTTTGGTGGTTGACTTCTAGTTTCATAATGCTATGGTTAGAAAAAAATGCATGGTATGATTTCAGTCTTTTTGAACCTGTTGAGGTTTGTTTTGTGGCCCAATGTGTGATCTCTTTTGGAGAATGTTCCATGTGCACTTGAAAATAATGTGTATTCTGCTGGTTTAGGATGGGATGTTCTGAATGTATCTGTTAAATCCATCTGGTCCAGTGTGTCATTCCAAGTCATTGTTTTCTTGTTGACTTTCTGTTTAGTGATATGTTTGGATTTCAGTGCCATCCATTGATATAAGTGCAGTGTTAAAGTCTTTTACTATTACTGTATTATTATTGAGTAGTTCTTTTATGTTTGTTATAAAAACAAACATTTTATGTATTTAGGTGCTCCCATGTTGGGTGCATAAATATTTACAATTGTTGTATTTTCTTGTTTGATTTTCTCTTTTATTATTTTATAGCGCCCTTCTTTGTCTTTTGTCATAGTCTTTGTTTTAAAGTCTATTTTGTCCAATTTAAGTTTTGCTGCTCCAGCTTTCTTTTGATATCCATTTGCATGATAAATCTTTCTCCATCCCCTCACTTTCAGTCTGTAGATGACTTTAGGTCTAAAACAAGTCTCTTGAAAGCAGCATATAGATGAGTCTTGTTTTTATCCATTCTGTCACTCCCTGTCTTTTGATTGGAACATTTGGTCCCTTTCCACTTAAAATAATCATAGATAGGTACATATTTATTGCCATTTTATTACTCGTCTTGTGGTTGTTTCTGAAGATTCTCTCTGATCCTTTCTTGTCTTTCTCTCTTCTATGGTTTACTTGTTTTCTTTAGTGATATGTTTGGATTTCTTTCTCTTTATTCTTTGCACATATATTAGTGGTTTTTGATTTGTGGTTACTATTAGGTTTGTGTATAACATCTTCTGCATATAGCAGTGTATATTAAGTTGATGGTTATTTAAGTTTGAACCCGTTCTTTTCTCCTCTCCCCTCCATGTTTTAGATATATGGCATCATACTTTTACATCCTTTTTTTTTGTGAGTTCCTTGGCTTATTTTTTTACAGAAATATTCATTTTTACTGGTATTATATTTCTTTTTTTTAACTTTATTTTATTTTTTCAGTGTTCCAAGATTCATGTCACTTTTGGTTTTCTTTTCTATTCGAAGCAGTCCCTTTAATGTTTCTCACAGGGCTGGTTTAGTGGTTATAAACTCCTTTAGTTTTTGTTTGTCTAGGAAACTCTTTATCTATCCCTCTATTCTGAATGATAGCCTTGCTGGATAGAGTATTCATGGCTGCAAGTTTTTCCCACTTAGCACTTTGAATATATCATGCCACTCTCTTCTGGCTTAGGAAGTTTCTGCTGAAAAATCTGGTGATAACCTTATCAGGTTTCCTTTGTATGTAATTGTCTTCTTTTGCTGCTTTTAGTATTTTTTTCTTTATCACTAGATCTTGCCAATTTAGTTACAATATGTCTTTGTGTGGATCTGCTTTTGTTAGTTTTTGGCAGGGGGCTGGTCTCTGTGACTCTTGGATCTGGATTTTTGTTTCCTTCCTCAGATTAAGGACATTTTCAGCTATTATTTCTTCAAATAAATTCTCTGCCCCATTTCTCTCTCTTCTCCTGGGACTTCTATAATACAAATGTTATTACATTTGATGGAGTCACTGAGTTCCTTAAATTTATTCTTGTTTTGCGTATTCTTTCCTTCTTTTGTTCAGCTTGATTACTTTCCATTACTCTGTCTTCTAGGTTTTTAATTCATCCCATTGCCTCTTCCAAACTGCTGCTTCTTCCATCAAACATGTTTCTCAATTTGTTTATCGAGCCCTTTATCTCTGCTATGTTATTTCTTATCTCCATGTTAATGGTCTCACTGATGTCTTTCCCTCTTTTGTAAAGCCTGATAAGTATCCTTATGATCACTACTTTTATACTCCATCAGGCATGTTACTTATATCTGTTTTGCTTAGATCTCTGGCTGTGACCTCATTCCGTTCTTTCATTAGAAATAAATTTATCCATCTTCTCATTTTGTTTAGGTCTCTCTGACTATTTCTCTGTGTTAGGAAAGTCAATTATGTCTCCTGTTCTAATGGCTTTATGAAGAAGAGGTCCTGTATTACCCTGCAGTACAGGGTCCCCTGTTCACCAGGGCCTGATGATTCTGAGAGTATCTTCAATGTGGGTTGCATGTGTTCTGCTCTTGTGTCCTGGCCATGTTATCCTTCAGGTCAGCCATCTGCAAAGGCTCTCTTTGCCTGTTGTGAGTCGTGTTTGGTTCCTGGCCTAAACGTATGAGTTTTGACTCAGTGTGCTCTGGTCTGCTTGTGAAATGAGACCTGTCACCATCACTGCCAGAACTGAGACTTTGCAAAACTCCCAGGTCAGAAGATGTGGTACTAGCAGTGGTTTGGGCTGATCTTCCAGTGGAGGGGGTCTGCCATGCTGGGACGGAAGAAACTGTGACTTGGGGGATGGTGGTTCTTCCAGGGGTTGGGGCTTGGTGTAAGCAAGTTAGGTACCCAGTGTTGGCACTGTGCTGGTTCTTGCAAGTAGCCCTGTGCTTATGCGGAGGGGTGGGAGAGAGAAACGATGCCTGCCAGTTCCTTTGCTCCTGGGATGGTCTCTTTGTGAATGTGGTCTCTCTGGGATGCACTCTGAGATGAGTGAATAACCTCCTCATTGTGTGCTCCAGGTAAGCTTCAGATCACTGTTTCCATGCTGTGTGTCATGCTGTTTGCCCAACTTTCTCTATAAGGGCAGTCTTAATATCCTCTGGGCTCTCCCAGAGCCAAGCCCACTGACCTTTAAAACTCTAGGCTTTAAGGCCTCCTGGTTGTCGGAAGTCCCAAAATTGGCCTCTCTCACTTTCTAAGCCGATTGCTATGGGGATTCATTTTTCCCATGCACTCCCCTGTGTGCTAGTCCATCTCTTGCCTATCTCTGTGACCATGGCTCCCTTCCCACCACAGTAGCCATGGTTGTTTCTCTTCCAAGCTGCATCTCTGCACTTCCGATCTTCTCCAATGTGGGCGTCTCTCTCCCTTTAGTTGCGGAACTTGTTCTGCCAATCTTCAGGTTGATTTCTGGGGTATTCAGAATATTTGATAGTTATCTAGTTGTATTCATGGGACACATTCCCTAGGGTCCTCCAACTCTACTACCATCTGCCCCTCCCCTTCATCACGCTTCCTAGATTTGCTTCATTCTCTACATCTATAAGCTAGGCCTGTTGGCCCGATACTTTTTGTTATTCTTTACTGGGCTTCCTTCCATCAGCCCCCACTTGCCTGGGGATACCACACATAGTCCCAGTCTCTTTCATCATTGGAATGAAACTTGCCAGGGCCAATGTTAGAGAGAGGCAATGGAGCAAGCGTCTTAGGCGGGAATTAGTTTCTAAAGATGGCTTATAATTTGAAAAACAGTCAAAATTACTCTGGAAAATCCTGTGCATTATCTATGAAATACAATGGAGTTTGTCATTTGTTGGTGAAACAACTCTTAGTGGCCTTGATATTTATTTTGTAAATGCTGTAATGATACTGAAAGCAGAGGGATGCTTTCAGTAAGAGGCTCTGTCAGCTGAAGGACAGTCCCAAGGTTCTCCCTCACACATGAACTGCAGAACCACCTATGTCCTGTCTCCTCTTATTCTGCTCTCCGGTTTGTGTTTTTCTCATGGCCCTTCTCTTTTGTTGTATTTAGTGAAGTCCATAATGTACACTCACAAGTGCTGGGGCTCCATGTGTACACAGTCAGTGACACTTTGGCCATAGCACTTTGCAGGCCAGTAGTCTCAAATGTTTGTTGTGGTAGTGCTTATGATCTAGCACCTGCATTAGTGATCAGCAAATGAATACCTGTCCTTCAAGACCCCTGCTCCACAATCCCACCTAGTCACCCATTTGTTATTATATCCCACTGGTGAAGTCCTAAAATTTTGTTTCTAGCCCATCAATTTTAAAATCATTTTTTCAGATCTCAAAGTCTTGGCTTCCCTGGTTAAATCATGCACTCTTTTCCTTTAAAACATTGCTTTAAAATAACATTCTAGGAATAACCTTGTGTCATTCAACAATTCCAGTAATTCAAGCAGTATTTACGTACTTCCTCATTTGTTATACATGCCATATGTGTATGTATATTCCTGGAAGCATATTATATGCTTGTTTTCCGTGTTTTGTTGCTTTTATTCTTCTTGCTTTCTTGCCATACACACATGTGCGCGCATGTGTGCACGCGCGCGCGCGCACACACACACACACACACACTTTTTTTTGCTTGATCTCACCCCCCCATTAAATAACAAATTCTTTGCAGTAGAGACAGTGCCTTCTGCTCATCTCACATTCTTCATGGTACCTTATTACTTGTCTTTGGTTATCTAAGCAATAGCTTAATCTATAGGCACTCTCCGTTTTTCTAACTGACAAGTAAAAGCCAGTGGTCTTTGTTTTTCAGGTTCCATTTCTACAGTGGATTAGATGCTATCATGCATGTGTGGAAATTTTGAGCCAGCTGAACATCTTCAATAATTTGTAACATGATCTTGGGCTGTGTTTCAGAAGAACATCAGTCATTATGGAAAATGAGTCCACTCACTCACAGCTCACTCTGAAAACAGAAAATACAAGGAGAATAATCGAAAATTCACTTGAGCTGGACAAACTTTATAATTTACGAATATCCTTGGTTTTCAAGGGCTGTCCTGCCTTTTCTTCAAACTTCTACTCAGAATTTTTTTTTTATAGTTTTGTTAAATATCTCTGGAGCTAAGGCCTTAATTTTTTGGTGCTAGCTTGCGCTCAATTTTTTTTCATAACCATTTGGGTAAACTACTCGAAGAATGAACCGTACTACTATGTTGGTGGCTGCCAGCTGTGGCTCTTTTATGTAAAGAGCTGGAAGCTTTTGATGATGATGCTGAGTTGACGTATAAAGTATCTAGTTTTATGTAGTTCCCAATGCTTCAAAATGGCAATCAGGTGGGACAAATTCTGAGGGTCAATTTAAAAAAAAAAAACACACAACAGCTTTCTTCCATCTGGAATTTACTTTTACTTGGAGCCAAGATGGTGCTATTTTAGGAAAATTATGCCTGACTTTATTTGAGCTTAAGTGGAAAAAAAAAAAGAGCACTAAATCACTCAGTAGAATGTTTACTTTTGCCAGAAGACTTAACTGACACTCATTCAAGAAGTGATCCCAGTGTGTAGGTAAAAGGCATGATTTCTGTGGCCTGCTGCGTGCAGTTCCAGCACAAGAATTACACTCCACAGCGAGATCCAGCAAAGAAATGCTATCCTTTCCCCTTTTCCTCTTTCCTCTGGGATGCTAAAGTTATACAATTTATTCATTTTTGATCTGGCTAAAAATAAAAGAAAAAGAAATGAATGTGAACCAAGAATGAAGAAAAAGAAGACCATGTTCTTAAAAGTTAAATTGACAAGGGAAGGAAAATGGTACCCAAGGAAGCAATGGCAAAATAGCCCCAAACTCGGTGATGTGAACTTAAAAACTGTCTGATTTGAACCACCCCAGAAGTAATTCCTCTTGGATCCAAGAATATTGACGTTGGACTAACCTAAGGAAAAATTATGCCTTTTTTTAAAATAAAGATTTTGTTTATTTATTTGACAGAGAGGGATCACAAGTAGGCAGAGAGGCAGGTAGAGAGAGAAGGGCAAGCAGGTTCCCCACCAAGCAGAGAGCCCAATGCGGGGCTCGATCCCAGCACCCTGAGATCATGACCTGAGCCGAAGGCAGAGGCTTTAACCCACTGAGCCACCCAGGTGCCCCGAAAAATTATGTCTTAATAGCTGTTCTTGAAATGACAGTCCTGAGCCCTGAAGGGTGGATAGTAATTTACAACCTCTGTCCTGCTGACATCCATTGGCCCCATCAGAACACACCGAGGGCCCCTACCTAAATGGCAAAGCAGGTGCTAGAGCATCTCACAGGCCTGGGGCTGCGGGCTTCCTACCAGAGAGGGTTGGGGGTTAGAAGGGAAGCAGTGAGGCACAGGCAATTCACATTGGTGTGGTTTGCCAACGTAGAATATGGGAGAGGCAGGAAATCACCCTGCTTCCAGAACATGTGACTGTGGCAAGATTGCGGGGGTAAGGAAGATGGAGGCCTAATACACAAGGGAGCTCACAGGTGGAGGGGTTTTTGGACCCACCCTGAGCAGCAGTTTCCCACCCTCCTGCTTTCTGAGAATGTGTGTTCTCAGGCCTGTGACCTGCTGGCCTGGGGCCCTTCTCACGGCCTCCTGAGAGCTCCCTGGGCAGGCGGGTGAGCGGGCACTGTGTGCGGTGGGGAGGTCAGAAGGTGCTTTGTGCCAGAGAGTGGGTGTGCTAGGGGAGGTGGCTTTCCTCCGATTGCCAGGGGGCATTCTGGGTGCCTGCGCCCGAATGTGAAGGAAAGGAAGTCTGGATTTCCTGTCTGGGTTCTAATGCTCTCCCTTCTGAGAAAGCTGGGCGACGCTGGCCTGGCGACGGACCCCTGTGGAAGGATGGTGGGGACTGGACGCTGTGCCCGGGGCACGGTTCCCAGTCGCTGAGCGGAAACCTTTCTCCCTTTTTTCTCCACTAGATGAATTCTCAGGACTGGAGACGGACACCGCAATGCCCACGGAAGAGGCGTACGTTATCTATGACGAAGGTACCAACTGATTTTTACAGTTTGGATGTGGACAGTTTCTTTCACTTTAATTACTAAGTGGATGATCTCAATTTTCCATGTGTCTCTCAGAACTCTGGGCTGCATGGTAATGCTCAGGAAAGGTGGTTGTACCCTAGCTTCCAAGTTAGCCCCTAGTACTACTTGATCCAAAGGAAAACAGTGAGTTTCATATGTGAATGAAGCCTCCAGACGAGCACTTTTGTCCCCGTTCTCTCCCTGCCCCCTGGAACTCTGGAGCTGCTTGTCTGGGCCTGTGCTTCCACCAGCCCTTGTGAACTGACTTGGTTTAACCCATGACTCCGCTTCCTCTGTTGGCTCCTCTCACTGTTCTCTTTTCTCTCCTTTTCTAATTGTGTTTAAAAAATGCAGTGCTATGGGGGCACCTGGGTGGCTCATTCAGTTGAGCATCTGACTCTTGATTTGGGATCAGGTCATGATCTCAGTGTTGAACGATTAAGCCCTGCCTGGAACTCCACACCGGGCATGGGGCCTGCTTGAGTTTCTCTCTCTTCCTCTGGCCCTCCCCCTCCAACCACCCCCTGCTCATGTGCATGCCTGTGCTCTCTCACTCTCTAAAAAAGAAAAAGAAAGGAAGGAAGGAAGGAAGGAAGGAAGAAAAAGAAAGAAAGAAAGAAAGAAAGAAGAAAGGAAGAAAAAGAAAGAAGAAAGAAAGAAAGGAAGGAAGGGAGAAAGAAAGAAATGCAGTACTATGCAGGTGTTTTTATCACAAAATCTTTTCAAGCAAGGATAAGCTTATAAGACTGAGGATGTAATATGCTTTGGGTAGAATCTGGAGCCAGTGCAGTTAGTCTACGTATGACCCTGTGACCCTGTGATGGTTCTGTCTGTTTTATAAATTGTCTCTGCAGTTTTCCTGTGGGCATTTTGTCCCCATGTCAGGGCTGGCCTTTGATACTTAGGATATTCTCACTTTTGTGCTTCCTTGTCTGCCATTATCTGTAACTCCAGGGGCCCCAAAACCCCGATGTGAGAATAATGTCACCTTTGATGCAGTCATCGTAAAGCTTGATACGTGGTTTCATCCCACAGTTTAAGAAAAAACTGACTTAAAAGAAAAACAACAGATGTCAGGAGAAAAAAAAGAGTTTCTTAGCACCTCTGAAAACATTAAACTCCATTCTTACTTTCTTTTTATCTTTGAGCGGTTGAAAGGGAGCAGAGTTTTCTTTTTTAAATGTTAAAGGATTAGTTTTTTAATAGGATTCATTCCACCCAGTCCCCAGAAAAGAAGCCCATACCCAGAAGGTAAATTTTTTTTAAAAAATCAAGTTTATTTTCTGATGTGACTCTTTCATGGCTCTAAAAGAGAAAATTACTTAGGTACAGAATGTCCGGGGGCCAGTAACAGGAGCGTGCTAAACTGGATGAATTCTAAGGTTCTGTCCAGCTCTGAGTATAAAGCCTCATTTTTCTGCTCGTATGTGTTTCCTTTTCCTCTTCCTTTCTTTTATCTGTAGCTGCTTCTCTGAGGGGATTGAAGTAGGAGGGATACTTTTTCATTGGGAACAAATTAGGTTCAGGCATAGCATTTTGGGGGGGGGGTGTGTGTGCATGTGTGCTTTAGTCTCGAGTTGAATTTCGAGAAGTTATGCCCCTTTTCTGGAGGAGCCCAATTACAAAGCCTTTGTATCATTTCAGATTATGAATTTGAGACCTCAAGGCCACCGGCCACCACCAGGCCCTCCACCACGGCTGCGGTGCCTGAGGTCATCTCACCAGAAGGCTCCATTAGCTCCTTTCCTGGAGAAGAGTTCGATTTGGCTGGAAAGAAACGATTTGTTGGTAAATAGAATTTCCTTTGTCAGAGAAACATGGGTTTTAACTTTTTTCTTTGAGGAAGAGCATAACCAATTTCTTGACTTGGCCAAGGCAGCGCGTTTGGAGCAGAAGCTTTCCCAGAGTGAAGTTTCCATTCGGGGTGACTCAGTGAGTCAGTCCTGCTGGAAGGCATATTAGCTTGCTTTCTGCAGGAGTCATGTGAATGGGGTTGGCAGGAGAACATCTGGTATCCAATCGAGTAGAGCTTCGAGAGTCTGCCTCGTGTAGACCAAGGGTAAGGAACACTTGTAAACATCTTCAGGAGCAGAGAACATGACTGTTTGTGTTCTAGCAACTTTTCCAAGCTGGGGCTTCCACTGGGACTCACCTATACGTTGTTAAGTTCTTCCTCAAAGATGAGCTGCTTACCGAATTGAGCTACTGGTACATCTTAAGGTACCACAGAGCCAAAGCTGGGTTTCTTCTGTTGTTTCCTGTAATTTTCATTAGCCTTGGGGACTAGGAATCTAGACGTTTACTTGACTCTTCTTTCTCGGTTATTAAACAATTTCAAGAAGAAATTCTATTTCGCTACACTGTGCTTCACTCCCTTTGGGAGTCTTCTTTTCCCATGCCCTTAATGAACTTCACTAACGAGACAGTTAGATTAGTACATTACAAAGCGGAAAAAAATATTACCAAGTGGAGACAGGCAACAGCTTAAACTAATATCACACTTTTCTGTTTCCAAAACAAATGTTCTGCCATAAGCAGAGAAAAGTGCTTGCCAGCCAAGATGTAGTCTTGAGTGTCTAAATCTCATGTGCTTGAAGAACAAGAATATTAATTTGAGGTAGCATTCCTGAGGCAAGCACTAATGCTGGCCCCTGGCATTAAGCAGACTGACTGAATCTGCTGAATGTTCTGGTCCGTCCTCTCTGTGGCTCCAGGACAGAAATGAAAATGCTTTCAGCACTATTGTTTGCTGTTCCACAGAACTCTTCTCAAGACTGCAAGGCTTACTATTGTCCGGCTATTTTTTTTTTTTAATGTCTGTAAACTCTTCAAAGCATAGTACATTACTCCCCAGAACTACCTGATTAGATCCATCAACAAACTCTCAAGGTCTAATTTTATACAAATTATTGGATATTAGAGGATCTAAAAATTGCTTTTAGTCTCAGTGGCCACCAAGAATGAGAACCTATACCATCTTTTGGTATGCAATGGAATGTTTAGAAAGTACTAGAAATTGTCACTTGAAAGCACTTCAGAGTTTTGCATATATGAAGCCCCAGCTCCAACTCCTTGACATTTCTGTCTTCTTACAGAGCATTTATAATAAAGAAGTATGGGCTAGAGGTAGAGTGTTGTTTGAGCCTAGCTTTGTGGGCCCTCTCAGCATCAGTTGGCTCACGTGGAACATGGAGTATCTGTCCATGTCCTGCTTTATTCCCAGGGCCCTTGTATCCACTGAGACAATGTATGTAGGAAACCTTGAACCTGTCCATAAATGTGAGTAGCTGTATTGTACTTAGGAGTAATGTTGTAAAGGCTGTTCAGGCCTGGCCTTGTGCAAATATCCTAGATGATTTGGGTATCTCTGAAGCTCTAGGGAAGACCACCCATGACTGGAGGCTAGAAGCTGCACATCCTCATCAGGGTATTTTTTTTTCCTGGTTCCAGCACAGTCTAGGGAGTGAACAGTGCCAAGAGAGCTCTAGTTAAGTGTCAGCTGGGCCCGATTCATACCTTTCCATACATCTGGGCATACAAATGGTGGAATGCTGCAGACTTATACGACATTCAATTATAGTTTGGGGGTCCTTCAAAATTACTTTGAAGACCCAGTCGTTGATATTGATGGGGAGACCAATCTTCTGAAACTTCTAGATTGGAAGATGTAAATGGGTGGATCCATTGAGGAGAGCTAAGGATGTGTTTCTGAGTTTATCATCAGGGCTGATGGGCTGATGGTGCTGGAGCCTCTGTCTAGCAGGGAAAGACTGAATGGTGGGTCTGCTCCATCCAGCCGACATTGCGTTTCTGCCTCTAGAGAAAGTTTTCAACAATGCAGTTGGGTATCTCTCTTCTTTTCCAGCTCCTTATGTGACATACCTAAGTAAAGACCCATCGGCCCCATGTTCTCTGACCGACGCTCTGGATCACTTTCAAGTGGAAAGCCTGGATGAAATCATTCCAAATGACATGAGGAAGAGTGACCTGCCTCCTCAACATCCCCCCCGCAACATCACTGTGGTCGCCATGGAAGGCTGCCACTCATTTGTCATTGTGGACTGGGACAAAGCTACCCCAGGAGATGTGGTAACAGGTGTGTCCAAGGCAGATGCTCAGAGTTCTCATTGACTGTAGGTGGAAAATACAGACTACAAGGGATGAATAGGTGATGGATAAGTGGATGGATGCGAGGGTGGGTGGATAGGTGGGTGGACTGGAGGGATGAAGGCAAATGTCTCCTTTCAAAAGGATGACATACAGGCCACAAGGGAAGCCTTGTGAAGTAGTATGAAGAATACCAGGTGGAAGTCAAAAGTCCTGAGTCTTCGTCCCACATTGGTTTGTATGACCTTGAACTAGCTGCTTCATCTCTCTGGACTTTGATCCCTTCCTATAAAAATATGATTACATCTCTAACATTATGTAATCCCACAAATGGTCACAAAGTCCACATAGCCACTTGCAAGGTCAGACCCTGCAGCACAGGCCCTGAAAGACTTCTTAATGTGCGCTGTCCTGTGGAAGAGTCAACCCTGGGACCAAGATTCTGCCTCTGGAATTAATTCAGATGCGGCTCCTGTATTATCCTGTAGAGGGTGTGTTTCTGAACCACGTGCTCTTGTTAATACGAATCCCAAGGAGTACAAAGCTGCCTGGAGATTTCGGTCTCATCACATCATCATGTACCCTACACCTCATCCGAAACCAAACCTCAGTGCTCCTATCACAGGCACTCATGCCCCTAGTATAAATAATACAGAGGAGGTATTTCCAGGGACTTGGGCATTTCTAGTTTAAAGCTGTGCCCGCTAAATTGATGACCATGGAACATTTCAGTCACGACAGCCCTGCCAGGTGCAGGCAGAGCAACAGACCAAACTGAGCACCACTTCCCGTGATGCATACAGCATCACGGGAAGCATACATGGCTTGATGTCACTGTTAGCAGAGCAGGAAACCCTGTAGAGGGAGCAACAGCCCTTCATGAGTTCTCACACAACGTTTGTTGAAAAAAGAGAAGAATGAACTCCTCCGGGGAACAGTGTGTAAAGGGCTATGGAGCCCAGTGCACCTGCTTCTGATATGCCCATTGGTTAGCTGTGTTCCTCTAATGCACTCTCTTTATGTCACCAAAATGACTCTTGTGGAAAGTAATCAGCAGCCACGGGTTGTTAAATAAAGTATGCCTCATAGATGCATTCGATGCTGTTAACATTTTCCTCCCCTAAACTTGTGACCTGTTTCTCTCAACCTCTGAGTCACTCTCATAGGCTTATCTGTGAGACAGACATTTAATGCCCCAGAATTAAGTGTTGGAACTTCTCAGGGCATGATCCCAACTCCTCTTTCCTTTTTGCTCCATCTCTTCTCCTCCAGGATCTTACCCAGGAACATAGTCTTAATTCATCCTGGAGATGAGTCATTGGTTTATAGCTCGAGGCTAAGCCTACCTCTCCTCCGAGCTTCAAACACTAAAACCAAATGGGCACTTGATATCATCACTAGGATGTCTCCAAAGCATCTCAGACAGCATATCCAAAATCAAACTCATGATCCTTCTGATTCCCAAACCTACTCATCTGTGTTTCCTATCTCAGAGCATGACCCTATTCTCCACCCTTTTTCTGTAAGCATAGGATTGTATTAAAATCTTATTAATTTCCCCCACCATATTCAATTTATCACTGAATCCTATTAGTTTTACCTTCCACGTTTCTCGTGAACCCATCCATTTCTCTCCATTAACTACCAAGTTAACCTTCTGTTGCCATCTGTCCCTTGGATATTACAGTAGCCAGCTGGCTAGACGACCCAATCCACACCCCATACCTTACCCATTTCACTGTGCACCAGAGGGAGACATTGAAAGCAGTCTGGTGGTGGGTATTAAGGAGGGCACGTATTGCATGGAGCACTGGGTGTGGTGCATAAACAATGAATCTTGGAACACTGAAAAAAACAAAACAAAACAAAAAAAGCAGTCTGGTTGTGCCACCCTGTAATGTCTTCCTCTTTATTTTAGAATGAAAAGTAAAAACCTGCATGACTCAAGGGCACTGAATATTTCTGTTTTATGCTTCTTCAGTTTCATCTCATGCTTTAACAGCTCTGTAAGACTCAGTTTTCTCGTGTCAAAATGGGGATAGTGATGTCTACATACTAAGAGCAGGAGAATTAATCAAAATAAAACTTGGTTGAATGTGTTTGGAATGTTTGACACATGGGAAATTCCTGATGAATGTTTTCTTCCTTTGTGTATAACATGGGAAACTGTAGAGGATGCGCTGAACCATGACTTCACTTGGCCTTCTGAGGTCTCCTTGAAGGCTGGGCAGATGACAGGACCCGCTGTGGTCCATTCATAGAGAGAAGGCAGAAGGCCCTGCCTGCCTGCTGTCACTAGACATCAAGGTCAAGGGCAGGCACAGATATTCAACGACTAGCAATCAAAGGAGAGCCTTCACCAACTGGGTGAGGAGACCACTGCCAATCTGGAGTCTTTCAGTCCCACATACACATGCTAGTGCACATTTGTGCATGCACACACACACACACAGCATTTGCCATCAACAGTTTTGTCATTTCATGTAAGGACAATTGTATATATCTCTGACAAGAAATTCTTAAATATTTCCATGGAGGTCACTGCTTTTTCTTCCACTGCCTTTTTCTCTGTGCTGTCAAGGTCAGTTGAGGTGATTAGTTCTGAGGAAATGAAGGCGGCCAGGAAATGTGGGAGTTAAAGAGAAGGAAGAGAAGTAGGGAACGAGCAGTTTTCAAAAAAGTGTGTTTAATTTTATTATCCACATCTGAATTCATCAGAAGTTACCATTATACCGATCCAGACGCAATATGGAGGTTGCTCCCATTCTTGAAATTTACCCTCAGATGGCAATGCCTCTGTGCCATGGCCTCCTACCCATCCTCCTCCATCAGGCACGCCTCTTGGGTGATGTGGTTCCTTGATGCTCAGTGAGTCCTTCTGTATCTCCATCTGCAGGTTACCTGGTTTACAGTGCATCCTATGAAGACTTCATTAGGAACAAGTGGTCCACTCAAGCTTCCTCAGTAACTCATTTGCCCATTGAGAACCTGAAGCCAAACACAAGGTATGATGTGTCAGTCATTAAAGAAAGAGAGAGAGAGAGAGACCTGTGTGCATTGTCACAGGTATCCTCAGGTTGGAAATGAAAAGGTTGATGAAAAGGTTTTATGATTTCCTTTGTCATCTCTGTTTACTTCTCATAGAATATCAATACACACCATGTGTCATCATATTTCTCTTAGAAGAAATTACTGCATCTATTAGAGTTGTTAGTCTTTTGTGTTCTATTTTGTTACCAATTTTCCAGAGACTAAACACTGCCTACTGTTCTGTGTTTTGAAAGGGACTCGGATCCATGTGCAGGCACCCAGGTGGTGACATTAGAGAGCACAACCTTCATGTGTAGCACTAATGAGGCAGCCATTGTTGAACATATTAGTTAACTGTACTCAGACTCTATGATGTGGAAGTTCAGACCATTTAGAAAGACGAATGTTGCACATTAATAAGGTTACACACATGTCTTCCTAGACTGGGCAGTAGCTGCCTGGCCAGAGGCCCCTCTGGGAGCCAGAGTTTGTGGCACTCAGTGTGAAATCTACAAAACTTGTTCCCAGGGTTACAGAGTGAGCGTGCACTTCCTCTTTCACACTATCTGGTTTTGATAGTAATGATCATCAGGAAAGCTTTCCTGATCGGTTAAAATGGGCAAAGCACCAAGCGCATGAGGATCAAGCATGGTGTGCATGTAAAACAGCTCTCTGGGGAGGAAAAAGTCCCTGGTTTATGGAGCTTACCATTTTCTCTAGTGTGAGCACTCCCTCCGTGGTCAATTCCAGCCTTCCTGTGGGCCTGCAGGATTCTTGAATATTTAATAATTGCTTCTCTCAAGCCCATGCATTTGAGTCCAGCACCCCATGGTCACATTAAGCCCCACAGTTATGGGGCGAAGAGCTCTAAATGATGTGTCTGTGGGTCTGAGGTCTCTCGTATCCTGTATAGTTAGAGAAATATGGAGAAAGTTGAAAAAAAAAATACTCTCCTTAAACAGAAATGTGCCAAAGGGGATAGAAACTAATTAATAGCCATGGG
Source organism: Martes martes (assembly GCF_963455335.1). NCBI lineage: Eukaryota > Metazoa > Chordata > Mammalia > Carnivora > Mustelidae > Martes > Martes martes. The sequence continues at coordinate 8,430,119 of NC_137893.1, read as the reverse complement.
TACTAAGACTCTGCTGAACTAGCTGAGAACTTTCCTCAGGGTATTAGAGGTGCCGTGGGCTTCCCTGAGCTAAACTTAGTTCACAAACTATTATCAATTTGCGGATTCAGCAAGTAAAAAGCAAGGAGCAAAACTGGAACCTGAGAAGGGACTTTATTTTTTCCCTAATAGTGAGAGAAAATGGATTAATTAAAGCAAACATAAACAACACATTTAAGACAGTGGCGTCAACACTCAATTCTCTTTATTGTACAGAGTGAGGGTGCTTCCCCAGCACAGCCTCAGTATCCCAAAACTGAAAGAGGTACCGGAGGGGTTTATCTGCATAGCTTCTTGTGGTGGAACTTGAATCTCGGTCTCCTGACCCCCCTTCCCCTCTGGCCAATGTTCTTTCTCCAACTTTTGCTGCCAGGCTGATCTTGAGTTTAGAATGTCAGGAGATGGTTATGGAAGATAAAGGTTTATTTGTTCTTTCAACTGGTATGAAGGAGTGTCCACGGCTCCTTCTGTTCGTACTAGGTGTTTGCTCTTCACCAGACACAGGTTATACACTGAGGGTGGAATGGCATTGGGAGCAGGAAGGGAGTGAGGAGTGGAGCAGGGTCAGGGTGGGCTGTAAAATACGGAGGAATGGTCCTCATGGAGTTCACAGTTCAGCAGAGACAGATTGTTTAGCAGCAGCATAAATATAAACGTTGACTAATCAATATCCCGAGGGAGACTTTTTTCCTGAGCTTGTGGGGAGGGGGTGGGCAGTGGTGAGTTTTCCTGGAGAAATAGATAAGCAGTGGTGAACGTGGAGAAGGTGGGTGGGGTGAGGCCAAGTTGTTTTAGGTGGAAAGCATGTCCAACAGCATGGTATGTTCTAGGAAGGGAAGGAGGCCAGGATGACGGGAGCAGGAGGAGAGGAGGCTGAACAGGCTGGTCCCAGAGGGCCTTGGGAGTCCCTTGTGGCTTCTCTCTTACCCTCCACCCACATTCAGTGCCCTGATAGACTGGGAACAGTAGCTGCTACTGTAGCCTTCTCTCTGGGATGCCTGCTCAATTATTCTTTCTTCTGATGGAGGGCACTGGGCAGGGGCATAGAGAACATGTGGTCTTCTACACAGATTTCCTCAAAACCCCTATGAACAGCCTGATGTAAGGACCCTTATTGTTTCCCTGCATTACACTGATGGGCCCACATTAGTGGTTCACATCCTTCTTCCACGGAGGCTACGTGTCCCCGTTTTTAGCACTATCCTCGGGGCTTCTCAGGAACCCACCACCATCGCGTCCCTGGAGGAGACACAAGAAGTCAGTCCCCTCAAGATGGGCCGGAATGTAAGACACCAGCTTTGGTTCTTTATAACTCAGTCTGGGGATGGCCTGTCTTGTTCACCCGACGCAGTCCTAGACCACTTTCTGGAATCTGCGTAATTCATCCATCCTTCAAAACACAAAGATTCTGACTGTGGGGGCTTATTCAGAAGAAGGTGTCAAGAATTTATGTAAGAAAAAAAAAAAAAAGAATTTATGTAAGAAGGCAAGGCATGGGTTTCTCTTGTTACTTGGGTGAGGCAGAGACTGTTCGGAATATGAGATAGCTATTTTTGTTTCTAGAAGAAGTTTAATATGGTTTGGAAAACAGGAATCTTACTTTTCCCCCATAATTTTGTGTTTTTTTGACTTCATGTATTTAAATTTGCTTTGATACATTCAGTAAGGTTCAAATGGAAGTGTGTCTTTGGAATTGGGCCATGCGGTCCTTGTTGGAGGACAGAGGAACTGTGGGGACAGAGAAAGTAGACGAGAACACTGGGGTTTCAGTGGGGAGACAGAATTGATACAATGAAGGAATCAAACCAGTTTGGCATCCTGTCCCCTCCCTACAATCGTAGAGCCATGATTCCCTCTGTGGACCTTGAGAACTGGTGTCAGGACCACTCAGGCTTAAGAAATGTTCGGCAGAAATATTTCATGTAGCCTCTGAGGAGGTGTCATTCCTTAGGGTTTGATTTCCCTTTTTAAGGAAAGAAAAAGTATCTTTAAAGTTTGACCAGTATCATTGACGTATGCCAAACCCACTGCCTGTAGAATTTTGTCTTAAATAACTCCATAACCACTGAATAAAAGTATGCATAATTGGGAAAACACAGACCACTGAGTGAATTGAGATTTGGAAACTCATATGTTCTTAATTGTGCATATCTTTTTTTAAAATGAAATTTTAAAAGGATTCTCTTCTAAATGAGATGTGAATGACTTTCTTGAAAGCCTGAAAAGAAGACTAAATTTACCAAATTAGCCTTTCTTTGCTCTCTGTTTATTCAAACCCAAAGTCAAATATTTCTGTGTAACCGTGAAGCCAGAGGCTCCCTTGGTGATCTCAGGAGCTCTGGAGGCTTGGTGCCAGGACAGTGGTGTAACAGACGTATGCCTTTGCTCTCTGGATAAATTATCCACCTTTTGAAAATAGAGTGCATTTCAATTACCGCTTAGAACCTGTGTGTCAAGACTGACATAGGAAAAGACTTGTCAGGAACTCTCTGCAATGGCAGAACCACCCCTTACAGGGGTTTCTAACCCCCTTCTTCACCTGTAAGTAGCTCAGGACTTGGAGAGCACAGGGAATGTCTGGTGTCCCAGAGGGAAAGGAAATACGGAGATTAACCGTGGATATAGTGGGTCACAGCTGCTTTGTTGGTCTCTAATATTACTCACTTCACCACCACTTTTTGTCCTGTAGCTCGTCAGAGCACAGAGCAAGATGTTTGGGGACTTCCCACCCGCTCTGCCTATCAGTCTCCCTCCAGGCAAACGAGTACATTCTCTGTTCCAAGACAAGGATAAATCCGACAGCAAAACCGCTCCCAGCCTTTTCCATTTCCTCTTCTTGGACTTGCTTCCCTTTCCTGGAGGCACAGAAGCTCAGGACTCCGTGACTTTTAAAGCTCCAGAGCCGACCGTAGCACTTGTCATGCACCCAAAACATCATCGTCACGTTCGTTCCGCTGAGGAGGCCAACCTCGGGACGGGCTGGCCTTCCTTCCACCAACAATGAGTTGCATCATTACTGGGTCAAACACCCGCTTTTTCACAGGGAGTCCAGTGATAAGAATTAGGTTAACTTTGAATTTTGCTGTAAGTGTCTTGCTGCTCCAGCGTCTCCCTCTTGAGCTGTGGAACTCAGGTGGGTCGGAGCAGGAGCATCACTCCAGGCGGGAGTCCATGTGGGGCCACACAGCCTTGACGCCCTAAGGAACATACGCTCTCTACATGGCTTATTTGCCCCATGGGCTCCTTCTGCTGCCATCAGCTGCATTGGTCAATGCTGTGAATTGTATTATTTTGAGTTATTGGAAAGTGAGAAAGTTCAGAAAAAATACGAATAGCAGCGATGTACGCATTTGTTATGAAATAACACTCAAACCCTGCCACAGAGTTAAATGCTCAATAGTTTGGGATCTGTCTCATTACACAGAAATTAAACAAGCTTCTCTTTAAAAAAAAATGTGGTTTTTTTTTCCAATTTCAGGTATTATTTTAAAGTTCAAGCCAAAAATCCACATGGCTACGGACCCATCAGCCCTTCGGTCTCATTTGTTACAGAATCAGGTACCTGTGACTTCACATTCTCATTTTCCCCCCGTTTTTCTCAAAGACAAATAATTTGGAATCATGACTACAATAGAATAAAAACTGAAGAAATGAAGTCCTCACTTTTCTGTTTAGTGAGTCTTACTGGATATCACTTTATAAAATAAACATCGTTTTCTTTGTGCTGTGTTAAAATCTGGACAACAAAATTAAGAGGAACTGCCTAGAAAGTGGAAAGGTCACATTCCAAAGAAAGGAAAAAAAATCTAGTTTTCAGCCATGTGGGAAAGATAATTTTGAATTTCTCTGTAAAATGTTTCATTGCAGAGCTAATTTTTTTAAATTACAAACAGCTGAAAAGCATAAATGTCATGTGGCCTGAGAGTCATTTGCGTCCCCCAATTAGGTCTCCAAGATGGTTCTTTCACTAGGAGACAAAGAGGTCCTAATATGGAAAGTTTAATTAGAATACTATCCAATCTTAGAAGCAGTATTACTCAGAGGATGGCCCTGCACTGGGGGACGCCTGGTGTACAGAACTCTCCAGCCCTCTGTAAGATGTGGTCATCTTGTGGTCATCTGAAGCAGTTATGCCCCGAGCTGGCCGTGGTGATGGTCCTGGGTGGGGAGCCTTTCCACACAGGAAGCTACACTGGGAGCTGGTCCCCCTGCCTCTAAGCCAGACCGCCTTCAGAGGTCCGGCTGAACCAGCTGTGCACTAAATTTGCTCTAGCTTCTATTCAGTTAGATTATTTCCCACATGTAGCTTGATCCCAGAATATTGATCATTGGAAGCTACTTTTAAGTGTGTTTCTTTGAAATCTACTGACTCACAATTAAGTGGAAAAAATAAAATCTTTTGTGAGAGTGAGCTTCATATTGGAAATGTTGGCAAAGGACCTCAAGAGTGTTTTCATTTAAGAAGTGTGTTCCTCATTAGTAATTAAGAAAGAGTCAAAGAAAACCATTTTCAAGGGTTAATTTGCTAAAGTAGGGAACGTGTCTATGTTCATGGCTACATTTTCTGGAAAGGGAATGGACCTTTGGTGACTATCAGAATTAACATGATAAAAGTCTATAGGAAAAAAATAATAATTCAAATCTAGAAAGCTTTCAAGAAATTGGCCCAAAGTCTGAGAATAGAAATATAAACGTAATTTCTGAGACTGCAGTATAAATTGGAAAAGACAGCGCTCTGCTACTCTCCCTCCCAAGAAAAGCCCCACCATGCCCCCACCCTATACTTTGTGACCCCTAAAGGATGGGTGATGGCACTCTAGGGCCCCGCATGTAGACCTCTTTTACCGTCAGCTCCCAGGAGATCCTCATGCACGCCATTTGACAATTACTTGAAATTTGACAATTATTAGCTTTGGTCATCTTTACTTTATTCAGTTTGTTCAAATTTCTCCTTCACTTTGCACAACCCTGCCGTAAGAGGTTAGGTTAACAACAGGAAGACTGTCAAGTAATTGAATTTTGGCACTTGCCAAACATAGAAAATACATGAGGTAGATGCATATGTGAGCACAGGCTGCTGCATGGGGTCAACTTTTGATGTCGTTTGTGAAGTGCTGTTGTTGGTTTATGTGTCCCCCTCCACCCTGGAGCATTTGAAGTTTTTCCCAGCAGACTATTGAAACTTAAGAGCAGGAGAGCAACATGAGCGTTTACACGTATAGCTAAGGGTAGGTCACTCTTCTGTGGGAGTGAAGGAATGGTCTGTACAAAGGGGCAGGTCACAGGAGATTTGGGGTGATGGAAATATTCTATGTCTTGATTGTAGTAGGGCTCTGTGAATCAATGCATGTGTTCAAACTCACAGGATATTTACCTTAAAAGAGTACTCTTACTCCATGATAATTTTTCAAAAAAAAAAAAAAAAGGAGAATGGCACATGTTATTTTGTAAAAATGAATTCTTTCTAAAACAGAATTGCTTGAAGACTAGTTCCGTATTTTTTTTAAGATTTATTTATTTATTTTTAGAGAGAGAAAGAGAGTTGGGGGAAAGGGTGGAGGGAGAGGGAGAGTCAAACAGACTCCCCGACCTGGGGCTCGATCTAACAACACTGAGATCACGACCTGAACCCAAACCAACAGTCAGACGTGTCTCCAACTCTGCCACCCAGGCGCTGCCGTATTTTCTTAAGGGGCGTTACTTTGGCTAAGACATAGAGATGTTTTACATATAGCTTTATTGAGATGCAAGTGGTATACAGTAAGATGCACATATGTGCGGCGTACAACTCGATGTGTTTTAAAGGATATTCGCCCCCTTCAGGCCATCGCCACAATCACACTAGTGAACATCAGTGTCACCGCAGCATGCTGACTGCTGCTGCGAAACCCAGCTCCCCTGCCCCCCTCCACGGGCTTATCTTCTCCCCTGTCAACAAGGAATAACTCATCTGCTGTCTGTCACTTTCTATTGGTTTGCGCTTCCTAGAATTTTATATAAACAAAATCATACAATATGAACTCTTTGTCTGGCTTCTTCCCCTCAGCAAAACCATTGTGTTCATATTGTTGTCTTATTTATAGTTCATTCTTTAATTACTTAGCAATATTTCATCATAACTTAACCACTTGCCATAACTTACTCATTCACTTGTTCATAGACATTTGAGCTGCTTCTACTTTTTGACTATTACAAACAAAACTGCTATGAACGCTCACGTACTAGTGTTTGCACGGACATGTATTTTAATGTCTCTTGGGTAAAAACTTAGGAGTGGGATGGATAGGTCATAGAGTAGGTGTATGTTTACCTTTTCAAGAAACCACAAAACTGTTTTCTGAAGACAGACACATCTTTTAAAAATGATGAGTATTGAATTATTCTGTTGTACTCCAAATCAAAATCTGACTATACTGACCACAACTTCCATACAAATATCAAGGTAGTTTAACTAGAAAAGGATATTTTTCAAAAGGAAATGTTTAGAAAATAAAAACTAAGGAAAACATTGGCACCACTCGAATAAACTCTATTTGTACCTATTCCAGGGAGCTCTTCGGTTAGCTGTCTCTGCCACAGTAACATTTCAACAATTGCATGGTTATCAAATAGGATAGTGAAGCCAATTCTTTCTTTTTCATTTTACAGACAATCCTCTGCTTGTTGTGAGGCCACCAGGTAAGTTTCTCTTCTTGACAAACTTGATGTTCTAGTAGCCAAGTTGGATATTGACAATGAGATTGCTATGATTGTTCACAAGTAGAAATGCTAGACTGTTTTTGCATTTTTATGATTTTCTGACAACTTCTTTGGTTTCCTTGCCCCCTTTATCCTGATCTAGGGAAAAGAATGATCTGGAAATTTTTTATAGGACCATAGCAGCCAATCTATATAAAAGAAACTGTTATGGGGTGACCAATATCTATAAAATAGATAACTTAATTTACATAATCTCTTTGAATATTTTAAATGGCTGAAAAGGTAGCAAAATGCATTAAATATACAATAAAGTTTTACTTCATATTTCAAACAAACTGTGAAAGCTCTATTTCTCAAGTTCAAGACAGTTCTTGGGAGTGATGAAAACAGTGAGAATCTATGAGGAGGGACTACTGGTGGGGGGGCAGGTAGGATGGCATATCCCAAAAGATCAAATATGCCATTATATCTTATTTTCCTTGAAGCTTAAGGGCTTTTTCTTACTTCAAGAATCCCTTGTAGAAATTCAAATACTTTAAATGTGTTCAGGTATAAGAACCTCCTCAGTTGTACATCAGTGCCAAGAAAGAAGCAGAATGAGGGAAAGAGTGCTTATTGGGGAGGTGGGGAAAGCCCTGAGAGGAGGGGAAAGGCTGATGAATAAGTCAAATTCTCTGACATTTTGTGTGAGAATAAACATCGTGGAATGCCATGATTGAGAGAGTGTGTTTGTGTTGTCAAGGTGGTGAGCCCATCTGGATCCCATTTGCTTTCAAACATGACCCTAGTTACACCGACTGCCATGGCCGGCAATACGTGAAGCGGACGTGGTATAGAAAATTCGTGGGAGTTGTTCTTTGTAATTCACTGCGGTATAAGATCTACCTCAGTGACAATCTGAAAGGTGGGTCTTTGGGAATGGTGTGGTATGGGAAGGTATGTGAAGGTATGTTGTCAGGTACTAACTTGACACAGCAGGTGCATCAGAATGTATTTGAGCTGTGGACCCATTATATCTCACTGTGGCTTGAACACAAATCAGTTTTTCAGGCTTTACTTTGGAGTTCCTCGTTTTAACTTTGACATCCAGAAATAAACACACACACACACACACTCATATAATTTTTTTAAATCCACTTTATATTTTTTAATGTATATATTTTTATTGTGGTAAAATGTATGTAGCATAAAATTTACCATTTTTAACCATGTTTAAGTGCACAATTCAGTGATACTAAATATTAAATATATCCATCACCACTACCCATTTCCAGAGCTTTTTCACCTTCCCAAAAGGAAACTTATACTCACTAAACAGTCTCTCCATTTCCCCTCTTCCAGCACCTGGTAAGCTCCATTCTACTTTCTATCTGTATGCACCTGCCTGTTCCAGGTTCCTCGTAAAATTGGAACTATGTATCTGTCCCTTTGTCTTGAAGGCTTGAAGGTTCATCTGTATGGTAACATATAAATGAATCCTATTCCTTTTAAAGACTGAATAATACCCCATTATATGGGTAGACCACAGTTTGTTTATTCATCCATCACTGATGGACATTTCTGGTCATTTCTGCTTTTGCAGCATTTTGAATAATGCTTTAATGAACCTTCGTGTCTGAGTTTTCGTGTGAATACCTGTTTTCAGTTCTCCTGGGCACATGCCTGGGAGTGGAATTGCTGGGTCATATGGTGACTCTGTGTTTAAGTCTGGAAGAACTGCCAAACTGTTTTTCCAAAGTGGCTGTAACATTTTACAGTCTGCCAATACTATGTGAGCGTTCCAGTTTCTCCACATCATAGCCAGCACTTATTCTTTTCCATGTTCTTTTTTTCCCCATTATGACCATCCTGGTAGGTGTGAAGTGCTCTCTCATTGTATTTCTTTTAAATACATTACTTTATAAATATATTATTTTTTGTTTATTTATTTATTTTTTTGCTTTTGAAAAATCATTTGATCTTTTTTTTTTCTTTTCAGCGTAATAGTATTCATTGTTTATGCACCACACCCAGTGCTCCATGCAATACGTGCCCTCCTTAATACCCATCACCTGGCTCCCCCAACCTCCCACCCCCTGCCCCTTCAAAACCCTCAGATTGTTTTTCAGAGTCCATAGTCTCTCATGGTTCACCTCCCCCCCCAATTTCCCTCAACTCCCTTCTCCTCTCCATCTCCCTATGTCCTCCATGTTATTTGTTATGCACCACAAATAAGTGAAACCATATGATACTTGACTCTCTCTGCTTGACTTATTTCACTCAGCATCATCTCTTCCAGTCCCGTCCATGTTGCTACAAAAGTTGGGTATTCATCCTTTCTGATGGAGGCATAATGCTCCATAGTGTATATGGACCACATCTTCCATATCCATTCGTCCGTTGAAGGGCATCTTGGTTCTTTACACTTTTAACAGAATTTTGGACCTCATTTCTAAACTGAAGTGGATTTTTAAAAATAATATATTTATATTTATTATAAATTTATAATAGATATAAATTTATTATAAATTTATAAATTTATTATAAATTTATATTTATTATAAATATATTATTTTTTAAAATCCACTTCAGTTTAGAAATGAGGTCCAAAATTCTGTTAAAAGTGTAAAGGCCAATTTTCTTTGCTGTGTGTTCAATAATACTAGATAAGAGCGTAGGCTAGAAATATCAAGGAAAAGCCACCCCCTTCCTGCTCTTGCCATTGCTACACCTTCATGCAGAAAAAAATGTAGATGATGAAACATACCCCAGTATTACTTCTTCTGTGCCTGGACAAAAATTACATTATTTTCATTATGGTAGGGGATTGAAACAAAGAATACTGTAAGCACCTTGAACTACTAACATTTCAAAATGTCATTTCTACCCAGTTGGCTTTGATTCCCCTACCTACACAAATCTGTTTTTTATTTTTAAACTTGCACACTTTTAATTTTTTTAGTACATACATTTTTAAAACTTTTCCTTGGCTGCTATAGATTTTTTTTTCTTGCTAGTGGTGATCATTTAAAGACAATGTCAAAACAGAGTCTTCCCTACCATTCTCCTCTCTGGCAGTTTCTCAGTGCATATGCCTCTCCCAATACCTACTGTCTGTTTCTCTCTGCTCTTTATTTTCTCTCCCACCACTGTGCTTGCCCTCCCCTGCATCAGAATTCTTGGCAGAAATTACACAGCCAGCTCCAGTGTCCCAGGGTCGACAGAAAAAAATGCCCTACTGTGCAGCGGTGGTTCAGGACCATGGACAGCAGGTTATGCCACAGACACACCCTACTTCTAGCTGTGTGTGAAAATAGGTTCTTCTGTTTTTTACAGATTTCATGCCTTTTGTAATTATTTCATAATACATTCCTATTGTGGTTTTATCTATTCCTTTTTTAAAACCAAGGAGTAAAAAGGCCTACCATTTGTAGGCTGAAACAGTCTGTATTATTAATAGTTTCCATTTATTGAGGACTTGTTAAGTATTTAGTGTATATGATCTTGCTGAATCCTTACAACACTTTGACCTTGGTGCCATTATTACTATTTTTCCAACATGGAAAGTATGACACACTGAGTTTAAGTACCCAGTTCAAATGGTCTCCAAAGCTTGTGCAAACTCTTAGAAAAGTGTATATGTTTTGACCAGTCACTAACCCATGATATTTCCTTATGCAGACACATTCTACAACATTGGGGACAGTTGGGGAAGAGGTGAAGATCATTGCCAGTTTGTGGATTCACATCTTGATGGAAGAACAGGGCCTCAGTCCTATGTAGAAGCTCTCCCTACCATTCAAGGTAATTCAAACAAAGTCCTGATTATACTACCCTGTGGGTTAGGAAAGGAGGGCTGATATAAGGAGGAAATCATCATAGCTCTCCTTTTTGCTTACCACTTAAAGATGGATGTTGACAGCATTTTGGATCATATAGATAAGGAACCAACAAAATACTCCAACCATGTGCTGGAATTGGTGTGAACCTAGGAGAGGCAGGGATACAAAGGAATATAAGACCTTGTCCTTACTTCAGAAAAATCTTTTCCCTGCTCCATAACTGGGAAGAGGAAATAAATATGTGAAAGGCAACTAAGAGTGAACAACTTAAAGTACAGATAATGACAGGAGTTATATCACATAGTTGAACTATTTTTAGGTAATTGTGCAGGTTGTAATCACTATCTGAGTTCAGGGAAGCCTAGTTGAGGCTGTCAGGAAAGAAGAAGCAGAGTCTGAGCTGAGTCATTAAGACCTAGACATGTAAAGATTAGTCTTCCAGGCAGAGGACAGCATGAACACAGGTGCAGAGAAAGAAAGGTAAACAAACATGCAAAGCAACCATAGCTTATCATATACTTCAGGAGGTAATGTAGTAACTATTTCATTATGGTATCACAGTGTGAGAACAAAAATATTAATCTCAAAGTTTAACAACCTGCAGTATGCTACTAACTCCCTCAACTGCCAAAACAAGAAAATAAACAGAACAACTGAATGAAGTCCAACGCTCTTTCCATTATGCATTCAACTCTTAGTGATCTGGCAATTTCAAAACACGAGATGCTCTATCAATTTTTTTAAATTGGAAAAAAAATACCATTGGCTGGTAAACACAAATTTCCTATTTTCAAAGAATTAAGATAGAGTAAAATATACAGAACAGAAAAGTAAGTGTATTAGTCAGAGTTTTCCAGAGGAACAGAACCAGAGAGAGAGATTGAGAGAGAGGTGTCTTAAGGAGTTGGCTCATATGATTATAGGGGCAGTCAAGTCCAAAATCTGCAGAGCAGGTCAATAGGCTGGAGACCCAAGGAAGAGTCTAGGTTGTAGTTTGTGTCTGAAGGCAGTCTACTGGCAGACTTTGTCAGGGAGGGTAATCTTTTCCTATGAGGGCCTTCAACTGATTGGATGAGGCCCACCCACATTATAGAGAGTAACTTACTTTGTTCAAAATCTGATGATTTAAAAGTTAATCTCGTCTAAAACTATTTTTACAGAAATATCTAAAATAATATTTGACCAAATATCTGAGCACCATGGCCTAGCCCTGTTGGCACATAGAATTAACCGTCATAGTTAGTATACAAGATATATAACATTTCTTCCTTTTTTCAGGATCTTGCATTGACCCAGGGTTACTATGCATTATTTGTATTTTGCTGTGGTCATGGTTTTGGTTCTGAGCAGAGGTGTTGCCTAACCCGCATGCTCACTGGTAGGATGGCAGGTAACCTTTCATCTGGCAAGAGTAAACAGGGCCAAAGAGAAGTTGCCAAAAAAATTTTTTTTGAATAGGCTGGGGCCTCAGTTTTACTTTAAAGTATAATGGCTCAAAAGTGCTATCGTATTCTTTCCTTGAGAGATTTACCTGAAAGATCTAAAAACCTACCACAGACTTCAAGAGTTGAACCTGGAGGCTTGAGGTAGGAGAGTCTTGAGGTCCTTAGTGCTGCAGTTGTTCACCCTGCGGGGAGTCTCCATAGAGAGCGGCTACAAATGATATTCTTTTGTGGGGAGAGAGAAATAGGGGACTAACAAACACGCTTTCCCACCTGTGTCACACACATGTGGGGACTGGATTATCCCCTCAAATCATGTCTGGTATAAACCCAAGGGGTTATTGTGACCCACATAAAAATGGTAGTATTTATTTAGAAGTAACGTTTGTTATAAGAACAATTCCTCAGAGATCTTCTGTCTGAACAGAGGTTCTAAGGATGGGAATTTTTCTCTTGGTTTGGCCACTTTTGATACTACAGTTGTGACACCAATTCCAAGTATGGGATTTTCCTCCACACCAATAGCAATTCTTGGACATTAGCTGGATGTACTACAAATCAAGTCTGTTCTGACACTGTGTTCCCAGAGGTGGCGTCAGATCACACAGGTTAAGGGCTCAGTCCCATAAGACTGACGCCCACCCCCCAACCAACTTCAGGCGGCAGTCACAAGTCCAGACTGCCATCTGAGTGTCTGACCTATTGGCTACATATTGGAGGGTCCTACTACCCCCTTCTTGGGTTTGAGTAATTTGCAAGAGTGGCTCACAGGACTCAGAGAAACATTTTACTTACTAGGCAACCTACCAGTTTACTACAAAAGTGTACAATTTGGGGGCTGCTGGATGGAAGAGATGCCAGGGCACAGTGTGGGGAGAGAACACAGAGTGTCCTCTCTGGGAGCGCCACCCTCCCAGCATCTGCATGTGTTCAACAACCCAAAACTTTCAGAACCTGGTGTGTTTGGGTTTTTCTGGAGACTTCATTATCTAGGCCTGATTGAAGAAAACATTGACCCTTCATGACTGAACTCAATCTCCAGTCCCTCTCCCCTCCGCAGAGGCCAGGAGGTGGGACTTTCACCTCTAATCCCATGATTGGTCTCTCTGGTGGTCTCTCTGATGGACTAATCCATCATTAGATGCTTTCTGATAGTAATCCCATCAGCATAAACTCAGGCGTGGTCTAATGGGGTTTGTTAGGAATATCAAGATACCTATACCACTCTCATCACTTAGGAAGTCCTAGGGTTTTAGGAGCTGTGTGCCAGGAACAGGGATGAAGACCAAATATAGATTTCTTATTATCAATCACAATATCACAGATTGCATTTTCTTTCCCTTCCTCTCCTTTTACCCTTGTAGGCTACTTCCGCCAGTATCGCCAGGAGCCAGTCAGCTTCGGCAACATTGGTTTTGGAACCCCCTACTACTACGTGGGCTGGTATGAGTGTGGGGTCTCCATTCCAGGGAAGTGGTAACTACAGGAAGATCATACTGAAAGCTCACCTGTCCGGCCCCCTTGACTAACTTGCACTAGGGACTGTGAGCAGGAAAAGACAGTGTTCCAAGCCCCACGGACCCCGGGTTCCAGCAAGACCACGTGATGGACACTGGACATTTCAGGCATCTCCCCTCTGGAACTCGGTCCTACTTATTGGCCTGGACTACACACAGAATTCAATGTTGCTGTTAACTTCGCTTCTCCACGTGTTTTGATTGTAATAGCACCTGCCAGAGACAGCAGAAACACACGGCTTCAGGGGATGTCCACTGACTCACTGCAGTCTTCACACTTTATAGGCACGAAAGTCAGACACGTCAGTGTCTCCAGGGAACAGCATCAATATGCTGTGCTTGCTTCTTGGAATGCTGCACACTTTCTCTTTTCTCACTGGACTCTTCCAAAAGTCGCCAGATCTAAGCTTCAGATCTCTCACTATGCAGTAGAACTGAGTTACTAAAAACACCACCAAAGGAAATAGATCCATACTTAAGATTTATTCCGTGGGTGTACCCATTGCTAGACCAAATGTATCAAATCATATTTGTAAATTCTCAATTTTGAAAGATATATATATGTGTATATAGGCATATACATATCCTCACTTGTCTGCAAGAACATTGATTAAAGTGGCTAAATTTGTACTTATTTACTAGATAAATGCGTGTGGGACTTTTTGGAGCAAATGTTCTCTTTATGAGCCTCTTTTAGAAGTGTCCAAAGAATCTGTACTCTATGTAATGAGACCAGCAGAGTGATCGCTGCTGGACTCTGGGAGTGATGGGGAGCTGGCGGTGACAGCGACTGACACTGGCCACCTAGATGCAAGCCGAGTGCCTTCTACCTCAGGAGACAATCTTTCTTTTTTTTTTTTTTTTAAATTATGTTATGTTAGTCACTGTACAGGACATCATTAGTTTTTGATGTAGTGTTCCATGATTCATTGTTTGAGTGTAATACCCAGTGCTCCATGCAATACGTGCCCTCCTTAATACCCATCACTGGGCTCACCCATCCCTCCACCCCCCTCCCCTCTGAAACCCTCAGATTGTTTCCCAGAGACCATAGTGTCTCATGGTTCATCTCCTCCTCTAATTTCCTCCCCTTCACTTTTCCTTTCCTTCTCCTAACGTCCTCCATGCTATTCCTTATGTTCCACAAATAAGTGAAAGCACAGGAAAATTGTCTTTCTCTGCTTGACTTATTTCACTCAGAATAATCTCCTCGAGTCCTGTCCATGTCGGTGCAAATGGTGGGTATTCATCCTTTCTCATGGCTGAGTAACAGTCCACTGTATATATGGACCGTATCTTCAGGAGGCAATCTGTCCAGACCCGGGTGAAAACTACCACTTGCCTCTATGGGGGCATATCCAGTATGTTTTCAGAATTATCAAGGTTTTAGGTCCCAAATGATTTAAAAGTCCAGTTAAGAAAAATCCTTTCCTCTTCCCTGCCTGAGTATTTCCTCCTCAAAATACATGCTTGTTATCCCTTTGGACGGCAACACGACAACATTTATTTAAAGACACATTATTCTAATTCTTTTTCAAACATGGTGTCCTTTCCATGCGCTCGGCTGTCCCATGTAATCAGGGAGCTCCGTGGCATGAAGGTTTTGTCTTCTTTCATAAAGGTTTCAGCATCGGAGAAGCGGGTGGAGGTGGGGGGGCTGGTGGTGTACCCTTTTCTGGGGCCCCCAGGCTACTACGGAATGATTTAATGGCAGAATGCAGTCCAGCTTCCTGGGGTCCATTCCTTTCAGTGCCAGTACTGTGTTGAGGGGCGGCCTGATGTATCTGGTGGGTTTGAAGGTAAAACTTACAAGGAAACTTAACAGGGTTCTTTCCATGGGGCTGTGAACGCTGACATTCTCCTCAGATTCCATGATCCCCTTTCCACAGTAAACAACAGTAAAGAAAATGCAAGCATTCTGACAGCCTGGGAAGTACTAGAATTCCTTAGAGAGCAGATTAGATACCAAGTTCATCTATCACTCACAGTTTAGTTTGCAAAACAGGATGGGAACCTCTAAGTAGCTTTTAGGGCTCTTGTCCATGAAAGAGGGATTATTTTAAAAAGGATATCTAAAAACCTTGTTTTTCACACAGATAACATTCAAACATGCTTCATAAGGCCAAGCGAAAGATATGGTCTTCAGATACAAGTGACTTTTCCTGATAAACACATAAGTGGCTTCCTTCATTTCTCCCACCCACTCCTCTGGAACTTCTATCTGGTTTCAGCCTCCACTGGCCTGCTATCAAAGACTGGAGAAAGATGCAAAATGAGGCCCCTGTTGGGGAGAGCACCAGCAGATTGCACATTTCCTGAAAGTGTCTCCTTGGGTATAAATAATTCATTAGCATGTATGAGAGAAGAGCCATTTGGTCAGTTCCACAAGCCTGTCTTGGTGCTGGGGCCCCTTTTGGAAGACACACGTATCCAGATCAGCACTGAGAGGAAGCCACCCTCACCCTTTGCGACTCACACATTGAAGGGCAATTTCCCTGTCTCACCCCCAAAGGGCCGGATGCTCGAGCCACATCTTAAAGGACATGGGTCGCTCAGGAGTTTATGCTCACCTCACAGAAAGCCAAAGAAATTCCCTGGCATTCATTCACACGATGATTTTCGAGCCCTGCTACCTCCTCAGACTGTAATTCATCCTGGAAATCTGAACTTCTATTAAAAATAAATGTTGGCCGGGCACCTGGGTGGCTCAGTGGGTTAAGCCTCTGCCTTTCGCCCAGGTCATGATCTCAGGGTCCTGGGATCGAGTCCCGCATCGGGCTCTCTGCTCGGCAGGGAGCCTGCTTCCCCCTCTCTCTCTGCCTACTTGTGATCTCTCTCTGTGTCAGATAAATAAATAAAATCTTAAAAAATAAATAAATAAATAAATAAATAAATAAATAAATGTTGGCAGTTTTTTGACAGAAATTACTACAAACCCCAGGTGACAGAGTAGCCAAAGCGAAAATGAAACAAAACAAAATATCAAAAAATCCCCACTGAATCTAAGCATAAGTAAGTGGTATTGTTACTGATTTCTGTCCAAACTAGGTTACATAACAGTTTAAATGAGTGCACAGGGGCACCATCGAGTTTCTGGTTCTGTGTCAGGTCTGGAGGTCATGTTCTAGGAATGCCATGGGTCTCAAAACCATTATGTATCAAGTTAGTAGGAAATTAATGTACTGATTCCCTAAAGAAGGCTTCATCTAGTTCAAAGGCTTTGAGAAAGAAGAGCTTGCCAACCCTGGAGGTCAGAAGTAGGCACAAGTGGGAATTAAAGGAAAAGAATATTTGGCTCCATGTTTTTTGTTTTTGTTTTAAAGATTTTATTTATTTATCTGAGAGAGAACACAAGCAGGTTAAGGAACAGAGGGAGAAGCAGACTCCAAGGGTGAGGGGCAGAGGGAGAGGGAGAAGCAGACACTCCACTGAGCGGGGAAGCCCGATGTGGGGCTCAATCCTGGTACTTGGGGATCATGACCTGAGCTGAAGGCAGATGCTTAACCAACTGAGCCACCAGACGCCCCAACATTTGGCTCATTATGATGAAATTTTAGAAGAGTGCAGTTAGCAAGTGAGCTTTGTTGGAAAATAGGACAATGTCCATTACCGAAAGGCCTTGAATATACATGGAAATATCTAAATTTGTCATTGGAGGCTCCCACCTGTTTTTTGATGGTCTGTGAGCTCAGAACAGTGTCCACACATCAAAAGGGTTGTAAACAGAGCAGACAGACAAGCAAAAAAAAAAAAAAAAGTAGTATATGACAGAGACTATATTCTGTAGTTTGCAAGGCCTAAAATATTATTTCACCCTATAAGAAAAATTTGTGTATCCATGCATTTGTTTTCTTGAGGTTGAAAGAAGGTTAAAGTATAGTCCTAATTTAAAAACTATCACAAAAAATAAAAAATAAAAATAAAAACTAGCACATACTACTTAATACATGTCCATTCCACTTTCTCTTACTTGAGTTATATTTTTTTCTGACCATCTCTCACTTGGAACGTGTAGTCCCCAAGTGGCTGGATCCTCGGTTCCCAGATTCCCCGTTTGGCAAGTCCTTTGTGCGATGGTCTCAGGAGGCAACGTGCTCTTTGGGAGGCTTCATGCATTTTTATTACCATCTGGTTAAAACATAATTTCCAGCTTTTACCAGATGAGTTTTGATTTATTTTCTCCCCTTTGACCTACTCAAGCCACAGGTCCTGGTCAGTTCAGGGGGCTGGGGAATTTGGGAATGTGATGATGAATGGGGTTATAGTGGGGTTCCTCTCTCTACATGGAAATAAGCTCTTGGTCACTATTGGGAGGGTTCCTCTGATAGAATCAGTGAGCCCGTCCATGCTGATGGAGCATCTTGCATGTTGTGGATCCCTTAAAATCCTCTCCTTGAGGTGTAACTATTTTGCAGTTGGAAATAAGAAGTGAGTTTGGAAAGTAAGAATGTCTCCCCAACCATCCATTTCCAGCCATTCTCAGATCAGGCTGAGCTCAGTAAAATTGTATGAAACCACAGAGCATACCTGTTTTGAACAGAGGTGTGATTTTAAATCTTAGTTGTAAGGTTATTAATGTACAGAATTTAAAAATCATAATGAGAACTAAGCACACAAGGGCTTATGATAAAAGGGAAGTAAAATTGATATAATGTTGGAAGCCAATAAATTTAACACACGCATACAAATTCTTGGTCTAGATTAGGAAAGCAATATTCTCTCAGGTTGAGATTATTTGATGGTCAAGAATAGAAATAACTCAAGAGCTAAGTCAAGGGTTTGCCTAAGGTGGGACCACACAGTCTCAAGACAGGAAATAATGTGTGGGAGGTTCTGTGGAGTGCCAGGGAGTGACAGGTTGGTCAGTAGCAGCTCTTGTCTCCTTTTCTCTCTGGTCTGTTCTCTCTACTTCTCTCCATGCATGGCCCCATCTTCTTCTGTGCAGATGGCTTTCTCTGGACACATGATACCTAAATGCCACCAGCCCCTAGACTTCACACAGTGCTGCCATATACAAGTGTCCAGCTGCCACCCTGTATACAATGACTGGTCCACCAGACCTTGTAACTCTGCTTCTCTCAACCAGCTTTCCAAGTCTCTCAGTACCCAGTTTTAACCATCCCAACCAGGTTCTGACTGGATGTCTGGGGCAAGGGTCCACACCCTGATCCAATCAGCTGTTCCTACATAGGGCTGTCAACTGGGGGAAACAAGGCTGCCAATGCCTGCCCCTTACGTGGGGCTCTTTGCATATGGAAAAAGTACTGACATCTTAGGACAAATACACATAGGTGAATGAGAAATCAAATAAGGAAAGTGAGTCATTGTATTAGGCAACTGGTCATTTTAAAATTTCACTCAGGATATATTGAGGATTTTCTGTTGTTCACATGAGGCGTTATGTTTCCTTCTCTTCAGTCCTAGCTACCACTGGGGTAGCATTCCTTCTTAACTTTCTTAACTGAAAAAGTTTGAAGACAATTCCAAATATTTATAATTAAATTATGGCTTAGATGCACGCTACCACACCTATGTTTTTGAAGAAAAAAACCAAGTACATTCTTTTTGCTGTCTGAGATGCTCCAGGAAATTTTTAAATTTTGAACAGAAATAAGAGAGCAATACACAGCCTTTATGAAGCTTTTTGTTACCAGGCCAATGATGAAATGAATAACTGATGTTAACATAGTCTTTCTGAACAAGATATAATGAGTTAATTCTTGAGGGGGTGCCTGGGTGCCTCCATCACTTGAGCGTCCAACTCTTGATTTTAGCTCAGGTCATGATCTCAGGCTCATGCTCAGAAGGCAGTGTGCTTGAGATTCTCTCTCTCTCCCTCTGCTCCTCCCCCCTGCAAAGAAAGAAAGAAAGAGAGAAGAAAGAAAAAGAAAGAAAGAAAGAAAGAAAGAAAGAAAGAAAGAAAGAAAGAAAGAAAGAAAAGGAAAGGAAAAAAAAAAGAAAAGAAAGTTTGAAAGTTTGTGAAAGCCCTGGAAGTAACTGGCCCTGAGCCCTCATGAGGGCTAGAGGAGTTTACTCCAGGCTCTGGTGTAACGAGGGGATATACTTTGTTCAGTGCTCTGAGATACCCAGCTTCTTCAGGATAAAATCTTAGGTCTTTTCCACATCCTCCAAGGCACCCCACAATTTGGTCACCCCACAACTTCCCCCAACATACCCACTGACACCAACGACCCTGCCACTACTCTGACCTCCTGCCTACCCCCCTTGCTCCTACCTGTCGCAGAGCCTGCACAGAGTGGGCTTACAGTAAATATTCACCAAATAGGTAAACATATGGCTAAGATATAGATGGGAATTGAAAATACAAAGTATTTCCATCCAAGATTCTCAATGAGCAAAATGAGCCTCTCCAGTCCACCAGTATGTCTGGGATTCCCTCAGCTTCCTGCAGTTTTCCACAAAGGTTCATCAGGTTGTCCTCAGGGTCTTGACATCTACTCCCCATCATCACTCACCTGCACACTCCACTGACCCTTATTCAGGAAACTCCTCAGCTCTCAAGGCAGACGGAGCCACCAGTCTCCCACGAGCCTGAAGCATGTCCCTCTTGTTGTTGAGATGCCTCCTCAATCCAGGCCCAGTGCCCTGATCTCTATGCTGTGGTGTCTCCCTCTTGTGTTGAAAGATTCTTCCCCAACATTCAGACATACTCTAGTCTTTCTCACCTTAAATTTTTTTAATATAAATTTAAAAAATGTTTTCCATCATCCCAAATGTCCCCTCAGCCACTCCCTCCCACTGTGCTTTGCTTTGAGCTAAGTCCCTGAATTAACCACCTGCACTCCACCCCCCAGCCCTCTACCTCGTTCCCATGCATTTGTCTCACCATTGCCATACCCGGGCTTCTGTGAACCACCTCATGTTTTCTCCATGTTTTCTCCATGGTTTTTCCTTTCCTGGCTCCAAAATGGCAACCAAATCGTCTTGTTTTTTGTTTAAGGGACTTTAGATAATACCGGAAGACAACAACTTTGTCCTCTGACTTTCTTTTCCAAAGTCCAAGCACATTAAAGAGATATGCAACGGTAGGGCATCATTGCTTTGAGAGTTACTGTAGAGAAGGAGACATTTCCCCCAAGATGGTGGGTAGATGCTAGATGGGTCCCACAGGCCATTCCTACCCATCTCCCTGGGGCTGTGGTAGGGTGAGGATGACTACAGTAAGCCAGTAAGGCTGGAGCTGGGCTCATGGAGAAATTTTTGTAAATTTCCCAAAGGGCTCACAGCCATATCTGCTATTTCATCTACTGTTGTTTCCTACATCACACACAGAGCCTGGCCCATAGCAGGTGTTCAGTAAATAAGTCTTCAGTGAAAGAATGAATGAGCAAATGAATAGCTGAATGCATTCTCTGTTGCTCTCCTCTGATTGCATTCCCTCTAGGTGTGCGGCTTCTTTCAATCTGCTGGCCCTGCTCAGCTTTCCTCAAAGGACAAAGAATTTGAGGCCAGGATCATTATCTCAAGAAAGTCCCACTAGATTGGAGAAATTCTTCCAGTGTCTCCAGTTAGTATCTCCTCCAGGTCTTCAGTTAGCATATTTCCAGTTCTGTGACAATGTTTTTTGTTTCTCCAATTTTTCCCCTTTGGAAATTGGAGATCCAATACCTGAGATACATTATATACCATTGTAACACAAAACCTGGAATATAATTAGCCTTGGTGACTCAAGACTACTATGCTTTTTTTCTATTTGTCAGGACCAGGAGAACTTGTAGTTCGGGGCAAGAAAAACTGAGCAGGGGAGGAACTCCCATGCAAATAGTATCCCCCCCAAATCTCCTCTGAGCCTCATCTTCCAGAAGGCCAGAAAGACAACACAGAGTGTTCCAGAAGGCCAGTTGATACTAGGTATTGGCAGTGGCTGGGTCAAAGCTTGGTCTCTGACTGGGGAAGGAGTGGCTAGAAAGGATTCTAAAGATGGGTCTCTATACTGACTGCTTGCTTCCCACTCTTCCCCTGACCTGATTTCATGCCTTTGCAGTCCACTTGGACTGGACAGGCCAGGATTCTTCAAAGCCCCTGCAAGTTACACTTCCACCTGTTGTCCCTCTCTGAGAAAAGAAGCTTTGTGAAGGAGCTGTCCTCCCCAAGTCTCGTTGGACAAAAATGATGCTGGAACTAGAGGGTGACTGTAGGGGCCCACAAATGCATCCATCAGATTATCCCTTTAGGGAGATGATATAGATGATGATGATGATAGATAGATAGACAGATAGATAGATGATAGTAAAACCCACCATAATTTCAACAGTGACACCAAGAGGAAGGCTTAGACAGCAAGAGACACACAGGAAGAGCTAAGTTGTTTGGTCCGGGAGGCTTGCTCACAATTCTCTATCCTTACTCTCCACAACCCCAGTTAGGTCTTTTCAAAGATGATACACCCATCCAAGCAGACATAGACCTTATACATATTCATCAATTAAGCAAACATTTAATACTGACTAACTCGTATAAGCCACAGTGATGGTAGATCAGCATCCCAAAAGAGAACAGATGTCACATTCAAATTAGATCATTCAAGGAGGTTGAAAAGGGGGACTGGTTATGTAGGTGCGGGTTAGGAACCAAAAAATACTGTGTCAGTATTGACCATGACTGCCTTTGAGCCTGGAGAGTCAGAGGAAGGAATGACTAGCAGAATGCAGAGGGAGGGTCTCATAGAGAAGTCCAGTTTTAGAGAAGCATGACCTCAGTCAAGGGACCACGCCTGGTTTCCTCCTTTTCCCTTCCTACTTCTTCCTATTTCTTGCCAGCTCCCCATCGCCCAAACCCATCTGGAAACCAGGTGGTAAAGAGGCTCGTTGATGAGGTTGAAGCAGGTCATCCAGCAGGGTGAAGGAAGGAAGGAACAGAACATAGCTAGAGAGACAAATTGGAAGCATGCACCACATCTGGGAATTGATAACTCAGTTTTCACATTCATTAGCTTCTTTAATATGTTATCATATCATTAGCAAAAATGAGTTAAGGACAATTTTTAGAGCACTCATTTAAATAGAAAGTGACTTCAAATTCCTTCCTCTCCTTGGAGCTGGTAGAGACATCTCACCTAAAACTGAGCCCCTGAAGGCTGAAATAACCTGACCAAGCCACATACCAAGTCACAGGTCCCACCCTTCTCTCTGGCAGGTGTGATAATATGAGTGTAGGGGCTACCACTCAGCTTCCCCTGACCCATGACAGACAGCTAATCAATCAAGGTGGTCTTACCCCAACAACTTGCATTTGACCAGGGCGTCACTGTCAACGTCTATCTCTGGGCATTTCTCACATTGAACATCACCAGAAGTCAAGTCCAAACCTGCTTGCTGTCTTGCACTGTAAATGTCTCTTTGTTTGTATTCTTGCAAAGAATAATCTTTGACTCTCAAGGTTCCCTGATAAGTGGTCGGAATTGTGGGGAAATGATAATTTGAATCAAATGGTGTTTTCTACCCAACAGGGTCCACGTTTTGGGGTTTAGGTGACAAATCTGGCTTTCTTCAGCACTATGTCTTCATTTAGTTTAATTTATCAAGGATTTGTTCACAAGCTTCTGTTATGTAGTCAGAACTGTGCTAGCTGCTTCTGAGGCCAAAGGGAGAGAGAGGTGTGGTTGTTTCCCCCCAAAAGTTTAGTCAAATTTAAGGAAAAAGCATCCATTCCACTCTTCCTGTGGCTGGGCATTACTTCAGGTCACTTTTTGAGCCTCCTCCTGTGACATCGGATTCAGAGGAGCATTGTGTCCCTTTTGTCCCTGCCTCAATGTGGAGCCAGCACATTGTCTCGACGGCTTTCCCATTTGTCTCTACACAGGTATGGCATACAGACCATTCCCCCACCCTGCAAGACCCTAATAAGCCCCATCCCACTACCACCTCCTTAGAAGGCTTGGAAATTTAAGGATTTGCCTCAGTTGAAAAAGTAGGGGAAATCGACAGTCAGTTGCAAGATGGATCTTGAAGGCTCTATATGGGAGGTAGTCCTGCTCTAGAAGTCTGAGGTTCATTCAGGAGTGAGCATAGGTGGGGCAGAGTCCCTGGCATTACACTTCACTTTGACACAGGATTTCATGGCCTTCAACTGCAGACTTAGGATAATGTTGGGAGAGTGGGTGCATCTGACGTGTGCCCCTCAGCACATGATGGTGTGTAGAAGAGACGTGTTGCTCCATCCCTTCTTGGACTCAACTAACTTTCAACAACAATGTGTGCCGGGGGTATGGATGAATGACAAATACACACAGCTCCTGTCCATCTCAGAGTTCAGTCTACACTAAAACAGTACTTGAAAAGCTGGACTTCTTTAAAAGATTGGGGGAAATGCACCTAAAGAATAGACATTTTGTGTTTATTTGTATCTCTGTGCTGTCATCTTGATTGTTGTGTTCCATGGGAAGCACAGCTGCTTTGAGACTCTAAATTCCATTTATAGCATTTTTTGGGTTGTCTTGTTTTATATGAAATATTTATTTGGTGACCAGCATTCTGTTCTGTTTTTGATACTGAATTGGAAAATGCTGTTTCCCCACTGGGAATGCTCTAGTTAATGAGAAACAAATGGTGGTCTGAGAGGTACAAAACTTGTTGACCAGTCCAGATGACTTTCTTGGAATTAATAGAGGGTTTTATCTGTAGTCTGGATATTTCTGAGTTAATTGGTAATTACTGAGTTGTAAAATAGATTGTATGATTATATATAGATTGTTCACTGTTCAAATACAAAATAAATACTATTAGTGCATCCATACACACATCCATAATAGCCAATTTCAGTAGGTCCTTACCAAGGTCGTGCCAAGGACTCTTCCAAATACAGATCCATTCCTTGTTTGTTTTTATTCTTATTTTTTATCTTTTGGTTTTTAAAATCATTTTGAGGTATGACTGACAAAAACCTGCATATAATTGGTGATTAAAACTTGGTGAGTTTGGAGATAGTATGTCCTTGAGAAGCCATCACCACAGTCTATGCCATAAATATGTCCATCACCTTCAGAATTTCCCTCCACCCTCTTTATTATTATTTTTTGTGTGATAAGAACACTTAACAGAAGATTCCCCTTCTCAGCAATATTTTAAGTATACAACACAATAGTACTAACTATAGGCATTATTACGAGAAATAGATTTCTGGGGCTTATTCATCTTGCATAATTGAAACTTTGTATCCTTTGACTCAATGTCCCCCTTACCCAGGTCCTTGTCCAGGTTTTACTCTCTGATCCATGGCTTTGACTCAGATTCCTCATATAAGTGGTGTCATGTAATATTTGTCCTTCTGTGTCTGATTTATTTCACTTAACTGATGGCCTCCAGATTCATCCATATTGTTGCTAATGGCAGGATTTCCTTATTTTGGCTGAATAGCATTCCATTGTGTGTAAATACCATATGATTTTGTTCACTTTTTAAAAAATTATAGTTACCATACTTTACATTACTATCCAGAATTTACTTATTCATAAGTGGAAGTTTGTACCTTTTGACTCTTGGCCCATTTCACCTACTCCCAACTATCATTAATCTGTTTTGTGTATGAGTTCAGTTTTTTTGTTTTGTTTTTGTTTTGCTTTGTTTAGATTTGACATATAAATGAAATGATACCGTATTTGTCTTTCTCTGTCTGCCTTATTTCATTTAGCATAATGTCCTCAAGGTCCATTTTTATTGTCACAGATGGCAGGATTTTCTTCCTTTTTATGGTTGAGTAATATTCCACTATATATATACACCATATATTCTTATCTATTCATCTATGGATAGACACTTAGATTGCTTCCAAATCTTGGCTATTGTGAATAATGCTGCAATAAACATAGCAGAGCATATATCTTCTTTTTAATTTTTCTTTTTCTTTTTTTTTATTTATTTCTTTTCAGCATAATAGAATTCAATTTTTATTTTTCTATTATCACATTCAACTACCAACATATAGTACATCACTTATTTTTTTAATTTAATTTTATTTTTTCAGTGTGCCAAGATTCATTGTTTATGCACCACACCCAGTGCTCCATGCAATACATGCCCTCCTTAATATCCATCACCAGGCTCACGCAACCCCCCACCCCTCTCCCCTCCAAAACTCTCAGTTTTTTTCTCAGAGCCCACAGTATTTCATGGTTCATCTCCCCCTCTAATTTCCCCCAACTCACTTCTCTCCTTCTCCCAATGTCCTCCGTGTTATTCTTTATGCTCCACAAGTAAGTGAAACCATATGATAATTGACTCTCTCTGCTTGACTTATTTCATTGAACATAATTTCTTCTAGTCCCGTCCATGTTGATACAAAAGTTGGATATTGATCCTTTCTGATGGAGGCATAATACTCCATTGTATGTATGGACCATATATTCTTTATCTATTAATCTGTTGAAGGGCATCTTGGCTCTTTCCACAGTTTGGTGAACGTGGCCATTGCTGCTATGAACATTGGGGTACTACATGTGTATGGACCCAGAAGAGACCCCAAATTGCTAAGGAAATGTTGAAAAAAAGAAACAAAACTAGGGACATCACGTTGCTTGACTTCAAGCTTTACTACAAATCTGTGATAACCAAGACAGCATGGTACTGGCACAAAAACAGATACATAGACTGGTGGAACAGAGGAGAGAGCCCAGATATGGACCTGCAACTCTATGGTCAAATAATCTTCGACAAAGCAGGAAAAAATATACAGTGGAAAAAAATACATTCTCTTTAATAAATGGTGCTGAGAAAATTGAACAGCTATATGTAGAAGAATGAAACTTGACCATTCTCTTACACCATACACAAAGATAAACTCGAAATGGATAAAAGACCTCAATGTGAAGCAGGAATCCTTCAGAATCCTAGAGGAGACCGTAGGCAATAACCTCTTTGACATCGGCCACAGCAACTTCTTTCAAAACATGGCTCCAAAGGCAAAGGAAACAAAAGCAAAGATGGACTTTTGGGATTTCATCAAGATCAAAAGCTTCTGCACAGCAAAGGAAACAGTCAACAAAACAGAAAGACAACCCACGGATTGGAAGAAGATATTCACAAATGACACTACAGACAAAGGGCTGATATCCAACATCTATAAAGAACTTCTCAAACTCAACACTCAAAAAACAGATAATCTCATCAAAAAATGGGCAGAAGACATGAACAGACACTTCTCCAAAGAAGACATACAAATGGCTAACAGATGCATGAAAAAATGTTCATCATCATTAGCCATCAGGGAAATTCAAATCAAAACCACATTGAGATACCACCTTATGCCAGTTAGCATGGCCAAAATTAACAAGACAGTAAACAACAAGTGTTGGAGAGGATGTGGAGAAAGGGGAACCCTCTTACACTGTTAGTAGGAATGCAAATTTGTGCAGCCACTTTGGAAAACAGTGTGGAGATTCCTTAATAAATTAAAAATAGAGCTTCCCTATGACTGCAATTGCACTACTGGGTATTTACCCCAAAGATCCAGATGTGGTGCATTTTATCTTTTCAAATGATTGTTTTCATTTTCTTTGGATAAATACCCAAAGTGGATGTACTGGGACATAAGGTATTTCTATTTTTTAAATTTTGAGGAACTTCCATATTGTTTTCCATAGTGGCTGCACTAATTTACATTCCCACCAACAGTGCATGAGTGTTCCCTTTTCTCTACATCCTCACCAACACATGTTATTTCTTGCCTTTTTAAAAATTTTTTTTTATTTATTTTCAGCGTAACAGTATTCATTGTTTTTTCACCACACCCAGTGCTCCATGCAATCCATGCCCTCCCTAATACCCACCACCTGGTTCCCCCAACCTCCCACCCCCCACCCCTTCAAAACCCTCAGGTTGTTTTTCAGAGTCCATAGTCTCTCATGGTTCACCTCCCCTTCCAATTTCCCTCAACTCCCTTCTCTCCATCTACCCTTGTCCTCCATATTATTTGTTATGCTCCACAAATAAGTGAAACCATATGATACTTGACTCTCTCTGCTTGACTTATTTCACTCAGCATAATCTCTTCCAGTCCTGCCCATGTTGCTACAAAAGTTGGGTATTCGTCCTTTCTGATGGAGGCAAATGCCTTTTTGATACTAGCCATCCTAACTGGTGTGAGGTAGTACTTCATCATACTTTTGATTCACATTTCCCTGATGATGAGTGATGTTGAACACCTTTTCATGTACCTGTTGGCCATTTGTATGTCTTATTTAGAAAAATTTCTATTCAGATCCTCTGCCCATTTGTTAATTGGATTGGGGTTTTTTCCTATGGAATTTTATGAGTTCTTTATATATTTTGGATATTAATCCCTTATCAGATATATGATTTATAAATACTTGGTAGATTGCTATTCCATTATATAAGTGTGTCATGCACAGTTTGATTATGCATTTACCAGGTGAAGGACATGTGAGTAGTTTCTAATTTGGGGGTGATTATGAATAAAGCTACTATCAACATTCATGTATAGGATTTTGTGTGAGCATAAGTTCTTATTTCTCTAGGAGAAGAACTCCTTAGTAATGTCACAAGTGTATGCAAGTTTAACTTTGTAAGAATTGTCAAACCGTTTTCCAAAGTGGCAGTACCATTTGCATTCTTACCAGTAGCGTATGAGAGTTTCAGTTTCTCTATATCTTTGCTGGCAGGACTTGTCAGTTTTCGTTTGCACTTCTTAATGTGCAATTATGTTTAGCATCTTTGCATGTGCATATTTACTATCCTTATATATTCTTTGGTGAAATGTCTTTTAAAATATTTGTCCATTTCTTTTAATTGGTTTGTTTTTTTTTCTTATTATTGAGTTAAAGAAGTGTTTTATATTGTCTGAAAACAGGTTTTTTGTCAGAGATAAGATTAACATACATTTTCTTCCAGTGTGCAGTTTGACTTTTTAATTCTCTTAGCAGTGTCTACTGTATAGGAGAAGTTTTTAATCTTGTTGAAGTCCAATGCATCAGGTTTTTTCTTTTATGGATTATGACTTCAGGGAAATATATAAGAAATTACCCCAAAGATACAGATGTAGTGTAAAGAAGGGCCATCTGTACCCCAATGTTTATAGCAGCAATGGCCACAGTCGCCAAACTGTGGAAAGAACCAAGATGCCCTTCAACGGATGAATGGGTAAGGAAGATGTGGTCCATATACACTACGGAGTACTATGCCTCCATCAGAAAGGACGAATACCCAACTTTTGTAGCAACATGGGCAGGACTGGAAGAGATTATGCTGAGTGAAATAAGTCAAGCAGAGAGAGTCAAGTATCATATGGTTTCACTTATTTGTGGAGCATAACAAATAATATGGAGGACAAGGGTAGATGGAGAGGAGAAGGGAGTTGAGGGAAATTGGAAGGGGAGGTGAACCATGAGAGACTATGGACTCTGAAAAACAACCTGAGGGTTTTGAAGGGGCGGGGGGTGGGAGGTTGGGGGAACCAGGTGGTGGGTATTAGGGAGGGCATGGATTGCATGGAGCACTGGGTGTGGTGAAAAAACAATGAATACTGTTATGCTGAAAATAAATAAAAAATTAAAAAAAAAGAAATTACAAATATTTTCTCTTAGAAGTTGTATAATTTCTTCTGAGAGTTTCATAACTTCAGCTCTAACTTTTTGGTCTATAATCCATTTTGAGTTAATTTTTATGTAAGATACATGGTATATAAGTTGAGGTTCTTGTTTTCTGAATATTCAGTGATGTTCCAGCATTATTGAAAGACTGAAAAGACTAGAATTTCTTCATTCAATTGCCCTTGTGCTTTTGTTGAAAATCAACTACCATAATATGTGTGGGTCTATTTATGGACTTTGTGTTTTATTTTGATGGTCTTTTGGTCTCTCACTGTGCCAGTACCACAGCCTTTTGGTATCAGAGTAATTCTGGCCTTGTAAAATAAGTTATAAATGTTGCAACCTCTTTCATTTTCTTGAAGAATTTATATTAAATTGTTATTAGTTTTTTCCTTTAATATTAAGTAAAATTCCCCAGTGAGGCCATTTGGATCTGGAGTTTTCTTTGTTGGAAGGTTTTTAATTACATATTTAATTTCTTTAATAGATACGGGACTATTCAGTTTAACCTATTTCTTTTTATGTAAAATTTGATAGTTTGATAAGAGACTCTTAATCTCACAAAACAAACTGAGGGTTGCCAGGGGGAGGGGAGTAGGGAGAGGGTGGTGGGATTATGGACATTGGGGAGGGTATGTGCTATGGTGAGTGCTGTGAAGTGTGTAAACCTGGTGATTCACAGACCTGTACCCCTGGGGCTAATAATACATTATATGTTAATTTAAACATTTTTTAAAATTTAAAAAATTTTTTAAAAATGTAAAAAAAAATTTGATGGTTTGTATCTTACAAAAACTTGATTCATTTTACTTAAGTTGTGAAATTCATGGCATAAAATTTTGATAGAAATCTCTCTCTCTCTCTCCTTTTTGAGATTTTTATTTATTTATTTGAGAGAGAGAGAGAGAGCACAACCAGAGGGAAGGGCACAGGGAGAGGGAAAAGCAGGCTCCCCACTGAGCAGGGAGCCCAACTTGGGGCTTGAACCCAGGACCCTGGGATCATGACCTGAGCTAAAGGCTGACATTTAACAGACTGAGCCACCCAGATGCCTCAATATAGCATTCTCTTATTATTGCTTTAACATCTCTATGGTCTGTAGTGGTGTCCTCTCATTCATTTCTAATATGAGTAATTTTTACCTTCTCTTTCTCTTGGTTAGTTTGTCTAGGTATTTATTAATTTGATTGATCTTTTTAAAGGAATAATTTTTGGAGACTTCCAGGGAAGATGGTGGAATAGGAGGATCCTAAGTTTACCTCATCCCAAGGATACACCTATAAAACGCCCACATCAGTGTAAATAACCAAGAAAATGACCAGAAGACTGGCAGAACAGACTCCTCTCAGCTAAATGTAGAGAAGGAGCAATACTGCAGAGGGTAGGAAGGATGGAGACACAGTTGACACAACTAAAAGGACCCACAGGATTGTCTGTAGATAGAGGGAAGGATGCCACTGATGTGGAGAAGGGAGAGGAGCAGACACCAGAGAAGGCACCCCAAGCATGAGAGACCTGCATTGGAAAGATGAATCTCCATAACAGTTGGTTTTGAAAAACACCTAACTTCCTAACTTCCAAGTTCTTAAAATCACTGGGGTTTAACACCTGGAACTTTAAAAGTCAATGAGCTCAGTTCTAGGAGAGCCAGAGGAGGATAGGAAACTGAGTTCCCTCCTTCAAAGAACTAGCCCAAAAAACAGCCCATGGAGATATAGTATACAAGCAGCAGTTTGAAAAATGCCTGGGGTATACAAGAGGGAGATTTGTTTACTAATCTCAGAGCATGTGCAGGAGGGTCATGGATCTTTAGGAGATTTCTCCAAGAACAAAATAACTGGCAGGTGCCATTTCCTTCCCCCACACCCCAGCCTAGATAACTGGACATCTGCAGGAAACAGCGCAGTGCCAGCACTCCACCTAGATTGCTAACAGTGTGCCCTGTCCCCACACTCTCCTGTGGTTCTGCCCCCTTCAACACACCCTTGGCAGGAGTCCAGCCAAATCAGCCCCACAAGCATGGCAGTGTGCCAGCAGCTCCAACAGGAGCCAGCACCACCCCCAAAGTGACTCCTGCTGAAGGGAGAAGGGAAGAAAATTATACATATGAGTTCAACTGTGGCCCCAATAGTAGGCTGGGGGCTGACATCTGGTCTGAGTGCAGGTTGCACCCACCAAAAAGCAGTTTCTCAGGGGACAATATAGGAAGAGTACCCTGAAGTTTGGTGCTACCACAATTCTAACGAATGCCTGGTCTGACTCAACTCAGGCCTAAGATGGCCCCAGACTGACCAGCTAACAATCCAGAGACCAAACTCTGGCCACAGCAGGCAAAAAGAGTCATTGCAGATGGCTGGACCAAAGACAAAAGAGGTTCAGCCACAACAGGGAACATGCAACAAACATAGGAGACATCCCTGAAGCACCAGATTCTGGTGAACAGGGGACATTGCATTACAGGGCACTACAGAACCTCTTCTTCATAAAGCCGGTACTTTCTAGAACAAGAGACATGGCAGACTTTCTTAACACACAGAAACAGACACAGAGAGTTAGAAAAAAATGAAGAACAGAGTAATATGTCCCAAATGAAAAAACAGGACAAAATCACAGAGTGACCTAAATGTACAAGTAATAGATAAGTAATAAGCCTGACAGAGATTTAAAGTAATGGTCAGGGGGCGGAGTCAAGATGGCGGAGGATAGCAGGCTGAGATGACATCAGGTAGCAGGAGATCAGCTAGAGAGCTTATCAATCCATTGCAAACACCTACAAATCCAACGGGAGATCAAAGAGAAGAAGAACAGCAATTCTAGAAACAGAAAATCGATCACTTTCTGAAAGGTAGGACCGGCGGAGAAGTGAATCTAAAGTGATGGGAAGATAGACTGCGGGGGGAGAGGCTGGCTCCCGGCAAGCGGCGGAGCAATGGAGCACAAAATCAGGACTTTTAAAAGTCTGCTCCATGGAGGGACATTGCTCCAGAGGCTAAACTGGGGTGAAGCCCACGCGGGGCCAGCGGGGCCCTAGGTCCCGCAGGGTGACAGAAGGATCGGGGGTGTCTGAGTGTCGCAGAGCTTGCAGGTATTAGACCAGGGAAGCTGGCTACAGAGACAAAGCCAAGGAGTGAGCTCTCAGCTCGGGGTTTCCTTGAACGGGTCGTAAGCTGGGTGAGCTCGGAGAGCGGCCAGAGGCCAGGGAGACGGGAATGATTGGGCTCTTTTTTCTGAGGACGCACTGAGGAGAGGGGCCCTGAGCTCTCGGCTCCTCCGGGCTAGAGACTGAGAGGCTGCCATTTTCATTCCCGTACTCCGGAACTCTATGGAAAGCGTTCAGGTGACAAAAGCTCCCGAAAGCGAACCCGAGCGGATTACTTAGCCCAGCCCCTGGTAAGGGCGATGCAATTCCGCCTCGGGCAAAGACACTTGAGAATCACTACAACAGGCCCCTCCCCCAGAAGATCAACAAGAAATCCAGCCAAGACCAAGTTCACCTACCAAGGACAGCAGCAGAATTCCAGAGGAGGAGAAAGCAAAGCACGGAACTCATGGCTTTCTTCCCATGATTCTTTAGTCTTGTGGTTAATTTAATTTTTTTTCTTCTGCTAAATTTTTTTTAACTTTTACCCTTTTCTTTTTTTACGTTTTTTAACTAGTTTGTCATATATATATATATATATATTTTTTTTTTTTACTTTTTTATATTTTTTCTTTATTTCTTTTCTTTTTTAAATTTTTTTTTTCCTGAACATCTTTTTATCCCCTTTCTTCCCCCCACGATTTGGGGTCTCTTCTGATTTGGTTAAAGCACATTTTCCTGGGGTCTTTGTCATCCTTTCAGTATTTTATTTGCTCCTTCATATACTCTTATCTGGACAAAATGACAAGGTGGAAAAACTCACCACAAAAAAAAGAACAAGAGGCAGTACCGAAGGCTAGGGACCTAATCAATACAGACATTGGTAATATGTCAGATCTAGAGTTCAGAATGACGATTCTCAAGGTTCTAGCTGAGCTCGAAAAAGGCATGGAAGGTATTAGAGAAACTCTCTCTGGAGAGATAAAAGCCCTTTCTGGAGGAATAAAAGAACTAAAATCTAACCAAGTTGAAATAAAAAAAAGCTATTAATGAGGTGCAATAAAAAATGGAGGCTCTTACTGCGAGGATAAATGAGACAGAAGAAAGAATTAGTGATAGAGAAGACCAAATGATGGAGAATAAAGAAGCTGAGCAAAAGAGGGACAAACAGCTACCGGACCATGAGGGGAGAATTCGAGAAATAAGTGACACCATAAGATGACACAACATTAGAATAATTGGGATTCCAGAAGAAGAAGAAGAAAGAAGGAGGGGAGCAGAAGGTATATTGGAGAGAATAATTGGAGAGAATTTCCCTAATATGGCAAAGGGAACAAGCATCAAAATCCAGGAGGTGCAGAGAACCCCCCTCAAAATCAACAAGAATAGGTCCACACCCCATCACCTAATAGTAAAATGTACAAGTCTAAGCGACAAAGAGAAAATCCTGAAAGCAGCCCGGGAAAAGAAGTCTGTAACATATAATGGTAAAAATATTAGATTGGCAGTGGACTTATCCACAGAGACCTGGCAGGCCAGAAAGAACTGGCATGATATATTCAGAGCACTAAAGGAGCAAAACATGCAGCCAAGAATACATTATCCAGCTAGGCTATCATTGAAAATAGAAGCAGAGATAAAAAGCTTCCAGGACAAACAAAAGCTGAAAGAATTTGCAAACACCAAACCAGCTCTACAGGAAATATTGAAAGGGGTCCTCTAAGCAAAGAGAGACCCTAAAAGTAGTAGATCAGAAAGAAACAGAGACAATATACAATAACAGTCACCTTACGGGTAATACAATGGCACTAAATTCATATCTCTCAATAGTTACCCTGAATGTTAATGGGCTAAATGCCCCAATCAAAAGACACAGGCTATCAGAATGGATAAAAAAACAAAACCCATCATTATGTTGCCTACAAGAAACTCATTTTAGACCCAAAGACACCTCCAGATTTAAACTGAGAGGGTGGAAAACAATGTACCATGCTAATGGACATCAGAAGAAAGCTGGGTGGCAATCCTTACATCAGATCAATTAGATTTTAAGCCAAAGACTATAATAAGAGATGAGGAAGGACACTATATCATACTCAAAGGGTCTGTCCGACAAGAAGATGTAACAATTTTAAATATCTATGCCCCTAACGTGGGAGCAGCCAACTATATAAACCAATTAATAACAAAATCAAAGAAACACATTGACAGTAATACAATAATAGTAGGGGACTTTAACACCCCCTCACTGAAATGGACAGATCATCCAAGCAAAAGATCAAAAAGGAAATAAAGGCCTTAAATGACACACTGGACCAGATGGACATCACAGATATATTCAGAACATTTCATCCCAAAGCAACAGAATACACATTCTTCTCTAGTGCACAGGGAACATTCTCCAGAATAGATCACATCCTGGGTCATAAATCAGGTCTCAACCGGTATCAAAAGATTGGGATCATTCCCTGCATATTTATAGACCACAATGCTCTGAAGCTAGAAATCAATCACAAGATGAAATTTGGAAAGAACACAAATACATGGAGACTAGACAGCATCCTTCTAAAGAATGAATGGGTCAACCAGGAAATTAAAGAAGAATTGAAAAAATTCATGGAAACAAATGATAATGAAAACACAATGGTTCAAAATCTGTGGGACACAGCAAAGGCAGTCCTGAGAGGAAAATATATAGTGGTACAAGCCTTTCTCAAGAAACAATAAAGGTCTCAAATACACAACCCAACCCTACACCTAAAGGAGCTGGAGAAAGAACAAGAAAGAAAGCCTAAACCCAGCAGGAGAAGAGAAATCATAAAGATCAGAACAGAAATGAATGAAATAGAAACAAACAACAACAACAACAACAAAAAAAACAATAGAACAAATCAACGAAACTAGGAGCTGGTTCTTTGAAAGAATTAATAAGATTGATAAACCCTGGCCAGACTTATCAAAAAGAAAAGAGAAAGGACCAAAATAAATAAAATCATGAATGAAAGAGGAGAGATCACAATTAACACCAAAGAAATACAAACAATTATAAGAACATACTATGAGCAACTCTACGCCAACAAATTTGACAATCTGGAGGAAATGGATACATTTCTAGAGACGTATAAACTACCACAACTGAACCAGGAAGAAACAGAAAACCTGAACAGACCCATAACCAGTAAGGAGATTGAAACAGTCATCAAAAATCTCCAAACAAACAAAAGCCCAAGGCCAGATGGCTTCCCAGGGGAATTCTACCAAACATTTAAAGAAGAACTAATTCCTGTTCTCCTGAAACTGTTCCAAAAAATAGAAATGGAAGGAAAACTTCCAAACTCATTTTATGAGGCCAGCATCACCTTGATCCCAAAACCAGACAAGGATCCCGTCAAAAAAGAGAATTACAGACCAATATCCTTGATGAACATAGATGCAAAAATTCTCACCAAAATGCTAGCCAATAGGATTCAACAGTACATTAAAAGGATTATTCACCACGACCAAGTGGGATTTATTCCAGGGCTGCAAGGTGGGTTCAACATCCACAAATCAATCAATGTGATACAACACATTAATAAAAAAAAGAACAAGAACCATATGATACTCTCAATAGATGCTGAAAAAGCATTTGACAAAGTACAACATCCCTTCCTGATCAAAATTCTTCAAAGTGTAGGGATAGAGGGCACATACTTCAATATTACCAAAGCCATCTATGAAAAACCCACCGCAAATATCATTCTCAATGGAGAAGAACTGAAAGCTTTTCTGCTAAGGTCAGGAACATGGCAAGGATGTCCATTATCACCACTGCTATTCAACAAAGTACTAGAAACCCTAGTCTCAGCAATCAGACAACAAAAAGAAATTAAAGGCATCCAAATCAGCAAAGAGGAAGTCAAACTATCACTCTTTGTAGATGATATGATACTATATGTGGAAAACCCAAAAGACTCCTCTCCAAAACTGCTAGAACTTGTACAGGAATTTAGTAAAGTGTCAGGATATAAAATCAATGCACAGAAATCAGTTGCGTTTCTCTACACCAACAACAAGACAGAAGAAAGAGAAATTAAGGAGTCAATCCCATTTACAATTGCACCCAAAACTATAAGATACGTAGGAATAAATCTAACCAAAGAGGCAAAGAATCTATACTCAGAAAACTATAAAGTACTCATGAAAGAAATTGAGGAAGACACAAAGAAATGGAAAAATGTTCCATGCTCCTGGATTGGAAGAACAAATATTGTGAAAATGTCCATGCTACCTAAAGCAATCTACACATTTAATGCAATCCCTATCAAAATCCCACCCATTTTTTTCCAAGAAGTGGAACAAATAATCCTAAAATTTATATGGAACCAGAAAAGACCTCGAATAGCCAAAGGAATATTGAAAAAGAAAAACAAAGTCGGTGGCATCACAATTCCAGA
Organism: Martes martes; assembly: GCF_963455335.1. Classification (NCBI taxonomy): domain Eukaryota; kingdom Metazoa; phylum Chordata; class Mammalia; order Carnivora; family Mustelidae; genus Martes; species Martes martes. The sequence continues at coordinate 8,393,524 of NC_137893.1, read as the reverse complement.
CTTCAAGCTCTATTACAAAGCTGTCATCATCAAGACAGCATGGTAGTGGCACAAAAACAGACATATAGGTCAATGGAGCAGAATAGAGAGCCCAGAAATAGACCCTCAACTCTATGGTCAACTAATCTTTGACAAAGCAGGAAAGAATGTCCAATGGAAAAAAGACAGTCTCTTCAACAAATGGTGTTGGGAAAATTGGACGGCCACCTGCAGAAAAACGAAATTGGATCATTTCCTTACACCACACACGAAAATAGACTAAAAATGGATGAAGGACCTCAATGTGAGAAAGGAATCCATCAAAATCCTTGAGGAGAACACAGGCAGCAACCTCTTTGACCTCAGCCACAGCAACGTCTTCCTAGGAACATTGCCAAAGGCAAGGAAAGCAAGGGCAAAAATGAACTATTGGGATTTCATCAAGATCAAAAGCTTTTGCTCTGCAAAGGAAACAGTTAACAAAACCAAAAGACAACTGACAGAATGGGAGAAGATACTTGCAAACGACATATCAGATAAAGGGCTAGTGTCCAAAATCTATAAAGAATTTAGCAAACTCAACACCCAAAGAACAAATAATCCAATCAAGAAATGGGCTGAAGACATGAACAGACATTTCTGCAAAGAAGACATCCAGGTGGCCAACAGACACATGAAAAAGTGCTCCACATCACTCGGCATCAAGGAAATACAAATCAAAACCACAATGAGATATCACCTCACACCAGTCAGAATGGCTAAAATTAACAAGTCAGGAAATGACAGATGCTGGCGAGGATGCGGAGAAAGGGGAACCCTCCTACACTGTTGGTGGGAATGCAAGCTGGTGCAACCACTCTGGAAAACAGCATGGAGGTTCCTCAAAAAGTTGAAAATAGAACTACCCTATGACCCAGCAATTGCACTACTGGGTATTTACCCTAAAGATACAAACGTAGTGATCCGAAGGGGCACGTGCACCCGAACGTTTATAGCAGCAATGTCTACAATAGCCAAACTATGGAAAGAACCTAGATGTCCATCAACAGATGAATGGATAAAGAAGATGTGGTATATATACACAATGGAATACTATGCAGCCATCAAAAGAAATGAAATCTTGCCATTTGCAATGACGTGGATGGAACTAGAGGGTATCATGCTTAGTGAAATAAGTCAATCAGAGAAAGACAACTATCATATGATCTCCCTGATATGAGGAAGTGGAGATGCAACATGGGGGGTTGGGGAGTAGGAGAAGAGTAAATGAAACAAGATGGGATTGGGAGGGAGACAAACCATAAGTGACTCTTAATCTTACAAAACAAACTGAGGGTTGCTGGGGGCAGGGGGGTCAGGAAAGGGGGGTGGGTTTATGGACATTGGGGAGGGTATGTGCTATGGAGAGTGCTGTGAAGTGTGTAAACCTGGCGATTCACAGACCTGTTCCCCTGGGGATAAAAATACATTATATGTTTATACAAAATTTTTTTAAAAAATTAAAAAAATAAAAGAAGGGGAATCTGGACACAGACATACATGGAGGAATATGCCCCATGAAGATGAAGGCAGAGACAAGGGTGATGCTTCTACGAGAAAGGAATGCCAAAGACTGCCAGAAAGCCACCGGAAGTGAGGAGAAGCATGGAACGGGTTCTTCTTCTTCACTGCCTCAGAAGAAACCAGACCTACTGGTACCTTGCTCTTGGACCTCCAGAAGTGAGAGAGTGAATTGCTGTTGTTTGGGTCTGCTCGTTTGTGACACTTTGTTATGGTGGCCCTAGGCAATTAATAGAGTGTCTGTCATAAAATAAAAGGGGTGTTCTTGGGCAGGCACAATGTCAGTGTCGAGGATATAGTTAAAAAAAAAAATAAATAAAGTAATTGTCATAAAGATATTCACTGGACTGAAGAAAAGAATGGAGGACCTCAGTGAGATCCTCAACAAAAAGATAGAAAACATAAAAAAGAACCAATCAGAGATGAAGAACTCAATAACTGAAATTAAAAATATACTAAATCGAAGATATAGTAAACTAGAGGAAGCAGGGGATAAAAAACAAACAAAAAAACAAACAAAAACCAGATCAGTGGCCTGGAGGACAGAATAATGGAAAAAATCAAGCTGAACAAGGGAGAGCAAAAAGAAAAAGAAAAAAATGAAAATAGGTAAAGGAACTCAGCAACATCATCAAGCATAATGGCATTCACATTGTAGGCATTCCAGAAGAAGAGAGAGAAAATGTGATAGAAAATTTATTTGAAAATGTAACAGCTGAAAACCTTCCAGATCTGGGGAAGGAAACAAATCCAAATCTAAGGGGCACAGAGAGCTCCCCCCCCATTGACCCAAGAGGACCACACCAAGACACGTAGTAATTAAAATGGCAAAATGCAGTGATAAAGAGAGAATTTTAAAGGCAATAATAGAAAAGAAAACAGTTACATCAAAGAGAAACCCCATAAGGCTATCAGCTGCTTTTTCAGCAGAAATTATGTGGCCAGAACAGGGTGGCATGATATATTCAAAGTGCTGAAAGAAAAAAACCTGCAACCAAGAATACTCTATCCAGCAAGGCTATCATTCAGAATAGAAGGAGAGATTAAAAAAACAAAACAAAACTTCTTAGACAAACAAATGTTAAAGGAGTTTATCACCACTAAAACAGTCCTATAAGAAATGTTAAAGGGAAATTTTTGAGTGGAAAACAAAGATTATAAGTATGAGTAAGAAAAGAAGGAAGCACAAAAGCAGTAAAATTAAGTATATCTATTAAAATCAGTCAAGGGAGGGGCACCTGGGTGGCTCAGTTAGTTAAGCATCTGCCTCCCACTCAGCTCATGATCTCAGGATCTGGGGATTGAGCCCCAAGTAGGGCTCTCTGCTCAGTGGGGAGTCTGCTTCTTCCTCTCCTTCTGCCACTCCCTATGCTTGTGCACTCTCTCACTCAAATAAATAAATAAAATCTTTTAAAAATCAATTCAAGGGATTCACAAAATAAAAGGAAGTAAAGTATGACATCATATACCATATATGGGAAGGATAGGAGTAATGAATGGACTCAAACTTAAGTGGCCATCAACTTAATATAGACTGCTGTATGCAGAAGATGTTATATACAAACTTAATGTAGCCACAAATAAAAAACCAGTAATAGATGTGCAAAAAATAAAGAGAAAAGAGTCCATGTATATCACTAAAGAAAGCCAGCAAACCATGAAAGAAGAGAGCAAGAGAAAAAAAGTACAAAGAATTACACAAAAATAAGTGTAAAATGAGTAACAAGATGGCAATTAGTGCACAATGGTCAGTAATTACTTTTAATGTAAATGGACTAAACACTCCAATCAAGAGACATTGGATGATGAAATGTGTTAAAAACAAGATCCATCTATATGCTGCCTACAAGAGTTTCATTTCAGACTTAAAGGCACATGCAGATTGAAAGTGAAGGGATGGAAAAGCATTTATCATGCCAATGGAAGTGAAAAGAAAGCCAAGGTAGCAGTATTTATGTCAGACAAAATAGGCTTTAAAATAGACTGTAACAAGAGACAAAGAAGGACACTACATAATAATAAAGGGAACAATTCATCAAGAATATATAACAATTATTAATATTTATTCACCCAACATGGGAACACCCAAATACATAAAACAGATAATAAACATAAAGGAAGTAATTGATAGTCATACCGTAATAGTAGGGGACTTTAACATCCTGTTTATAATAATGGATAGAACATCCCGATAGAAAATCAACAAGGAAATAGTGGCTTTGAATGACACATTGGACCAGATAGATCTAATAGGTGTATTCAGAGCATTCCATCTGAAAAAAGCAGAACACATATTCTTTTCAACTGTAAACAGACCATTCTTAAAATAAATCACAAATTAGGGCACAAAATAAGTCTCAACAAGTTCAAAAAGATTGAAGTCATACCATGTATCTTTTCTAACCACAGTGCTGTGAAACTAGAAATGAACCACAAGAAAAAAAACTGGAAAGAACACAAATACATGGAGGTTAAATAACATGCTACTAAACAATGAATGAGTCAACCAATAAATCAAAGAGGAAATCCAAAAATTCATGGAGACAAATGAAAATGAAAACTCAATGGTCTAAGAACTTTGGGATGTAGCAAAAGCTGTTCAAAGAAGGAAGTTTATAGCAATACAGGCCTAACTCAATAAGCAAGAAAAATCTCAAATAAACAACCTACCATTACACCTAAACAAGCTAGAAAAAGAAGAAGAAAGAAAACCCAAAACTAATAGAAGGAGGGAGATAATAAAGATTAGACAGAAATAAATGGAATAGAAAAAAAAAAAAACAACAGATCAATGAAACCAGGAACTGGTTCTTTCAAAAGATGATAAATTTTACCCAGACTCATAAAAAGAGAGAGAGAAAGAGTGAGAAGGCTCAAATAAATAAAGTAAAAAATGAAAAAGGAGAAATAACAACCAGTGTCACAGAAATAAAACAGATTAGGATAGAATATTATGAAAAATTATGTCAATAAATTGGACAACCTAGAAGAAATAGATAAATTCCTAGCAACATATAACTTCCCAAAACTGAATCAGAAAGAAATATAAAATTTGAACAGGCTGATTTCCAGCAAGGACATTGAATAAGTAATCAAAAATCTCCCAACAAATAAAAGTCCAGGACCAGATGGCTTCACAGGGAATTCTACCAAAAATTTACAGAAGAGCTAACACCTATTCTCTTAAACTATTCCAAAATATAGAAGAAGAGAGGAAACTTCCAAACTCATTCTATGAGGCCAGCATTAACCTAATACCAAAACCAGTAAAGACACCACCAAAAAAAAAAAAAAAAGAAGAAGAAGAAGAAGAAGAGAGAGAACAGGCCAATATCTTTGATAAACATAGAGGCAAAAATCCTCAACAAAATATAAGCAAACTGAATCCAGTAATACATTAAAAAAATCAGTCACCATGATCAAGTGGGATCTATGCCTGGGATGCAAGGGTGGTTCAATATTTGCAAATCCATCAATGTGATACATCACATCAACAAGGAGAGAATAAAAACCATATTATCATTTCAATAGATGCAGAAAAAGCATTTGACAAAGTACAACATTCATTCATGATAAAAGCTCTCAATGAAGTAGGTTTTGAGGGAACATACCTCAACAAATAAAGGCCATATATGAAAAACCCAGAGCTACTATCATCCTTAATGAGGAAAAAGGCAATGGTGTCCACTCTTACCATGTCTATTCAACATAGTACTGGAAGTCCCAGGCACAGCAATCAGACAAGAAAAAGAAATAAAAGGCATCCAAATTGATAAGGAAGAAGCAAAACTTTCATTATTTGCAGATGACATGATAGTATATATAGAAAACCCTAAATATTCCACCAAGTGCTACTAGAACTGATAAACGAATTCAGTAAGGTCACAGGATACAAAATCAATATACAAAAATCCATTCCAAACAAATGAAAAAAAAAAAAAAGAGAGACGTACCAAAGGACAGACTCTTAACTAGAGAACAACTGATGGATGCCAGAGGGGAGGTTGGTGGGGGGGATGGATGAAATCAGTGATGAGATTAAGAGGGCACTTAAGGCTGAGTAATGTATATATTTGTTGAGTTGCTATACTATATACCCAAAATTAATATAACACTAAATGTTAATTATACTGGAATTAAAAGAAATAAAGGAGGAGCTTTTGTTTTTACTTTCTGTGCTACTTTATGCTTTCAACTTCAATGATTCCTGCTCTTATATTTATTATTTTATTTCTTCTTGATGCTTTAGATTTAATATATTCTTGTCCTAACATCTTAAGATAAAGGCTTAAGTCAATGGCTTGAGAAAACACTCCCTTTTTAATGAAACCACTTCTGTGAAACCACTAATACCTGTGGGACCCAGGGAACAAGAACCAATAGAGGCTCCCATACCATGTATCTAAATTTGAATTACAAATCAAAATAACTAATTCTAAACAAAATGTGTTCTATACTCCTATCTTGACATATGTGCCTTTACACTTAAAAAATAACAAAAATTAAGATAAACATTAAAAAAATCAATATGTATAAATAGATGATGAATAAAGCTATGGTTTTTATGTAACTGAAAGTCTGAAAAATATCAAAGAAGACTATTTTATTATTAGTGGATGTTTTCGTGTTGTTGGACTGGAGATGTCTGGCTGAGTAATAAAGACATTCATAAATTACTTTATATTTATTAATATAATTACTTTGTATTTATTCTATAATGTTTGCTTTACTTTCCTCAATTTTAGTAAAATCATCACTGAGTTGTTTTTTTTTTTTTCCTCCAGGTTAAGAGGACGGTTTTATTTTATTTTATTTTTTTTCTGATACATCTTTTTTTAAATTTTATTTATTTATTTTTTATTTTAATAAACATATAATGTATTTTTATCCCCAGGGGTATAGGTCTGTGAATCGCCAGGTTTACACATTTCACAGCACTCATCACAGCACATACCTTCCCCAATGTCCATTTCCCCACCACCCTCTCCCGTCCCCCCTCCCCCCAGCAACCCTCAGTCTGTTTTTTGAGATTGAGTCTTTTATGGTTTGTCTCCCTCCCAATCCCATCTTTTCATTTTTTCTTTTCCTACCTCCCCCCAACCCCCCCACATTGCATCTCCACTTCCTCATATCAAAGAGATCATATGATAGTTGTCTTTCTCCGATTGACTTATTTCGCTAAGAATGATACCCTCTAGTTCCATCCATGTCGTCGCAAATGGCAAGATTTCATGTCTTTTGATGGCTGCATAGTATTCCATTGTGTATATATACCACATCTTCTTTATCCATTCATCTGTTGATGGACAACTAGGCTCTTTCCACAGTTTGGCTATTGTGGACATTGCTGCTATAAACATTCGGGTGCATGTGCCCCTTCGGAGCACCATGTTTGTATCTTTAGGATATATACCCAGTAGAGCAATTGGGTCATAGGGTAGCTCTATTTTCAGTTTTTTGAGGAACCTCCACACTGTTTTCCAGAGTGGTTGCACCAGCTTGAATTCCCACCAGCAGTGCAGGAGGGTTCCCCTCTCTCCGCATCCTTGCCAGCATCTGTCATTTCTTGACTTGTTAATTTTAGCCATTCTGACTGGTGTGAGGTGGTATCTCATTGTGGTTTTGATTTGTATTTCCTTGATGCCGAGTGATGTGGAGCATTTTTTCATGTGTCTGTTGGCCATCTGGATGTCTTCTTTGCAGAAATGTCTGTTCATGTCCTCTGCCCATTTCTTGACTGGATTATTTGTTCTTTGGGTATTGAGTTTGATAAGCTCTTTATAGATTTTGGATACTAGCACTTTATCTGATATGTCGTTTGCAAGTATCTTCTCCCATTCTGTCAGTTGTCTTTTGGTTTTGTTAACTGTTTCCTTTGCAGTGCAAAAGCTTTTGATCTTGATGAAATCCCAATAGTTCATTTTTGCCCTTGCTTCTGTTGCCTTTGGTGATATTCCTAGGAAGAAGTTGCTGCGGTTGAGGTCAAAGAGGTTGCTGTCTGCATTCTCCTCAAGGATTTTGATGGATTCCTTTCTCACATTGAGGTCCTTCATCCATTTTGAGTCTATTTTCGTGTGTGGTGTAAGGAAATAGTCCAATTTCATTTTTCTGCATGTGGCTGTCCAATTTTCCCAGCACCATTTGTTGAAGAGTCTGTCTTTTTTCCATTGGATATTCTTTCCTGCTTTGTCGAAGATTAGTTGACCATAGAGTTGAGGGTCTATTTCTGGGCTCTCTATTCTGTTCCATTGATCTGTATGTCTGTTTTTGTGCCACTACCATACTGTCTTGATGATGACAGCTTTGTAATAGAGCTTGAAGTCTGGAATTATGATGCCACCAACTTTGGCTTTCTTTTTCAATATTCCTTTGGCTATTCGAGGTCTTTTCTGGTTGCATATGAATTTTAGGATTATTTGTTCTATTTCTTTAAAAATATGGATGCGATTTTGATAGGGATTGCATTAAATGTGTAGATTGCTTTAAGTAGAATAGACATTTTCACAATATTTGTTCTTCCAATCCATGAACATGGAATATTTTTCCATTTCTTTGTGTCTTCCTCAATTTCTTTCATGAGGACTTTATAGTTTTCTGTCATTACTGAGTTTTATGTAATTTATGTTATATGGACAATAATGATCTAAGCATTAAAAATTAAAATTTAGTTATAGTCAAAATATACAAAAATTTAAGATTAGTTCATCAAATATAAATTAAGTGTGAATAATTGAAAATTGAAAATTTTTCATGTTTTCAGCAGTTATTTTTCTTTTAAGTTATCCAGAATTATTTATTGAAATTATAAGGCAAAATCTAAAACATGATTATTAATATTATAATTAAAATATCAACTATGTAGAGCCAAAATGTTTTGGGATTTTAATGAAAACATTGAATGAATTTTTTTTAACGATTTTATTTATTTATTTGACAGAGATCACAAGTAGGCAGAGAAGCAGACAGAGAGAGAGGAGGAAGGAGGCTCCCTGCTGAGCAGAGAGCCCAATGCGGGGCTCGATCCCAGGACCCTGAGATCATGACCTGAGCCAAAGGCAGAGGCTTAACCCACTGAGCCACCCAGGTGCCCCAACATCTTGAATATTTTAATAGAAATTTTACCACTTTGTAACTTAGATTCAATATCTTGCTGTTAATGGAAAGAATTGGTATTGTGCTTTATGCATGCTTTGTTTATGCATATATGCAAACTGAAGAATCAGATAAATTGTTTACCACTGTAAAATATTCTTCAACCTCCATGTGTAACTGTTAAAAACACCACACTCATCTGTGAAAACTCCAGATCAAGAATTAGAATATGAAGAGAAGAAACAAAAATGGATATTTGACACCATTGAGAAAAGAGAAAAATTTGTTATGCAGAAATCTAGTGCATTAAAAAAAAACCTCAGAATTTAGCACATTCATGCTGAGGATTTGATCATTTTAATCACTTTGTCTTTTCTCTTCCCTACATGCTTCTGCTGCTCAGCCTGTCTTCACTCTGATGGTGGCTAAAGTTCAGCCCACCAACCCTGGGGCTCTGGCTCACAGTTGCCTCATGTTTCAAAGACATACAGCAAGAGCTATGGAGAGGCATTGCCATGGGGCCTGAACAGTGCTGGCTGTAACAGCAGCTGTTTGGGGTTATGGGTGACACTGTGTCAGCTCCATGCACCAGACTCCCAGTGACCCCGGCACCTGTGCATTTTTTCAATAGATTTATTTATTTTGTGTGGGTGTTTGTGATGTGCAGAGCCTTCCAAAATATGAGCCTTAGCAGGCAAGTCCTGCCTTGCCCTGGCTGGTCCCTTTTCCGGAACAATCTTCTAGATATCTGCGAGCCTGACTCCCTCTCCTCCTTTAAGTCCTTCCTCAGATGGCTTTTCTCAGTGAGGCCTCTCCCTATTCCCCTATTTAAGATGCCCATCTCCACCTCTACATTCACCCAGGTACTCCATATACCCCTTACCTTGCTCTTTTTTCTTTTTTCCACAACACCTACCATCTTGAAACTTGGATGGATGGATGGATGGATGGATGGATGGATGGAAGGTTGGATGATGGAAGGAAGGCAGGAAGGAAAAAGAAAGAGAGAGAGAAAGAAAGAAAAGAAAGAAGAAGGAAGGAAGGAAGGAAGGAAGGAAGATTATAAAAATTGGCTCACAAGATTATGGAGGCCAAGAAGTTCCATGGTCTGTCATCTACAGGCTGAAAAACCAGGCAAGCCAGTGTCAGAGTCTGAATGCCCGAGAGCTGGGAGAGTCAACGACAGGAGAAGATAGATGTCCTTGCTCAAGGAGAGAGCAACTTTACTCTTCCTTTACCCTTTGTTCTTTTCAGGCCCTTGAAGGGTTGGGATGATACCCACTCACATTGGGAGGATCATCTGCTTTACTCAGTGTGCCCATTCCAATTCTAGTCACTTCCAGAAACACCCTCACAGACACACCCAGAAATGTTTTACCCGATACCAACCTGGCATGTAAATTAACCATCAAAAATGGGAACTCCAAGAGGGCAGGGAGGATCTGTGGCATCTTGAGTGCCTGGAACCATATCTGGCACACAGTTGAATGAATCAATGCCAGACTCTGTTCTAGGCCATCTGTATGTGCAAAAACCAAGGCGGAAGTGGTGAGGTAACTTTCCCAAAGTGACACAGAGTAAGGGGTGAAACTGGCATAATTCCTCAGGAGACCGTGGTGAGGGCTCCTGATATAACCTGTCTACCATACTTGGTGCTTTTCACGTAGTAACTATTCAATAAATTGTAACTATTCTTATCTGATGAATAGTTTCCACTCAGGTCTATGATCTGTTAGAGTCTGCCTCATGTTCATAAGCGCACGCCGTTTCCTGTCTTTTGCCATGTTATAGCAGATGAAACCCTGACATAGTTATGGGCTCATCAATCACTTAGAACATTATCATATTGTGGGTCTGATTAAAACCCAAATGCATCTGTGCAACCCCTTTCTGTGCTTCTGCATGCCATCCACCTATTAACAGAAACTTGATCCCTACACTGATAATCCGTTTATATCTCGACTAAAATTCTATTTGGTTAGGGCCAAAAAGGTTGTCTTTTCCCTGTGGGAAAAAAAAGCAGAAGTTACATTTTTGCACCTGGAGAGTAATAAAAACCTAATTCAGTCTGAAACAGTGTCCACATTAATTTTACTGGATTCTGATTTGGGCCAATAGGCAGCCCTTGGTTTACGAAAGATTTATACTTAACATCCATCTTCCTTGTTTTCTGCAGGATAACTAGTACGAAATAGACACCCTTAGCTTTGTTCTCTTCCAAAAAGCCACCAAGATCCTGGAAGGCTTTTCCTTAGTCTTATCAAATATTGCTGATAGAACCTGCTGAATTTTGCCACCTGAATTTGCCACCATCATAAGAATTTCTTACATTTTTAAAATATGGAATAAAATAGTGTATGTAAGCTAGGAATATGAAGCCCCACAGGTCTGTTTCTACAGAAAAATCAAGTTACTAGTACAGTGTCTCATGGGGGAAAACTCTCCCTGAATGAATCCCACTTTGTATAGCTTTCTTCAGCATTGTAGACCCAGCATACAGCCAGTCCTGAACACTGGGAGAAGGTTCTAGGCGCTTATATTTAATGATGCCTGCTGCTATAATGATTATACATTTAACAGTGTATAGGCTGCACACTAAGCAAGAATGTGAAAAGACACATTTAAAAAGATTTTTAAGAACTGTCTCCACTTTATATTAGTTTCTCATATTTCAAATAATCAAAACCTGTTGCCAAATTTGAAATAAAATTGAACTGTTAACTGTCACTTAGACTAGAATATACAAAGTACTTTTCTCATTAAATGTACCAAGTTACTCAAATGCCCCTGAACCACTGACTGCTTTCATCTTTGCTGCTGACCAGATGGCAGAGCTAATAGAGCTAAGTGGGACCCAGGGCCCTTCCAAATGGAGGCGTCACAAGGAAAATCTTAAATTTCATCCCCTCCAAAGTTTCTTTGCTCTTTTAGAGTGAGAAGAAAATTCAGATATGACAAAGCATTGAAAATCCTTGTAAGAACATGGAAGCCTGCTGATTCAGGGGGGAAGTAAGGACAGTTCTGGCATGTGAGATGTTTTCATTCTCTCTGAGTAGGGTCTCTGGCTGTAGAAGTTGACTCGGATCTGTCGATAGGATGTCAGGCTTGTGTGAACATTGCAGAAAGGTGTCCATAATGTCCAGAGTCCTTCCTTGTCACAGACATTATTGTTTTATTAGTAAGTGGACAGTGGCTATCATTGTAGCTCTTCTTGAATATTTCTGGTTTTCCTCTTTCCAAGCACTTGGTGAGATTGCAATTTCTGGTCCTTTCAGCAAAAGTGATGTGTATCACCTCCAGGCAAATGCATTTCATTGCCCATGTGGGGCATTGCTGATAGAACTTGCTTAAAGAAAACAACCCAAATTTTGCTACCATCGTAAAAGAGTTTCTTACATTTTTTTCCCCCTTTTCCTCTTTGGGGATTCTGAAGGCAAATGCAGCCATGGGTCCTTGACCTTCCTGGACTCCAGGAAGGTGACCACAGTGAGCAGAGCTTCTTACCAGTTCATGTTGTATGTGCAGCAGGGGAAGAGATCGGCTTCTTTTTTTCCCCCTGCAATTTGGAGATAATTTGTTACCCCAGATCAGCCAGGTCTATCCTGACTGCCATCTGCTGTTTTGGCATCTCCAGTATTTGTTTTGTTTTTCAGATAAATTCTCCTCCATTTTCCCTAAAAGAGATCACCAGGATTCTATCCACTGCCCATCTGATCTGGAGATGTGCCATCTCTGGCTGCAGGAATGGATAGACAAGAAGAGCCAGGTACAGGAGAGTACATCATCCTTTAGAAGTCAGGGTGTCCACAATTCAAGTAGGCTAATGAGCATCAAGCCCAGGATTCCTTCTGCAACATTTTTAAAGAGAGGCTATCTCAGGGCACCTGGGTGGCTCAGCAGGTTAAAGCCTCTGCCTTCGGCTCAGGTCATGATCCCAGGGTCCTGGGATCGAGCCCTGCGTTGGGCTCTCTGCTCAGCAGGGAACCTGCTTCCCTTCCTCTCTCTCTGCCTGCCTCTCTGCTTACTTGTGATTTCTGTCTGTCAAATAAATAAATAAAAATCTAAAAAAAAAAAAAAGAGAGGCTATCTCTTCATCAGTGTTCTCAGGCTGATAGGACATGAGTCTAAAGCTGCTAGTGGCCATTTTGCCACCAACTGGAAAAAAGCTAACACATATCAAAGCTAACACACACACACACACAAACCCCAAAATCAAGAGATGAAGAGAAATGGATTCCTAAAGACATGGTTTGAGCACCTTGCTTCAATTATGTCTGCAGGAACACACTCTGTAATATCACAGTTGGACAAGCCAACAGCTTAGCTTTCTGTGCATATATAGTTCAAGTTGCTCTTTTGAGACTTGAAATGAAAACAATCCTACTAATACATTCAGGAAAAGCATAACTGATGAGATAATTCACAGACTCCCCTGAATCTTAGACTCCCCCTAAGACATTATTAAGTAAGAATTAGGAAAGATTAAGTGCATTGGCACAGTGAGTGCTAAGTAACATGGAGCTAGGGTAGATGAGTCTTATGGGCTGAGTTCATGAGTGAAGCAGAGGTCCTGGGGCAGCTGAGGGGAGGAGGGAATGAGAGGACATGGAGAATTCTAGTAAATTATTCTAGAGTCGAAAACCATGCATTTAGATCTCCTTTAATGTCCTTCAGAAATGCTGGAAGGATGGAAGTCTTTTTTAATTGCATTTGACCTTTAAACTGAGCCCCTTGAACCCGACATTGCCGTGTTTGTGGATCTCATGAGACTCTAGGTTTATAAATTTTGTGTAGCATAGTTTATAGGGCTGCTTAAATTTGTAGAGCACAACTTGTAGGGCAGAGAATACTTTCTTTCTCCTCAACCTTAATTCTTCTATTGACAACTTTTGTTTTGACTTGATAAATCTTCAAAAATGTCTACAAACTTTGTGGTGTCTGGGTGGTTCAGTTAAGAGTTGGTTAAGCATCCAACTCTTGATCTCAGCTCAGATCATGATCTTGGGGTCCTGGGATGAAGCCCCATCTGTGGCGCCCTGCTCAGCAGGGGGTCTGTTTGTTTTCTTCTCCTTCTGTCCCTCCCCCTACTTATGAATGCTCATTCTCTCCTTTTCTCTAAAATAAATAAATGAAACTTTTAAAAAATGTTTACAGGGATGTCTGGATGGCTCAGTCGGTTAAGCCTCTGCCTTTGGCTCAAGTCATGATCCCAAAGTCTTGGGACTGAGTCCTACATAGGGTTCCTTGCAGAGTGGGGAGCCTGCTTCTCCCTCTGCCTGCTGCTCCCCTTGCTTATTCTCTCTCTCTGATAAATAAATAAATAAAATCTTTAACAAAATAATTAATTAATTTTTAAAAAGTCTACAAAGTTCATTGTTTCCCAGTATTTATATGCTTAGAAGAATGATAAAGCAGAATTAGGAAAGAACTAATATGGGACTATAGAAATGCAAAGTTTTGAGTATAGCACTTTTTAGAAAAAACAGAATAGGAAAAAGATTTGATTTTATCCAGCAACTTTTTTTGAGGAAATATTCATGTTGCATTTCATAATGAAATCTATGCCAAATAAAGTTCCTTTGTTTTTATTTTCTTAACTGATTTGGATACATTTATGGAGGCCAAATTTTGGTTCACAGTACAAACAAATGATGACTTATTCATGTGTTCATTCCCTCAGAAATATAACATAGACCCAGCCAGAGCACCTTCTGCTCACAAAGCCAATACCATTATGGTGATGTGATTATGGTTGTATTGACTTTTCATGTTATTTTAAAGTCCTGAACTTCAAATGTTAGTGTTTAGGAGGTTATTTATGAGTAAATGAATAGTAATCTAACTAGTATAAATATTATTTGAGATCTAGTAGATCAAGAAATATTTGTTGTCCAAAGTTGAAAAAGAAGAGGGGCGGGGAAGACAGTTAAGACTTAGTACTCTTTATTTTTGGTGAGAACCTATCCAACATACTGGGCTTAGTTTTGCTCTTGTTCCTGTGGAGATCTGGAAAGAATTTGGGAAGGGGGACAGTGTCTAGAGGAAGGGACAGGAAACCTGTCAAGTTAGCTTCACAGAAATGGGAGCATCTCTGCAGAGAAGGCAGAGGGGAGACCTGGCGCATGGCCTTGAGAATCTTGTGGGTGGTGGTGATAAGCTGGGTGTTTTCCATCTTGAGAGGGACAAGCAGCAACAGATGGGTTTATGATGTAACTAGAAAGATTTAGATTACAGCCAAGGAATAATTTATTGGTGAAAGTTCTTCTAAGACATGCCACATTCTCATCCAAGAAAATATTTTAAATACAGCTGAATTTCATCTTCCTTGTAAGACTTTGAGGAAAAGGAATGTATAAAATGACTTCATGAGCCATGCCTTTGGTGACATCCCGGCAGAACGCTGGACCCCAGTATCTCTTCACGTCTTTAATGGTGTCTACAATTCCCTAAAAAGAGCCTCCTGTGAGAATGTGGAGACCCCAGAGTGGGAAACAACAGAAATCACTATGGAATCACAGAATGTTGGAGGTGGGAGGGGCCTTGGGTCTCCTCACAATCCTCTGGACTTCTTCCTCCACCCAACACACATTGTAGTTAGGTGTTTGTTTAACAGCTGATGTCCTCTCTAGGTTGGGAGCCAGTATGTTTGTACCCGGCCCAGTACCTGGAGCTCTAAGTAGGCAACCAACATTTGTTAAATGAACAAAGGAGGAGTCCAACTCTCTTACTTACAAATGAGGAATCTGAGCCCAAGGAATTCACACAGCTGGTTAGCAGTCAAGGCCTTTTCACCCAATCTTTGCTATATTCACCACATTTAATACATTTAATGCAGAGAGGTTAGCCCCCAATTCAACTAAGTCCTAGTCAGGAGGAAACTATTTTCTAGGTGAGGTCTAATTTATTTTAGAAGTGGAATCTTAACTTGCAGCTATCTGTCTTTGAATTTCTTACAAATTCAGGTCAAAGTACATGTGATAAGATAATATTTTAAGAATATTAACCTCTCCCCTCCTCCAAGATTTCTTTTTCTCTTTTCCCCTCCACAGACATGGTTGGTGTTTTTGTATTCATTGTTTCAGGAGGGTGCGGTGGTGTGGAGAGCAGATATTGACTTGTTTATTCAGGTATGAATACATTCCATAGATACTTATGGAGCTCTGTGCCTGACACAGATCTTGGTTCTAATGATCAAGCTGTGAATAATGAAGCCCATACTCTTTTCTGGCTTTGTGCTTCCAACATCTCTACTGAGAATCAGAGTTCAAGCATGACTGAGACACTGGGGACAGGAGCTTCAAAGAATATGGCTAGTCTTCTTCCTCCTTCCCCAGGATAGTGGTCCTACACATTTCTTCTTGCCAAGGCAACAAAGCCTAGGGTAGATCAGAAGAATCTGAGGAGGGATCTATGTGCTGGCCCTATAAGAGTCCTGCCCAAGTGGCTAAACCTTGGAAGGGATCAGCAAATCCCAGCAGACAGCAAAAGTCTCATCAAGTTTTCCAAGCCAGGAACAGAATAATCCCTGTGCCCCAGAGTAATGGATAGAAGTGACAGCTGAGATCTTGAGTCTGCAATGGGTCAGATGAGTGGGACTCTCATGGGTTAATAACCACAGACCCAATGGGAAGATGGCTATCTCAGCAGACACTCACTTGGACAATCTCTGCATTAGCACCTGTGGAGACCAGCATGTCCTCTGTCACACTTCCACATGTGTGGTGGCATATAGAACTTAGCTACAATCCCAGAGAGGGGGTATCTATAGAATTGAGATTCAGTTTTTGCCATCCACTGTTGTCAGAGCAGCAAGGCTCAAAATAAAAATTATGCTTTTGTTCACACACTGTACTAAGATTTATATTAGGTAAAAATAAGATTTCTTCCTACATATATTCTGTATTTGAACCCCATGTTGAAGACCAGCAAATCCCATTTAACAGTCCACAAGT
This sequence comes from Martes martes, assembly GCF_963455335.1. Taxonomy (NCBI): domain Eukaryota; kingdom Metazoa; phylum Chordata; class Mammalia; order Carnivora; family Mustelidae; genus Martes; species Martes martes. The sequence goes on along the minus strand of NC_137893.1, from coordinate 8,376,941 downwards.
AAAAATAAGTTTACTGAAATTTTTCCAGTTGACTCATAGCATGTATTCATATACTACTCAGCCTGTCACTGATAAGGCAGAAGGCACAGAAAGATGCATTAGTGTGCTGGCTCCACGGTAAGGAGAAGGGGAAGAACAGGCTCTTCTCCACAGCCTCTGTGACATGGCACCCTTCCAGTTTCCCTTCCACATCTGTGACCTCACCTCTTCTGCCCTTGGCTGATGTGCACTCTTCAAATGAGTTGGGAAAAGCTAGACAGCCCTGAAGATCAGCTCTAGAAACCCCCTTCGCTTCCCACACTACACATGGACTGAATGTTTGTGTCCCTCCAGAATTTGTGTGTTGAAACCCTAATCCACTGTGATGGTATCAGGAGGTAGGACCTCTGGGAGGTGATTAGGTCATGAGGGTGGAGTGCTTGTAAGAAGAGATGCCAGGGACCTTGTTCTCTCTTTCCCCTGCCATGTGAGGACACATCCAGAAAATGGCTGTCTCTAAGCCAGAAGGAGAGATCTCACCAGAACCTGACCATGCTCAAACTCCCAGCATCCAGGACTGTGAGAAATAAATGTTTGTTGTTTAAGCCACCAGTCTATGGTATTTTGTTACAACAGCCTGAACTGACTCAGATACACTCTACTCTCTGCTTTGCACTGAGAAAAGGAAGTTTTTGAGGAGACCTGAGAGCAAAGCTCTATGGGAAGGGATCGTTTGCTCAAAAATAATATCATAGGAAAGAACATCCTATCCTCATGATGCTTTCAAATCTCTGTGGAGCTGGCTTCTTCCTGTGACCTAATTCATTCCTGTTTCCAATCATTCTTTAAAAAGTATCTGAGAATCAACGTTCCATTATTTACATTGCCATTTTTCATGACTACTGGTAATACAGCAGCCAAGGAGAGCACAATTACAAATACATTAAATTTTGTTTGGATTAAATTTTCTTCCAAGGCCCTGCACTTTGATACCCTACAGGCAAAAAAATTTTGGAAACCTTGTGCCAATTTAAATTTACTTGTTGGGAGCTATTCTCAAATGAAATATAGAATGTTTTGACTTCTAAGTATTGCTGAAAATATCTTTTTGGTCTCTGAGTAGATAGATGTGCATTCCTCGCTGAGTATTCATGTGGATGTCTTTTGGAAATAAACCATTTAATTCAATTTGATTCAATCTGATTTGATTCTGTTTCAATGTAGTTCAGTTCCATCACATTCAAAAGTATGTATTAGCACCTACATTTATATATAGAAATTTGTTAGGAATTTCTATCACAGTCCTTAAGTTTGAAAACTCATCATCTAATTCGGAAAAGGAGACAATTTTAAGATAATTTATAAGCCAGAGAATGGTTCTTAGCGAGGCTGTGATGACATAGACAATCATACCACACTTCCCTCCCATGTCCATGGCAGACATTACTAATCATTGCTGCATTTTTCTCCATAGTCAATGGTATCCAGGATCTTTCTCTGTTAGTCACTACCAATCAATCAGTATTGGTATGTTAACTAAACCTTTATCCATTCCTGGAATAAATTATATAAAAGCTCAGATAGATTCCAAATTGGAGAATTTCTTCTGGGTCTGGGCTTGCAGACTTTGTGCTTAAGAAAATAAAGTAGCTTGGTAATTACCAGGATTTGTTGGTTGAGTATGAATTAAAACAACATGAATCTTGACTGAATTTTTTCCAGTTGACTCATAGCATAGATTCATACACTACTGAAAAGAAGCATTTGAGAGCTTAATCAGAGAGTTTTGAAATCTGAAATTGAGATTGAAATTTCAAAATCTAAAAAGTGTATTGAGACTCAGAAGAGTAAGATTCCACTGTGCTTTGCAACTAATGGATTGTATAATCATAGGCAATTCTCAACCCTTCTGTACATTTGAGCTTCACAATGGGGGTTAGGGAGTACAATATTTTTTAATAATTTTTTTTATTTTTTAATAAACATATAATGTATTATTAGCCCCAGGGGTACAGGTCTGTGAATCGCCAGGTTTACACACTTCACAGCACTCACCATAGCACATACCCTCCCCAATGTCCATAACCCCACCACCTTCTCCCTACCCCCCTCCCCCCGGCAACCCTCAGTTTGTTTTGTGAGATTAAGAGTCTCTGATGGTTTGTCTCCCTCCTAATCCCATCTTCTTTCATTTATTCTTTTCCTACCCCCAAACCCCCCATGTTGCATCTCCACTTCCTCATATCAAGGAGATCATATGATGGTTGTTTTTCTCCGATTGACTTATTTCGCTAAGCATAATACCTTCTAGTTCCATCCACGTCATCGCAAATAGCAAGATTTCATTTCTTTTGATGGCTGCATAGTATTCCATTGTGTATGTATACCACATCTTCTTTATCCATTCATCTGTTGATGGACATCTAGGTTCTTTCCATAGTTTGGCTATTGTGGACATTGCTACTATAAACATTCGGGTGCATGTGCCCCTTCAGATCACTACGTTTGTATCTTTAGGGTAAATACCCAGTAGTGTGATTTCTGGGTCATAGGGTAGCTCTATTTTCAACTTTTTGAGGAACCTCCATGCTGTTTTCCAGAGTGGTTGCACCAGCTTGCATTCCCACCAACAGTGTAGGAGGGCTCCCCTTTCTCCACAAGGGAGTACAATATTTTTAAAGCTATTTTTCAAAGGGATCTGAATTCAGCACCTAATACAAACAACAAATAAAAATGCAATGTTTCTTGTTGAAGTTGGGCCCTGACTCCCGTTAGCTTCCCCTCACCTCCAGCTCTGTCTTCTGGAGGCCCCTGGAATATCTGCAAGGTACCTCAGCAATTTGAAGAACACATTTTGAAAACTTTAGTCAAGAGGTTCTTTGGCTATTATTCCAGCTCTACACATGTGAAGGAATCTAAATCAGCTAGATGTGATTCATACAGTTGTACTGGGAACTGACAAAAATAACAAAACCTGGAAACTGTTTATCTTGGGAGAAAATTTGAGCAGATGGAGCACATAGTCAGCCCTTAGCGCTGTTCAGGGCCATTTGCTTAGTCACACTCTCACGAAGTCCTGGTTTTGGACCTTCTGTTTTCATATTACTTTGCTCCCACTACCCTGTGACAGTGTGAGATCACCTCTGTGTAGATAAAATGAGAAGAACGAGTAAACTTCTAGTGGACTTGGAGGCCAGATTGTTAACTTCAGTCTATTTTTAGTATTTTGACATTTTCTTCTTGACACTGGTTCAGTAATACAGTAAAAGACTTTCCAAGGGCCATATTTATCATAAAGCCATAAAACAGACTTACTGGATCCTGCACTTCATTGAACCATTAAGGCTAGAGCTAGAGCCTCTGAAACTTAGTGTTTGACCACCTTCTTTAAATCTGGTGCATGTAAGAGTAAAACAAAAAAATAAGTATAAAGAGAAGCAGAATCTTTTTCTGTAATGGTAGCAAAACAGGTGTCTGGTAATCAGGTTCTTGCCTTCTAGGGTCTAGAGCTGCTTAGGCCTTGGCCTGGCTGGGGGAGTGCTGGAGAGCCTTTACAGGTGTCTTACATTGTACTATTTATGGAATCAGTCCTGCCAGGTTGAACTTGGAATCACACAAGGAAAAAAAGACAAATCATTTAACAAAATCCTGCTTTTTGACTGCTCACTCATAAATATCTAAAGAGGACCCGGACACCCTTTCTGGGGTAAACTTTCACAGTATATTTTTCAGGCACTAGGGTTCTTAAAAAACAAAACAAAACAAAACAAAACAAAACACTGGTTCTCTTACACAGGCTCCTGGGCCTCACACAGATACTCAAAAGCAACAAAAAGAACAAAAGGATTGGGGTGCCTGGGTGGCTCAGTGGGTTAAAGCCTCTGCCGTCGGCCCAGGTCATGATCCCAGGGTCCTGGGATTGAGCCCCATATCAGGCTCTCTACTCAGCGGGGAGCCTGCTTCCTCCTCTCTCTGCCTGCCTCTCTGCCTACTTGTGATCTCTGTCTGTCAAATAAATAAATAAAATAAAATAAAATAAAATAAAAAGAACAAAAGGATAAATAAGCTTGGCCAGCATCCATCAGGACTGGAAGCCAACGTCAGTAATGCTCTCTCAAGCTAGAGGTGATGAACATTAAAACTGTTTCTTTAAATGGGAATTGTCTCTAAAAGGGAAAGAGTCAAAGAGGATCAGAATATGTTGGGCTCTTCACTTAGGAAGAGGGCTCTTGGAGCTGGAGGATGTATCAGGCTTATTCTAAACTGCATTTGCTTTGTCCGTTCTCCACACTGAAGTGTTTCCAGCTCTCAGGTACCGTGTGTCACCTTGTCAATGGGCTGAGCCTTCATTGGTCATGGCCCTGCCTCCTAGAAGGGCTGCACAGACTAAGGCAGTTCCCAAGCACACTTTTAGGAAATACCCTCTCTGGGCCCACCTCAAACCTTCCTAATTGGAATTGCTGAAGGTAGCTCCTGTAAAAAAGTATGTTTTCTAAGCTGACTATGTTGTTCTGACACTTGGTCTAGTGAGCTCCTACCTGTCCTCAGAGTGTAGCTTCAGCATTCAGCATTGCTTCCTCAGGGAAGCCTTCGCTGACCTCGAGGTAGAATTGGCTGTGGTGTTGCCTATACCTTTATTTGCATGGTTATTTGTTATTATCTGTCTTTTCCACTCATCCAAAAGTCTAGGAGAGCAGGGGCGATGTCATCCTCACTCACCACAGCATGCCAGTAGGGGCTCAGCACCAAGCATGCCACAGTTATTGAATAAATGTCTGTTGAATGAACATATAAGTGAATGGGTAGATGGAGTGATGGATAAATGAATGGCCAAAGAAATGAGAAGCCAAGTGTGGAGAATGCTCTTGGGGGTGAAAGTCCCATTTATGGATAGCTTTCCTGATCTGTTGATGCCATACTCTGTCTTGTGGGATGTATGTTGCTGTGATGATTAGGGAAGGAGATAAGCATTATGAGTGGACGTTGCAAGGTGGAGAAAGGTACAACCTATGTAAACTTTTGTCAAGGTGACACCTCTGAGTAGGCATCACTTGTCACTTTACGGCTCAGTAGGGGCCACAGATGTCCACTGGAAACCAATATCGCCTAGGCTGAGAGCCTGGGTCATTGTCTGTCTTCCAGTAGCCTGGACCTCAAAGGAGAACAGTTAGTGCGGAGTTTCTGTGGTGGTAATCTTATAATGTGGCAATAGTCAGTTAGGTCAGTTAGTCACCTGTTCTGATTAGGTAGTACTTACTAAATTCTGTCATGGGCAATGTTCACATAGCACCATGGTAGTCAGATACTGAAAATATCAGTCAGTCTGGTTATTTTATGTGGTACAGAACCTCCAGCTCAATTGTTACACACAACCAGGTACTACTTTTCAGTCGTCTCTCCTTAGTGTGATATACCCAGGGCCAGTAGAGGTCTGGGTCAAACCTGTGGGCAGGAGTCCAGGGTTCAACGATCGTGACCCATCTCAGAGGTCAGCTCATATTTGGAGTCAGCCAATACTACACACCACAGGTGCTAAGCACCTGCAGTTAATCCTCACCCCAGTTACAGAATAAGCAGAGCCGTCATTACCTATAGCTGAGATTGGGCGATAGCTCCAGATAACAGCAGCAGCAGAAAGTAGTAGAAAAGTAGTAGAAATTTTTTGAGTGTTCAAACTGTATGAGCATATATTGTTCCACTTGATTCTCAAAATTCAACAAATACTGACTGAATGCCACCGTAGAGCATGGATTATGCTAAGTGCAAGGGTTTAAAGATAAATAATGTGCGCCTGGGTGGCTCAGTGGGTTAAAGCCTCTGCCTTCGGCTCAGGTCATGATCTCAGGGTGCTGGGATCGAGCCCCGCATCGGGCTCTCTGCTCAGCAGGGAGCCTGCTTCCTCCCTTCTCTCTCTCTGCCTGCCTCTCTGCCTACTTGTGATCTGTCTGTCAAATAAATAAATACAATCTTTAAAAAAAATTAAAAAAATAAAGTTAAATAAAATGTCATCACCTCCTGACCTTGAAGTCTAGCACAGTGATTCTCAACTGGGGTGATTTTGCCTCCCGAGGGACATTTGTCTGGCAACGGTTTTGGTTGTCACTACTAGGGGAGGGGGTTCTAGTAGCATCTACAGGGAGCAACGATGTTAAATATTCCACAATAGGGGCACCTGGGTGGCTCAGTCGGTTAGGTGTCTGACTGTTAGTTTCGGCTCAGGTCATGGTCTCAGGGTTGTGAGATCAAGTCCATGTCAAGTTCCACATGGGTGTGGAACCTGCTTAAGAGTCTCTGTCTCCTTCTGTCCCTGGCCCCACCCCCAACTCTGCTCCATCTCTCTCTCTCAAAAAAAAAAAAAAAAAAGGAATCTCATGATACATAGGATAGCCCCCACAGCAAATAATTTTGGCCCACGATGTCAGTAGTAGAGAGACTGAGAACCCCTGGTTGGGAAAGTGGAATGCACAAGCAGAGTTATATGGGGTTAGGTGTGCGACTGCGACTGCGACTGCGACAGGACTGCACAGGATCAAGGAGACTCAGGAGCCAGGACGGTCACATCTACTCTATGGAATGGGATGGGAGGGGCTCAAGGAAGACTTCCGGAAAAGGTAGGTCTTGAAAGACAGCAGGCATTACCTCAGCAGGTGGAGTGCAAGGGGAGGCAGCTGTACAAGCCAAGGCCAGGGGCGAGGAATACCATGGCCTCTTGGGACCTGGGAGATTGTCCAGCCTTTGGCGTTAGGTTCCATTCAGTCACAAAAAGTACTTTTTGAGGTGTCCACACAACCAGATAATTACACCTCAGTTTTGCCCTTTACAAGCTCATATTGTATAAGACCAGTCATATGTCTAAGTTGAAATAATTTTTTTTAAAAATTTTTATTAACATATAATGCATGATTTGCCCCAGGGGTACAGGTCTGTGAAGCATCAGGCTTACACATGAAATAAATTTTTTTGCCAAGTTTTTTTTTTTTCGTACATTAAATGAGAAAACATTGTAATTTAAAGAAATCCCCATGATCAATTCTGGAGTGGGTTCTAGCCACTCACTATTGTTTGATCCACTTTGAAGGGTTAAGGTCAAGACAATGAAGTTGACTTTCCCTCTTGAGAACTCTGAGTTTTCATCTGTGAAGTGCAGAAATGTGAAGTAAGTGCACAGGAAACTTCCTTTGCCAAAGAGGGTATAATGCAATCAAAAACCTATAAAGTATTTTTGGAATTTGCTAGAACTTCTTGCATTTTTACCTAGGGCTATTGCTTTGCTAACACTTTCTCCCTTCAGTTCTATCCCATGGGATTTGTCGGCTGGCACAAGCCAGCCCTCCCTGCTGGAGATTCATTTATGAACAAAGACTAGAAAGACGGTTTATGGAAATGCTGCTTTGTATAGTCAGACCTTAACTGTACTCCCATATACTAAAGAAACAGAAATGAGATGTCAGGATAAAAGGAGGTCAGCATCTGAGAATGCAAGAAAAAATGTAATTAATGAGTCCCTGAGCAAGAGGTGGGTTACATAAAACTCTGGTTGATGTGGCCAACAGACTTTTCTGGAACTCTGGAATTCAAACCCTCTTCTTATGGCATAGGATAGGGTTACAGGAACATAATGTGCTGGGTAATTGATCAAACCATTAAAAATAACAGCATAAAAGTTTAGAGCTTTGACAGGCTTGATTCTTTTCAGAAGGAAGCCGGGCTCGGCTCGCAAAAGTGCTGATGTGTGTCTTTGCAAAGTTCTATAAAATTGTGGTGAGAAAAGGGAAATTTATATTGGCATTCCTCCACTCGTCAGCTGAATTTCCATCGCCCTGTTCACTAGCTGGTCTCACTGGCTGCTGGCTGACTGTGACACGGGGAAGGAAAGCCCAGAGCTCATGTTCAAAGGCAGGAGGCTGCACCTCAGCCGATGGCTGGGAAATTAACCAGAGGAGAACATCGGGGGAGGGGGGCCAGGAAGGGCAAAGAAGCAGGTAGGATACTGGGGATAGGAAGGGTGGGGACAGTTTCTAAAGGAAAGATGGCCCTTAATCACTGAGTGAACTTTCCAGCAGCAGAGATTAGGGATGGTTTTGTGAGCAGAAGCTGCCTCCTGCCTGGTCAGATAGCAAGGAAGAACACAAATGTACCCAGTGGCTTTCATGTATACAAGAATGTCATCTCTGTGCTGCAGGGAGCCTGAAGGGATTCATCAAGCAGCACTCCCGGGGGCCTCTTGGAGAAGACAAAACACAGTGCCCTGTGTTTTCTTGTCCACAGGCATGCTGCAGCTGAGTTGTGCTGGTTCCTGGTGCCCTGTTGGAACCATGAGATTAGGGGACATTTAATGTATAATAGGAAGACACTGTCCCATGATCTGGAGGAGTGGTGGGGTGGCTTTGGTTTGCATGCAACCCCTCTTCTCGTTGATTTCTTGTTCAGACCAGGCTACATCCACATCTCCCTTCCTTCTATTTGACCCAGTCCGCCAAATGCTGCACTCAAGTTGCTGGACGGACAATGCAGAGATGGGTGGGGACAGCCCTCCTCTGATGCCCCAGTTATTTGTTCCCACTGGGATGGCTGAGCAGGTCCAAGGTGCAGAGATGGAGGCCGTGGTATCTGCTGTAAGCATGCCTGCCTGTGCCCAGGCCAGTCTATATGCAGTCTTGTGGGGGCTGTAAGCCCTCTCTTCATGAACACAGCCAGCAGAGGATGATGTAAATCATTCCGGAAGTGGGAAGCCACGGAAGAGCAGCAACCAGAGATGGACCCGGAAGCTGTGTGCTTGAAAGCAGGCAGAGATGATAAATTCTACAAACAGAATAAAAGCACAGGAGAGGCTAGAGTCCTGTGCATTCTTGGTCTCCCTGACATGCCACACTGAGGCTCTGAGAGGGGGTGGGAAGCTGTCCTGTCAAGACTCACCTCGTTTGGAAAAAGTGGCTTAGTTGGAAAAACCCCTGCAACTAGGCAAGAGATGAAGGTTCTAATCCCAGCTCTGCCACTAAACACGCTGTGTGGTCCCCGGGAAGTCTGCCACCCTCTCTGGGCCTTAAGGTTTCTCAATGTTCTGAAATGTTGTGGGTTTAGAAGAAGACTGGATGGAATCGTACAGCTACGAACTGGCATAGCATAAAAAAGACCCTGGCCCCATAGAAACTTCCTCCACCTTGGGAACAACTGCCAGAGCCCAGCGCTTGCTTCCCTGCCAGTTCTCATGTCCACAGAACTCATCTGCCCATGAGCCTCCTGCACCCGGCATCATTGGGCCATAGAAGGGGATGGAGTTAAGTGGTAGTGTTGGGGTGCCCCTGTTTCAGAGCGGCTTTCCAGCAGCACAGGGCTCGTGGGGCCAAGGCAGCAAGAAGGCAGAGTCATGCTGACATAGTTCAGGACAGAAATGTCAAAAGCAGGCTTGCAATTTCCTGACAGCTCTGAGTTGCTTCCTCCCTGATGCTCCCCAGAGAGATAAGACAGAGCAGGTGACAGTACCAGTGGGGTCACAGGCATAGGTTTGCCGTGCCAAACAGAGCATCCTAGGCTTTTGTGACCTGTGGCAAAAGAGACTCCTATTCCATTCCTAATCTAGTGACAGTGATTTTTTACTCCCTCCTCCCCAGGCCAAGAGGACCCCGGTGCCCTCCAAAGGCAGCTATGGGAGCAGGCAACTGTGAGACAGTTGACCACTCTTTAGGGACAGTGCCGTTGTGTTCAGCCTCCCGGCCTTTGCTGATGTGGCCTTTGCAGGCATGTCTCTGGTGAGCTTGGCAGCTCTCCTATGGCAGGGCAGGGGATCCCTGCCACAGGGTGTGTGGCTCCCATGCAGTCCTGTAGCATGTGGGCATGGGCACCCCACCCTTCCTGCTCTGGCTGTGCTCAGGAGCTGGGGTCCAAGTGCCAGTCTGTCATGGCCATGACCCCACGTCTCCTGCTCCAGCAGAACTCAGCTGGCTCAGGATGCTCCTCTTCCCAAGGCAGGTGGTGCTGCGCTAGGCATCCTCCCTGCTTGCTGCCTCCCTCTTCTCTGCCTAACTTCCCTTTAGTCTGCTCTCACCCCTTCCATTCTGGATTCTCTTCGTTCTTCCCCCAGTCATCTACAACTTCCTCCTCACTCCTCGCAAATAATGCCCAGAGAGAAAACATATTTACATATTTTTCTCCCCAACAGACCTTCTTCATTGTGCTCCCAAAGAGATCATGTCTATGAGAGGCCATTTAACACGCACTGACAGTCCCTACAGCCTGAGAACTCACCCCGACACCAGGTCAGGGTGCTGTCTGGGTGAAGGGGCCCAATGCCACTCCGGGGGCCTCTTCGGTCTCAGAGGAAGTGGTACAAATGACCCGGCCATGTGCATAGCTTTAACACCAAATGGACACAGGTAGCCCTGGCTCTTGTCCTGGGCTCTGCAGAAAGGTTCCTTACCTGTGCACAGTCTAGAGCAATTTAATGCAAACCAGCTATTTTATTAAGACCCACAAAACATACCAACAAAAAAAGTGTGCTGTGACTTTTTCATAATTACGTATGTTCAGACCTTTGAAAAATGTGCTTTATGTAAAATATGTTTTCTTACTGAAATACAAGTTATTGACATGTAAAAAGCGAAACAAATGTCCTAGCTTTTAAAAAAGCATTTAGGGACGTCTGGGTAGGTCGGTCAGTTAAGCTCCTGCTTTTGGCTCTGGTCATGATCCCAGGGTCTTAGGCCTGAGTCCCGCATCAAGGACTGCTTCCCCACTTGTGCTCTTTCTCTCGGTCTCTCTGACCAATAAGTAAATAAGATCTTTTAAAAATATATAAATAAATAATTAAAAAGCGTTTAAATAATTGGCAAAGCTTATCTCATAAAAGCAATTCACACATACAACTATGTTACGGCACCACCCGTAAATGGACCTAGCTTTGTCTAGACGAACACAAACTTGGAACAGCTCATATTTGGAACAAATGGATTCCTTCTAGAACCATAATCTCCATTCATATTTTGTCTGGAAACCAAACTGCCTAAAGAACTAGGATTCCCTTGCTATCTTTGATTCAAGAGAATGCTTTTAGGACTCTCAGGGCAAGGTCAACGAAGATAATCTGTTATCAAAGATGGAAGCGTGCACCTCTAGAAATCTTTTTTTTTTTAGAGCTAACCTAAGTAAGTCGACCACTGATTACAGAAATGGCAGCTAAGTGAACCCCAGAGGCTTCATTTCCTCCTGGAGTTAACCTTGTAGGATCATCAATATTGCATCAAATGGACTGGTAATCCCCAAACTACAGGCAAAGTGCGAGGAGTTCACGAAGCCATGTGGACAAAACATGTTTTAAATGCATGTAGATGCTATTAGAATTAGCAGACTATAAATTAGCCTAAGAGTATTGCATTCTAACGTTCCCCATTTCTGACTCAGTGGGTACTAACAATACATCTGGGCACAGCAATGGTTCTCTGAATTGCAATTTTAAGTTGTAAAGTTGGGAATCACGTGAGTAAAGCTTTTCCTTAGGTCTTCAGATTACCCATTTTAGGTCTTTATTGCTAATTTCAGAACTTTTATTGTCTTTCATCTGGCATCATTCACCGTGAGGGAACTTCAGGTTACCTCCGGAATATTCCAAGAAATGAGTACTGAGCTTGTAACTCTTCATTCCACTAAATGAGCTGAATTATTAGACATGACTCTGGCCCAAAGTTCAGCGTGACTTGCTGGGGAGCTGCTTCTGCTGAGAGCCTTAGGGGATGGCATTACGATTGGTCTTGATAAGGTTGTCACTTGTGGATGGAACCACTTCTACAAAGTCAAAGCAGGATGGAGGAAACAAAGTGTGAGCTGAGCCATGGCAAAGTGAGTCTGGCTTTGTTTCAGAAGAGCCCAGCAGAGAGCAGTTCAGGGAACCTCTTTCCAAAACTCTGTTCCATATCCATCCAGGTCTGGCTCTACAGATGTCCAGTCCTAGATGCATTTTGTGGGGCAGGGAAGGAATGTTGTCTTGGATGTTGATAAACAACAGGACAACAGGAAGTGGTTTGCCTCTCAGAAGAAGACCTCCCTGAGGCCCAACCCACTGTTTGATCTTTTCTCTTCTGTCTGGATTTGGAAGGAATGATCCAGAGTCGGGTGGTATGAGAATCATGCCTTGCAGAAGGCTGAGCTGGAGGATGGCTGGGACTTGGTGCCTCGTTAAATCAAACAAATGTTCTGAGCAGTTAGAACACCCTTAGAGACACTATGTTTACACGTCTAACTTCTAACAACAAAGGAAATTGGAGTGAGTTTGATTGGAGGTCTGGGCCTCACTGCCAGCCACATGCTCAGGCCTTGTCTGACAACTGAGTCATTGGTTTTCTGTTTCCTGTCACTTCTCCCAACGCACACCCTCCTTGTTTCCAATTTCCTGGGTTCCTTCTTCCACTGTCTTCCTAATGGCAGACCATTTACTCCCACCGCAAGTTTCCTTCTGGCCTCTGTGAGGTCTGCTGAGTGTCTGTAACCTGACTCCTCCCTAGTTTGTCTCTGAGAAGGACATTGCTACCTTCTGCAGCAGAAAGGGCTGGCCACTGGGGTCCTTAAAAAATCATGAAACATTCTTACTCCTCTTTAACAGAACTAGGAAAGAACCTGCAACAAACCTAGTTTTTCGTATTCCTGCAGAGAGATTTAATATCCCATTTTTTTCCCACATGGAGACAATCCTTAAATATTAAAAAAAAAATTGCCAATAGTTATGTCCTCTCACTTGAGAATTACAGAATGGATTTTGTTCTGTTGTGAGGTGTGACAGCAGCTCTACCTGAAGCAGATTTTCTCCTGATTATAAGGGGAAACAGATACGTTCTGAATTGATCCACGTGCTTGCTAAATACCCTTGAGGGTTTTTTTTTTTTTATAATTTTGTCTGTTGGAGTTTGTAAAAAATATATATATAATTTATTTTTCTATGATTTTAGAACTTCTTTATGTTTCACAGAAAAGGGAAATCACAGAGGGTATAAAGTCTGAGATGAAAATAGCCAATAACTAAGTGGTCAAATACAATTTATAAACACTTTGGACTTGCTTCAAAAATAATAGCACACTGTTCTTCAAAACTGAGTAGTGGGGAGCTCATCAAACTCCTCCCAGGTTCAACCTCTGCCCTCTGGGCTCAGGCTCTGCTCACCCCAGAGTGAAGGGCTCTTCCTGGCGTGGTGACTTCCACCTCCAACAAGATGAGGAAACAAGGACAGACTTGCCCTCCCACCTCAAACAAGGGAAGAACTTAAAAATATATAGAACAATTGCTTTCAAGGCACTGAGCGTTGGGCAGTGAAAGACAGTGGTCCTCGAGAAACAGGGGAAAATGAGTCGAGGCCTGGGATTGCCTGGTGTGTGGCCCCGAGAGAGTCTTCAGGATGTAGGGCACGGAGGGGAACCTCGGTGGGGCCTGGAGGACTGCCTGAGTAAAGAGGTGGGAGCTGAAGTCCAGAGAGGTCAAGGTCACGGGAGCTTCTGGTGCACAGTGCCAGAGAGGAGAGGACTTCCCAGGGAGAGAAGCCCAGCCACCCTGAGTCTGCTTGAATGTTCCACAGAGAACCGGTCAGCTTGTGCACACGATGAACCACAAGACGCGGGATGAGGAAGATCAACACAGGTTAGAGGAAAGAGCAGCTGGGACTGACCCAGGACGAGCAGGGGTGCTGTTTCCCCAGCCAGACTGGAAATGTTCGTCGTGCTGTGGCAGCGGGGAGAATCCTCAGGAGGGTCTTGCCTCCATGAAAAGGCAAAGGCTGTCAGAACAGACAAAATAGCAAGGCCAAATTCCCTGCTGTCTACAAGAAACACAGTTTAAATATAAAAACACCAATACATTGTAAGTAAAAGCCTAAAAGAAAACAGGCCAGGTTCACACTAATCAGAAGAAAACTGGAGTGGTTGTATTAATATCAAACAAAGTCCATCTTAGAAGAAAAAATAGCAGAGATAAGAGGGCAATTTCATAACAGTAAAGTCTCCCATGACCATGAGGTTATAAAATCTTCAATATTTATGCTCTTAATAACAGAGCTTCAGAGTACGCGAGGTTAGAGCTAGAACCCGGGACCCAGAGTAGACTGGCCCTTCCCCACAGAAGAGTAGTGGGAAATAACAAAGAAAGAACATCTAGTTCGGGGTACCTGGGTGGCGCCGTCGGTTGAGCCTCCTCTTCTTGGTTCTGGCTCAGGTCATGATCTCAGGGTCATGAGATCGAGCCCCACATCAGGCTCCTCGCTGGATGCAGAGTCTGCTTGAGATTCTCTCTCCCTCTGACCCTCCCACTCATGCTCCTTCTCTAAAATAAGTAAGTAAATCTTAAAAAAAGAAAAAAAGGAAGGAAGGAAGGGAGGGAGCGAGGAAAAAAAGAAATAACATCCAATTTGACTGTGGAAACAGTTGTGGAACCCCTTTCAGCTCAGAATTAAGGGTGTAATAAAACCAAATCTTCACCGGCCCTACTTTGCTAATTCTTCTTTCTTTTATCCCCAAAAGAGGTAAAGAGTTTGCTCTCCCACCTCAAGCATTGTTGCTCACCTGACACTTCTTTTTGGCTGCTAGCCCCTGAGATGGTGATTAGGGAGTTGCAGTCACTAATACATAATAAAAAACCTAACTAAGGTTATCCCTGTTTGGGGATAACTTTGACTTTGATTCTCCTAGGAGGCTTCCCCATAGGTGTGCTTTCACAGAGTGAGAGTCCCACTTGGGGCCTTTGCTCGCAGACATCCTGGGGCCTGGGGACACGCATGCCCACGGGCACGGCTGGCTAGGCCACTCAGGGGCTCTGCTCTTGGGCAAAGTTTGCAGTCTCTCCATGTCTGGCCTTCCTCTTCTCAAGTGGGGACAACACTAGTCCCTGCCGTGTGGGTTGTTTCAAGAATTGAGTTAGTATTTACAAAGCCCTTAGCCGAGTGCTGGCGTACAGTATGCCCCACAGAGGTGTTTGTCCAGTGCAGCATGTAATTTTTAGCAGCTGCCTTGAAGTAAACACACAGGCAAATCTTTCGTGTTAGCTAAATGGCTCCAGGACCCTTCTTCGGGTATTGCTTCTCTTCTCAAGGGCCAGGAAGCTGGTGTGTCCTATGAGAGCTGCCCCCACAGCAGCAAAGCCAAGAGCCTGCCAGCTTCAGGAGGGCCTGGCACTGGGCTGTTCCAGGGGCCTCCATTCCATTTCCAGAGAGAAGAGTCTCTTAACAAATCAACGCCCCATCTTCATCCTGATGATGAAACCTTTAACCAGGGGTGTCGAACAGACTGTGACAATGTTTACAAAGTTCCTTAATTTGGAAATCTGTTGAGGCAATGGGCAAAATACAGGACATAAGGGGAAACATCACCGTTCTTTACTCTCACTTGCTATCCCCACAGTTTCCCCCACTTCTTGACACACCCTGGGGATGTTGTTTTCAGGGACAGCAGCTCCCTCGGAGTGGCGGTAAAGATAAGGATATGTGTGGGGTTCAGAGAGGCAGCAAAGAGAATGGGGCAGGAGCATTTTGAACTTCCCATATTTAGACATCACCTTAAAACAAGGCAAAACATTTCAGAACACTAGAAAAAGAAAAGCTTTTTGGCATGGTAAAAGTCCAGAAACGTTCTGAAAGTTCCATGTAGCTGGCCCCGCAACGGGCTGGGCACGTAAGAAGAACAGATTGTCTACAGGTGTGTCTTCAGGGCTCCCCTACCCCCGACCCCTCTGGGGCACCGGCTACCTGGCAGCCTCTCCTGAGACGCTCTGGGTCCAGGGGTCTGCCCTCACCCACCACCGGTCCCTTAAGACAAGTGTGATGGGAACAGATAAACGACCTTCCTGCCAACTGCAGGACACACGGAGTTTCTGTTCAAACAATAGAAAAACATGTTTTGGTTGGGGGTGAACCTCAAAGCAATAGGCTTTGGCTCCAGCTCTTGCTGGTCTGACAGGGGTTTGGTCAATGTGACCACCCTTCTGTGGGTGCTGCTCTAAGCCAAGAAACACGTGTCCCAGTTCCAGCTTCCAACACAAACTTCCTTAGCTTCGTCTTCGCCCGGACGAGCATTCTTGCCTCTGCAGTTGCTGGCCCTGCCGTCCCGGGGCTTCTCCTCCAGCAAAATGACTCGGAGAAGACAACAGTCCACTGCTTTCTGACTTACGGTTAAGTCACGGTCTTGGTGTCCCTACCACAGGGCTGGGGACCACCTTGTTAGCTTCTTACCCATAAAACACGGTCCATGTCTATGGTAGCCAGCCTCGGCCACTGTTGCTGGCCTGGGGGCTTTCTCTAGGATCCACGCAGATGCTTTGAACCCCTTCTCACCCCATGGGGCTCCTGAAGTGGTAGGTTCCTCCTGAGAACTGGCAAAAATCAGTTTACTGGAAAGGAGAGGAGGATCCATGGACACTGAATGTTTGTTTTAGGATGATGATGTCAAATATATTGCCTCGCTCTGTGCAGCAAAACAACTTTAAACTGACTTTTATTAGTACTGTACTAGAAAAAAAAATAGATTGAAATGAGATGGATATTTTTAACGGACCCTGCTTCATCTCTTACCAAAAATATAATAATATCCGGAAACAAAGAAGGGCACTGCTTCATGGGAGAAATGAATTCTCCTTAGGTACCATGTGATTACTACTTATGAGGCGCAAATGACATTGTACACAGTATAAACCATATTTACTTTTGCCTTTTCTCATTCAATCCTTGTAATTATTCTATAAAGTTGAAAAAGCAGATACAATTATCTTTACCTTATAAAGGTAACTTGTCAGAAGCCACATGATGATGTGATGTGAGGGCCAAACAAAGAATGTGGTTCTTCTTGGTCCTGGTCCAGTTTTGGATCCCTGTGGGGCCGCACAGGTCTCCCCTCCGCCCTGGATCCAGCCCACCCATGCCCAGCGTGATGCTGGAGGTTCTTGATCTTCTTTGCTCTCATCCCACACTCTCGGGGGAGGCAGCCTTTTAGCAAAATACTAAATAACAGGACTGCACCTTGACCAAGGTTTGGAATGATACTATAAAGATCAAATTCTTGGAGGGGATCTGCGTCTCCCCGTAATGCCTGCCCTGTGCCAGGATTCTGTGCAAACCAGGGGATGGAACCGTGTGTCACAGGGTCCCGAAGTTTTGGAGCCAGCCAGGCTGATGTGGGGTGGGGAAAGGAGGCCACATACAGATGGGGTCCAGCAGTCAGCCAGGTGAGAAGAGGGGGTGCTGCTGGAATCTGAAGGGGCCACCAATCAAATGAGAGAACTCCAGAATTTGGCAGTTCCTGAAGGTGTCTTCATCAGCAGAACGCTCCCCCCGAGACAATGCTGGCGTGGAACCCTCCGTCTAAGTCAGCTACCAGGAGAGCTGCCTCTGGCCAAGCAGGGGAGGAAGGTGAAAACACCCCGCTCTTAGTCCTTGGGGTCCCAGAGGCCTCTCCCGAGCCAGGGGGCGCCGTTTGAAAATCAATGATCTAACCCGACTCCCTGCTTTAAAGATCTGAAAGCCAGGATTGGAGCCACTAAGAGACCTGCCAAAGGCTATTTACGTGACAAAGCCAGAGCTGTGTCCTGAACCCAGGCTTTAGGCAGAGAAACTAAAAATGCTTGGACTCCGGTCCTGCAGGGCCTGGAGCTGACTCCAGGCCACACTACTTACTAGTTGCTTGACTTTGGACAAGATCCTTACCCCCTTCTTACCTCAGTTTACCCACTGGTAAGATGCAGGTGACGCTAGCCACACACTGCCCCAGACAGTTGCGGGAGTCGTGGACAAGTTAGCGCGTAAGGCACCGAGAGCAGCACCTGGCAGGGACTAAGCATCACCTCGGCATTCACTATCGCTACACGGAGTCCTTTTCCTGAGTCGGAAGCTTGGTGACGGCAACTTCTTATGAGGTGATTCTCCCTCACGGTGCACACCATGGCCTCTTCGCGGCCTTCCCGGATGATGCAGGTAGAATTAATTGCATTTCCTCTCCATATTCCCGTCCATGCTGTTCTAGGACAAGCCACCCCAAAACTTAGGGCTCAGCATCTCCGTGTCCGCCATCCTGTGCTTCAGGAACTGGATGGGACTTCAAAGTGAGGCTTCATCACCCCTCGCCTGGTGTCAGTAGGGTGGCTCAGCTCCCACCACGCAGTGTGTCTCCCTGTATCTCTTGCCATTCAGCGATCGCACTGAGGATCCAACAGGGCAGCTGGCTTCCAAGGGGGCACAACCAAAGTGGGGAGGCCGCTGGACCTGCGGGCTCTGAGGTGGCAGCCTGGTGGTGAAAAAAGCCTCCACACAGCCTCAGTTCAGGGAAGGAAAACCGGTTCTCCCTCTGGATGGAAGGGGCGGCTCGTGGACCCAGGGGTGGGGCGTTCTTGGCACGCGTTGGAAATGGCACCCACTCTGCAGACAATTTACCGACGTGTTCCCTTAGCAATTTTATGACACTTTTCACAGTTGTTAATTTTGCACTCCTCTGGGTGCCTCGTGCTCTGTGTATCTGTGTCATAATTAAGCCATAGTTAAGACTTTGAAAACATTTACTTTGTTTTTTTCAAATTTTAATACATATACTTCTCTCTGTGTGTTAGCTTTTGGATACTGCACACAGGAAAACAGCAGTTCTGAAAGGATTTCATAAGAAAAAGTGTGTTTCATGCAAACTGCAGACAAAGGAGGTTTGACTGGAGGATGTGTGGGAATCAGGACTTTGGGGAAGGGAAATTCAAACCTTGAAAAAGGATGAGATGGGCTTTATATATATGTACATGTTAAAAACTGAAGTTTCAAAAAAGTGTGTGATTTTTAAAGCAAAGCAAAGTTTAGCCATGAAAGAAATCCTTCTAACATCTCTTCGGGGATCTGTACTTCAGCCTCAAGGCACATTCTTGCCTCAAACCTTGGTAAATAGATTCTTCTCGACACAGAAAGCTGTAAAGCAGATCCTGGGTTGGCATAACGAAGACTTGTTTTTATCTTTGCATCCAAGCTAAACAACGTGCAGTCCTGTGTAAACCGAACTCCCCAGGAAAGAGAATGCCAGGGTCGGAAACGGTGTGGAGAAGGCCAGCCAAGCCCCCAGCTCAGCGAGGTGCGCTCAGGGGTCTCCAGCTTGGCTCTCACAGTCCTGGGCCTCTCCCCACAGCCAAATGCAAACAAGATGCCCTGCTTTGCTCCGTGGCAGTGGATTCCTGCAGCTCGGTCCTCATCCAGGGACTGGAAACCGAGGGAGGGGGTGGGGAAGGGGGTGGGGGCTTGGAACAGGACAAATCCCTAAATTGTATCTGCAGTTTAAGCAACCCCAGCCATGTGGAAACTCGGGAGGCCTGAAGCCAGGACCATTTGTCAAGCGTATTGGATTCCCGAAAGGAATCTTAATAGTTACTATGAAACCCTCGTACTCTTTGGGAGAGAAACACGGCTCTGTGAGGAGTTAGGCAGATGTGCTTGCCTGAAACACTCCTGTGCCCTGTTTGGGGGTGGTTATTTAACCTCGTGAGTTGTGCTGTGGGGGCCGGCAAACTCCAGCTTAGCCACGTTCATCCCCGTGCTAACGGCACAGAGACCCGGCGGGCTGTGAGGTTTGGAGGGCGTGTGCTGGTTACTAGCTGAGAGCAACGGCTTAAACCGAAGAGGACAGGGGTGAGGACACAAGCTTGGGTCCTGGCAGCAACTAGGAACCAAACCCAGTGGCTGCCACTTCCCAGCAATCCCACCTTCGAAGTTTTATTTATTTCCTCAGAGCCTCTCAAATTCCTCACATGCAGAACAGAGGTAATAACCTCTTCTCATAGGGCTGTGGGAAGGACCACATTCTTTAGTCCTTCAGGACTTCCGAAATAAGAGCTCTTATGAATTACTTAAGAATACGTGAACCAAAGCCACACTTAACGTTCCTATATTCAAGGAACTTGCCCAGGATTAAGAAGTTCATTAACACAAATCCCCATCTAATGGTAATACAGAGCAAACAGACCATGGAACTCAGAAAAAGGACATTTGAGCTCATGGGTGTAGATCTCATGGGAATCAGGCTAGCAGTTACCAAATGCCAAAATATCTGTTTCACTCACTTCTTCTTAGAAGAAAGTCCTTGCAAGCTTCTTAGAAGAAACTTCTTAGAAGAAAGTTTGTTACTCCATGGCTGATTGTATTGACGCAGAAAAACAATCTCAAGGTAAATGTAGTTTTAAAAGGCATTAATGTTGGCTGCACAGGCATGTTCTTGGGCGTGAACACCCGTGTTTGGGCAGGATGAGTCTGAAGGTGCTCAAAGGTAGAATTGAAAAGGACCTTATGGGCGCCTGGGTGGCTCAGTGGGTTAAAGCCTCTGCCTTCAGCTCAGGTCATGATCCCAGGGTCCTGGGATCGAGGCCCACATCGGGCTCTCTGCTCAGCAGCGAGCCTGCTTCCCTTCCTCTCTCTCTGCCTGCCTCTCTGCCTACCTGTGATCTCTGTCTGTCAAATTAAATAAAATCAAAAAAGAAAAGAAAAGGACCTTACCAAAAACCTCTCAATTTTGCATAGCTTTACCTAATAATTTTCAAGAGTATAAACTATAATTCCTCCATTATAGGATAATAAACAATTATTGCTTCATAATAAGAACAAGTTATATTTTACTGAGAGAGAAACCAGTGTTCACAATTTTGAGTGTGATCTTACAGAAAAAGGAGATGAATTTTTATCTCTTCATTCAGGTTGATTCAATGTTGCTTTGCCAGTGGAAGGGTAGCCACTTAGAAGCTGCTGGGTTGAAAGTATCTGGAAGAGCTCATTGGACCAACAAGGGCCATCCCTGTGTGAGCTTGTCCACAGTCTGGGAGAGGCTGATAGACCAGGAATATAGAGGTGAGTCTGGTTGACGAGCAGGGGCAGAATCAACAAGGAGAGTCGATCTTCTAAAAATAAGTGGGCCAGAGAAAAGAGGTGCCTTAAAAGAGATCCCTGACTGGGGTTAGCTTTACTCTAGAGCTTTCATCCAAGGTTCAAATCAGGGCTATTAATGACCCTGTCAGCGTGACTCTTGTAAAGGACTGAGGTCAGGCAAGATAATTTTGGATCTCCTATGAGAAGGTGGTGCTCTTTATCAGACCTTCAACTTCTATGCTTGAAGACAGAACTACACCTTAAAACCAGCTTGGGGCCTACCCAGATACCTGGGCTTCTTTGTCCCTTGAGATTTCGGGTTCCAGGCTAGGAGAAAGCCAGGTGGGTTATAAGTTATCTATCATGTTTTCATTCAGGAAACCTCATCTTTCTTGACTCAGTTTACCCTGAGACAATAGTAGGAGTCCATGACCTCCCAGAACTACTCCACTGGGGAAGCAAAGCATGATTTGACTTGATACTTCTAGCAGAAGAATCAGCCAGTTAAGCAAACCCTCTCTGTAGGTTCTGGCCCCTTCTACCTACTGGTGCAACCAGGGCTTAGACTCCAAAATGAAGGTGGCCTCAAAGTCTTTATTTGGCTCACTCAGTTTAGGAATGAACACTGATAGAGGATGAAAATCAGGGACAACTTATTTAAGGTGTTAGAGGAGAAAATTAAATATTGGATGGATCCACAAAAAATGAACTAACCCAGACACAGACTAATTCTCTGAAGGAACACAAGAACCTCAAGGAATTCTTGTACTGTTGTTGAAAAATAGGGTCAAACCAGGTCTGTTAAATCTTCTGCTGGTGTTCCTTGGTGGTCGGATGGGAATCACAACACAAAGAAGAGGGCAGACACAGAGATCTAAAAAACACAATCTAATAACGAGGGAGTCACTTGTTTCTAGGGCACTCTGATTGATTCCTAGGAAGCATTGAAGGGGAGCAGTTGCTCAGCAAAGAATACAGAGAGAGGTCTCTTATTTTAGTCTAAGTCAGCCACACACTCAAAGGGACAAAGTCAGCCAAAGAAGCTCAAGTTCCATAAAAAGGACTAATCCTCTTTCCAGGGTCAGTATCATTAGGAGAATCCTTTGTCTAAAATAGAGGCTTCCCAGAGTGAATTTGGTTCCAAGAGGAAAAAGAGAGGTCAATCAAGTTTTTTTCCTTTGATTTAGAGTGAGAGTCCGAATTTTCCATAACTTAACTACCAACGAGGTGACAAGAGACAGGAGTTGATGTTCCCTAGGTCCAACCAAAAGAGCAATTTTTTTCTCTTGCAAGGATGTGAGAGGTTCATTCAAGTCCTTGCTTCCAACTGTAGCAGCTCCTGTTCTCATTCAATTTTTGGCAAAATATACTCAAGAGGTTTTAGATTTATCCAAGAAGTTTTTGGGACTTGGGAAAATATGTTGAGAAATAAAAGATGTCATGCAAAACTACAGATTCAGCTCAATTTCCAACATAATTATTTCCATGCTCCTTTGGTACTTGTTATTGTGAGAGCTGAGTACTTCACATGGAAAACAATGGTCAATTTCTAATAGCACAAGGATATATTTAGAAGTTGGATGTGTCTTTAAAAATAGTTTTGTTGAATTCTACACTGACGTGCATTTCTAAATATGAATCACACATCAATTAAAAGTAAAGTAAACAAAAAAGCATTGTTTTCCAAATATAATCAATCATTGTTTATATACACACTTATGTGTGTATGCAATTTTACAGAATTAGCCCATACTAGAAAATTAATTTGAGCATACAGTCTTATTTCTTCTTGTTTTCTTGTCATTCTTTTGTGATAAGTTCAAAAATTCCTTCCACATCATTATTTAATAGCGACTTTATATTATGCCTTCAAAAACACAGTTTTGAGAAAAACATTTCAAGTTTCAGAAATCTTCTTGGAGTTCTATTTCCATACTAGTATTGACCCACTGTAATAATGAGACAAATCCAGAAAAAAAAAAGTAATATCACAGCATTTCTTTTTTTTTTTTTTTTTTTTTTTTTTTAAAGATTTTTTTTATTTATTTGACAGAGAGAAATCAGAGCTAGGCAGAGAGGCAGACAGAGAGAGGGGGAAGCAGGCTCCCGCTGAGCAAAGAGCCCGATGCGGGGCTCGATCCCAGGACCCTGAGATCATGACCTGAGCTGAAGGCAGAGGCTTAAACCACTGAGCCACCCAGGCGCCCCTATCACAGCATTTCTTGAACCCATCAGAGAACTGACCTCACTGGGTCATCAAGTAGCCCAAAAATCCAAGAAATATAGGGTTCCCTGGAGAGTCAGGATGCACAGACTAGCTCATGGAGGTAGTCAGACTGGAGGCAGACTAGACTGGAGGAAGGGGAAGTTGCCATGTAAGTAGCTAAAAAGAAACCACCTGTAGTTTTACAAAACTTCTAAAGGCCAACAGTGAGTGGGCTAACACGACAGCACAGACTCCGTGGAGGTTCCAGATATGATGGGAGTTTGTGCTAACTCACAGGATCTTTTCCACAGACCTCTTTTTGGGTGCCCATAAGAAAGCTTAGGTGCAGGGTAGGACACAAAGAGAGCGCCCCCTAGTGGCACAGATGTTGGGAAGTAGAGCAGTTGTCCGACAAAGGCTTGAAGCCCTGCCTGCCCCTCGCCTGGGGATTTTTCTCACAGAATGAACGTCTTGAGCTTCTAGGTAAGGAAAGCAAACCGTGTCATCCCCGGGACACAGGTAAATATCTGTTGTTGCTGTGGAAAAGATAGAACACCAACAACACACACACAAACACACACAACAAAACAAAACAAACAAACAAAACCCCTTGATTACAGCAGAGGGGAAGGAATTAATCCCCGGTGCAGGATTCTCCACAAATGTAATTAGAGACCTACTCCCGGTTGAGAGTAGAAGACTCTGTTCTGATCAATGTCTGCCACAGATACAAGGCAAAGTTTGGCTGCTGGGTTCGTACTATACATAAAATTAAAAATATATACAACCACTGTGCTGAACATAAAAGAGAGAAATCAGAAGTGCATTGTTGTAAGGTCCTTAAATGTAGGTGAAGGGGTCTATTATTTGATGGTACATAACAATAAGTTAAAGATGTATGTTATTAATCCTAGGGCAATCACTAAAAAATTTTGAAAAAGAAGGCATTGCTAATAAGCATTGACTATAAAGGGGCACGAAGAGTTTTAGGGAGTGATATATTTATTTGTTTGTTACACCAATTGTGAAAATTCCTAGAGCTGTATACTTAAAAGGGTGAATTTTCAGGTACGCAAATTATACTGCAGTAACTCTGACCCAACCCTTCAAAAAAGAACAAAAAATAATCTCCAATGACTGCTCTACTCTCCTTCCTGTCTCTTCCCTTCTTTGTTGAAAAGTTAAGTTGGGGAGCCACTCTGGTAGGCTTAGCAAAGTAGGCATTCATGCTATGAAAGGAGGAGCCACAGTTGGTCCAGAGAAGTCTCAGAATCTGTGAAGTATGGAGGAGGCATCCCCTGAGTTATAGCCCTTTATGAGATGTCACAGCTCAAGAGGATGAGGAGGATGTCATTATGTGCGAGTGGCCTGGTATAGGGGATCAGAGCCCAAAAAGAGTGAGGATGGTATCCACATAAGTGGGGAGTCAGATCCTATGGGTATTAATAAAGCCTCATAGATGGCGTTGGTCCAACACAAGATGTTACAGGACGAGTGTGGTGAAGAGCATTTCCACTTGAGAGGAAAGCCCAGCATGGGTGTTGGAACCTAAGCAGGTAAAGAGAAAATATATATATATATGCAGGGTGGGGATGATCCAGCAGGAGGATAGGGTCCAGAGCAGGACAAGGAGGCTATCCACATAGGATGTGAGAGAGCCCAGCATGGTGTTGGTCAAGAGAAAGGCTCAGAGTCTGAAGAGAGTGAGGAGGATGTCCATGCAGATTATGGTAGAGCAAGGGGTGTTGGACCCCACGTAGAATGAAGGGGGTTTCCTCCTCTGTCAAGCTGGAACACATGGTTTCAACTGCAACTTTGCTCATGGAAAACAACCTACTGAAAATTTGAGTTGAGTCAGAATTTTTGCTAGTATATAGCCAGATGGGCTGAATTGAAACAGAATGCTTATTCCTCTTCCATTCAGCAGCACCATGGAGATGCAGCTTCTGCAAAATCTGGTGGAGCTTTTGATAGAACCACAAGAATAGACCTGTCACCACTTGGATTCCCCTGGTGGATTTATGGCTACCGGTATCAATGGGACTAAGTGCACTGTGCTAGGTAGAATGAAAGATGCAGGATCACCATAGACTCCACAAAAACGACACCACCTGGCTTGTGAGATTAGGAGACATGAGTGACGTTCCTGGGGAAATGGTAGAAACAAACTTGTATCCACTTCCACCTGTTGAGATCCTTCCTGTCTTTCAAATCTTTCCCATAATTATCAGTTCTTCTTCAAACCCATTTTCCCAATCTTTCACACAGATGCAAACTCTTTCTTCCAAGTACCCCAGAGTATTTTGTAAAACTTTTCATTATGGAAATTATTAAGTAGATTCAAAATAAAAAGAATGGCATGATTAATGTCTTTTCCACATGCCCGTCACCCAGCCTTGACAGTTATGAACGCAACGCCAACTGACCCTCAAAGCATTCCACTTATGTTCCTTTTTTCACAGTTATAATCTGAATTTTGAGTTCTTTCTGTAGAAGCCTCACACATCCAATCCCTCTTTTCCTTTTTCCCCAAAATATAAGATTCTACGTGGTAGGACCTGTATCGTGTCAGCATTGTGGTCTCCACCGTACTCAGTGAATGCTTGGCATAGATTAACTTACCTGAATTGAATTAATAAGCACTCTGTTTGAGTGTTCTTTCTCTAAACAGCAAAGGCAGATTTCTCCTCAAGAACTGCTTGATTTTTAATTTGGAAATGCGAAAGTTCTGAGGAGATAACAAAGCATAGTGGACATAGTGGACTGGCATAACTCTTTCAAAGCTTTTAGTCAAGAGCTGACCATTCCTGAGAATACTTCTGAAAGCACTGGGTTCCAACAAAACTACTTCTCCAGTGGGAAGTGAGCCAGATTTGGGGATCCATTTGAGTGGGAGAAATGACTACCAGCCATGTTTCTCAACTTGAGGACTCAGCAGACCATACATTTAATAGCACCTGGCCAAAACATCTTTGAGATAAAAGACAATTGCAACTCTGGTAATAATTCAGTTTCAAATGGTATTTCCCAGGGATTATTTACTTAGAATAATATGGGAACATTATCAACCTTTTCTTGCTAAACCACTCAAAATGTACTATTAACCTTAAGTGGTACATATATATGTCAAGCCATATTTATGTATTCATATTTATTGGTATGCTTTGTCTAAAACATAGGCTTTGCAACTGGTAGATAAAGCCTGAAAAAAATTCTTATTAGCCAAAAAAACTTCTCTAACTCTGCAGAAGTTTCAACAGACAGTATACCTATAGAAGCAAACTAGTAAGACCATCAATAATAATTTGTGGCAAATTTTATTTGGTTTCCAATCTGATTTATGTGAACCAGATCTTCAAAGTTTGTTGAACTATTTAAGACCTGCATCTCAGGTTAAAAGTACACATATCTCGGAATGATTTGTTTTGGTAAGAGGAGAAAGAGAAGCTCGGACACAGGATAGATATACAAGGTGCAGATTAAAAGGATTTTTTAAAAATACAGTTTCATGGATCCCTCACCTTTCCTAGGTTTACAGTATAAAAGGGCTCATAAACAATAAAACTTCACCATTTGGGAAAGCAGAGAGAGATTTTTTTCTTCTCAAGACCCTAGTCAGCAAAGCACAGGCTCCAGTCAGCCAGACGGGATGATTCGCGGAGCTCTTCCTCACGTCTGCTGAAGTGTGGTATGAACAAGAGAGATGGGGAAGTGTTCGTGCGCGTGTACACTGCGGTCCACAACACAGCTTCTGGTGGAGCCTATGGCCTGGTTCCTAATAAGCATCACAACACAACCATCAGATAAGATGGTCCCCCAGCCCCGCCCACCTCACTACTCTACACAGCCACGTGTGCATGTGCACATGCTTGAGGAGAGTAAAGACATGGAAGAGGAGTAAGAGAAGATGGTACCAGTCCCAGAGAACACTTTACACTTTCCCTCTCTGGGTCTCTACACCACTTCTTATTTCTTTTCTCTGCCCATGCATAGGCCTCCTTCACACATCAGAGACTGACTGCATGTACTTGCTGTAGAATGAATTCAGACACTACACGGTGACCACAGCCTACCCCTCCACTCTGACTTCAAACTGATAGACTTTCCTTCCTGCATCCTGATTAAAGCATCTGCATATCACTTCCGTCCCGCTCTCCCGCTCCCCCAGGTGACATCTGTGACCCTAGATCTACCTGTGTAGGTGTGCTGCTGCCCATCCCCCTGGCATCTCTGCACCACCCTCGGGGGAACAGAACACTTTTGTGTCCTTTCCATGGTAGGATGAATAGGACACATATGTGGGGCCTGCCTCAGGCTCCTTCTGCCTCAGTGATCCATACAGCCATTTCTTTTTTTTTTTTCTTGCTCTCTTTTTTTTTCTTTAAATTCAATTAGCCAGTGTACAGTACATTGTTAGTTTCTGACATACTGTTCAGTGATTCGTTCGTTGTGTATAAGACCCAGTGCACATCGCACATGGCCATTTCTCCCCTACTGAAGCTGCTCCCCATTGTTCAAGGGCCTTCCCATAAGGCCTGTTGCCCCTCAGCATTCAGAGACAAGTGTGATAGAGGGCCCCAACTTTTCTGAGATTTCTTTCATTTTCCCATCTTCAGGGGCTGGGCCCAAAACAGGGAGGAATATCTTCCTCAGGAACTCACTAGCCTGTGAGTCCCAAACGATGACTGGCAGAGATTCTTCTCTTGTGTGGAAATCTGTCCTTACATCATCACATGCCCCTCCTCCACTCCAAGTATATAAACTATATGTCCTAAGTTCCATAGATCTTGTCCCTTCTTATAGTCAAAATCAAGTTGATGAATCCTTAAAGTAAATTCTAGTCCAAACTTCCAGCTCTTGTATAGAAACTGAGAGCCAAGAGTTTGATTCTACTCTCGGCTAATCCTCCCTTCCCCTGAGGTTTCTGCACAAAGAATGCTATTGATGTCACCAGTGGTGGGGCAAGTAATGGGTATGGGGAGTCACTGTTGAGGGAACCTCAAGAATTACCTCAAGTATGCTACACTGCCAAATTCCTTGTGCCCCCTTTACAGAACTAACCCCAAAGTCTAACCTCCAACTGAGGGAGACGGCAAGCGGGAAAGGAATCTTGTCATGTTAATGTAACCCAGCCCATGAACAATATGGCTGCTTTCCTACCCTTTCTAATTGGCCCTGTATCAGTTTCTTAGACTGGCTGTAACAAAATGGCACAGGCTGGGTGGCTTACACAACAGAATGTAATGTCTCAGCGCTCTGGGGCTCGAAGTCTGAGATCAAGGTGAGGGAAGGGTTGGTTCCTTCTGAGAATTGTGATGAAAGTTCTGTTCTACGTTCTCTTCTAGATTCTAGTGGTTTGCTCACAGTCTTTGAGGTCCCTTGTTTCGTGGCTGTTCTCCCTGTGCCTTCGCATTGTCTTCCCTCTATATGCACCTTGTTTTCTGTACGTGGCATTCTTTTCATAAAGACAAGATTCATATTAGATTAGGAGCTCACTCTACTCCAGTATGGCCTCTTCTTAACTTAATTACATCTGCAATGACTCTATTTTCAAATGAAGTCACACTGAGAGGCCAGGGTTTAGGATTTGAATATACGACTGGGTGGGGTGGGGTACACAACTTAACCTTTTCTCTTCCTCCAGCTGCTCTGAACAGTTTGAGAGGTTGCTTCTGTGATTTCTCTCATTAAAGAGAGGCATCCTCGCTGTCTCATCCTCATAATTCAGGGGAGACATGCTTTTTATATAGGGGGCCTGGAATCTGAAACCCTGACTTGAGTAGTCAGCATGATTTATGATTGATGATTATAAGATCAAGATGACTGAGAGGAGCAGGTCTGAGCTGGTGTGTAACTCAAATTTGATTTGATTTCATTCCAGTGCCCCCTTTATTTTTTTAAATCAGTAATTCTCAGCTTTTATTGGTAACCTCAATTTCATGTACTCATTTAGTTTAGCTCACAATTAAATTACTATTTATATTTAACTGCAATTCCAATGTTAATTAAGCCAAGCCTGTGGCACAACATCTGGCTACAATCTATAAGCTAGCATGAGAAGCACGTGCCCAAGAAGGCCCAGAGTTAGTTAATTAGCTAACACTTTTCTTTCTCCTCTTAAAATTTCAGACAAGCCATGCTTGTTGTGAGGTCTGAGTCTGAGAGTGCAGGCACTAATAAATTAATGAACCCATAATTCTAAGACACCTGTGTTCTTATCGCTCACTCCCCTGACAGCACCAAGGTTTTGTTGGCACAGACACTGATATGGGGGTTGTCTTGTCTTTAGATGGAATGGCGGCTTCTTCTGATGACAGGAAGGGGGCACTTGTGTCTCTTCCCTCCCCTGAAGGAGACCTAAAGACAATAAATGCTCCCTCTTTCCTTAAGAATCATAACGGAGAGGAGGGAATCAAGTTTGATCTAGGGTTCCACATTCTAGAGGACAGAGTCAGAATGGTTACATTAAACACTGTGCTGTTTCTAAGTCCCTTCCATTTCACCCCCTGAACAGGTGCCTGGTCTCACAGCCATAGTGGTGAGTGCATTCAGGGCCTTCCTGGCTCCTTTGGTCCATGAGAAGCTGCAGGGACCCAGAGCCAAGGGCTCTGGTCCTTGTGCCTGTGGGCTCCACCCCCTCCCTGTCTTCCCTCCTCTTCCCTGCTGAACAGGCTCCTCATTATTAAGGGAGCTCATGGTGGCCTTGGGCTGAAATTAACTCCTTCATCAGAGATTCCCTTTTTCTGCCCCCTGACAGCATAAAGATACTACCAGTATTTTACTACCAGGTTTTAGTTAACATTAATATCAAACACATAGACAGCAAGGGAAATAATCATGCCTATTTCCAAATACATCGTATGGTCTTTGGTACCAATTTTCCTTGTTTGAAAATGAAATTCTCAATGGACGCAGAGCATTCAGTTTGCTACTCATATTACATGTCCATTCCCACACAGCCCAACAGAAGAAGTACTGGCTGACAACAGGGTTCATACTTGCTCAGAATACTTCTAAAAAACTGAGGGCAGGTGGAGCTTTGATGAGCCCTTATCAGACTGTACTCATCAGTGCACACAACTAGATAGATTATGCAGCACCATAAAACCCCAGAGAAACAACAGTGCAAAGTCAAGGGGAGAATTGTCTGTCATGGCAGAGTCAAGAGGACAAGCCAGAGTTGCTGATGGACAGGCTGTCAAAAGCAAGTAGCTAAGAAAATATTAGGATCCAGCCTGGGAATCTGTGCAAAGCTAAAAACTGAAAGGATCAAAGAAGTAACAGGAAACCTGTAGACCCCCCACTGAAATGCACAGAAAGGGATTCCTCAGTACAGGGCTCTTCTTGTTGTTTTCGGATTCTCCCATCTGAAGATAGCTACTCCTTGGTGTTCGCATATCTGAAGTACTGGATCTTTTGCAACTCTGGCTACATGTTTGCCTGTTTGCATATTCAGTTCATTGTTCTACTATCTTTTAAAACTATGCAAAATATTATCAACAGAGAGAAATTAATCATGTTGCTCAAACTGGAATGCTTTGTTTTTCCATAGTTACAGTATTTACCATGGAAATGGGTAGACAGATAATCCTTGGGTAACCTGCTGACACCAACACTGGTTTGGAGCTGTTTCCAGCATGGGAAAGAATATTTGGCTAACAACAGGACAAGATGACCTTCCACTCCTAGCAGACTTCCAACTGGCTTTCTAACAACTTCCCCTCCCAACATGTACACCATCTAGGAATCATCTCTGCTCTATCCTCACTGTATATGTCTGCCACTTACCCATGGCTAAGTCCTCCGGATATTGCAAGATGCTAGAAACATGCAGGCTGATTGTTTTTATTTCTTGGTTTATTTTATTGCAAATTGTAAAAGTCTGATGGGCCACAATGAGAGAGGGCCTTCCATGGCCCAGGCCTTGGGATGGATTGTACCCATGCTGGTGGGTTTGGGGACAATGAGATCTATAAAGAGCACATCACTAACAGAGTCATTTCATAAGACAAAGACTGGATCTTTATTGTAAAACCAATTCAAGAGGGAGAGTTTGTGGAGTTCAATTCACTAATTCATTCAATAAATATGTCATGAATGTTGATATTCTGCTTGATATTGCTCTTGGTGCTAGAGATTCAGCAGTGAAGGTGAGAAAGCCCACTGGTTGAGGAGACCAGGAT
This sequence comes from Martes martes, assembly GCF_963455335.1. Taxonomy (NCBI): domain Eukaryota; kingdom Metazoa; phylum Chordata; class Mammalia; order Carnivora; family Mustelidae; genus Martes; species Martes martes. The sequence goes on along the minus strand of NC_137893.1, from coordinate 8,345,736 downwards.
TTGTTTTATATGGGGGAGTCAGGGCAAACCTCTGATAAGTGATTATTTAAGCAGGAACTGGAAAAAAAATGTGGAAATCAGCCAGGGCTCAGCCAACACCCCCCCCCCCCCACCACGGAATTTCATTCCACCGCCCATTCCCCTCCAGGCCATGGCCCACACAGCTCAGTTTAGGACACTCCATACTTTGGGGCCAGAAAACAAAAAGAGTCATTCACTATTAACTTCAAAAGCCACTGAACCGGGTATAAAACAGAAAAGATTTGAAAGGAGACATGATCTGGCATGATCGTGTCTGCTGCCTTCCCTTCTGGTATCCAGATTTGATAACAATTCCTTGAGCTGGGACAGGCATGGGGATTTGAGAATGAAGCAAGGTCATAAGCAGGGAATACATTTAGCTGAGTTTCCCAGACACGACTAGACAAGAATCATGTCTGGATGTATTTAGTTTTTAACTGGATGGGGCTCAAAATCAGAAATATAGCTAATCATTCTAATTATGAAAAATAAAGTTAGCTTTTGCCCACTCAAGCTTGCAGCGATGAGAAGTTGTCCCTGATACACAAAACTAAGTCAGCCAATTCCGCAGAGATTTACAAGACTGTATATGAATGACAAGGATGTCATCAGGCAGCCTGCAAGATCCCCTGAAGCAAGCTCTGCCTTGTGCATGGAAATGTGGGCTTCGGAACAATCCCCAAGCCTGGTTCAAATCCCAGATGCCCCATGACTGTATCGTGAGGCTTCTGTTTGCTCCTATTCAAAACTGCCAGAATTATATTTGGTTTTATGTTTTCTGTGAGGATTAAGGTATTTGAAAATTTGTAAAGGGCTAGAATCGAAGCTTCCATTAGACGTTGGTGCCTACCGGGCCATGTTTCCCTTCAGAGGAAAGCCACTCCAAGTAGGGATTTTTGCTCCTATGGTCCTTGTCACACAGGGCCATGTGGATATACAGGGGCACGAGCCCAAGACAATGAGGATCCAAGCAGGACCTGAGGTGCCTTTGGATAAACCTGAGCAGTGCAGCCCATTCAGACTTCATTCCTTGTGTGACTGAGGCAGATGCACACTCAAGATGCTTGACATTCTTCTCAGTGTGTCGGAGCTACCATCCCAACCCTCCACGAAGCCTCTTCCTCCTGCTATCCCTGTCTTGGAAGACCTGGGACTTGGAGCGATGGTATAGCTCAGAAGGAGCCAGCACCCCATGTGGCTCTTTGTTCCCTTTGGGTCCTTTCAGTAAACCTTAATTTAGGCCTGTGTATTCTCTATAACCTCAAAGAGCAGATGAATCTCCGTTTGCATCAGTCAAATAAATATAAGGTATAAGCCAACCAATAAAATACAAGTAGACCAACAATAAAATACAGAGCTTTTCTTGGGCAGATTACCATTAATTACCATTAAAGCAATGGGTCCTTTGGGATGGTGAAGGGGGTAGATACGTGAGCAGTTAGACACTCTGTATTACAGCAGGTGGACACGGGCCCATCATGCGCCCCATGGGCCCCTCTGCGGCCCCTTCCCGGAAGCCGTCTCTCCTCGGAACCGGAAGTGGAGGTCTTGCAGGGCAGGAAGGCGGGGAGGAGCCAGGGCGGATGGCAAGGTTGTGCTCCCTCCTGAGTCCCGGGCTTTTGCCTTCCTCTCATCATGGTACGGGGGTGTCGTGGTCTGCCTAGGGGCCTTGGATTGGGTGATGGGTGCCATCTCTGAGAACATGTTTGAGGACTGAAGTAGCCGTCTTGAAGACCCAGGGAAGGGATGGACGGAGCAGCCCCGCCCCCCAGCGCCATCTTTCCTCCGGAGCTGACCGCAGTGTGGAGAAGAGGCCCGCGCTGCTTTCCTCACTCAGCGAGGTACAGCTACCGCGCTGTTGTACCTCACTCGACGCATGTACACACAGGCACGACTTTTGGACTAGGTTTAGTCACCTGCACATACTTAGAAATTGTCCTGAGCTGTTGGGGGGTAGGTGGGTGGTGGATGTTTTGAGGACCGCTCTTCTAGACAGGTGAGCACTGCAGAAACAGCCCAGAAGGAGACAGTTTTAGGAGTGGAGGGGGCACCGTCAGCCCAGGTTGGAGAGGGAGCACGCGTTCTGACCAGAGAGGGACAGACAGCACTACCAGGCACCACCCAGCGAGGGGGACTCCTTTAATGGAGGTCAGTGTCCTCCAGAAACTCTCTGCACTTGTTCCTGACCTAAAGCACAGTTTTCTATTTGACTTTTGTCCACGGGTCTCCTGAACTATTCACTTTTAATCAGAGCCAATCTTCTTATCAGTCAAGTAGTTGAAAAAACTCCCCAAGTGGAGAGGGACCAGACGTTTGTGGAGAGCTGCCTCTTTGTGATGCTTAATGTTTACAAAGAGCTTTAGAGACAAGATAAGATCTTTTTCATGATCTCTTTCCTTTTCTAATGAGAAAATGTTTCTTGCAATCAATGCACTCATCACTCAGTAATCCCACGAGCCTGGGGCTGCAATATGTAGCTAGATTATTTTTTGTTTTTTGTTTTGTTTTGGTCAATCATATACAAATTCTTTCACATTTGCTGGAAGAAGAGAGAGAAAGGATGATAAAGAGGGTCAAGGCTACGTACATGTACGACTTTTGTGGGTTTTTCCCTCCTAAAAACGTGGTAGTTAGATGAAAGGAGTGTTTGAATGGATGTAGAAGATTCTGGCATTCAGTAGCAGCTTGCTGATTTCCTCCCAGGGCAGGCTTTGAGTCAGGCCCTGGGAACAGAACTGGCCGTGGAGCTACAGCCTAGCAACAGCCGAGAGAAGGAGATAGAAGTTCATCAAAGACCACACAAACGAGTGTGTAATTATATTACAGAGTTTGGGAGCTGTGAACATGTCAGGTGCAGATTGACCAACTCTCAGAGAGGAGGCACGAATGCTCTAAAGGGAAGACATGTGCAAATGATCTGGGAGAGGATACAGCTCTGAGAAATCCTGGAGCAGGAAGAAGGCTAGGTCATCTTGAGAGCAGGGAGCAAGGGACAAAGGGGGATGAAGGGAAAGGTCAGAAGAAACCAGACCACATAAGGTACCAGTGCTCACAGTACAAGTTTTTTTTTTTTTTTTATTCTATCAGAAGTGAAATGTTCAAAATGGTTAAAACCATGTAAAAAGGAGTTGGGAGGTTGTGGGGGAGGGTGGTGTAATTGGATTTATATTTTAAGGTCAGTCTTGCTTCAGGAGAAAGGTGTGGAGCCTGGGGAAGCTCTGGGGCAGGAAGGCGTGGAGAGAGCCCACTGCTGCGGAGTTGGTGCCTGAGCCTCGTTTGGAGAGGGGGTGATGGGGAGAAGGAGAAATGGAGCAGCCAATAGATGTGGGGGTGAAGCTGGATGAGCCAGCCATGGATAGATATGGGGAAGTTCCGGGGTGACTTCTGGATTTTTACTGTGCACAGAGCAGAAAATACCAGCTTTTCCGATTACTTTTGTTTACATTTGTGCCAATTTCCTAGAGCTGCCATAATAAAATTATCACAAACTAGGTGACATGATGGAACAGAAATTTATTCTCTGGTGGTTCTGGAGACCAAAAGTGTGAAATAAAGGCATCATCAGGGTCAGGCTGTCTCTGAAGCCTCTACAGGAGGACCTGCCCCTTCCTCTTCTTGCTTCTGCTGTTGCCAACAATCCTCCACGCTCCTTGGTTTGAAGCTGCTTCGCTCCAGCCTCTGCATGTTCGTGTGGCCTTCCTGCAAAATGTGTTCTGTCTCCATGTCTAAATCTCTCTCTCCTTTTCTCATTAGGACACCAGTCATTGGATTTAGGATCCACCCTAATCCAGTATGACCTCATCTTCACCTGACTATATTTGCAGATACTTTTTCCACATAAGGTGGACACTCACAGGTACCAGAGATTAGGACTTCAATATATCTTTTGGGGGGACACAATTCAACCCACTACATCTTATGATATAACATTGTTGTCACCATTGGTGTCATATGTAAATATAAAATATGCCAGTATTTGCCCTGAATCCCTCATTATTATATTCTGACTTACAGATTTTATATAGCATGGTCGATTTCAATAGCCCTACAAAGGAGTTCGGAATTGGTGAAATCCATATTATGAATTCATCTTACAACTTAATGGTTTCTCTATAATAAAAGACATTTCTCATTTTCCTGAAAGCTTCTTTGGTTGAAGCGTTCTATGGTTAATTTCACTGATGACTTTTATTTTTTTCCTAAGGAAATACAGCAAAAGACTGTAACTCTCTTAAATGTGATCTCCAAAGATGATAGTCTTAGAATTTTATTAAGAATATCATGTGTGTATGGGATGCCTGGGTGGCTCAGTCGGTTAAGCCGCTGCCTTCGGCTCAGGTCATGATTCTAGGGTACTGGGATGAAGTTCTGTATTGGGCTCCTTGCTCAGCAGGGAGCCTGCTTCTCTCCACCTCTGCCTGCCACTCTGCCTGCTTGTACACTCTCTCTGTCTCTGATAAATAAATAAAATCTTTTTTAAAAAAAAGAATATCATGTTTGTAAGGGTCATGTTGCTCTGAAAGAAGGCATCATGGGTCCAAGTACCCAGCTTCTGGAAGAACTGACACACTTAAGCCATGCCATATTTGTGGTGGTTCTTTTATTGAAGAATACACACCCCCAAATGCATTTCTATGAAAACAGTGGCCCATGGTGAATATGGTGCCTTCATGGCAGAACCACTATAAGTTTTAGAGAGTCAAAGCATTGTGGCGAACCTCAAATTGTTGCAAATACTCATAAATTTATCTGTGCTCATGTATGTTACTTTCCCAAAAACAATGACCTTGAAAAATGATCCAATTTATTTTCCTAAGTCCTCAGGAGAAAATGAATGCATTATTATAATTTCCCAGTCCTATAAACATGCACATTTTATATGTTTATATACCCAGAATATGCTTTTCAAGTTTAGGCATAGAATTTTTTACCTTTGTTACTTGGCTTGTTCCATTTATTATAGTCTACATTGCTGTCAGGATTATATCAACAGGCCTTCAATTTGCTCTGCCAAGATCCATACATAGATGTAGTTCAGCCTGCAGAGAGACCAGTCCATGCTACTGTTGGCTGTGGTAAGTAAACCTTCCATGCCCCACTGAGATCCCTACCTGCTAGCATTTGGTTTCCTTGATCTTCTCAACATACCTCTGGGTCCCATAGTCTCAGGATCTTGAATATTGGCCCCTATTTCAGTTATAGCAACAAGCATGTAAACCTAAATTCTTTAAATACCTCTAACCTTGATAACTAAACCCATAGGTGAGCTCCAAACCATTTTTTTACAGGTTTATTGAGATATAATTGATATATAAGATTATATAAGTAGAAATGATGATTTGATATATATTACAAAATAATTATAGTAATAAAATTAAAAATAAAATTAAAAAATAGTAAGTTGAGTTAATACATCATCAATTCACATAATTACCTTTTTTTATTGTGATGTTGGTGGTGAGAACATTCAAGATTTACTCTTAGCAACTTGTGCAACTATACAGTACAATGTCGTTAACTATAATCGCCATGATCCCCAGAACTTAATCATCTTATAACTGTAGGTTCATACCCGTTGACGACCACGTCACTTCCCCAGCCCTCAGTCCTGGCAGTCTCCATTCTACTGCTCCTATGGGTTTGGTTCTTTACTATTCCTCATGTAAGTGAGATCAAACACTACTTTTCTTTCCCTGTCTGACTTACTTTACTTTACTTACTTTACTTAGCACAATGCCTTCAAGGTTTATCCATGTTGTTGCAAATGGCAGGATTTCCTTCTTTCTCATGGCCAAATAATACTTATTATATTCATATTCTTGCATTATATTTATCTTCCCACTTTCATTCTTCTGCTGTGAATACCCAATTTTCCTAACACCATTTATTTAAGAGACCACCCTTTCCCCACTGAGTATGTTGGCTTCCTTATCAAATATTAGTTGACACTGTATGCATAGGTTTATTTCTGGTTGCATGGGCCTATGCATCTGTTTTTATGCCAACACCAGTTTATTTTGATTATCATACTATACCATCTGTAACATAGTTTGAAATCAGGAAATGTAATGCCTCCAGGTTTGTTTTTTCTCAGGCTTGTTTTGGCTATTCAGGGTCTTCTGTGGTTCTATATGAATTTTGGGATTTTTCTATTTCTCTGAAAAGTTTCACTGGAATTCTAATAGGGATTGCATTGAAACTATAAATGGATTTAGATAATATGGATACTTTAACATTAACTTCTCTGATCCATGAACATGGGATATATTTCCATTTATTTGTATCTTTTTGCATTTCTTTCATCAATGTCTTATAATTTTCAGTATACAGATCTTTTACTTTGTTGTTTAAATATATTCCTAAGAATGTTATTGTTTTTAATATCATTGTAAATGTGATTGTTTTCTTTCTTCTTCAGAAAGTTCATTGTTACTGTGTAGAAATGCTTTTTATATGTTGATTTGAATCCTGGAATTTTACTGAATTTGTTTATTAGTTCCAACAGTTTTTTTGGTGGAAACTTTAGGATTTTTCTTTCTGTAAGATTTTAGGATTTTTTCTTTCTGTAAGATTATATCATTTGTAAATAAAGGCAGCTTTACTTCTTCCTTTCCAATTTGGATGAATTTTCCTTCTTCCTATGTCTAATTGCTCTAGTTAAGATTGCCAGTACTATGTCGAATAGAGATGATGAAAGAGGGCTCCCTCATCTTGTTCCTGATCTTAAAGGAAAAACTTTTAGTTTTTCACCATAGAATGTGATGTTCGCTATGGGCTTATCATATATGACCTTAATTACTTTTTTTTAGGATTGTATTATTATTTATTATTATTATTATCTTTTATTATTTTTTTATTATGTTATGTTAGTCACCATACAGTACATCATTAGTTTTTGGTCTTGTGTTCCATGATTCACTGTTTGCATATAACAGCCAGTGCTCCATGCAATATGTGCCCTCATTAGTACCCATCACCAGGCTCACCATCCCCCACCGCCTCCCTTCTAAAACCCTCAGTTTGTTTTCCAGAGTTTATGGTTCATCACCCACTCCAATTCTCTGCTTCATTTTTTCCCTTCCTTCTCCTAATGTCCTCCATGCTCTTCCTTATGTTTCACAATTAAGTGAAACCATAGGATAATTCACATTCTCTGCTTGACTTATTTCACTTAGCGTAATCTCCCCCAGTCCTATTCATGTTGATACAAAAGATGAGTATTCATCCTTTCTGATGGCTGAGTAATACTCCATTGTGTATATGGACCACATCTTCTTTATCCATTCATCTGTTAAGGGGCATCTTGGCTCTTTCCACAGTTTCCACAGTTTCCACAGTTTTGTTATTGTGGACATTGCTGCTTTGAACATTGGGGTACAGATGGCCTTTCTCTTCATTACATCTGTATCTTTGGGGTAAATACCTAGTAGTGAAATTGCTGGGTCATAGGGTAGCTCTATTTTTAATTTTTTGAGAAACCTCCATGCTGTTTTCCAAAGTGACTGTACCAACTTGCATTCCCACCAACAGTGTAAAGAGAGTTCCCCTTTCCACACAACCTCTCCAACATGGGTTGTTTCTTGTCTTGTTCACTTTTGCCATTCTAACAGGTGTAAGGTGGTATCGCAATGTGGTTTTGATTTGAATTTCCCTAATGGCTAATGATGACGAATTTTTTTCATGTGTCTGTTAGCCATCTGTATATTCTTTCTATATCTACTTTGTTGAGGATTTTTATCATGAAAAGATGTTGAATTATCCAATGCTTTTTCTGCATCTGTTGAGGTAATCATATGATTTTTGTCTTTCTTTCTGTGAATGTTGTCTATTCCATTTATTGCTTTGCATATGTGAACCATCCTTTCCTCCCATGGATAAATCCCACCTGATCATGGTATGTTATTTTTTTAATGTACAGTTGCATTTAGTTTGCTAGTATTTTGTTGAGGATTTTTGCATCTATCTGTATTCATCAGGGATATTGGCCTGGAATTTTCTTTTCTTGTAGAGTCCTTAGTTGGTCTTGATATCAGGGTAATGCTAGTTTTATAAAATGAGTTTGAAAGTGTTCCCTTCTCTTCAGTTTTTTAGAAGAGTTTGAGAAGAATGATATTGATTTTTCTTTAAAGGTTTGGGGGAATTCACCCATGAAGCCATCTGGTCTTGGAGCTCCTTTTGGCTGGAAGTTTTTGATTACTAATTCAATCTCCTATTTATTATTGGTATGTATAGATTTTTTCATTTTTAATGATTCATTCTTGGTAGGTTTTATGCTTCTATATATTTATCCATTTCTTTAGGCTTTCCAATTTGTTGTTGTGTAATTGTCAATAGTAGTCTCTTATGGTCTTTTGTATTTCTGTGATATCAGTTTAATGTCTCCTCTTTCCATCTATAATTTTATTTCATTGAGTCTTCTCTCTTTTTTTCTGATAAGTCTAGCTAAAAGTTAGTCAATTTTGTTTCAATTTTGTTTCTCTTTTCAAAAAAATAACTCTTAGTTTTATTGGTCTAAACCATTCTTGAAGACTGATTCCAGCCAAGATAGAGAATTAAATGGAACAGGGCTTCAATTTAGTAGTGGCCTGGGATATTCATTTATTCAGTCTTCCACGATTTGTTGAGCATTTATTATATGTCAAACACTCTGCAGTAAACTAAATACAGATGAAAGGTCAGGTGCTTCCCTCAAGAAGCTCACAGTCTGGCATGAAGGAGAGAACACATAGTAGGCCATTTATTGGAGTAGCAATTGCTATATAGTGATGACTGGTAAAGAATGTGCTGTTATTCAGATTCTGATCATTCAAACTGAGCCAGATTGTCCTGTTTCCCTGGTCTTCTGGCTGCTGAATAGCCCCATCCTGTTGAAACTGATAGTTATACTAGGCATTTCCCTTTGACCCTCTGACTTCCTGTCCATCTTGTTCTGTGCCAGATTCTATGGACAGCTTCAACATCATCCCTTGCTCTCAGCTTACAGTGACATTTACAAGCAACAACTCAGAAAATAGGAAGACTTGTGTCACTGAGTGTTGGCGGCTTCCCCCAAAGACTGTAGCTCCCTTCACATGATCCTCTTTGTCTCTCAGGAATCCATGGATTCTGCCCTTTCCCCATTAGGCTCGGGGAGAAAGTCTCCTTGCTGTAGCTTGTGTAGTTGTGCTTAATTTTCCCATGTTCATTTTTTTAAGCTTTTTCATACTTTTACAAATAATCACAATATTAAAATTTCCTTAACCATCCCCATTTAATGTGCCATCTTTTCCCCCTAAGATGCTTGAAGTCTGCTTTGCCTTTGAACTTGGTGCTGAAAGACATGGGCTGTCAGGGCATTTCTAAGGAATATGATAGGTTGATATTCAAGTATCAAAGTTTGCAAATGACCTACTTTCTTCTATAAGTTAGAATGGATTCAAATATATGTCTATGATAGCATCACTTTCCCTGGCATTATTCTACACTTTCTCATGTAAGAGTGAAGGTGGAATCACAGCAATCAGCAAGGACTTTCTCATAAAAATGACACCATGGGAGCACCATCTTGTGTTCCCTTAAAGCTCTCCCCAGAATGGATCCCCCAGTCCTGGTTACCCCTTCTGGAGGATGCCCCGTGCAGCCATGCCTGGATCAATGAGCTCCTTCCTCAGTACATTTCATGGAATGAATGACTAAATGTCCAAACTCGAGTGTTGGGGCATAGCCTCTGTCCCACCTAGAGCCCACAAGCATGCCTTCCTCACCTCTAGTCCTTGTCACATTAACATTCTTACTTCACAAACACATCTGCCTTCCTTTTTTGCCTTTTCAGAAGACAGTGAGGGACACCAAGAAAGTTTACAGAAACTGTGTAACTGAACACACCCTGGGGAATTCCTTTGCAACTACTACTGTGTTGGGGTGGGTTTCCGTCACAGGCTTTGCCTGGACATGTTAGATTCACACTGAAGGAATTCAATAAAAGAAACCATCTGGTGCTATGAAGTCGTGTTTGGAACCACCATAATATGTTTCAGTTGATTGGCAGGTAAAGAATGCTGAATTATGAACTCAAATAAAAAGAAAGCACAGAAGCAGAAGAGGAAGGAGGAGAGCAAACAACTCAGCCATGTAGGCAGATAAACGGTCCCGAGAAGCCCATCTGCTGCCAACGGGGTAATGTTTCTCTGTGAATTCCACTCTCACCACAGATCACAGTAAAGTAAGAGACAGTCACAGTCTGGAGGCGGAGACATAGCTCTTTATTCCATGTAAGTCACAAAATGGAAAGCTAAGGGATCAACTTACAAATGGGTTTGGGGAAGGGGGTGGGTAAGCGTGGTCAGTTTGATTCAAAGGTTTAAGAGCCAATTCTTTCTTCATCGTCCATTTCCTTTTTGTGGGAAATCTGTTTCTACAAAAGACTGCTGTCCTGATTTATGTAACAGAAAATGGAGTTTAATGTAAAAACTTATAATTGTACAGTCAGATCCATAATCACTCATTAACATGAGATCTGTGAAGATACGTAGTCACTAAATAACTCCTTGAAATTTTTAAAGCATGACTTATAACTGTATTTTTTAAAGGCCTCTTTTAGGGGTGCCTGGGTGATTCAGTCAGTTAAGCGTTGGGCTCTTGATTTAGACCCAGGTCATGATCTTGGGGTCATGAGATTGAGCCCTACGTGGGACTCTGAGCAGGGAGTCTGCTTGAGATTCTCTCTCTTCCTCTCCATCTCTCCCTCTCCCCACCCTTGTGCACTCTCTCTCTAAATAAATAAATAAAATCCTTTTATTTTAAAGGCCTCTTTTAGCATCTGATGACCATACCTGGTACCTAACTTATACTGGACCACCCAGGATAAAGGGAATTAAAGTGAATAAAGAATCCATAAAAGACATATGAAGAGAATGGGAAACACACCAAGTACTTAAACACCTAACACAGAGGAGATTACTTTATACATTCTGGAAGGTTATGTCATAAAGAAGTGTTCTTCAGTTAGAAACAAATAAAAAGCAATAGAGCTCTTCCTATAAATAAAATCTTGCACATGCTACATGTCAAACTGACCAAGCTCCTCCTGTTGACGCCCAGATGGGCCCCAGGTCTAGCACTTGCACACACTGTTCCTCTGAGGTCCCTCTTTGGAACTCGGGCACTCTAAAGGAAACCATTTGCAAACCTCTAGACACATCTGCTCAGCTGTTCTCCATGTGCATTCAAAACAGTCCAAGAGTAAATGGATTTGAAATGCAGGAGTAGGAATGTCAGATAAAATAAAGGAATTTTAAAACATTGCACAGAAGCCCCCAAACAGAATTCTAGTGGTTTCTAACTGTTGATAAAAGGAAATGCAAAATCTCCTCCTTTCAGGCCACCCAGAACTGAGCATTCTGCCTGACCCGGCACGCTGAGATCAGAATCTGGCCTCAACCTCTCTCTTCAACCTTCCGTGGCTGGCCCATCTTCTCCACGAAGCATGCTAGAATCCTGTGCTGTTTGGTCCCATCCACCTGCAGCATCTGCAATGGAGTGAACCTGAATAGAGATATGCCAGGAGAGTCAAAGTGGAGTTTGAAGCCACAATATGAATAAAGAATGTAAATATCACCTTAATAATTTTTATATTAATTGCATCCTGTTTTTGACATGTTATATTGGGTTAAGCCCAATATATTATTAAGATAAATTTTCCCATTTCTTCTTTTTAAAAATGTGGCTGCTAGAAAATGAATGTTACCTATGTTGCCTGTACTTTGTCCAGCACTATATTTCTATTAACATGGCTCTAGCCATGTCATCAAGTCGAATAACCACAGTAGCTGGCTGGTAACATGGGTGGTCCCTCTGGGGCATCCACAGGCAGTGATGGGGACTGTGGAGTACGTGCCTACAGCTAGGCAGGAGCACAGGCTCAATTGTCCCTAGCTCTCCTAAGTTTATTTATTTTTGAATTGAAGTACAGCTGAAATATCACCTCAGTTTTTAAAGAAATATCGGAAATTGGGTTATAAATGTGTGTGGGAGTGAGTGAGCATGAGTGTGCATGAATTTTCAGAATTTTTAAATGTTGGAAACTCTTCCATAATTTTAAAAGCTAATGTAGCACAACACTGTTCAAGTCAAACACAACGTGTCAGGAGGCAGACCCGGCCCTCAGGCAACCAGGGCGTGTGCACCCTTCACTCTCTCCTGTGCTCACTGAACAGGGTGCCTCCTCCTTCCCCATGCTCTGCACCTCACGTGTAGCACCTACAGATGACTGTGAAGTGACCAAACAAGTAATGGGCTCTGGAATTTTCTTGTCTGGAGGTTCTTAAATGAGAACAATCTCCTCTCTTCCAGGGTCTGTGTTGTTGTCCTGCCCTGAAGGGAGAATGAAGGACCAGCTACTTTACCTCAGAGGATCCCCTCATTCGAACAAACATTTCCACAAAACATCAGGTTCTTACTGCCAAAAGGATTTACTGGAGGTTTCTTCTGTGCTGGGGCTGAAAGCTGAAGAGGAAGAAGAAGGAAGAGGAAGAAGGAGGGGGATGGGAACAGGGAAGGGGAGGAGGAAGGGGAGGGGGAGGAGGAAGAGAAGCTGAAACTGAAATACTGGGATGTAGTTTCTAAATGAGGCTTGAATTCAAACCTGGAGCCACAGAGCCAAGTGGGCTTTGGATCTTCTCTCTTCCCTACTCCTGGTTGCCCAGGTTGCAGGCTGCACCGTGGGGGAGGTGACTTAGTGTCCCATTCTGTAAGCAACCAGGCTAGGACCAGATTGTTGCTGTGCTGGCCCCAAGTCCAGGCTCCTCAGGATACCCTGCAGAGCGGAGCATGCTGCCCAACCTGGCATCCTGAGTCATCAGCTATGAGTGAGAACAGGAGCGACTGGAAAACCATACACTTGCCAACACTCTATTTTTTAACGTGTTCAACATATTAGAAATACTAGAGGTTTAAATTCTTCACGTGGCTTTTTAAAATCTGCTGATTTGCAATGGACTGGCTTGAGTTTTAACCCTGGGAGTAAACATCCTTCCCTGTTCCCTCCAGGAGCGGCCTTACAGACTTACAGTCCATGACAGGAGGCACTCATACAGAAATAAAGGTGCTTGTCACCGGCTGACAGGTGAGCTGCTGGGTCCCTGCATTTCTGTCCTGGATGAACCTAAACAATTACAACATTTGGAAAATTTTTCATTTTTCAAATAACAATAATAAGCATTAATTAAAAATCCTAAGTACTTTATGTCACCATGTTGGAAGCTAGCAAAAGTGGCCACTGTGAAAACAAGGAGGAAAATAAGAAGATGTGCCTCAAAGAGAAGGAGTTAAAAATCGACTCTTCTCTAGAAGAAAATGAAATCCAGGAACTCAGAACAGGACTTCTGAGAAATTAGCACATTTGGGAAGGTTTGATTTTCCAGACCTTGGTGAATCCACCTTAGGCTCTGCATTTGCTCAGCTTCTCTTAAAATCTTGGGTGGACCTTAGCAACATGTTTACAGGATCACATGTTTTTGGGTTTTTTTGTTTGTTTGTTTTGTTTTGTTTTTGTTAATAATACTTTAAGAGGAGGAGACTTCAACACTCCACTCATCAATGGACAGATCATCCCAGCAGAAAATAACCAAGGAACAATAACAATAACAAGCTTTGAATGACACATTGGACCAGATCGACTCCACAGATATATACAGCACATTCCACCCCAAAACAACAGAATACTCATTCTCTTTGAATACACATGGAAATTTCTCCACAACAGACCACACACTGGGTCACACATCAGCTTTCATCAGTACCAAAAGTTTGAGATCATTCCATGTGTGTTTTCAGAACACAATGCTTTGAAATTGGAACTCAATCACAAGAAGAAATTTAGTAGGAACTGAAGTAGCTAGAGGTTAAAGAGCATCCTGCTAAAGAACAAATGGGTCAAAAAAGAAATTAAAGAACTTAAAAATATCATTGATTTGAGTTTCCCTGATGGCTAATGATGATGAACATTTTTTCATGTGTCTGTTAGACATTTGTATGTCTTCTTTGCAGAAGTGTCTGTTCATGTCTTCTGCCCATTTTTTGATGTGATTATCTGTGTTTTGGGTGTTGAGTTGAGGAGTTCTGTATAGATCTTGAATATCAGCCCTTTGTCTGTAGTATCACTTCTGAATATCTTCTCCCATTCTGTGGGTTGCCTCTTTGTTTTGATGATTGTTTCCTTTGCTATGCAGAAGCTTTTGATCTCAATGAAGTCCCAAACATTCATTTTCGCTTTTGTTTCCTTTGCCTTTGGAGACATGTCTTGAAAGAAATTGGTGTGGCCAGTATTGAAGAGGTTACTGCCTATGTTCTCCTCTAGGATTCTGGTGGATTCCTGTCTCACGTTGAGGTCTTTTATCCATTTCGAGTTTATCTTTGTGTATGGTATAAGAGAATGGTCAAGTTTCATTCTTTTACATATAGCTGTCCAATTTTCCCAGCACCATTTATTGAAGAGACTGTCTTTTTTCCACTGGATATATTTTCCTGCTTTGTTGAAGATTATTTGACCATAGAGTTGAGGGTCCATATCTGGGCTCTCTAATTCAAATTCCCTTTGGACAGGTCCCCAAAATGTCCCCAGACTCTCCAGTGCTACCTGACATTGGAGAAATGTGACGGGGGAAGTAGAAGTGCGGGAGGACAACAGTCTTGGCCATGAGCAGTCAAAATATCTTCACACGCTCGCATATTACTAAAAACATGTGATCGCATATTACTAAAAACGTGATCCTCTTTCCATCACATGTTTTTAGTAATATGCGAGCGTGTGAAGATATTTTGACTGCTCATGGCCAAGACTGTTGTCCTCCCGCACTTCTACTTCCCCTGTCACATTTCTCCAATGTCAGGTAGCACTGGAGAGTCTGGAGACATTTGGGGGATCTGTCCAAAGGGAATTTGAATTAGAGATATATGTATATAATAACCTCTCAGTCTTTCCCATGAATGGTTAAGTCCTGGTCAGCTGTCCAGATACAGGAATGGCTCCTAGGAATTCTCTGCCTCTGTGTCTGCTGACTTACTCAGATCAGACACAGAGGTATAGGCATACAGGAATTACTGCAATGTGAACATGTCATCCAGTGCATGACCTGAGATACAGGTGGCAGGTGAAAGGGAAACAAAGTTTGACATGTACAGAATCAGAAGTTACCCCATAGAAAGTTCTGCAACATCAGGCCTGGAAATTGTAAGCAAGGAGTTATTTCTCACCAAAGCTTACTCAAAATTAAAGTTTTCCCCTACTGGGAATATATTCCACAATGCACTGTATGGAATTAGAAATGGTGATGCAGCTTTGTTCTTCTTTGAAGTGAATCTTGCAAAAATAGAATTTATCAGAACTCCTATGTTTGGAGTATAGTAGGACTCCAAAAAGTTGAGTGTGCCCATAGCAGCTCCTGATGTAAGGAAAATTGGTAGAGATTTTCTCACATTTGGTAACGATTCTAAAACTTTACACATCGTTAAAAAAGAGTTGAGGGGTGCCTGGGTGGCTCAGTGGGTTAAAGCCTCTGCCTTCAGCTCAGGTCATGATCCCAGGGTCCTGGGATTGAGCCCCGCATGGCATCGGGCTCTCTGCTCAGCAGGGAGCCTGCTTCCTCCTCTCTGCCTGCCTGCCTCTCTGCCTACTTGCGATCTCTGTCTGTCAAATAAATAAATAAAAATCTTTAAAAAAAAGAGCTGAAAAACTAATGGAAATTTTTCTAAACTATCATTGTAAAACCATCATGCTCAAGACAAGAGTGAAGTAGCTTTTTGTTTTTCTCTATAGAAAATATTATAAAAATTGTTGCTAAATGAGGAGATGTTTGGACTATCCACCCAAAAATATAGGTCAGAGACTATTACAGTCAGGCAAATAATTACTAAAAATAGTGTGATAGTTTCTATATCTGATGTTCTATATTTGACAACTTTTAAAAATTGGTAATATATTGTGGCTTCTTTCTTTTTCTCATTCTAATTTAATCATTCAATTTTCATATACCTAATTTTGTGTTAAAATTTTATGTTCTTTTTCTTAAAGAGGACCACTCCCAAACTGTACAGTCTCCACACCCCACAAAACCAGATCCACCCCTGCCCTTGGGTGAAAGAAGAGAATGACACTCAAAAGAAATGTGAAACACACATTTTCCTACTGACAAAGGAGAAAAAATTTTTTTAAAAAATCTTAACAACAGCATAACTTGAAGAAGGAAAATCTGAAAATGGCTAAAATTCGTCAAAGAAAAATGAATACTTTCGCCCATAGATCTGCATCCTCATTGCTCAGCAATTTCCCTTCTAGCATGGATAGCATCCCCGGGGCACAGCCTGGATGACAGGCACTAAACAGACTTCCAGTCAATGTCAACTACATGTCTGAATTTAAAACCTGCCTTCTCCCTCTGCAAGACTTCAGCTTAGCCCCTAGAGCTGCAGGCCAGAGAATGAAATCCAGCCTCTACCTTGCAATCCCCAAAGAAGACTCACTCCCCACAGGCTGATGCCATCCCCCATGAACAAATGGGGAACAACAGACCTAGCGTCTGAGGGCCTTGTGGTTTGTGTTTCTTTTTCCAGGGATGGGATTGTCCTGAGTCTTTGATATTCTTTTCTATTGCTGGTTGTGCAGGGACTGTCCAGGTTAAACACAAAGTATCCCTTCCAGCCCTGGTCCTATTGATGACATACCTGATCTACCCATAAATCATGCATTGGTTGATTTAATAATGCAAGCAGAGACTAAAACGGTTTCCTGGACCAGGCCATCTAACTCACTGTGGTCCTGACTTGAACTTGGTCTGTTTTGCTAACTCTAGACTGTGGCTTTAACACCACCTTCCGATCTCCCTTCTGTCTTGTCAACTCTGTCAGTTCCATTCTTGGCTTAGGAACCCTGTTTTTGCGGTGGTAAGCTTGCCCTCAAGTCCCCTCTCCACTCAGAGACGAGATCATGGGGCCCTAAAGAGGCTCCGTCCCTCACAGAATCTCCTGGGGCTCTGACTTCTCTGTTTGTGTGCCTTTGTCCTCACACATGCTGGAGTCCCAGATCCAATCTCCCTGACACAGACTTTCTGCTCAGTCTCTCATTCTTCCTACTCTGCCTGCTTGATTCTTTTTCTTTTTTTAAGATTTATTTAGTTATTTATTTATTTATGATCAGAGGGAGAGGGAGAGAGAGAGAGAGAGAGAGAGAGAGAGAATCCCAACTGACCCCCCACTGAGGGCAGAGCCTGACTTGGGGGCTGATCTCATAACCCCGAGATCATGACCTGAGCTGAAATCAAGAGGTGGATGCCTCACTGATTGAGCCACCAAGACGCCCCTCTGCCTGCTTGATTCTGAATGTTGATTTTTGGCTCCATATCTGCAGCCCCATCTTTCCTCCATGTTAAGCCTGCTCCCAGAGTCCAGGCCAAAGCCAGATCCCTGGAGATCCACCGCCAAGGAGAGCAATTTGGACACATGCAGTTTAGTTTTGCTTTTTCCCTTGGTCTGAACATTCTTATTGCTCCCAATGAGGACATCCAGTCTCTGCAGAATTTCCCTGGCTCACTTGCTCCAAGAGTGGTATGAAGATAGGGTTTTCTGACTACGTTTATCAGAATAGAAGAGTTGAGAGTCACCCGACCTAACACTCGGGCTGAGGCTGTGGCATCATCAGTATCCTGCAGAACCCAGCATTGGTAAGCCCTGGGTCCACCCAGCTAGGCTCCCTCCTGGTCTAGAAACTGACCAGCTTTCCAGGACCAAGAATGCCAAGTGAAAAAACTTGGAAGAGATCATTCACTCTGCAGGCCTCACTGTCTGATTTAATTTTTGTTTCAGAACATCTGTGTGAAGGTCAAGCATGAGAAAGTGACCCCACACATGGGTCTTTCCATCTTTCTTCACTTCTAGGTGGTGATGTGGTTTTTTTGGTCTTTCGGAATGAGAAGGAACAAATGGCTAGTACATTAAATAAAACCTTCCAAACAGTTTATGTTTACAACAAATTTAATCCAAATACTTTGATATAAAACAAATCATACAGAAAAAAATATTTTTGACAACAAAATGAGGGTGATTTCCTAGACATAACATTTTGTTCTTTATAGAAATGTTCTTCAATGTTTCATCAAACCTTAACGCTGTGTCAGCAGAGCTTGCAACATCATAAGAGCAACTTAAAGTGCCCATCAGGCACCATATCTCAGAAATTAGGTTCAAAAGCTGATAAAAGAATTCCAACTTCAAGTGGTGAAATACCCAAATTCTCCACTTCTGCTGGATTCCAGCCAAGTAAAAACATATTGAGAAATTAGCCCTTGGTCTTAATCAGACAGAGGAAAGCCAAAAAGTATAGTACAGTGGAAGGTAGAACTTCAAGGATGGCAAAGCTCCCCTGGGCTTTTTCCAGGTTCTTGTGGTGAGCCCTGCCTGGAATTGCCACCGTACGTGGATGGATCCCAAAGATCCCATCCGGTAAAAGGACCGCAGGCCAAACTGACCTTGCCAGCATGGGTTGGCCTGTACTCCATCCCATGTCCTATCCTGAATTCCATTTAAAACAGCGATCCCCAAGAGCAGGCTGTGTGGAGCATGTCTGTCCTCCAGAGGCTTCAAATTTAAAAGTCAAATGATGTTGATCATGACATGTAATAATTTGGACGTTGTCCTTTGCTCTGTTACTAACTCATTTTAGATTGATCGTACTTTCATCACTCTAAGTCCTTCTCGAACGGATGCAAACCATGTCTAATGCCCCTCCCAGACAGGGGAGGGCTCTGAGGTCCTGGAGCTCTTGGGGATATGATGTGTCCAAACCAGCCCTGAGCACAGGGTGCTTGCGGGGGATGGGAAGCACAATTGATCACTGGATGCGGTGAGAGGAGCCAAAGGCAGCAGATAACCAATACAAATTCTACATAGAAAATGCACTTAAAATAACTGGGATGATGTTATCAGGAGTGTTATTACCGTCAAATGGATACTAGGGAAACTCTACTATAAAAATACGATATTAGAAAGAAATACAATTTATTTCATACTAACAGGTGGAGAAGGCTAGAAAAGATGGTTATTTGAAAAATGCTTGTGAATTATTTACTTCTCAAAATGATGTCTTTTACCCCTTGCTTAGAGCCCCCTCCCCCATTCCTCAGTTGTTTTCTCACTGCCTCCCACCTGGAAGCTGATCTCCAGCCTTCCTCGTTGGAGCAGTGACTCAGTGGAACCATGTGCCTTTTTGATTTTAGTTTATCCAAAAAGAGTGGAATGCCATTGGCTCCTCTCACCGCACCCTGTGATCAAGTGTGCTTCCCATCCCCCGCAAGCACCCTGTGCTCAGGGCTGGTTTGGACACATCATATCCCCAAGAGCTCCAGGACCTCAGAGCCCTCCTCTGTCTGGGAGGGGCATTAGACATGGTTTGCATCCATTCGAGAAGGACTTAGAGTGATGAAAGTACGATCAATCTAAAATGAGTTAGTAACAGAGCGAAGGACGACGTCCAAATCATTACATGTCATGATCAACATCATTTGACTTTTAAATTTGAAGCCTCTGGAGGACAGACATGCTCCACACAGCCTGCTCTTGGGGATCGCTGTTTTAAATGGAATTCAGGATAGGACATGGGATGGAGTACAGGCCAACCCATGCTGGCAAGGTCAGTTTGGCCTGCGGTCCTTTTACTGGATGGGATCTTTGGGATCCATCCACGTAGGTGGCAATTCTAGGCAAGGCTATCTTTTGCTACATAGCAAATAATCACAAACTAATGGTTTTAAACAACACACATATTTAAGTCACACATTTCCCCAGCAAAGCTCCCAACCCTGGGCAAGACCCAGGCAGGAAAAGGCGGGGGGGGGGGGGCTACTTTCAGGATCGGATACATAGGTGGTGGCCACCTAACCAAGTCTGCACCTATTTTCCACCCCACCCCCCCTTCAGAGAGAATTTAACTGTTCGCCTGATGTTGGATGTTGGGTTCTGTGGCATATGTCACTGTAGGTAGGGACAGGATAGTTAGGAAGATGAGAAGGAGGCACCTGGGGGATTGCTCGCTGTGGTCCGATATGATGGAAGGAGGCTTACACGCCTTTTTGGGGAAGACTCTTGTCTTGGTTTGTGAAGGTTTACAAGGAAGAGAATCTTTGTGCTGGAGGGCCGAGGAATAGCGTTCCCTGCTTTGGCTTGGTCTGTGAAAAACGAAACAACGCCAGATGGACGCACTGCCAAGCACAAATTTACACACTTCAAAGAATTTTTTATTTTTTCAATCAGAAGAAGACGTGCGATTCCAGACTCTAGACTCTCTATTTCGGTTCCAAACGCCCAAATTGCTGATGTTGCAGTCTTTCTTAGAATTTGTTTGGAGAAAGCAGAAAACGGACGAAAAGGAAAAACTGTGTTTTACCCAAACGAGCTCCCTGAATTTGTCGAGTGTGTTATTAAGCAAAACTGCGTTGGGACAAGAATCATTTTACATTCCTAAAGGGTGACGTTCTGAAACTCTTCAGTGTTGGGACTGGCAAAGCTCTGGAGAGAGGACAGAGAAGGAGAATTCAAAAATGACGGAGAATCTGGAGCTTAACGTGGGAAGGAGGAAAGGCCGGTAATTTTCAAACTTTTTAGCGCCCAGGACACTGGCTGTGTCCCAAGTCTCTGGCTCCAGACCGCGCAGCCCCGTGCAGGGCTCCGAGCTGGGCTGCGAGGCCCCACCCGGTCAGGTTCCCTAGTGTGGGAACCGCGCCCCAAAACTCCCCCCGGGGCTCCCAGGGCACGCACTGTTTCAGGCGTTCATTTCCCCCACGGGCTCCCTGGGCACGGCTGTTTAACCCCCTCATTCATATGGACCGAAACCTTCCTGGCACACAGGCTACCTAAGTGTGACTTTCATTCTTTCCACAAGCATTGAATGAGCACCTACAGTATACCAGTCAGAGGGTCCAAGGAGCTAGTGGGGAACAGATGCAGGCACACGGCTGTCATCCATCCGTAAGTCACCCGCTGTCCGGCTGCAGCCAGCTGGGGTTCGCGGTGGAAGGCAAGTGAGGCACAGGTGCGGCGGGGAACCCTGCTTCAGGTAACGTCGTCCCAAGAAGGTCATTTGTGTTTAGGTTGGTCCTTTGCATGCAACACTCTTCGTGGTTTTATCGCTCAGTGGCCTTTGTTGGGGGGAGGGGAGAGAAACGACCTCTAGTGATTTATAATTGCTGCAGAGACATCCTGAAACTCAAGCAAACATTCCGCGATTTCATGCGTCACTTGCTGTGAGTATGACGTTGCTGGACACTGAGAAGTCCGAAGGGACGAAGGAGGAAACGGCAGAACCAGAGCAAGACACTGAGCCTCGGCGTCGGGGCATTGCTTGGCCCTGAAACGCACTGCGCCCTGCGGTTTGGGGTTGCTTCTGGGATAGCCTGGGTGCCAGAGGGTAACGGAGGGAACCCGCAGACGGGCCCGCGGGGAGGGGCTGTAGAAGCTTCCCGAAGAGGGCGCGGAGCGTGCTGCACACTGCCGCCTGTGGGAGGCAGAAGGAAGTGCAGACCGAGGGTGGACCGCGGCGGCAAGGCGGTGGCAGGGCCTGGAGCACAGGCCATGTGCGTGTGGGTGCGGGGCATGGGTGCGGGCAGCAGTGGGCAGTCTGAAGACCGGAGAGCGGGGAGGGGGGGGGGTGTCAGGGAACTAGGAGGTTAGGTCAGTCAGTAGGGGACTCCGGTCCTGAAGGCGAATGGGCAAAGCAGGTGCTTCTGGATTTTCTTTTCCTTCTTTTCTTTTCTTTTCTTTTGTTTTAAATTATGTTCAGTTAGCTAACATATAGCGCATCATTGGTTTTTGATGTAGTGTTCAGATTCATTAGTTGCCTATAACATCCAGTGCTCATCACTGAATTTTCTGCGCTAAACACGGACAACCAACAAAGGACTTGTGATGGATTTTAAACTGGGGAGTAAAGATATATACTTTTTTAAAAATCATGTGTATTGGAGTGAACTTCTGAAACACAGAGGAATGTGTGCTCATTGAAGAAAAGTTGGAGTCCAGAAACACCAAGAGAAAAGTTAAAATAAATAAAATTTATGAAAAATCAGAAGTCACAGTCCCACTGCCTAGAAGGAATTGCAAGCATATTAAAGCATGAGCATCAAGCCTTTCCTTGCTGTCTTTTATAGATACCATAGTTGGTTTCTGCTCAAGGCGTGAAGAGGAGAGTGACCCCGGAGAGGTCATGTTACCAGTCGAGGGTAAGGAAAAGTTGTCTCTGGGGTCGCAGCCCAAGCATAGACTTTCCACAGGGCACCGAGTTAGGTGGTCTGCTCCAAGTTCTCTTTTCCTCTTTCCAGATGAAGAGAATGACCTTTACATGCCGTGTTATCTGAGAAATTCAAAGATACTGTGAAAATATTTTCAATAGCCAGAAGCTGTTACTCATCTTTTCATCGGTTTCCTTTTCGGACTAAAACGTTAGCTTGAGGAGGAGCGAAGAGACGAGTGAGAGAGAGAAGCCGAAGATGATAGGAACATCCCTAATGGCCGTGAGGCTTTATGTTGGTTCTGGTCCAAGGACACGGAAATTTTGACCTGTCTTCCCTGTCCTCTGTCTCAAGCGGTCTTGGTATTTTCGGTCCCATCGTGCTTTCACCCCCAGAATTCTTTTCCCGTTGTTGGGAGGAACGGTCCCTGAAATGATCCTCAGCAAACTCTTCCTTTCCTTGAGAACGCTGAGACCCTGAGATGGGAGGAGACCTGCCTCCAGTCCCAGACCTGCTGGAGGAGAGATGGGACCAGACTCTGTCCCCAGAATGCCCACTCCCGAGTCACCCGAGCAACCATGCCTCCTTCTGATACTTCATAAACATGTTCCCAATAGGTAGGAACATGCCTATTTGTGTGATTTAAATATACCAGGAATTAAAGGTGGGGCTAATACTGCAAATTATTTCAATCTGCTATTGCTCAGCACTAGAAAAGCCAAATGTGTTTGAAGAGTTACACGTTCTTTTTGCAAAATTTACTTTTTCAAAAAAGATCAAACTGATGAATTGTTTTTATTTTAAGAGAAGGAGGGAGAGATCCGTTGCCAGAAGTGCACCTATTTATTTGTTCATTTACTTACTTTTTATTTGAAAAATGTTCAAGCATACACCGAAATAGAATAGTCTACTGAGCCCCCACGTAGCCTTTGTTCAGCTTCAACCATTACCAATATTTTGCCAATCTTGATGTCAGAGAGCTTTTAAAATACAGTTCAATCCACAAAGATTGTATTTACACCTAGCTTTTCGCGACCAAATCTACTATGTAAAGAAAGATAATTTTCATTCATTTCCTGATCCAAACAGCCAGGAAAGATCATGTATTTCTGTCAGTTACTCACTGGTTTCCCCATTCTCAAAGGGCTCCTGACACTCCTTCCAGGCCCCAAGGGGAGACAACACCTAGCCTAGACACCTCTATTGACTGACTAGGCTCTGATCAGCCCCCACTGCCGGGTGCTCTGCAGCCTGCAGAGAACAAGGGACTGCCCGCAGTAAGCTGGAGTTCCCACCTTGGCCTGCTGTAATGTCAGCCTGGGGGATTTCGGCTGGTTGCTGGGGCCCCAAAGCTACAGGATGTCCCCAGTAACTTGAATTCCTCCAGCCATAGGATGTAGCTGTGTGTGATGCAAATCCCAGGAGTCTGGGAGAGGTTGTCATCGAACACTGCAAGTGCACTGCTGTGCCTGGTATGGCCCTGGGTGTCTCTCCACCACTTGTTATGCTGGTGTTTCCACAATGCCCATCACTAACTACCACATTCCTGTTCATTTGTCACTTTGTTTATCCTGCTTTGACTTTTGTCCAGCTCCTCCTACTCAAGTGCAAATTCCTCACACATGGGAGAAGTGCCTTCCCGGTTGACTGCTGACTCTCTGGGAAAGACTGTCCACACTTCACTCAGCTTGCTGTCTGGTGAGTCAGATGGGATAGTGCTTAGAGAAACAGCGAGTGCAGGAACGTGTAGGCGTTGTTGTTTTTATGGCGTTGCTTTTGCTGGCTCTTGACTTGCTGAGCGTTGGCTCTCCAGACATTTATCCAAAAGCCTAGCTGGGAGAGGAATCCAGCAACCAGCTCTCCTCTCTTTCCATTTGGCAAGTTCTTCAAGGGTTTCCACTGAGTTACTGGGCTTTCTGACGGCTGTTGCCTCCCACGGGAGACCCGGAGTCATTGTACCTCTCACAGGGCTCCACTAATGTTTATTCAGGAGGTGCCTTCACTAATGTTGATAGAGAATCCACCACTTCCGCAGAAAAGCCATTGTGCATGAAGGATGTACCTCTGGTAGCTTGTATTTTTCAGAGGTGGCTGATCCAATACACGTTTACTGTGTGACTCGACAGTTCTGTGACGAGAGTGGAGTCTGTGAACCAGAGCAGGCCTCTGACTGCCTGGGCTGATAGGACACTGTAGAAGAGATGCTGCGTGCCTGCCAGGCGAGGTCATAAAAGGCATACGCACAGCTCTGCGGGTTCTCTCTTGGTCTCAAGAGGGTCACACTGAGAAGCCAGCCACCATGTTACAAGGAAGCCCAGGCCACATGGGGAGGTCCCACGGGGCATTCTGACCCACGGCCCCAGCTAGGGCCCCTGCCAACAGCCAGCATCAACTATCAGAAATGAGTGTGACAAGCCGTCAGAGGATTTCAGCCCCCAGCCTTTGAGCCTTCCATCTGAGGCCCCAGAAGTCATGGGACAGAGGCAGGCCAGACCTGCTATGCCGTAACTAAATTCCTGTGAGAACCTGTGAGAAGTAATAGAGAATGATTGTTACTCAAGCCACGAAGTTTTGGAGTCATTTGGCATGCAGCAACAGATAACTGTTGCAGATTCTCGAGATCACTGTTTTCACTGCCAGCTTATGTACATCTCTATATAAGAAATAATGGGACTGAGAGTTAGCTATCTGGTTAGAAGACGCGTCCAGGGGATTTGGGTTGAAGCTATGCTCGCATACCAAGCA
Source organism: Martes martes (assembly GCF_963455335.1). NCBI lineage: Eukaryota > Metazoa > Chordata > Mammalia > Carnivora > Mustelidae > Martes > Martes martes. The sequence goes on along the minus strand of NC_137893.1, from coordinate 8,320,720 downwards.
CACTGTTCTCACTTGGGGCACCTGGAGGTCAGACAATGGAAACGCTACTACGTGGCTTCACCACACCTGTGTGAGTGTCTCTGCAGCTGTGTACTGAAAGTGTATTGAATAGCCCTTCCATAACATTGTGAAGGCAATCCAAAGCCCTTTTGATTTACCCATAATAATACTTAAATAAGCTGCTACCTTGAGAACTAGACATATTCTTGGGTCTGTACTATTATTGGGGTCCCCAGTAAGTGGACCTACCCCATCCCCACTCCCACCCCCACACCCCAGACCTCTGATTGTGTAAATGCTAGAAATGATGCCAGCTCCTTCCTTAGCAAGTCGTTCTGGGGACTGGCGCTGAAAAGACAAGCAATAATGTTTTTGGAGCCCAACGCAATCGTGACCTCCAACATTTTGTGTTAATGTTATACATCTGGAACAAAACAAGAGGAACATGCATGACATCATAATAACAGTCAAGAGTCCCAGAGAAGAAATGGCTTCAGAACAGTACGTTCCCTAGACGCCCGCAAGTCTCAGTGCTGGTTGTTAAGCGGCAGTGGGGGTATAAGGCCGGCGCGAAACAATCTGGGCATTTACCCTGTTTTTGTAAACAAATGCCCCTTGCACGTGTTGGCCTGGCACATATTTAGCAGCGGGCTTTGAAAGATTGGTCCCCTGGAGACTTTTCCTAGGAAAGTCACAAGACTTTTCCAAAAGAGTCAAAATTTATATGAAAATAGATTGGAAAAAAAAAAAACAGCTTTGTAGAAGGATTAGAAATCAGAGAGCAGGGACTTCTCAAGCTTTACCCAGCCTTCTAATATGAGGACACTTGCTTGCGCTTTGAGTCTCATGCCTCTCCCCCCCACCTCATACCCCAGTGGGCCTGTCATCTCTGGTTCACCCTCGAATGAACCTTAGTAAAAAAAAAAAAAAAAAAAAAAATTGCCTGAGGTTGCAAACATCGTGCTGATGCCCTGATGTAAGGGGAGCAGATAAATGGGAAATGCAGGGCTCCACCCTATCTAAGGAATGCTTGAAAATTTGCCATTGTTCCTGGAAATCCACAAACTGCTTTCAAAGTCAGAGAATAACGAAAGAAAGTTTAGAGCTCAAGAAGGGGAAAGGGGGTACTTTTAGGGCTGGGGGAGTCTTTGCCTTTATATATTGAAATGACTGTCCTGATCATTCACACCAGAATTCTTTCTCTATGAGAAAGTTGTGGGTTTTGAATTTTAAAAAAGGAGGGGAGAGATTTCTCCATCTCTGTTTTTGTTAGTGAAATAGCCTTTATTATAAGAATCTTCATGATTCTCGCCTTCAGGAAAATACAAATCAAAACCACAGTGAGATACCACCTCACACCAGTCAGATTGGCTAAAATTAACAAGTCAGGAAATGACAGATGTTGGCGAGGATGCAGAGAAAGGGGAACCCTCCTACACTGCTGGTGGGAATGCAAGCTGGTACAGCCATTCTGGAAAACAGTGTGGAGGTTCCTCAAAAAGTTGAAAATAGAGCTACCCTATGACCCAGAAATTGCACTACTGGGTATTTACCCCAAAGATACAAATGTAGTGATCTGAAGGGGCATGTGCACCCAAATATTTATAGCAGCAATGTCCACAATAGCCAAACTATGGAAAGATCCTAGATGTCCATCAACAGATGAATGGATAAAGATGTAGTATATATATACAGTGAAATACTATGTAGCCATAAAAAGAAATGAAATCTTGCCATTTGCAACGAGACGTGGGTGGAACTAGAGGGTATTATGCTAAGCAAAATAAGTCAATCCGAGAAAAACAATTATCATATGATCTCTCTGATATGAAGAATTTGAGAGGCAGGGCAGGAGGTCGTGGGGGGTAGGGGAAAAAAAAATGAAACAAGATGGGACCAGGGAGGAAGACAAACCATAAGAGACTCTTAATCTCAGGAAACAAACTGAGGTTGCTGGGGGGGTAGGGAGAAGGTGTTTGGGTTATAGACATTGGGGAGGGTATGTGCTATGGTGAGTGCTGTGAATTGTGTAAGACTGCTGATTCACAGACCTATACCCTTGGGGCAAATAATATATTATATGTTAATAAAAAGAAAAAAGAATCCTTGTGATTCTTTGTGATTGGATATTATGGACTGCATAGTAGAAAGTAGGTCGTTATAACACACTGGTGTTAAATCTCACCTAAGTTTAATCTGACCACTGACTTTAGAACTGAAAGGCTCTCCCCACTGAGAATGTATGCACAGCCATCGTTGAGAGAGAAGAATGACACCTGTTCTGTGAACCCACAGAAAAGAAAGTCACAGTGGGAAGCCAGGCAACAGATGGCCACGTTCTTTTCTAAACTTTTCAAGCAGTGTTAACATAGTTGTGTATTTCTTTTTCTTTTTGTTTAAAGATTTTATTTATTTATTTGAGAGACAGAGAGAGTGAGCGAGAGAGAGCATGAGCTGGGGGGGAGGGAGAGGGAGAAGCAGACTCCCCACTGAGCAGGGAGCCCAATGCGGGGCTTGATCCCAGAACACTGGGATCATGACCTGGGTCAAAGGCAGATGCTTAACTGACTGAACCACCCAGGTGCCCTTGTATTTCTGATTAATCAAGATATAGATTATAGATTATAGATGCTTAACCAACTGAGCCACCCAGGTGCCTTATGATTTTTTTTTTAATGGGGAACATGAGGCCCCAAGGGATTACGTCTATGTTAGCTAACACCCATTTTTCCTGGCAAACACTTTTTGAGACTTCTGTGTCAGAACCATATGTATATGACTTTTATATATGACATATAATATATATATGGTTTGTATATATATGATATATATATGATGTGTGTATATGTATGTATATATCAGATTCATGCACAAAGATACAATACAAACAGATAAGAAAACATGACTGAGATCACAGAAGCTTGATAAGGAGATAGAAGGGATTAAACCCCACAGATAAGGTAAATCCTCATTCTCCCCTTCACCTCTGGAGATCTGATAATTATTTAAGATAGTATCACCCTGTCTCGAAAAACACCAGCCCCAACAATGGATTTAACCTAACCCTGGCAAAGTAAAGTTGTGATGTGTTTTACGTCACAAGAGTCATTTACTGAGAGCAAGTGCAAGTTAGAGGAGCGTCCAAAAACACATGACGAGAGGCAGCCGGACCAGACTGTGGATGGCCTCCCAGAAGAGTAAGTCCGAAACACTGCCGGTCTGCGGGGGAGGGAGGGTCTGAGTCTGCTGCAACCAGGACTTTTCTCATCTGAGGCTCATGACTGCTCCACAGTAGGACCAGCTTGCTGGACCAGAGACCAGAGTTAGGAAAGCTTGATTCTTCCTGCTGGCTTCATCCCTACCCTGTGCATCTTGTTTGTTGTTTGTTTGTTTGTTTTGTTTGTTTGTTTTCCTATTCTCTGCAAACTAGAGGAAAGAGGTAAAAATATGTTTGCCATCAGCCAAGCCACAGTGAAATTTGATGATTGGAAAGTCATTGGCTGTGAAGAGCTACCTAAGTTCCACAGGCTATAAGTTTAATGCACAGAAGAGTGGCAAGGACAGAGCTCAGAGCCCCTCTCTCTGTGGTTAAGTCCTCAGCTGGAATGAGGAGAAGAAAGGTGAGCTCTGGAAGCACAGAGGTGGAGCGACCTCATAGGAGAAATACAGCATGAGGTTTAGGAAAAATGGGTGTTAGCTAACATAGACGTAATCCCTTGGGGCCTCATGTTCCCCATTAAAAAAAAAAAATCATAAGGCACCTGGGTGGCTCAGTTGGTTAAGCATCTACCTTCGGCTCAGCTCATGATCCTGGGGCCCTGGGATTGAGTCCTGCGTCCAGCTCCCTGCTCAGTGGGGAGTCTGCTTCTCCCTCTCCCTCTGCTGTTCCCCCTGCTCGTACACGCCCGCTCTCACTCTCTCAGATAAATAAATAAAATCTTTTTAAAAAATCATCTTCTGGGGGCACCTGGGTGGCTCAGTGGGTTAAGCCTCTGCCATCAGCTCAGGTCATGATCTCAGGGTCCTGGGATCGGGTCCCACATCGGGCTTTCTGCTCAGCGGGGAGCCTGCTTCCCCCTCTCTCTCTGCCTTCTTCTCTGCCTGCTTGTGATCTCTGTCTGTCAAATAAATAGATAAAATTTAAAAAAAAAAATCATCTCCTGTCTTCCTAGCGATTTAGAGTTTACAAATATGAAAATATTTGAATAATTTAGGAGATATGTTCTAAGTTCTCTATGGAGACATAATAATTATTTTGATTTTTTTTGTATCATAATGCATAAGTGTAGGGACAGACTACATAGTTTGCGAGACCCAGTACAAAATGAACACAGGAGGCTCTTGTACAAAAATGATTATGAGTTTTATGCTGGGGACAACAGAGCATTCATCCAAGCACGAGGATCTCCCAAGCAGGACCCCTGTGGTTGTAAAAGTCACGCACCTGGGAAGTCAGTTGTGCCCAAACCAAAGTCGAAAAGGGAATGAACGATGTCTAATGCTTGTAGGGAAGCACCACTGCCTCAGAGCACAGGAGCGCTAGGGGAGGGTATACAAGACCCCCCAGGGCAGGGATATGTGTTCCATTTGCTGTTCTTCCAGAGTATTCTAATAATCAGTGTGCCCAGGAGCAAGGAAAGAAAACAAAACACCTTGCTTCAGGAAATGTGATTATTTCCACAATCAAATTTGATGCGCTAATATATATTACCAAAAAAATCATATGCATAAGCCCTTTTGGAGGCAAGAACTAATGTATTATGTTTAATTATACAGAAATGTATTTACACACATAGATTTACATATGGACCCTGTATCGAGTATGTGGGGAGAGAATCACTTTATCAGAATGCTCTGGGTTTGCAATTTTAATTCAATAGTGCTTTTCCTTGTGTCCCCTAACAAACGATTCTTGGATTAGGTTGATTTTATTTTGTCAAAGATTTTCTGCGTTCAGTCTTAAAAGATGAGAAGCTTGATTGTGGAGAAAAGTTCATCCAGCCAAAGGAGAAATGAGGTCCTGGGCATCGTTTCCGGACTTCTCTTTGTCTCTCTGTCTCCGATCTCTCTTTCTTCTGTCCTCCCTGCTCCCCTCCTCCTCCTGCTTCTCAGCATCTTTCACTGTCCATGTAATATAACTTTGAAATCTAACTGCAGCCCTCACGGGACCTCTAAAGATGGCATCTTCTGGGATCAGACTCAGTTCCTCAGGACCTGCCCCCATTTCTCCAGAGACAGCTCAGGGTCTGGTACTGAGATTATTTGGGTAACACACTCGAGCCTTAGCCAGCATAAGCACCGAAGAGAATATATAAAAGCATGTGCACACATACGTAACTGTGTTTTTATGAGTATCACTCCATCTTAGCTCAATCCTGATGACTTGAAGTCACAGACATCCCCATCCCCATTGGCATGTTCTATTTTCAGAGTAGCTAGCGTGTTGCCAGTGTGGGGGATTCCTGATGAATTGTTTACCTTTGAAATATGAGATAGTTCTTTAGGAGAGGTAAAGAAATAGAAGGATAAAGTTCTGACTCATAGGGGGAATTTGGGTCCAACTCTGAGGTTGCACAGGGGCACACTACCTTGCACAAGAACCTATCTCCTATCTCCTAACCTATCTCTTATTGCTTCTGAGCTGCTGAGCCCAGAACCCAGCCTCTGGTCCCTCTTGTCTGTGGGAGGCAAAACATGATCCCCTTGATAAAAAATCATTTATAGAGAGGTAGTCCCCCACCAAATACGGACTAGCCTCATAGGGCTTCTCCTGGATTTCTTCCTTTCCAGGGCATGTATGGTTGACATAAAATACAGTATACCCACTTAAATATAAATTTTGGAAAAACCAGTATCTTTTTAGTGTAACTATCTCCCAACTATTGCATGGGATATACTTATACTAAAAAACTACTTGCTATTTATCTGAAATTCAAATGCAACTGAGTATCCTTTTTGGGCTTTATTTGTCTGTTTTTGTTAAATCTGGCATCCTGAAGATCATGGTGTTTAGCAAAACATGTGTGGAGTATTATTGAGGCTTTACTGTTCTCTCATTTAAGTTCCTACTGCAAACTTACCCAGAGCATAGTGGATATGAAAGGTTGATTGCATCCCACCAAGGTCACTGAAGCAGTAACATTGGCTGGAAGAAGTGGAAAGGGGTGCAGCACTGACAGGAGGCTGTGGGTCTGGAGGCCCCAGGCGGACCAGTCGTGGATGTGCGGACACTACGGGAAGCTTCATGGAAGCAGTGACCACACTGGGGAGGGCGCTCGAGTAGGACACTGTGCTCCTACTTGGGGTCCCCTCTTCTTACGGGGGGCAACAGGATGTGGGCACAAGTGTCTGTGTTGTCAGTTTTCATTAGGATGTTTCTGCTTTGGCAAAATACTCAAGTATCTGAGTAGGCAGAAAGCATGCCTCAGCACTGCTGGGGAAAGGCAGCTTTGGGGGATGCCCTCGAGCTGGTGTTGGAAAGGGAACAAATCCTAGGAGAGGATGAATGCAGACTCTTTGGCCAAAGGCTGTGGCCTACATGGGGATATCAGAAACTGAGGTCTGTTCTCCTTCTCCCTCTGGCAGAAGCACATGGCTACTGGCAGAAAAGGCTGTGAAGTTTGGAGCAAATTGGTGGTTTTTTTTTTCTTTTTCATGTAGTAAAAGGGAGATTTTAACTCGCTGACTAGTTCTATTTATTTAAGAAACACATAATGTTGGGGATCCTGAGGGGCTCAGTTAGTTCAGCGTCTGACTCTCAGTTTTGGCTCAGGTTGTGATCTTGGGGTCCTGAGATTGAGCCCCGTGTTGGGGCTTCATGCTCAGAGTGGAGTCTGCTTTGAGATTCTCTCTCTCCCCTTCTGCCCCTTCCCTCACCCTGGGCTTGTGCGTGCTCTCTCTCTCTCTCTCTCAAACAAATAAATAAATCTTTAAAAAAAAGAAGAAAGAAAGAAACGTAGTGTTGCTATCAGTCAGGCATTACTCTTAGTGCTTTGCAACTTTTAATTCATTAAATTCTTAAATAAACCTAGAGGTAGGTATTAGCATTCACTCTATTTCACAGGAGGAGAAACTTATGCCCAGAGAGGTTAAATACCTTGCCCAAGGCCACACAGATAGGAAGTGGCAGAGCCAGGAATCACTTCAGGCAAACTTTTAATATCAAGGAGGGCATGTACCAGGATTTTATCAGGCAACCAGGCTGCAGGGTGTGATGATGATGATGTGATACTGAAGATGCCCTCACCAGGCACATAGATAACTCAGAAGGGGTCATAGATACATGACAGGAGGCTGGCATATTGTAAGCACTCCAAATACCATGGTTATTGTTCTTATACCAACAAACCTTTGTTGTGTGTGCCAGGCTCAGTACAAGATTCTGGGGAGATATACAAGAGGCAGGCTGATCTCTGTCACAGAAGGTGATAGCTGCTAATGATGCCTTCCTCTTAGATAGGACAAGAGAGTAAGAATGCCCTTGTTGCCTGTGGCAATCAACTAATTGATTTAATAGTCCTTGAAATATGCAGAGAAGACCAGACCACCAGGGATCAAGCTTACCTGCCAATCTCCTCTCCACACTGCTCACTTAGCTGTGTATCTGTATTTCCTGAAGACATGCCTGTTGGCTGCACTGCATACCCAAATATTCACATACGGCATCCATCCAGCAACATTGGCCAAATTAACTGAATAAATCACAGCATTGTGTATCCCTGGAAATTTTTTTTTAAGTATCATTGTTAAATGGTGCTGTATTTCCCAACATTTTAATAGGAGAGATTTGTGGGACCAGATCTATTAATATTTGTACTATGTTATTTTGGACATTTTGCTGAAATTTATAAAATCAGAAACTCTCAGAGTTGGCCAGTACCTTCAAGTTGTTCTGGTTCAACAGTCCACCAGGGGTCTGGATGTCACCCTCTTGCTCCTGCTAAGCTCTATAGAGCCCTGCTATGGTGTAAGCTAGTTGTACCTCTTTCCATACCAGCCACTTATTACTGCTGTGGATTTCAGCTGTACATCCTATGCTCCACCCTGCCTGGAAAACTGAGAATGTGCAGGGAGATGACTCCAGGTTACAAAATGAAAGTTGATCACATTTACTTAAAATACATATACTTTTCTAGTTAAGCTTTTGTTAGTCTTTTCAAAGAACCAGGTTTGGGTTTTGTTGATTTTCTCTCTTGTTTTTCTATTCTCCGTTTTATGAATTTCCACTCTAACCTTTATTACTTCCTTCCTTCTGCCTGCTTATGTTTAGATCGCTGTTCTTTTTTTCAGTGCCTCCAGCTGGAGGGTTAGGTTATTAATTTGAAATCTTTCTTCTTACATTATGATTGGTATTTATGGTTATACATTTCCCTCTAAGCACAGCTTTAGCTGCATCCTAGACATTTTGGTATATTGTGTTTTCATTTTCATTCATTTGAAAGCATTTTCTACTTTCCCTTATGATTTCCTCTTGACTCATTGCTTATTAAAGAGTATGTTAATTTCCGCATTTTTTTTAATTCCCCAAATTTATTTCTGTTACTGATACGTAATTGCATTCCACTGTGGTCAGAATACAAACTTTGCATTACTTCAGTCATTTTAAGTAAATGAAGTTTATTTTGTGGTCTAACATATGGTCGGTATTTGAGAAAGTATTTTCCATATTTTGGAAAAAAGTATATTCTGCTGCTATTGGGCAGTGTTTCATAGACATCTGTTAGATCTTGTTGGTTCATAAGTGTTACTCAAATCTTCTATTTCCCTGTTGATCTTCTGCCTAGTTCTTCCATATCAGTTATTGAAGGTTGGGTATGAATGTCTCCAATTGTTATTGTTGAATTGTCTATTTTCCCTTTAATTCTGTCATTTTTTACTTCATGTATTTGGGGCTCTGTTTGCTAAGTACATATACACATGCAGTATATTGCTGCATCTTCTAGATGGCTTGATACTTTTATCACTATAAAACATCCCTCTTTATCTTTAGTAACATGTTTTTTTTTTAAGATTTTATTTATTTATTTGTCAGAGAGAGAGAGCGAGCACAGGCAGGCAGAGTGGCAGGCAGAGGCAGAGGGAGAAGCAGGCTCCCTGCTGAGCAAGGAGCTGGATGTGGGACTCGTTCCCATGACTCTGGGATTATGAGCTGAGCCAAAGGCAGCTGTTTAACCAACTGAGCAACCCAGACATCCCTAGTAACATGCTTTTTGTCCAATAGGATTAAGCCTTTAAATTGTTTTATGGTTGCTATTTGCATGGCATATCTCTTTCCATCCTTCTACTCATGACCTGTTTGTATCTTTGAATCTATGGTTTTTCTCCTGTAGACAACATATACTTGTACCTTGTATCTTCATCCAGTCTGATGATTTATCTCTTGATTGAATTATTGCCCAGTGAAAATCCACTTACATTTAATGTTATCAAGAGATAGTTGTATTTATACCTGACATTTTCCATTTTTCTCTAAGTCTCACATCCTTTTGTTCCTCCCTTCCTCCTTCCTGTTTCCCTTTGCACTAAGTAACTATTGACTAGCATAATATTTACATTCCTCCAATGATTTTTCACTGTATTTTTTTGAGTTGTTTTCTTAATGGTTACGTTAGAGTTAATGTGTCTTATCAGAATCTACTTCAGATTTATGACAATTTAAGTCCAATGAGATACAGGAACATCTCAGGAATAGCCTTTTTTCCCCCTCCTTTTTGTTCTACAATTATCACACATACCAGATATAGACATAGGTTAGAAATTCCATATTACATGACAAAACTTACTGCTTTATAGAATTTTATGTTTTTTGAAGAAGCTAAGAGAAATCGTGGTTCAAATGCCACAGACTCTCACTGTTCTTACAGATTCTTGATAGATTTTCTTGAGGAAATTTTCTTCATTTCCTACATGCCCTCAGAAAAACTTCCAGAAAAAAAAGAAAGAAAGAAAGAAAAACTTCCAGAAATTTTTAATGGCTTCTATTGTTCTTTATCATTTTCACCAGTTGTCCTTGTTTTGGAAAGGACTGAGCCCATGCCAGCCCCTCACGTGGCCATTCTTGATGTGGGACAATAAAGTACATATACTTTCATTTCTCATTTCTTTTTTAGGTATGCTTTATCTACACAAAGAACAATTTTTATGATTGTTTAAATGACCCATAGCGGGGGTAAAGACTTCACATTCAGAATGTCACTGAACATACGTGTAATACAGGTTTTGAGCCTGTTTGGTTAATTTTTTGTTTAAACTCCACCCCCTACATCAGACATGACTGGAGATGATTTAACCGCTATATATGCAATGGCAAAAAAGTAAAAATTAACCAAGGAGAGCACAGAGCAAATGGAAATAAGAACTGCTCAGAAGTATTTCCAATAGCGGTGATGGATTTTGCTGAGTGTTTTTACTTTCTTGTCTGCTTGCCAGGGTAACCAAAAGGAAATGCAGTTTTTTGAGGTGCCTGGTATCCATACAGGGACTAAATCTTATTCCATGCCTGCGACTCACAACCTGAGTAGTACTTGGGCTCTTTGGATTGCATTTCCCTGTAGCACTTAACTAATGGACCAGCTATCCATTAGTGTAGTTTAACCAGCCATTTGTTTCTGTGCAAATGTTACTCTTGTCTTGTGCCAATATTTATGTCTCCACACATGTGAATTCACAACCTATCTTGTTCTCAGAAATATTCTGCTAGAATGTATCATTGCACTATCTTGGAGAATAATAACTGAAGTTGGAATATATAAGTGATTCATTTGGATTAATTTAGAAGAGGTTGTTCATGGTTCTTAATATCTAGAGATACTTAATAAACTACTGATTTCCCTTCAGCCTCATTATTGTTGGCCCATGACACCAATCCTGTGTCTTTTACTCTGATTTTAAATTCTGTTTTTAAGAAATGAAAATTAAATTCCATCACAATTATCCCTGGCTAGAAGTTTAGCTCTTTGGAGAGACAGTTTACTTACAGACACGTAAAGGGGATTGCATCTCCACTAGAATTTTAAACCTTAGAGCTGTGTCATTCAGCTGTGGTAAAATCTTCTGTCTACCGATATTTATTTCCATCCTTCCTCTTTGCTAACAATACCAAGATTTTATTCACAGTGGCAATTTAACCGGTTCCAGACAATGATTCATGATTGATGTAGGTCAATTACGAAACCAATTAATCTCTGCCACGTACCCTTCTACCCAGACTTGTTTGCAGCTAAGGGTGGCTATTTATTTTTAATTATTTTTATTAACATACAATGTATTATTTCCCTCAGGGGTACAGGTCTGTGAATCATCAGGCTTACACACTTCACAGCACTCACCATAGCACATACCCTCCCCAAAGTCAATAACGCAACCACCCTCTCCATACCCCTTCCCCCAGCAACCCTCCGTCTGTTTCCTGAGATTAAGAGTCTCTTATGGTTTGTCTCCCTCCCGATCCCATCTTGTTTCAATTTTTCCTTCCCTACCCCCCCAACCCCCCTACTCTGCCTCTCAAATTCCTCAAACCAGGGAGATGATATAATAATTGTCTTTCTCTGATTGACTAATTTCACTAAGCATAATACCCTCTAGTTCCATCCATGTCGTTGCAAATGGCAAGATTTCATTTCTTTTGGTGGCTGCATAGTATTCCATTGTGTATATATACCACATTTTCTTTATCCATTCATCTGTTGATGGAAATCTAGGTTCTTTCCATAGTTTGGCTATTGTGGACATTGCTGCTATAAACATTTGGGTGCACGTGCCCCTTTGGATCACTACATTTGATTCTTTAAGGTAAATAACTAGAAGTGTGATTGCTGGGTCATAGGGTAGCTCTATTTTCAACTTTTTGAGGAGCTTCCATGCTGTTTTCCTGAGTGGCTGCACCAGCTTGCATTCCACCAACAGAGTAGGTGGGATCGCCAGGGTTGGCTATTTGACCCAGGTCTGGTCACGAGACAGTAGGGTGGAGATGCTGGAGGGTCCTCTAGGAAATATTTTCCTCTGCTGTAAATGGAAATCCCCCAATCCCCCCCCCTTTTTTTTTCCCCATCAGGGCTTTTTCCTTCCTATGTTAAATGTTCCTGTGCGAGGGAATGGTACTCAGACTGTGACTGCTATTTTGCAACATTGAGGTATGAGCCTACAGATAAAAAGTTGATACCCTGAAGATTGGCAAGATAAGAGTTTGAATCCTTGTTGACATTCTTTGAACTTCTGTGCTCTACCTGGAGATAATTAAACCATTTTGGGGTTTAAAATCCCTTTCAGTCAGGTGTTCTGTTGCTTAGAGCTTACAGCATTCCAAGTAAATACAGTGGTCCTACAAGCTTTGCTAAAGTTTCATGGTATACAGACAATTTTGCAATGAAGGCAGAATTAGAACCTAACCCCGATGTAGGATAGAACTTAAAACAATGCTTGGGTGATTTAATCAGATAGTTGTGTCCCTAGTACTTTTCAGAATACAAGATCCTGCATTGATAGTTAATTGAAAATCCAAATGGAGCTGTGCTATTGGGCTTTCTCCCTACTGTTTGCATCTGAGTAGATGTGCCTGGGACTCAGCAGGAGACACCTGACAGATTTGTAAGACAACTGCAAGAACCCCCAACCTGAATGGATCTTACCAAGTATTTATTGCTTTTAAACCTCCTGGCCTGCAAATTCCTACTTAGGGCTCATCTTGAAGCATTTACAGGCTCTTTCCTGTCTCTCCTTTGGAAGCAGAGGCTGCCATATATCCCCAGTCCATCCCTTCATCCTCCATTCCCAGCCTTTTCTGTGCTGTGGGCTAGACCCACACTAAACTAAGCAAGAACCTGTGTATGGACTTTGCTTTGGGGTCTTTGCACCACCATAGTTGAGTTGTTAAATTGTTCACTTGTGTTTCTAACTTAACCCATCATGGAAGGCTAACTGAATGCATTTCTGCTACTATTTATAAACCAGCAGGTCTGTTCCCCATTTTCCTTTTCCTAAATGCATCCACTCACTCTACTACTCTTATTTCAAAATAAAAGAGCAGAGCCCTCCAGAAGTTATTGGGTTCTTGCCTCCTATCAGGTTGATACTAAACTCTTATTAAGACAGATGATTGTCTATCTCTATCCTATATGGTAACTAAATTTAATGAGCACAGTCATGTATGATATTGGTATATGAGTTGGAGTTTACAAGGTGCTTTTATAATAAACTTTCTTATTATTTAGTCACTCTGAGTCACAATTGGCCATTTAAAAATGTGCATATTGAACTCTTATCTTTCAGGACTATTGTGAGATTTAATAAAACAACATACAAAAAGAGCCTTGGGTCTCTGGCACAAAGGAATTTCTCAATAAATGCAACTTTAAGGTAGTAAAACCGCATAAGATAACACTCTAAATGTGAACTTCTTTCTTATAAAAATTCTCATTATCATACGCTGAATTATCATGTGCTAGGTAGTGAAGCAGTTTTAGCCATCAACACCACTCATAAGTGTTCATTAAATCTCTACTCTGGGGCTCTGTGTGTGTGTGTGTGTGTACACATGCCTGGGTGGGTGTGGATATGTGTGTATATGAGGGGGTGGCAGGGAGGGGATGCAGTATACAGCAGGTTTTAAATAAATGTTACACTTGGGCTAAGCTTTTAAGGAGTTTCCAATCTTACTGAAGAGATAAAATGTGTACCTAAAAATTATCAAGACCATGATCAGAAGTCTTTTGAATAAATAATAGAAAGAATAAGAGTTGCTAGGAAAAGGGCATTAGCCCTGACTGGAGTGGTCCAGGAAAGCTTAAGGGAAGGTGTGAATTTGCACTCACCCTGAAAAGAAGAGGAAATTATAATTGGCAGAGAAGGGACAGAGTCACAATCATAGGAGAAGGACAGAGTCACAATCATACTGCTTAAAAAAGGAAAAAACAATCCCGGATAGCATCTTTCCTCCTGAATTTGGCAACCAATAATCCAGAAGTCAAGAAGTGATGAGTGTCCCTATCAGAAAGCTCTGGGGCCTGTGTCAGCTCCAAGTTCTGCTGACAGCTCTGCCCCACAGGCAAGAAAAGGATGAAGTCACAGGGAGCAAGGACCAGGGTGGGACCCCTGCAGGCAGAGACACCAGATTGGCTGTGGCTCTGGGACCGGTGACCCAGTCTCTTGATGATCAGCAAGCACTTTACATAATGCAGAATCCTGGGAAGCCTTAACCACAGGCAGTCCCCTGTCTTCCACATGCCAAGGGCTTTAGCAGAAAGAGAGCAGCCTTGCCAGTGGGGCTTCTCCTGCCCCAAGGCGTGAATGGTATGTGTGAGGGAGCAAATGAGAGGCAGATTTTCACACTTCCACAACCTGCTTTCACAGCCATAGCAACCTGTTGATAAATTTTATTTTTTATTTTTTTTTAAAGATTTTATTTATTTATTTGACAGACAGAGAACACAGATATGCAGGCAGAGAGAGAGAGAGAGAGAGGAGAAAGCAGGCTCCCTGCTGAGCAGAGAGCCCAATGCGGGGCTCGATCCCAGGACCCTGAGATCATGACCTGAGCCGAAGGCAGAGGCTTTAACCCACTGAGCCACCCAGGCGCCCCCTGTTGATAAATTTTAAACGACATTCTCCTTCTATCCCTGAACAGTGCTTATTGTATGCTTTCAGTGTTCTAGAATTTGGAAATTTTACTAAAATTTGAACACAGGAAAATGACATTTATTCCACCTTTGGGAAATAGTATTAATAACACTATCCCACACAGCCACCTTTTTCCATGGGCCCCACTGGCTCTATGCCAATATCAGCCAAGTATGGCTGTGAGAACCTGATTCCCTTGAGAATTCAAGAGTTCTGGAATGGTTTTGAAAGAGATAGAAGGTGTGATGGTTAATTTTATGGGTCAGCCCGGCGGGTCTACGGTGCCCATTTGTTTGGTCGAACACTAGATGTCGCTCTGAAGGTATTTTGTAGGTGTGGTCAAGATCTATGATCAGTTAAACTTTAAGTAAAGATTATCCAGCATGATATGGGTGGGCCTCAAGTTGCAGACCTTAAAAGAAAAAAAAAAAAATTAGGTTTCCCTAAATTGAAGGGAATTCTGCCTCAAGGCTGCAACATAAAAACTCTGCCAGATTTTCCAGTCTACTTGTCTACCTTATAGATCTTGGACTTGCCAGTTCCATAATCACAAGTCCATTCCTTAAAATATTGTGTGGTGTGTGTGTGTACACTATCATTTCTGTTTCTCCAGAGAACCCTGATTTGTGATCTCTTATATAATCTCCCAGGACCCAGGGAAAGAATAACCAGGAAAGATGAGAGAAGTCCGTGGTGGGGAGGGATGGCTGCATCAGGTAAGAGAACTTCTGTTCTGTCCA
This sequence comes from Martes martes, assembly GCF_963455335.1. Classification (NCBI taxonomy): domain Eukaryota; kingdom Metazoa; phylum Chordata; class Mammalia; order Carnivora; family Mustelidae; genus Martes; species Martes martes. The sequence goes on along the minus strand of NC_137893.1, from coordinate 8,305,367 downwards.
GAGCACATAGGCCTGGTGGTCCCTGAGTGAACACAGCAAGAAAGGCAGAAACACTTGTCTACAAGTGTTACGAGTTTGTGCTCTTTTTACAGAAGATCACTGATTTCCCATTTAACTAAGCACTCCACTCTAAGATACGACCACCATGTCTACTTATTGCAACAACTAGTAGTAGTAATGGTAGTTTCTTAGTTTCCATAATGATGTAGAAAATGTTGGAGTTTGAAGCTGACAGCCAAGAAAGAACTTTTCAGACATCTTTGGTGCAAAAAGGTGATTTTGTTAAAGCACAGGGACAGGCTCCATGGGCAGAAAGAGCTGCACTGGGGTTGTGACAGGTAACTGATTATATACTTTGAAGTTGGGAGGGCATTTGGGATAACGTAAGTCTCTAAGGAATTTTGGAAACAAGGTTTCCAAGACCTTGAGGGACCTTTCCAAGACCTTGCTATTGTTGGGAAAAAGTCATTTATTACTGTCTAATAAAACCCTAGTCATGAGACCATTTGGATGTATATCACTGCATCATATCCTTGGGGGATGATTGCCAACATGTATCTTGGGGGCAGGGATGGGTAGAGATAAAGAAGTTTTCAAAGGAAGTTTTATATGTTAAAATGGACTTACAGGATCCTAGGAGATCGGGATAAAGTTAAGCTAAGATTGTGTTTTGCACTTAGCAAAGTATTAACATCTAAGAAACTGAGCTCCTAGAGGAATGTCACTTTGCCTGTTTCAAGGACTTGTCAGTGGTCTGTAAGTAGTAAAGAAATATAATTTTTTCCTTGGCTTTGTTTCCCACATCACATATACTAAACTGGATACTCAAAAACAGCATGAAAATAGGTCCCTTCCAAAGTTCTTGCAGCTGATTCTTCCTCTTTGACAAGAACTAGTCTGCTAATCTGTCCCATGCGTTTCAGGCTGCCTCTCAGTTTGGATATATCTCCAAGATCCAACTCAGGACCAACCTTTCTTCTCCTTCCTCCATTCTGCTACATGATAAATGAGAGGTTGTTATCTTTCTAATCCCAACTAATGGCTCATTACTCATTTCTGTGGCATTAGCCAAAAGAAACTACTATTCGTTAAGGCCGCTCTGATATGCATAATCAGCCATTTCTCTTATGTTTGAAATGTCCTCATTCTTACAATAGTTTTGTGGCTGCAGCAGCTGTTGGATATTTTCTAGCTTTTGCAGAGCTTTGCAGCTGTGGAAAAATCTCCACTAAAAGTTCTACAGTTTAGTTTAATGCAGATGTCTGGACCTGGTGTGGTTAGTATAAAAATTCAATAGCAAGAGTAATTATTTTTTATTATCATAATATACGGGAAGATGATCCTGGCTTCCAAATTGGAAAGCCCCACAGTGAGCCAATAAAGTTTCCACCTCTGACCTCCTCAAAGGCTGGGATAGGGAGTCTTGGGGTTTGGGGCCGGGGTCTAATGGGCTCAGAGTGCATGGTCTTGTCAAGGTCAAGACCCTGAGGCCCCATGACCTGGGTTGGGAGAAGGAAGGGGAGCAGAGCTGAGGTCACTGTTGGCCTCCTTGTTCGCTGCTCCTGCGTGTCATCTGGGGCTGGCAACAGAGCCCTACACTCAGCCTCGGCAGGGATGGTTATGCTTTTTCCTTTGTTTTTCCAGCCCCAACAAAAACATCTTCTGATCAAGACACTTGAGAGAGCTCCTTCACTCTGGAAATTTGTGACATCATGCTGAGATTTACGGCTTGACCTCTTAAAAGGAATTTAAAGTGTCCCAAGGCATTTGCATTAAGTGGGCCTGGTTCAGGGACTTCCCGTGCATGGGCCCTCGGGGCCAAAAGCGAGGGATGCTGGAGTCAGTGCTGCCTTTCCTCCCACCTCTCAGTCAGAGCATTTCCTCCTCATGTTGACAGGCTCTCCCTGCCCTGACTTGACTGCTTAACTACCTTTCACTCCGCAAGCGATACAACGTGTGAAACCTGGTACGAGCTGAAGGTTTGACTGACCAGGTGTTTTCTCTGCCTCCAAGCTTTCCTGGCACCAGATCTCCAGGTGAATAAGAAGTTGTCTGGAAATTTTCCTTTTCCTAGCTTCTAAAATACTCTATGAAGAGTACAATTTTGTAGATGTGACACCATGGGATGTTTTAAAATTCTCTTATCTTGCAGGCAAGATTCGGGGTGTGACATGCTGATGGGGAAAGGGCCCCGAGCAGACTGAGGAACATGGTGGACGCTCAGTGGGTCCCAGGAGATACTTGGTGACCGAAGAGTGGTTTTAGATATAAAGTGAAGGGAAGCAGGGCATCATATCATAACAAAATGATATGGGTCTTCCTTGGACCCAAGGGAAGAATGGAGCAGGGTCAAGGGAAGCCATGACCTGATGATCTAAGGACCCAACCTGAGGGAGTAGCAGGACACTTCAGGGAAGAGATGACTGAGGGTTTCTAGAATGTCGTACAATTTTAATGACAGTTCCACCAAGGAGTAACCACAGTGTTGTTTTTTCATAGAAACCTCAAATTTGGAGGGGAAAAAATACCCTGCTGGGTTTTATGTGGTACCTCTGTACTCTCCTTTTTTTTTTTTTTTTTTTTCTTTTTCCAGAGACCAGTGAGAAGGGGGGACCTGGATTTTCCAGTCCTGGATAACCAGTGTGTGGCAGCACTCAACCCCTCCCACCACCATTCCTCCCCCTAAAGCGTTCCTTAGGTTCTTGGGGCTGGAGAATGTGGGACAGACCCTATGAGAAGCATGCAATCACATACCCACTAAGATTCAAAGGGTGGGCAGAGGGCAAAGACAGCACTTGGCCTCTACCTCAGGTTCCTGTGAATGGCAGTTCCCTTACACAGAGGAATCCAGGCAGCTGCAGTAGGGTTTTTCAGTGGCTTCCTGTTCCCAACCCCACCAGTACCATGGTGATGTCATACACAAGGACATCAGTGTGGCTGGGAGCTGTGGCCTGTGTAGGGTTGAGCCCAGGGGAAGATGGGAGAGGAAAAGGTATTTCCATTGGACTCTTTCTCTTCCCCTCTCTATCTCTCCTTGACCCTGAGGGGCTTCTTCCCATTTCAGGTCCTCAGCCCATGGATGCAGCCCCTACAGGGGCCATATGGTGCAGAGGGTCAGTTCTAGTTCCAGAGCCTAGAACCATGAGGCTCGTGTGGCTGTGTGAACTCATTCCCAAAAGCCTGTGCTTCCCTGTGAGGCTGAATATGGGGTGCAATTTGAAGGAATCCCAGAAAGTTACCACCACCACCCATGCTCCCTCTAAAAACCACTCTGCACCTGTCTGAGGAAGGATAGTCATTACTTTGGAGTAAGGCTTCTGTGTGGTCCCCCCTCCACCTTAAAATGTGAATACATTTTGTGAGGCAGGGCAGGTAATTCATAGCAGCACTTACACTTCATTTACCATAGATGAGCTGCTGCTTCAACAGGTAGCAAAATGCCTAGAAGAGGCCAAAGGACAAAGTTTTGGAAAGAGGAATAAAGAGGAATAGTCCACAATATGGAGGATGGGTGCAGGGAAAATCCAAAACCAGAGAGATCCGAAGGAAGTGAAATTATCAGTTGCCTTGATAGAGGGAAGAGGAAGGTGGAGCAGGGAATGTCCTGCAAGAAGGAGGGAGCACACAAGAAGCCAGGACAAAGAAACCATACTGTTTGGCTTTATTTTGTTAGTGATATGCAGACTTAGAGGGAAACCATAGGACATGCATGTTCATAATAACTTCTACCACATACTGAGCATTATTATCCTCAAAATCTGTGCTCAGGCACTTACAAACAACATCTCATTAAAGCATCACATGGATTCTGAGCAGCCAATGCAGTTATGACCACATTCTACAGATGAGGAAACTACTTTCAGAGAAGCCAAGCTAATGCGCCCAAAGTCAGAGTTAGGATTATAATTTGGGCAGGTCTGATTCCAAAACATCAGCCTTAACTACCACCTTTAATGATCTTTGTCAATCACAATCTCTCACATGCCCCCTGGCCTCAAGTTAGCTCTAATAAATCTCCACAGCCCAGGTTAGGCTCTGCCTTTGCCTACTTACTAAATAGCCCTCAGGGTTTGTTGCTATAACACATGCTGCCTGGGCCAAAAGTCTTAGCTTATTTTAATAGAAAACAATTATTTAGACACCAAAAAATTACCTTCAATTGAATTAACCACAGAGAGTGACATTTCCTTTCATTTATGTCAAGGATCAGACTTTCTTAAGTGTACTTGGCAACGTAAGCACATCTTTTTTTATTAGTCCTTTAAACATGAACTCATTTAAAGTTTTATTGCATTTATTAGGTTTTAGCTTGAAATATTGCTGGCTCATTAGGCTGTCTCTGGGGAGTCCAGGTTTGACCACTGAAGCAAAGAGAACATTTAATAAAGAGCTTCCTGGAGGGCTCAGGTGTGAGTCACAATGGTTAGAAGATAGTTGTATAGTATTCTGGGATGTCAGTCACACTTTTGCCCCCATATAGTTTGAGCTGCTAAAATAAATATCTGTCTCCTCTTTGAATCACACTTCCTTTAGTATTTAAAATGTAAGGGCAATTTCATTCTCTGTCTGTATCTTAAACTCTCATTCTATTTAAATAATTTCTCTTAAAGCAATTAATTTTATGATAGTCCAGCTTCTCAGGTCTGGCCAACCTATGATCTAGCAGTGTTAGGACCAAAGGAAATATCCAATTCAACCTTAGAAACTGTATCAATGGGAAAATGAAGCCCTTCAGCTCATGCTAAAACTATTTAAGAGCTATTAACAATGCAAGGATTTTCCTGCCTACCACAACCAAGAACAAAAACCATTGTAGATGTATCTTGTATTTAGATAATTTTTGAAATCATAACATTTACATATCAACTGTATATACTTGCAGTGTGTTTTTAACTCAGATTGGCTTAAATTTATTGAGCTGCTTTAAAATTAGTACTTCTTGATTTTTCTCTGTATTATATGTATTTCAATATACACATAGAAGAACTGTTTCTAGCCAGATTGGAGTAACTGGTGCCAGACTTACTCTTTCACCGTAAATAGTCATAATGCTGGACAAATATATGAGGATATAGTTTTTAGGCACTGGACAACAGGGATTGCAGAACTGGGATCCCTGAGAGAAGGGACATATGGGATATGAGCCCCACATTCACCATGGCTCTCTCATTGAGGACAGTTTCTTGACTTAAGTATCAGCAGGTAGAACTCAAACAGGGTAGGGAAGTACTGATAAACTGAGAAAACATAGTTTTGAGCTCAGGTCTCAGGATATCAGAGAGGGGAGTTGCACTGGGGGAGGGGGCAGATAGAAGCAGGAAGGAACAGAAGGTTTGTGATGCTTCTCTGTGAGTCCTTGGTCAAAGGCTTGCTGCACTTTTCTCCAAGGGACTTAGCAGAGAGATCTGCTACAGGATTGAGAAAGGAAGAGAGATCCTAAAGATGCACAGTTCTGGAAGACAGTGAAATTCTATCCCAGTCAGGAGAGACCCCATTAATATCCCAGATATTCAGCTGGGGCACCAGAAAGGCCATTCTTAAGATGTGACTACAACTCTGGAAATTAAAGGCCCCGATGCTGTATCACTCAAAATGTCCAGCAAATTAAAAAAATTTTTAAACATGTGAGAAGCAGAAAATTTTGACCCATAATCAAGGACAAAAATAGTAAATAGAAACAGACCCCGAAATGACCCAGATGTTCTAATTAGTACATAAGAACTTTAAAACAGGTTTATAAATATGTCCAAAGTCTTAAAGAAAATATAATCTTAATGAGCAAGAAAGTAGGGAATTTGAGCAGAGAAATTAAAGCTAGAAGAAAGAAACAAATGGAAATTCCAGAAATAAACACAAAATCTGAAATGAAAAAATTAATTGGATGATCAGATTATATACGGTGGAAGAAATGGTGAGTGAACTAAAAAACAGATCCATATAAATGATCTGACCTGAAGAATAGAGTAGTAAGATCAAACCAAAACAAATAGCCTCAGAGACCTGTGGGATATCAAATGAACTAACATGCACACAATTAAGTCTCAGAAGAAAAGAATAATAAAAATGGTAGCATCCCTTTTGAAGGAAGGGAGGTAAAATTTTCCCCAGATTTGATGAAAATACAATAACCTATAGAACCAACATGTCTCAAACACCCTGCCATGGCAGATCATAGTCAAAATTCCCAAAATCAAAGATAAAGAGAAAAAATTTTAAATTGAGGGAAAATAAAAGTGGAGCAAGAAGAAATGATATATTATATTTAGAGGAACAACAATTCAAATGATGGCTGATTCTTCATCAGTAATAAGGTAGGCCAGAAGACAACGTAATGAAATCTTTAAAGTTCTGAAATTTAGAAGAAGGAAGAGGAGGAGGAGGAATTTTCAAATAAATGAAAGCTGAGAAAATGTATTGCCAATAGACCTTTGTTACAATAAATATTAAAAGAAGTTATTTAGTATGAAGGGAATAATACCAGATCTACACGCACATCTATAAAAATGACTGAAGAATACAAGAAAGTTAAATAGATGGATAAATACAAAAGACCGTTTTTTTTTTCCTTTTCTTGTTTTGTAACAGATAAATAACTGTTTGACTAAAAGTACTACCATATACAAAGTAAAATACATGCCTTACACCCAATCATATTGATAATTGTATTGAGTAAAAAAGACTAAGCACTCCAGGTAAAAGGTAGAAATTATTAAGTGAAACCCAACTATCTTCTGTTTGTAAGAGACATATTTTAAATATAAAGGCACAAAGACATACCAAGAAAATGCTAAGCACACAAAAAACTAGTGTGGCATTAATATTAGACAAAGTAGACTTTAAAACAAGGAATATTACCAAAGATAAAATGGGACATCGCATGAAAATAAGAGTCTTTTCCAAATGAAGAGATACAAATACGCACATACGCTATCTGTATGTACATGTACATGTTTTTCTCTTTTAACTCCCAATTCCTTCTCCATTCCACCTTACTTCAGAACACTGATCTATGCTCTGGAGTTTGGAGATCTGCAGTCCACATTTCTCAGACCATCTTGCTTCCAGGGTCTTTCTACATGACCAAGGACAATCTGATGTTCTCAAGTGAGATCTGGAAGGCAGGAAGAAGATAGAAGGTGTGCTTCTGTTGCTTCCGCTGGCAAGCACAGTCAAAGAGGCCCTTGGGTTTTTTAACACCAGTGTTAGTAGCAGTCTCAGTGCCTAGTCATTATCTTGACTCTCCACTGAAAAGGAATAGGGCATCCCTTTTGCTACTGTGAATCACAGTAAGTCCTGGAGCCAGTAGAGACATTCCATTTTCTGACTGGCTTTACCTCCTCCTCCTGGCAGCCCTTTATCATGGAGGCTTGGTTATGGAGCCTGTGGCTTCCTGATATGAAAAGTTGGTGTTGGAAAAAAAAAAAAAAGAAAGAAAGAAAAGAAAAGTCAGTGCTGCAATATGCCTTTGGGACACATTCCTAAAACCTAAACATAAAATCTGTTTCTTCAGCATTCCCAGTGACTCTCTAAGCCAATTGAAGACTGTCCTGTATCAACCAACTAGAGAGCATTCCATTTTTAGTAACCCAACCCTGATGGATACAGGTCTGATCTTCTAGCCATGGTTATTGTGTTCATTCACTAAAATGTTATGGTTTGTTTGCTACCACAGCATACTGTAGCTTCTCCTGATAAATGCAGTGATTAAGCTGGTCTTGTAACCCATACTTGTCTAACTCCAAAAGCCTGCTCTTAACTACCCTCTACTGTTATAGTTCTCTTGGAAGGACAAGATGGACATATGGTCGTGAGAGGTTGTATTGCCACACGAGAAGGCAAAATGAGTGTACAGTCATGAGAGATCACACACCATTACAGGAAGACCAAATAGATATATACCATGAGAGATGGAAGAGAGATATAAGAAGGCAAGATGAATACATAGTCGTGAGAGATAGCATAGCCATGCAAGATGGGAAGGAAGGGCTCAGATGGGTGGTGTGGACAGTGAGGCTAGAGAGACACACACAAGCCCTCTGCAGGAGTGGAGATGGTGAGGAGGCGTAAAGCATAAGACTGAGACTGGGACTGGGACTTCACATATCAGGAGGAGGGGAGAGGAGCTTGAGTTCATGGTTCTGACTGAGTCCAGTTTCCTGATTCCCTCCCTCTCCCTGGATGACAGTGACAAAAGCCAACTGGATTCTACCAGCCACCATTTGCAGCAGAAATCCAGAGGCTTCTTGGTCCTTGGATACCAAGTGGCTTATTGAGACAAGCTTGAGTTGGTTAGCTCTGCACACATCTGCAGAGGTGGTACACAGTTGCTGGAGCAGTTTTGTCCCTGGCCACTTCTGGCAAATGAGCATTAGCATATGTTACCCACCTGTCCCACCTGTTTCTTGAAGTGGCTTAGTCAGACCCATTAACATGCTAAATAATGGGTAAGCCTGTGAGAAGAAAGTCCAAATTAGAAATATCAGTGCTTACAAGAAAGGAGCATATATGTTCAAAAAAACGCCTCTAGCGTTCTGCAGAATTGATGCTCTTGGATTTCACTGTAATTAATTCACCGCGATTACTTCATTAACCCATTTCATAGGCTTGGAATAGCATCATCTTTCACTTTTAAAAAAAATCACAACATATCATCGTTTGAAATAGGACATCAGCTTTCTGGTTCCTGGCTTCTGATATTGGACAAGTCATTTAATCTGTCAAAGATTCTGCTTCCTCAACAACGACATGGAAACAATATCTGAAGATCAAGCCAGTTTATTTGTTTATTCTACCTATTTATTCTATTCTATTTATTCTATTCTATTCTATTCTATTCTATTCTATTCTATTCTATTCTATTTATTCACTGCATTCAGTGAGCACCCACTCAATATTGTGAGACCCAGGAAATATGAAAACTGGCCCAAAGCAAATATTCATTTATCTCAAATATTTAGCATTTTGCTTAATGGTCATAAACACCTGCTCTGATGCCAGATAACCATGTCCACAATGGCCATTCCCAGTGGCAAGGTGGGTGAAGTCTTGTTAAGTGAAACCTCCACTGCTATGAAGCCAGTGGCAGCTGCAGACACCGTACGCAGTTGGTACGTGGTAGATGGCACACGTGGCGCATGGCGGCTCCTCAGGGCTTTGCACCTGCTGTGGTCCTTGTGCCTGGGGTCCTCCAGGAGCCAGGAGCCTGGGGAGCAGAAATAACCCCTCAGGAGCATCTCTTTCGGAGGAGGGAGGACTCAGATCCTCAGAGGGGACAAATCCTGTTTTTCAAGCCCGGTGCCCTGCTCTTGCTCTGTTTAAAAGATCCAAATGGGGGACTCTGGGTGGCACAGTCAGTTAAGAGGCCAGTTCTTGGTTTGGGCTCAGGTTGTAATCCCAGGGTCATGGAAATGGAGCCCCTCATTGGGCTCTGCACTCAGCATGGAGTTTTCTTGAGCTTCTCTCTCCCTCTTCTTTTGCCCCTCCCTTCCGTGCTCTTTCTGTCTCTCTAAAATAAATAAATTTTAGAAAAAAAAAAAGATTCAAATGAAAATCATAGGTCATTTTAAACACGGAACTTTAAGTCCTGACAAAGACCAAAGGTATTTACCCCGGAGAGGCAATAGGGGAGCAGTGGAGGGAGCCATCAAGAGCCAATTAAATCCCTCCTCTGCCCCTCATTTGTTTGGTGATCTTAAACAATCTTACTTAGCCTCGGCTTCCCCACCCATCAATTGAATGTGGTAAGAATTCTCGCCTCTTGGGCATTTTTATGAGGCTCTGGGATAAAACATGTCAAGGCTTAGGGAGTTGCTAGTATGCAGCAAGTGCTCAATAAGTCATTATTATTTCATCATAAACCTTCGTATAATTACCCACATTTCATAAGACCCTCCCGTCTCAGCAAACTGCTGCATTTCTGTGCATGCCCCCTCGTGCAGGTGCCATTCCACTTTCTTATAACCCCTGAGATGAAATGTTCTCTGACGGGTCACGTGGTCACGTGCTGCGGAGGAAACTGGCATGTGCTTTCTGGAAGCTCTGCTGATTGCTCCTGCCCTCCTCACCCAGCAATCCCACAGCTGCACACCAGCCCTTCTGGGGTGACTCGATTCTCCCTGGCATCTCCAGCAACCTCCCACTGGCCGTTTCAACACCAAGGGGGCCAGGAACACCTGGAGATCTCCATAGTCTTCCCACAGAACCAGGGCTCCAGCACTGGAAACACCCCCAGGATGGCCCTGGGTGCTGCTGGAAGATCGGGTGGCTTACAAAGAGGCTGTATCTCTCAGCCTGCGTGCTCTGCAGCAAGGATCACGATGAGCAAAAATGGGAGTGTGGGAGTCAGAGGGCCGAGGCCACAGACAAACCATGGGCCAATAGGCAAGAGCTTGCCTTCGTGGAGAGTCACACTTTGCCTGTATGCTGAAAGGATGAACACTTGGACCCGTGACTCAGAGCCCCAAATCAGCAACATAGCCTCTGTCTGTGTCTGTCTGTCTGTCTCTGTCTCTCCATGTCGCTTTATCTCTTTCTTCCTCTCTCTGCATCAAATTTCCTATAACTGTCAGGCTACGGAGTGAAAACTGAAGTAGAGGCCTATTTCTCAGGGTTAATCTGGAGCATTCCAGGCTCAGGGCAGTGGAGACAGAGCAACTACTTAAGTCTTCTGACCTGTTGTCATTGAACCTCCAGACAAGCATTTTGAAATGGCTCTGACCTGTCTGATCTTATCGCTAAGTTACCTGCCTGTATGTGCTCATCTTCGGTGATGAGTTCGAGAGTGGGGATTGTGACTGTGGGTACCTCTTTGCTGTCGATGGGGAAACTTCTGTTTGGAAATCCTCACTCATCACAACAGGACTTCTAGTTCAAAATCAAGGGATGAGAAAACACTCTGCAGGCAGGAGTGATTTCCTGTGACATTGTAGACTTCCAACCCTCCTCCTCCAGGTATCCAAGGCTGAGTAAGGGAGGAGGGTGCGAGCCCCAGGGACCATCACCCACGGCCCATACCTGGCTCCTGTCACAAATACTCCCCATGTTGCTTCTCTCCAGGGAAAAGAGGGTCAACGGCACCCGAGTGTAGCTTTAAGAGGGGCCGGTAAGAGTGTGAGACAAAGAAAGGTAACACCATTGCTTGATGGGTGGGGCTGCATGGGTGGGAGATGTGCACAGGGTGAAGGTGGTCATGTGACCTGGGCTATTTCAGGGTCACACAGAAACACCTCCACCCAGTTAAAGTGCTTCAGGATTTCTGACCCTCAGAAGCTATGAAATGATATTTGTTGTTTTCAACTGCCAGATTTTTGGGTGATTTGTTATGCATCAATAGGCAAATACATGTCTATTATTTGTATGTTAAAAAAATATTGCCCCGTTGAGACTCTGACTCTTAATTTCAGCTGAGGTCATGATCTCAGGGTCATGAGATTGAGCCCTGTGTTGGGCTCTGCTCTGGGCATGGATTCGCACTCTCCCTCTGCCCCTCTCCTTCGCTTGCACACTTGCACTTTCTCTCTTCCACCAAAAAAAAAAATAAAATTAAATTAAAAAAAAAATGGTCCCAGCACACTGAAAAGAGTGGAAACTGCCAAGATGGCTTGGGTTCGGCAAATGATGGTTACCATAGTAAGAAGGAGGCATTCTAGGGATAGTTAGGAGACAGGGCAAAGCAGCTGGTGAATTGCTTGCCTGTGAGGAAGGAGGTAAGGAGAGGAAGCAGAAATGATGCCTTGATTTCTGATGTGAGCACCCAGTGGGCAGAGTGACCACTCACTAAGGCAGGGGCCCCAGCAACGCAACAGGAATGCAGGGAGAGACAAAGTGCTCAGGCTGGGAAAGGTCGATTTGAAGGGGCCGACATCCAGGTTAGAGGCACCTCCTAGGCAGATGGAGATGTAATCCAAAATTCTGAAGCGAGAACTGAGAGCTGGAGCGGTGTCCTTTGCAGTCAGTGGCATTTTGGGAGGAGGGGAGAGAGGGCTCCACTAAAGTGACTTCCCTGTGCCTCTGATTCCCAGTCTGAAAGCAACGAGTTTGTTGAGTCTGTAAATTGTCTATCCTGTAAGGCACCAGAACAGAACCCGGCATGTAGTAAATATTCAAGAATGGCTACTCTTTCACTCAGTGTAATCTCCTCCAGGCCCATCCATGTTCTATTGGGTATGAAGGAGGGCACGTATGGTATGGAGCACTGGGTGTTGTACATAAACAATGAATCTTGGAACACCACATCAAAAACTAATGATGTATTTTATGGTGACTAACAAAACACAGTAAATAAATAAATAGAATCGCTATTCTTAATGAACATCTGTGGAGAGGAGCAAATGGCTGGGATGGCCCAAGAATCGAACATAAGTTAGTTTTCAGGCACACCTATTTTGTACTTTGGTTTTCTTTTCTACAACATAGTTGTCCGGCTGTCAAGAGAAATCTGCATCAAGAAATCTCATATCTGGGGCGGCTGGGTGGCTCAGTGGGTTAAAGCCTCTGCCTTCGGCTCAGGTCATGATCCCAGGGTCCTGGGATCGAGCCCCGCATCGGGCTCTCTGCTCACTGGAGAGCCTGCTTTCTCCTCTCTCTCTGCCTGCCTCTCTGCCTACTTGTGATCTCTGCCTGTCAAATAAATAAATAAAATCTTCAAAAAAAAAAAAAGAAATCTCATATCTGGTTATAAAAGGAAAATATGAACAAAGAATTCTAGAACTCTGACTTCAGGGTCCAAGACAAATTCAATTAACCAAGGGAAAAAGAATCTCACAGTGCTTTCTCCACTGGAGCAAAAAGTGCATTCTTCTAAGGAGTTGTGGGCAAAGACCAGGGGGAGACGGAACTTCCCTGGAGGCTTTCAGAGCAGTGAGTTCGGGACCCTGAGAGAAGACATTCTAACGCAGTCAAGTTGAGACTAGAAAATTGCCTCACACACACCAAGTCCCAGAATGAGCCTGCCTTCCTTGTTTTCTTCCTAATTAAGATGTGTCCGACGAAAGGAGGAGAGCATGATTCATGTCTCCAGTCATTCATAAATAGTTGAAGCGGACACCAAACAAAATCCCAGCTGTGTTCCCCAATTGTGATACCCTTTCTGCTTGCCCACCGATCAGACCACCATCCTCCCTGGGAGCTCCTGGCTAAGCTGACAGATAATGCAACAGCTTAATTACTGAACATGTGGTTCCATCAGAAACATGTGGTTTGCTAACCACAAATGATGTTTTAAAGCTGAGACTGGCATGTGTGAGTGAAAAAAGAAATCAAAGAAGTACTGTGGACCGTGAAGAAAGCTGCCATAAGCCGCCCAGACCATCCACAGAGATCCAAACTTGGACCCAAGGCAGCGGTCACTTGGAGATCGTTCTGCTCCTTTATCCAGGATTCTTCTTTCTTCCTACAACAGATAAGGCTCCGGTTCCTCCTCTGTTCGTGGAGGCGTTTATAGAGTGCCTTCTATAACTTAGGTCCTCTGCTGCGCCACAGAGACAAAGCTGAGCATGACAAACCTTCACCCTCAAGGGGCTCAGCTCACACTTGTCAATGGATTATTGAAATCACAGGAAAGAGGGAAACTCTGATTAAATACTAGCGGAAAGTAAAAAGAGCACATCAAGTGACTCACAAGTAGAGGTGTGTGTGAGTGTTGTGGTAGCACAGAGAAAGTAGCAGCTCACTGTTTGGGAGAGTCTGTTTTGCTTTATTTGTAAAGATTTGTTTATTTACTTTAGAGAGAGAGAGAGTGAGAGCAGGGGCAGGAGGAGGGGCAGGGAGCGGGAGGAGAGAGGCAGACTCCGTTGAGCGGGGAGCCCAACATGGAGCTCGATCCCACAACCCCAAGATCATGACCTGAGCCAAAATCAAGAGTCGGACGCTTAACAACTGAGCCATGTTTGGGAGAGTTTGAAACAAAACCAGGAGGATGTGTGTATATATATATACACACAGATTCATCTTAAGGAACTGTCTCGGGATTTTGTGATTGGCAGGTCTGAAAGTGGCAGGACGGGCTGGCAGGCTGGAAACTCAGACAGGGTCTCTGCATTCCAGTCTTGAGGCAGGACTGAGGGGTCCTTCTGGGACCCCAGTCTTCATTCTTGGGCCCTTCAGCTTGGTGGATGAGGCGCACCACATGATGGAGGGTAATCAGCTTTACTAGAAGTCTACCGATTACAAAATACCCGTCCCATCTAAGAAAAACTTCACAGCAATAGCTACACTGGTGTTTGACCAAGGTCTGGAACCTGTGGCCCAGCATGTACTACTAACCTCCATAATCAGGGAGGGCTTCTCAGAGAAGGAACTTACTTATCTTCATGTGGGTGGTTTTGAGAGGGGGTCCCAGGATGCCCAGGGAGCCTGGAGGTTATTCAGGAAAAGGACAGGAGGCAATCAGGTGTGGTTTGTATGCAGGTGGTCACTGTGGGCAGACTGGTTTGCACTCGTGCTTGGGACCCTCTGTGGCTTGCTGCAAGACAGGGTGGCCTCATCCTAAGCCTGAGCACTAAGATAGGACTCCCAGGTATCCATGCTAAAGGCATGAGGAGATGATGTTCCTACCCAAGCGTCTAAGTCCAGCCTGGTGACGTCCCCAGACCACAGCTCCACGACTGTCCCAGTGTGGCTGGCCTGCCCGTATGTGATCAGAGCAAGTCCTGAGTGGGACTGGAGGAAGCAGCCTCAGGAGGGAGACGGAAAGGGCATTCACAAGTGGGCCAAGGAGGTGGACAAAGCATCAGCATCACCTGGCCCAGCTCGGCCGTTGACCATGCGACCCTGGCAAACTAATCAGCCTCCATGCGCCTCTCTTTACCCTACACGGGTGGATTTGAAGATTGAGGAGCTCACGCATTTCCAGTGCTTAGAACAAGCCTGAACTTGCATCAGACCTTTCCCCTCTCCCCGGCCCCGGGCCAAGTTCCACTGTCTGGATTTACTCCGTTTCCAAGGCAGAGACGCTTTGCTTTCCTTGAGTGCCTGCAGGCCTTGAAGCGTTCCAGCAGAGGAAGGAGGTCTGCGCGGAAGGGTCGCAATGACGCAGCTGTGGGTCACCAGAGCAGCCTCACGCTCATGACTCACTTTCTTAAAAATAAGAAGACACGCGGAAGGTGCCAACACTAAGGAGGAGGGTTTCTTTAATCCTCTAGAGAGTCAAGTGTTTTTGATGTAAATGTCTCTGAACCCATTTCCCACATGATCAACCCGCACAGTCTTATCTTTGGATGACTCAGGCTGAGGGTCGAAGAGTCAGCAGTCGTCTTTACCGTAACCCTCTCGCAGCCTCCGCATGGACTCCGTTGTCCAGGGACGACGCAGCTGCATCTGGGAGCGGGAGGCAACTGTGCCCACCCGCGGCAGCCCTTGAGTCCTGCACTCCGTCTCCCCCTTTGGCCATGGCTTGCACACCCATCATGGACAGACCACTCCATGACACAGCTCACCCTGTTGCCTCGCTCGACCCTCTGCAGGGGATGCCCTGGACAGCTGCCCCGCCCTGGAGCCATTAGCACCCTTTCCTTGGAACTGCCCTCCGACCTCGTCCAGATGGTGATGGGGTCTCCCAGGAGTTTAAATAATAATTCTAGCTAATATTCACTGGGTACTTGCCTTGCGCCACGTACCGTATATTCAGTAACCCACTTAATCACAGCAGCTCTCTGGGGTAGGTGCTGACAGATGAGGAAACAGGCGGGCAGGGTTTCGTAAGGTGGTGATATAGTCTCAAGATCCGGTGCATCAGGGTCAGAACCTGTGAAGTCAGACTCTTTACCTTCTGATCTGCCACGCTGTCTTTCCTCCATTTGCTCGTCCCGACCTCTGTCCGGCCGAGGTTCACTGAAGGTCAGCCGTGGGCCTGCCCCAGCTGGGAAAGAGTCCTCCGTCTGCGTATTTAGAATTCAAACAACGTGTGCAGAGGCCGGTGAGAGATGCCACATGGCAGGTCCCGGCTACGCAGACAGGGACAAGCATCTTCCCTGCCCCTGCCTGAGCAACAGAGGAAGATCCCCGCCAGGACGGTGGTACAGACAGGCCACCCTATGGGGCAGGGCACACACGGCAAGAAGGCCCACGGCGCTGGCTGCCAGCCCTCCCCCGCCCCCCAGCTGCACTGCCACCCTCCCTTCCACGGCACCTCCAGAGCCTGGACCCCGTGAACACCCCGAGAGGCCCAAAGCAGCGAAGGCTGAGTGCCCCTTGACTCGGCAGAAGTCACTGAAGAGAAGAATCATGCTCAGCCACAAGCCACGTACAAAGATGTCCTGCAAAGCCATTAGCTGTGCCTGCTAACTGCTTTCCTTTGGGAAAATTGTGTATCGGGTTTTTTTTTTTTTTTTTTTTTAAATTCTGTGTCTGCTCTGCTGTGTTCTAAGCACTGTCTTGGTCGGCCCTTGGGCCATCTAGCACTGGCCGTGTGTTGGTGACAAATCCTGCTACCTCACTGGAGGCGGTGGTCCCTATTGGCTTCGGCCTCTCAGCCAGAACTTCCCGGGGGGCTGCGGAGACATGGGGGGAGGTCCCCCCGCCCCACGGCCACGTGCTGAGCTTGCAGACACAGTGGCCATTTGCCACCAATTATAAAAGCATTTTAGGCCATGTTTTCTTTTAAGTTGAACATAGGTCTTTCAGAAATGTGCTTTCCTTAAGATATATTCAATAAGAGTTTTTAATTATATCTGCTCAGAGAAGGAAGAGAACATGAACAGGAAAGCATTGTAAAACGCTGCGGAACAGCGTCGTCAGGTCACTCGACACACACACAGCATGAGGAAAGCCCCATTTCAAGGGGTGAACTCCACCAACGTCTCTGTGTCCCTTTCCCAGGGCCACCGTCACCAAGTGCCACGGACCAGGTGGCAGACACAGCGGGAATGTGTTCTCTCCCAGTTCTGGATGCCAGAAGGTCGGCATCAAGGTGTCCTCGGCGCCCTGCTCTCTTGAACCCTCCAGGGTGGAATCTGTCGCACACTCCCTGGGCTTCTAGTGTTGCCATCCTTGGTGTCCTTGGCCGGTAGGCACATCGCTTCAACCTGTCATCACAGGGTATGTCCCCCTGTGCCCTCACACGGTCTTGCCTCTGTGCGTGTCTGTCTCTGCATCTCTTCTCTTCTTACAAGGACGTCTGTCACATTGCATGAAAGCCCTTGCTAATGACCTCAACTTAATTGCTTCTGCAAATCAGGTCACTTCACAAGTGCAGGAAGGTGAGGACCTCAGTGTATCTTTTGGACATAATAATGTCCAAACTATCCTCACCTTGTCCCTGCCTGGCCCCCCCAGCTCCTAGTGAGAACCCAAAACCCCTCCTGTCCTGTTCCCAGTAACCCTCTGGGCATGGCTTTTCCAGTGCTCACGCTTACCTGGCTTAACCAGTTAATGTCCATGGTCTCAGGCTCTTTCCTTTGACTTTCCTCCCAGGAAAGTCAACCTTTCTACCGATCAACCTTTTGTTGATGGTGGAAATCTCTTAGGACTCCATCTGACTTCTGAGTCATGCATAGCCACTTTCCACACTGAATTTTTATTGGTGAAGGTGGTTAGTAAAGGAGCTCTCACAGCCTGGGCGAGGCAGATCTCCTCGTTTGGGAGTATCTTCCCCTGGTTCAGACCCACCGTGTATTCCTTCGTCCTGCACGGACATGCGCACCAGTGGCCCTCAGGCACACCCTAGTTTTCGGGATCTCAAACAGACCTGTAGGAGAGGTGTTGGGTCTCTATCTGTAGCATGAACAGGTGCACACAGACCAGGGCCCCACATCGGCTGCGAGCAAGGCTCACACTGAGGTTGCTCTTGCTGTGTCTCCCTCACAGGAGCAAAGCTTCGTGCATCCAGGACCTGCATGAGTCCTGGCTTTCCTTGTGACCCTGAACCAGGAGGAGCTTGACATCTGCGACTGCGGCTCCTGGTGGGGTGGGCTCCTCCCCTGGAGGTGCAAAGAGCTGTCACTTTGTTTGACAATTTTATGCCTTATCTTCCCTCTGAAACTTGAAGTGCGTTCAGGATACAAGATCCTTAACATGACTGTCCAAAAGCTGTTCACGGATATATGTGGGTTCTGATGTGTTTATGGAATCAATGAACAACTGAATTATTTTCTCTGTGTGACATACCAAACAATTGGATTTAATGCCGTCACTCAGTGAACTATTTGGGCATCTTACAGCCAATGGTTGTAGACTTCATTTTGCAAAAGGATTCCCTCAGAATGTTCATTAAATTTCAGATATCTGGGCTGACTTCAGAGGTTCCAGAGCAGTAGGGAGGGGAGAGCCCGGGAAACTGCCTTCAAGGTGCTCCTCCCCAGGGTGATGTTGACTGATGCGGGCTCTTCCAAACATTCTGAGAGGCGGCCACGTTAAGCACAGCCTCGGGGAGGGGGAGCGCATTTTGAATGTGTGACTTTACACACACACACACACACAGACACACGTGCACACACACATACTCACATATACACACATCCACACACACCACTCACACACACACTACACACACATAACCACACACAAATGCACATACCCACACAATTATACACACACACACACACACACACACATCTCTTTGATCAGTTTGGGCCAAGTTGATTGGCTACTTCTTCTTTTGAAATGTTCCAGCATATGTTAGAGGAATGGTTAATTTTGTCCGCGTGTCCCAGTGTGCTGGGGTGCTTCATTTCCAGCACTGTATTGTGATGAGCACCTGTCACTCTGCTAATTCCCGGGGCTTGGCCTGAAGACCACAGGGAGCTCAGCTGCTGGGCTTGGGAGCGAGAAGAATAAGCCAGGACCCTGAAGGAATGGGGTGGGGAGAATGAGCCTTGGAGAATGAGCCTTAGAGGCATCCAGCCTCTCCCATGACGTCCACAGGCAGGTGGTGGTGACGGCCCGGCCTCCACAGGAGGACGGTGACCAAAGCAGGGACAGTCACAGGAGTCAGCATGAGCCACAGCACAGTGGCCACCAGGCCAGTGATTACAGGAGGCACGACTCCCACCACAATCCGTTGAACTCCTCCTGCGGCCAGAGAGTTACAGCCACACATGTGCCTCTGTTCTCTCTTCCCCTCACACTGACCAGACCCTGGGACTTGCTGTGCTCACTGAGTTCTTCTCGGTGTGTGTCACTTTGGGGTAAAAACTTATTTCCCGTCTTCCTTGCAGTGGGTCCTGAAGATGGCTGATTCCTCAGACACCAGGCGGGGGGGATGGGGCGCAGCGGAACAAACCTTGCCCCAGTGTAAACCGAGCCTCCGTACACATGTGCACATATCCATGTAGACAGCACACCTGTGGGGTTAAATTTTCCTAAGGGGAACAATTAGGAAACAAAATATCTGATAATGAAAATAAGGTTGGAGAGACTGTCTTTATTCGTGTAGTTGATTCTCACAGCACTTTTATAAAGACGGTACTGTCGGAACCTGCATTTAATAAATGAGAAGCATCAGCACAAAGACGTTGAGACACTCACCCGGGGTCCAGTGAAATACGTCAGGTGTAAACACAGCCTGCGGGTTCCTCTGCGTCTTGGCTGCGCTGGCGTAGGGAACGGCAGAGAGCCTGGAAGGCCCCACGCGCTGCTCCTGGGTCTGGGGGGCCTGGCACGTCCCTTTGCAAGTTTATTCTTTCTTCACTGAGACACTCAGAAGATGCGAGAGCATATGCAGTGAAAGAGAAGAGGAGGGACCACGAGTAGGACGGGGAGCGGAGCGGTGGTTTCTCTGCCGATGCTCACCAGCCACAAGCAGATGCAAATACCCAGAGCACGTGTCTGTGCCCACAGAGAAAAGCCCACATCACTTAGCGTGAAGCTCCCTGCTCCGCACACTCATTGCCTCTCTCTGAGCCTCAGGGAACTTTACTGTTTTTCAACTGCTGTCTTCCTTTCAATCCCTACTATGGGGGGGGGGGGGGAGTTTAAAATTTGAATGGTTTCTTAGCTCTGTTTCTTTTTTTCCCTTCTGGGAAGATTTCCTGCATAAATGATGTCTCAAAAAGTTCGTTTCCAGAGGCTTGTTTTTCTTTAAAGAAAAAAAAAAGCCTAGAGATTTTTCTGTGCAGACTTAACGTCTGAAACACACCCAGTTCCCTCTCCCGAATAGTTTCCTCTGTACGTTTCTCCATGTGGGTTTTATTTCCAATGGAGCCAGTGTTGCCACAGGCCAGACGGGGCCCTTTCAGAGCCTGTTCTAGAGGCCAGGGGTGTTTCTACAGGTTACAGACGGAGGGAAAGCACGTTCTCCACCCAAACCCTTGCTAGAGCTCTCTCTTTTTTTCAGACAAATGAGGTTTTTTATAGGTTCCCCTGCATGCAAAAGATGGTCTTGGATTCTCTGCTATAGATATAGAAACTTCTATACAGACCATGCATTACCATCCGATAAAGCTCTGGGTCCCTTGGAGCACGGCCACTGAGAGCCCACCACTGCCCACTGACTTCTCTTACCTTAGGTTCTCGCCCGGCAGAAGAACTGGGCATGCTCATGTCGGCAAGAAAATGAACCTAGAATATGGGATGTATTAAGCTTAATATGGGAGACTGGAAGGAATGAGCACTTTTATTTGCTTAAGGCGACTTAGGGACACCTGATACTAATAAATGAAATCAGGGCTGAACAGTATTTAAAACAACCGTACAAATTGGAACATGCTCATCTAGTCAACAGAACAAGAAGAAAATCCAGAAGTCGGCAATAAATAAACTGAGTAAACTCAGTCGGTCGTTTCAATTCTCTTTTTGTAAGATATTCATGAAAATTGGATTTTTGGAGGATCTCCGTGAGGTTTCACTTTTTTAAAATTCAAATTCAAATTAGTTAACGTAAAGTGTATTATTAGTTTCAGGGGTAGGATTTAGTGATTCATCAGTTGCGTGTATCAGCCAGCACTCATTGTATTAAGTGCCCTCCTTAATGTCCATCACCAATTAAACCATCCCCCCCCAACCTCCCCTCCAGCAATCCTCAGTTAAATATCCCAATAAACATGGATGCAAAAATTCTCAACAAGATACCAGCTAATCAGGGGACACCTGGGTGGATCAGTCAGTTAAGCATCTACCTGAGGCTCAGATCATGATCCCAGGGTCCTGGGATGGAGCCCTGAGATGGCCTTCCTGCTCAGCTGGGAGCCTGCTGCTCCCTCTGGCCACCTCCCCACCCCCACCCCGTGCATGCTCTCTCTCTCAAAGAAATAAATAAAATCTTAAAAGGAAAATAAAAGAAAGAAAACCCAAAAGATTCTGTCAGAAAATTTGTAACACTGATACAGGAATTCAGCAAAGTTGTAGGATATAAAATCAATGCACAGAAGTCTTTGCATTTCTGTACATTAACAATGAAGCAGCAGAAAGAGAAATCAAGGAATTGATCCCATTTAGAATCCACCAAAAACCATAAGATACATAGGAATAAACCTAACCAAAGACATAAAAGATCTGTACTCTGAAAACTACAGAGTACTTATGAAAGAAATTGAGGACACAAAGAATTGGAAAAGGTTCCATGCTAACAGATTAGAAGAACAAATACTGTTAAAATGTCTATGCTGCCCAAAGCCATCTACACATTCAGTGCAACCCTACCAAAATACCACCAGCATTTTTCACAGAACAGGAACAAACAATCTAAAATTTGTATGGAACCAGAAAAGACCCTGAATCACCAAAGGAATGTTGAAAAAGAAAACCAAAGCTGGAGGCATCACAATTTTGGACTTTAAGTTATATTACAAAGCTGTCATCATCAAGACAGCATGGTACTGGCACAAAAACAGACCCATAGATCAATGGAACAGAATAGAGAGCCCAGAAATGGACCCTCAACTCTATGGTCGACCAATATTTGACAAAGCGGGAAGTTTCACTTCTTGCGTTGAATTGGTATTCCCTCGGCACTGTGTCTGAAAATTACAAAACAAGAACTGGCATCTCAAACAAGCTGGATCTAACACAAATTTTTCCTCCTGCTGAAAAATTCTTGAGACTCTCAAAATGTATGGAAGGATCACATTCACTCCAATAATGCTAACGAACAGCTTTTGAGTGTGGGCCAGACACTGGGCTAAGTGCTTTATGTAAATTATCTCCTCTAACCCTCTCTAAACCTCCTTCTATATTATGATTTCAGTCTTATGTGCGGGAAAACTGAGGCCTGGAGAGGCCCCAGAACTTGCCCTTGGGTCACAACCAGAGAGCTGGTGACACAGAAGTTCAGCTCCAGCCTGGCAGCTGACCTCACAGCCTGTGCTCCTGTTTGCAGGATCATTAGTAACCCTCAGTTAGCAAGGAACTGATCATCTGTTGTCATCTTTTTTGTTCCAGCTTTATTGAGACATAATTGACACATGACATTGTGTCGATTTAAGCTGTCCAGTCTGCTGATTTGATACACTTACATGTTGCAAAACGATCACTACTATAACATGAGCCAACAGGCCGTCACAGCACAAAATCACCATTTCTTTAGTGTATTAAAAACATTTAAGATCTATTCTGTTGTTATTAACTGTATTATTAACTTTTTTTTTTTTTTTTTTTTTTTTTTTTTAAGAAAGAGAGACAAAGAGCATGGGACCTGTTGGGGGAGGAGCAAAAAGGGAAAAGCAGTTTTCATGCCCAGCGTGGAACCTGACTTGGGGCTCAATCTCAGCCCTGAGATCGTCACCTGAGAGAAATCAAGAGTTGGATGCTTAACTGACTGCGCCACCCAAGCAGCTCTGAGAGTATGATTGACTCTAACCACCATTCTGTATATCAGAGGCCCAGAACATCTCATCTAATAAAGGGAAGTTTGTACTCTGTGACCAACATCTCATTCCCCCGTCTCAGGACACACACACACACACACACACACACACACACACACACATTATACATCTTTATTCATTCATCTGTTGATGGACACTCAGGTCATTTTCAGGTCTCGATTATTGTGAGTAATGCTCCACTGAACACGAGGGTGCAACAATTTCTTTGCAATCCTGGTTTCACTTCTTTCGGATACATACCTGGTATTCTCATTTCTTATGTGAGTAGCACATGCCAGTAGTTTACACAGAGCAGAGACGGTGAAAGCAGCCACGTTACAATTTCCTGGGAAAGGCACGAGAGTAATGTAGCACGAGGCCTCGACCTATCAGAAATCGATAATCCATTTGTATACAGACAAGGCACACAATTAGTTAAACTAAGTTATAATTCCGGGTAAGGGATAATCTTCATTAAAATCATAGCATATTTTATCAAAGCTCAGAATTTTGTCATAAAAAGACCGACATGAGTCACGACCATCTGGAAACCCCCAAATCTCTCGCAAAATGACGTCGTGCGGCTACAGCGCGGGAGCTTCTATCTGAGTGTCTTGGGAACTCCAGAATTCTGGGGTGAGGATGGGGACTAGCAGAGGGCAGAGGGCCCAGGCACGGGGCAGGAGGGGTCAAAGGTCCGAGAAGGAACATGAAGAGCCCCCGGCTGTCCCCACCTTCCTCTGATCGTGCCTCTCACCCTTGGATGCCTTTGCCACCACAGTCCTGCTTCTTTTGCTTATTGAGGAAGGAGAGATGGGAGAGAAGGAAATGGAAGGAAGTGAAAAAAAGTATTAAGGAATAGATGAAGGGAAATTGGTGGGAAAGAAAAGGCTTTAAATGGCCTTTTGCTCTGAAGGTGGGAAAGCGGAATGAAACCACCAAGAGAAGCCCCTTCACTCTTAGCAACTTCAAGCAACGGCTTTATGACATTTGCTTCTATGGAGCGGAGAAAACAGGCAGAAGGAAATGAAGGGCTATTCCAAGGAATGCGATACAATGACCTCATATAACTAGGGCTGCGTGCTTTCCGATGATATGACCTTTGCAAGATTAATCCACTTGGCCTCTTATTATTCCCATCAGGCATTCTCAGCACGGGATGTGTGCTCCTCAGACAGATCCAGAAACCTGAAAATTTTGCAAATAATTAAGCTGCTGCGATTCTTCTGGGAAATGGTTCTGGCGTTCCCCTCAGCGTCACCGAAATTTCCCAACCCCGCCGATGAAGGCAGATTCACAACTGCAGATTCCAGCAGATAGATTTTAAAAGCCTGAGCTTTAAAGTTCTTGCTTGGCAGGCCATTGTGAATCTTTCCCTAGGGTGCCTTGCTTATTAGGATAAAATGGTGACTTTATCAGACTTTCCAGAAGCCCGGATATTGTATAGAGACTTTTCCAGGCAAACGTCCATACCCTTTAACCATCTCTTTTATGATAAGGTTTCAAATTTTCTCTCCAATACCCCAGATGCTCCTATGGGTGCACTGGTCTGTCACATAGACAGCATCCACAAAGCCAGCATTGGATTCCAGGACAAGTCTGACCAGCATAGAGCAAAGAGGATTAGCAGCCTTATTTTGGATGCTGTGCTTCTGCTGATACAACCCAAGATCACACAAACTTTTCTGATAGATACGCAACATTTTGTCTTGCATCAAGTCTTTCCAACAAGTAAAATTTCTATACCTTTCCATGTGCTACCTCCAGACTCACTCGCTTTCATTTCTCTCATACTTACACAGCTGATTTTGAGAAAACTAAAGGGCAGAATGTTATGTTTGTTACTTTTAAAATGTATCATCTTGGATTCAGTAATTGTTTAGAATATCACAGTATTTCAGGATCTTGATTTCTCATCCAGTGTATGGCGTTGGCCCTTCCAGCTTCAGGCCTCCTCGTGGGCTTGTTTATTATGATCTCAATGGCCTATCAAAGCCCCTGGTTTCACACTGGGCAGGAGAAGGAGACCAAGTACTACCAGCTCCTCCTACTTGACCCTGATGTAGTTTGATCAGTGAATCTGTGCTCTTGAAGTGGAAAGTGTTCAATCAGTCAGCAATCCAAGTTGACTATTACCATACCCAGACCATATCTCTCCATCTTGGCAGTTGGAATATCACAAAATTCTTTCCTAAGGGTGTGGCTGGGTGCATGGAGGGGGAATTGGGGAAAGGTGGTCAAAAGGTACAAACTTCCAGTCATAAGACAAATAAGCACTAGGAATGTAAATTACAAGATGACTCTACCTAATATTGTTTAAATTTTTTTTTTTTTTTAAAGATTTTATTTATTTATTTGACAGACAGAGATCACAAGTAGGCAGAGAGGCAGGCAGAGAGAGAGGGAGAAGCAGGCTCCCCGCTGAGCAGAGAGCCCGATGCGGGGCTCGATCCCAGGACCCTGAGATCATGACCTGAGCCGAAGGCAGAGGCTTTAACCCACTGAGCCACCCAGGCGCCCCTACCTAATATTGTTTAATGATGATATATGAAAGGTTTTTAAGAGAGTGAATCCTAGGGCTCCTGGGTGGCTCAGTTGGTTAAGCATCTGACTCTTGGTTTCTGCTCAGGTCATGATCTCAGAGTCTTGATATCAAGCCCCATATCAGCCTTCTCACTGAGGGTAGAGCTTGCTTAAGATTTTCTCGCCCGTTTTCATCTGCCCCTCCCCCCACCCCTTGTTCATGCAGGTGTGCTCTTTCTCTAAAAGAGAGAGAGAGAGAGAATCCTAAGAGTCCTCATCACAAGGAAAAAAAATTTTTTTTTGCTTTTTCTTCTTAGTGTATCCATATGAGATGATGGATATTCCCTGACCTCAGTGTGATAATCATTTCACCGTACATTAAGTCCAACCATTGTGCTGTCTACCTTAAGCTTATACAAGGATGTATGTCAATTATATCTCAATAAACTCAAGAAACAAAAATGGAAAAAGGAACTTGCTGAGCTTTACTCTTCTTACATACAGCATTCTTTGACATTTCTGTTGGCCTCATGAAAACCATTACAGAGAGACAGATTTGACTCGGCAGGGAAAACTCCTTGGAGGCAAAACAGCTGCTCCAGGCGGTGGCGAGCTCTCTGCCTTTGCAGGTTTTGTTTGACAGGCCATGGATCGGCAATAAAATAGGAAAGATTCAGGTATCACACATGGATCTAATTCTGTCATCTGTATGGTGACTTGCAATTCTGAAACTTTTTTACAGGAGATGATTCCCAGGGATGATTTCTAGCTTCAGGTACAGCTTGATTCAGGGCCCAGAGATGTCACTGCAATCTCTCTGCTCTGCTTCTGTTGTGTGTCTGTTTCCCCCTCAGCCTGCCTCTCCTTGCTGCAACCACATGACCACAGCATCTGACTGAGCCTGTATGCTCACGCCCCCAAGCCCGGAGGTCTGTGTTCCATCATCCCTAGCAAACAACTTAGTGCTTGCACTGATTAGACTGGACTGGGTCACTAGTCCATCCTGAAACAATCACTATGGCCAAAGAGATGAGATAGACTGTTCTGGTTATCTCTTGTTATGGAACAAACTCCTCCAAAATTTGGGGACTAAAACAATAATCTGCTCATTATTCTCACGGCTTCTGTGGGTTAGGAATTTGGGTAAGCTCAGCTGGGTGACTCGGGCTTGGGACTCCCTGTGGACTCACAGTTGGTTATACTAGAACCTTGAACACTGTGGGGGTAGAGGGAGAGAAGTTGGTCCTGGAGCTGACAGGGTATACCTCTCTCTTGGCATGGTCTTGTGGCCTCTCCTCTGGACCAGTTTGGGCTTCCCCACATCATGGTGATCTCAGGACAGTCAGACTGCTTATGCATTAGTGTCCCAGGAAAATAAGCTGTGTCTGACATTTCTACAGGCTGTTCTCATTTCACCCTACACCAACAGAAGCACAAAAACCCATTCAGGTTTAAGGGAAGGGTAGGGGGACAAGGTTCTAGAAGGACGTCTAGAAGAACAGCCATCTTTGGAAAATAAAATTTACCACATATACTGCTGAGCTTAATCCAATCAAAACCCAGTCCAGAGCTGAGAACCCCATGTCTAGCAGTCCCTGGAATTAACCTTGTGCTACTGTTAGAAAAGAGGGACACGGACAGTGGTGACGCACAGAACAATCCCTCCCTTCTTCGTGTTGGGGGTGCTAAATGAAGGACAGGTAAAGAAGGGAAGAGGTCTCTGTTTTTCTGCTTACTTTGATGTTTTTATGTATTTCTACAATTACTTTATCATATGACTTAAATTTTGCAGAAAACATATTTTTAGCCAAAACTAAACACGAAACTTTACTTTTGAAAAGAAGACATACACCTCATTAACTAGAGCCACAATTTAGCAGCGATCCAACACATTAGGCTGAGTTTTCTTTGTGCTGATTATAAACAGATGAACAGTATAAACAAATTGAAAGCCAATTATATATTTTTAGGGCACAAAGAGTTTTAATATTGCTGAGGGGCAAGGTGCTCATTACAAATATCTATGAGAATCTGCTCAACTGGCACTTTCGAGATTATGAAAGTTCTTTCCTATCTTCATCCTATTGTAATATTATTAAATTCAGGTGAGAATTTAGTACATGCAGGCAAAATGTTTTAAAAAGTAAAGATTCATCTCTCTTAAAATAGTCGATAACTCAGTATTTTTATGCTTTTGCCAAAATGACATTGACCCTCTATTAGAGGTAGGCTGTATATTGTTTTCTAATTAGGGAAACATAATAAGTAGAAAATTTATTATTATAAATTCACAATTGAAAGGTTAAAAAAAAACTACTGTGTGTATATACAATTGTTGTTTTAAAGACTTTCTTCCATCCCACCCAGATTGGCTGATGCCTTAATTAGAACATTTCTTCTGTGAACCTTTCTTCTCTTTCTAAATAAATGCATTGAAAGCTTATTAAAATGAGTTCCCTCCACCCTCTGATTCTGAGGGATGGCCAACTTCAGATAATCACCTGTTGACGGCTACAGATTGTAAGTCAGTGTTTCTCCTCTAAAGTGCAGCCTGCCAGGACGGGTGGTGGGGCCGTGGGCCCAGGAAGACGCCCCTGCCTCCGTGTCTGCACTCCCTGACATGCACGGCTCGCTGTCAGCAACACGATGCTCACCATCTGAAGAACCTGCCCCAAGGCTCTGGGGTGGACGGCTCTGGGAGATTTCTGAGCAGTTTCCCTCACTCAGGGGCATGCAATGCCAACAGCCCAACAAAGGAACCAGCTAAAAGGTTCCGTGTTCAGACAACAGTCCGTTGTTTGGTCTGTAGGACTTCAAACAGCAGGCTGGTCTACTTCCTTTTTTCTCCCCCTAACCCTATTGACCAAATTGGTCTATTATTTTAACACAATATGGAATTTTTGAGTCACAAAAACCTACTCCCATTTTTAATTTTTTGCTGGATACACTTATTCCAGAACATGTGACTTCTTTGCCTGCGAACAGGATTTGCTAGCTTTTACCAACACAGCTTGTGCCTTACCTGCACAGGGTAAGGGAAATACATGAGCCTTGAGGACGGGCCTGGGCTGCCCTTCTCTTTTTCCAAGGTTATAGGAGAGGCCAGCTTTGTCCATCGCACCCTCCCATGTGCTCCATTTTTCAACAGACTCGCCCCATCCAGGGGAGTTTCCCTTCTCTCTCGCCTCCTCTGACTTCCCCAGCTCCCTGAAAGTTCCTAATTCCTCCATCTCCCCCAAGTAATACAGATGCATCACAGCGACCACATGGACACCATTCTCACCTGCACAGCAGAGAGCCTCTCGAGGTGGGGCGGGGACAGAGCACAGTTTCCATGTTGATGGCAGCTTGGTCCTGAGCTCCCTGCCCTGTACTCGGCCACTCGAGGCTCTAACCCTTTGTGGAGACCAGGCATGGCAGCTTTCAAAAGGCTTTCATATTCTTGGCCGTGCTTGCAGCAACCCTGTGAGATTGGCAGGGTCAGAACCACTGTTTCATTTTCCAGAAGAAAAAAAATGGAGGCTCATCGAGATTAAGTGATTTCCCCCAAGGCAACCAGCTAGGAAATGGCAGAGACAGACCTCAAACTCAGGTCTTTCCATTAGGCCAAAGCTATTCTGAGGGTCTCAGTGGCTCATGGTGCTTCAAAAACCTTATTCTGAAGATCACCTCTGCTCCTCCAGAAGGTGGTTAGAGACAGAGTCTCATAAAGCTTAACCCCAGAGCACTTCCAAAGTTGAATCAAATGAACTTTTACTGAGGCCATGTGCATAATGGATGGAACGTTGTGTTTGGAAGGAGATGATTTGGCCTCTGCTTTGAGCTCTGCCACAGATTAGCGTGTGAGCTTGGCCATAACTTGTTCATTCGTTTGACATTTTTTAAATACCTTCCATGTGCCAGGCACCGTGCCAGACTCTGAGGAAACACACATCGCACATGATCAGGTGGATCGCAGTCTAGTGCAAGGAACAGACGGACACAATACCAGGTGACAGGAGCCTCGGAAGAGGACCCCTAATCTGTTTCAAATGAAGAAACTGGATTCGATGGGCTCTGGGGCCTCTTTCTGTCCCCAGCATTCTTCGGTTCTGTAACCACCCAGCCCAACAAAACTGTCATGATCCTGAGAGGGTGAAGAACACAGAAAATCGAACTTCATAAATAATCCTGATTTTTCTCCTAAACCTCTCAATTAAAATGTCACAGTTGAGCAATTTACCTTTCCTCATTTATTCCCTACTATGGGGAGGGCTGATAAAGAATGGGAAAATGGCTCAAAGTCAGGTGACTTGGAAATGCAGAAGAACAAGAAGATGGACTGGTGAACGGGTAGATGCAAAGACAGGGAGAAAAAGGCGAGGCCGAGTGGCAGATGTGCTCATGAGCTCCCTGGAGACCTGCCCCTCTGCTCAGTTCTGGGACATGGCCCATGTCTGAATCCTGCCTTAAGAGAGCCGATAGAACACCAATTACAGATGGAAATGCCTGTAATTTTTAAACAACCCTATGGATTTGTTCTGTCAGGAAATTTCAGATCCTGTACTATAATTACATGTGCACTTTTTCAAGATCAATCTCCCTTTTGTAAAATATTTCTTCCTCTGAGGTAACAGGGATTATATTATCTAACAAAGGTTGAGCATAGGACAGAACACATTTTAAGTTAAATATTATCAAAGTTCTCTCCCAGACCCATGGCCATTATACCCTCCCTCTCCTCAGTGTTGAGCAGATGCCTATCCCAGGAAGCCCAGCAATCCATGACATTCCCCCAACAAGGCCTTAGTCACTGCACAACTGAGAAGTCATGTTTTTAGTATTTTTTTTAAGAGAGAGAGTGGGGGCAGGGGTGGTGTAGGGAGGAGCAGAGGGAGAGAGAGAATCTTAAGCGGGCTCCATGCCAAAATCGAGAGTTGGACACTTAACCAACTGAGCCACCCAGGACCCCAAGAAGCCATGTTTTAAACATGGAGGTGAAAATGAAGGGAGGTTTTTTTGCCAAATTATGGCCACATAATCCCTGTTTTGTTTACAGTAGAAGCCGAATAATATGGAGCGGACCCCCAAAACACCTACTCACTCTGCTCCCCACCCATGAACAAAACAGCTCTGACCATTTACAGAACCATCAGAATGTTTTCCAGATATTAAGTCTTCTCTCAACTACTTTTTTCAAATCCAAGTGTGAATGACTCAGAAACATTAATTGAAACATCCCCACCTGGAACCAAGCTTCAAATCAACATGAAAAAAATGTATGATATATCAACATATAAAAATTAGAGGCAATTGTGGACATTGCTGCTATAAACATTTGGGTGCACGTGCCCCTTCCAATAGCCAAACTATGGAAAGAACCTAGATGTCCATCAACAGATGAATGGATAAAGAAGATGTGGTATATATCTACAATGGAATACTATGCAGCCATCAAAAGACATGAAATCTTGCCATTTGCAACGACGTGGGTGGAACTAGAGGGTATCATGCTTAGCGAAATAAGTCAATCAGAGAAAGACAACTATCATATGATCTCCCTGATATGAGGAAGTGGAGATGCAATGTGGGGGTTTGGGGGTAGGAAAAGAAAAAATGAGAGAAGATGGGATCGGGAGGGAAACAAACCATAAAAGACTCAATCTCACAAAACAGATTGAGGGTTTCGGGGGGGAGGGGGGATGGGAGAGGGTGGTGGGGATATGGACACTGGGGAGGGTATGTGCTATGGTGAGTGCTGTGAAATATGTAAACCTGGAGATTCACAGACCTGTACCCCTGGGGATAAAAATACATTATATGTTTGTAAAAAAAGAAAAAAAATACATTAAAAAAATTAGAGGCAAAGATAGGGAACGCTCATTTCTTTACATCTGTCACAGACGGGATCCTAACACCTTCATCACCTTGGTTCTGCTCATTTGCAATAGGCCTCCTAAACTTGCCCCCAGCCAGCCCTTCTCTGCTTTGCAAGTCCCGCCAGGGACTGCTGGGACCAGATGACAAAGACAGCAGACACACAGGCACTTCCCAGACAAGCATGTGGGACCCGACAGATGCATGTTCCGTGTCAGCTCTGACCCTGACATAGCCCACTGCAGAGGTGCTGGGCTCAGAGTGGAGAAGGACACGTGGGGGAGAGGAGATGAAAAGGAGAAGCAGGAAAATGGGACAGCATCCTGTGCATCTGGCAAGGGAAAGTGCCACACGCTAAGAATGAGGGCTCCCAGAGGCAGGAGCATGGCTAAGAGAACACGACAAGGTCACAAACTTCACCTCCCACCATATTTCAGCTGGCTGAACACTGTGCAGGCTCTGTGTTTGCTGGCTAGTTCTGAAGCAGGCTTCCCCAGAAGGTAGTGTTAGTGGTCAGTGCATGTGGTAAGAGAAGAGGCTATAGTGGTGAGACCCTGTCACCCTCACCCCACTCCCTACTGAGTCTAACAACATCAGTTTGCTCCTGATGATCAACATTCTACAGTTAGAGATTTATTACTTTGACTTCGAGATTTACTCCCCTATTATAATACTCATTGATGTAACATAGGTAATGATAGTTTATAGTTGAGTAGAAATGGATTCCCGAAAGCCTTTCCTGAGAACGTATTTTGATAGAGGGAGGGAAGTAAAGAGCATAAGCAGGTTCTGAATCCGGTGTGGAGCTGATAGACAGATGTGCTACAGAGTCTGGGGAGGGGTCAGGGCCTGGGAAATAGGATTCACCGAGCCCCGATATTTCATCTAATGTCTTCCTTACTGAAAGTCTCACTTGATTGGAGGACAGGACTAATGAGCTTGTGCTCATATGGAACACAATGAAGGGCTCCTTTCCAGGGCATTCACTTTTTTTTTTCTTAACCCTGGCCAGAAACACATAAAAAGAAGAATTTGGCAAGAAATGAATGACTTTGCAAAGTGCATTTTCTTTTCTAGAAAGAAGTCAAAGGACGGTGCCTGCTGAGGGGTGTCTGGGTCTCAGCTTCAAAGCAAAGATGCACCAAATGTGAGGGGCTGCCCCGAGTCCCTCTGGGGGGGGGGTGGGGATAGACAGCAAGGAAAAGGGGCCTGCAGGAGCCACTGCTGGGAAGGTGGGTCACTGAACCCAGGAGCCATCCATGAACATGAAAGCAGGC
Organism: Martes martes; assembly: GCF_963455335.1. Taxonomy (NCBI): domain Eukaryota; kingdom Metazoa; phylum Chordata; class Mammalia; order Carnivora; family Mustelidae; genus Martes; species Martes martes. Next base: position 8,272,975 of record NC_137893.1, on the reverse strand, counting down.
TTGAACTTTAAAGCAGGTAAAAGTCAATTTTAGCCTAAGCCAAAGATATGCATGAATGTTGGGTCCCGAAAATGGAGCAAGGAAAGAAAAGAGGCCAGGCCACCATGGCAGTCCCAAGAGAAAGGGGAGCAGCTAGTAGTGAGGCACCTGCCAAGCCTGGGCTTGGCCCCTGCTGAGAACTTCAGGTGTCTCACTGATCTCAATTCTCCAGCAACTCCGTGAGGCAGGGACACCGCTGCCCAGCTTCACGGGTGAGGGTCCTGACACTGAGAGGTTCAGTGATTTCCCTGAAGCCACATTGCTCTAGGTTTCACAGCAGTGAGGATGCACCATTTATGACTTTTAGGAAAATACTATCCAAGGACCATGATTTCTTCTTTTCCACAGGCTGAGAATTCTTGCTCCGCGGCCAACCTACTAAGCATCCCGTCTGAGAGCCCGCAATTCTGGAAAACGCTGTTCTGGGTGATCTAGTCACAGAAAGCACCAGGAACTAGAGATGTTTACATGTGGACTTGTTCCCTCTTCCTGAGGGGTCACCCCAGGGGGCAGGGGATATAGTCCACATCAGGGGCAACCCGGAATTCCCCTCCACCGACTCCCCAGAGCTGTGGCCTCACAGGAGAGAAGCAGTTGGTTTTCCATGTGAAGTTTAGAAAGAGCTTACTATCTGCCCTGGGCCCCAGGGCACCAGGTTAATGTCCATCATGCCTAGTGAAAAGGCAGAAAACAGATTTTGATCGAAAAGTAGAGAAATGTTCCCTTCTTCCATGACTTAAGAAAAAAAAAAATAGAAACACAATTCTGTCTTGAAGATTTGAACATTATTAATAAATAATTACCAGGTCCTGACCCTCTGTGTGTCTGGTGTTTGCACACATGTTCACCTTGGATCAGGTGGGATCAGTGTGGTGGGAAGCAACAGACAAGCCAGGCGGTCCCAGGGGAGCCCAGGGCACTGAGCTGGGGAAACAGAGCCACGCTGACAGGAATGTGCAAGCCAGTGCTGATGCCACCAGTCCTGTCCTCTGGCCTTCGTTCTGCACGCCCGTTGCATGGGCCGGCTTCCTCTGCCTGCTAGCCCCTTTCCGCTTCAGCTCAAGTGTGACGGGCCCCTGCGGCTCTGACCCTGGCCTTCCCGTTCCACTCACTGCAACTTCTGGCTTCTAGGCTTCTTGCTTCCCCACCTCAAGAAAGAACGGAACAGGGTCACTGAAGCCTGTGGAATAATCCCCCAGGATTAGGTGCCTCCTCCCAATCCAGTCCACTACAGAAGAGGGTGATGACTACACTCTTGACGACTACACGACATGAATAGACACTATATAGTCTATTCATGGCCCTGGCCACCCAGGCCTCCGTACCTGGCCCGTGGGCAATTCCAGTTAAGGGAGTGTGGCTGGTAAGGTGTTCCAGAACAGGAGTGCTACCTAGTTTAGGAGGGCAGGCATTATTCTTTCCATTTTACACATGAAGGGAAGGGCTAAAAATATATCCCCGCAGTCACACAATTAGCAAGGGCAGAATTGAAATCAGAACTTAGATCAGTGTGTATGCTATCTACTGCTGTGTAACAAACTAGCCCCAAACTTGGTGGCTTTGAACAAAAACCATTTTGTTTGTCTGCAATTCCCGGTTTGGAAGGGTGGGGCTCAGCAAGAAGGCTTGTCTCTCCTGCGGGGTGTAGGTTGGCTTCGGGCAGGTGGCTGAGGGCTCATCTGGGAGATGGAAGATGGCCCCCCTCACATGGCTACCTTCAGCTGGGCCTGCTCTGCTCGTGGACCTTCATTCCCAGTGGCCTCTCTTCTCTCATGGAATCTCATTCTCCAGGGTCTCTCTGCCTCGTGTGGTTTCTCCAACAGGATACAGGACATTTTTTGGGTCACCTCAGGGTTCCAAGAGAGTGAAAATGGAAACCAAAGGGAGGCTAAAGCCTAGTCAGCTTTGGGTGTGAACTAACATGCCTTCTTCTACCTCTCTTGGTCAGTGCAGTACCAAGGGCCATCTCCAGCTCCAGGGAAGGGGCCATGGACTCTACCTTGGGAGAAGAGTAGAGACAAAATCACATGTCAAAGGGGCCTCAGGACAGGCCAGGATGTTGGTGGCCACCATGGAAACAACCTTCCACAGAACCCTAAACCCATGCACTTCATAGAATGCCAAGCACCCCAGGGCCTTTAAGGCTGCTGGCATCCTCTTGATGTCATCAGAACCTCCTCCAGAGACAGCCTGTACCTAAGCTAGTGGCACGGGGCTGAGGGGGACACCTCCACTTCATTTAACAAGTTTGGTGTCCCTGGTGGGCCTGGGGCTCAGCTAGACAACGAGAAGGAGCACGTGAGTCAGACCTAGCCCCTGGCTTCCCAGAATTATTGTGTCCTGAGAGAAGGCCTTGTACTCTGAGGAACTGAGTAATGTCCTGTCCCCTCTGGAGAACAGTGAGAACGTCTGAAAGCTCACGGCCTGAGAGCTCGAGGTCTGTTAAGTACCTTATTTTTCTAGGCATTCTGTCAGACTGGGCTACTCAGAGGCCTTCCACAATAAAATTTTAAACTGGGAAGTTATTACATTCAGATTTCTTTTCATTTTGTGAAGTGATTAAAAGAAATTCCCCTCCACCTTTCTAGTAGGAAACATCCAGAAACAGCGATGAGCCCCCGCAGCGGGAGACCGTAGGGTGCATCCCATTCGTCAAGGGCAGATGCCAAAACCCAGACACAAGGGAACTCAGGAGGACTGAAGGCCGCCTGGAGAGCGGCGGGGGGTGGGAGCCGGTCACCGGACTGCAAAGCTCCCTGGGGCCCTTACTCTGCGGAACCTAAACGCAGCTGATGAGGTGGGAGCTGCGCTGGCGCGGCCACGCCTCCCACTTCGGTGGGCGGAGCTCTCCGCATCCTCCATCTCGGGGCTAAGACGGTCAGAGCAGCGGGTCCCCCTGCAGCCCTCCGTTTCCAGGACAGACCTAGTCCATGAAAACACCATTCTTTCCCGGGTCTACCTACTGCTTCGCCAGGGCGGCCCCTGCCACACATCCCCAAGGTGGCTCTACCCACCGCTATCCAGGACCAAGGCCCTTCCTCGTGCTCTCCGGGTGTAGCCTAGCCCAGGGCTATCCCAGAAATGCAGAAATACAAAGGTCTCGCTCCTGGGCAACTCACCACCAAGCCCAAGACCGAAATATCCGCTGCTATGTGGAAACTGAAGCTTATCTAGAGGTTCACCGTTGATCAACCAGTAGTTTGTAGTTCCTTTTAAATGTTGGAACTTGCCGTTTTCTCATGTGTGGGAACACACTGTGCGCTCTCAAAAGTTTTTGTAGGTGGTAATCATACCCCGAGGTTCAGGCTTTTCCTGTCTATGACTTGCAAAGGCGCATGAAAGGCTGATTTCTGTGCTGCAACCAACAATACAGTAAGTAAGTAACTTGCACCACCAGTTGAACGGAAACCAGGCTGGAGGAGGGAAGATGGAGTCTTGCGTCACTAGGGCCCGAAGATCCTATCTGATGCCAATGGCTTTTCTCAAAGCGCTTCGTAATTTATAGTGGGACATTTTACACTAGGATGTTGGCTTTGCCAAAGGCCCACAGGTCTGATTATCCAATGCTGGATGTGCATGCGGCAGGGGCGCCTGGGAACAAGGAAAGGCACAGCAAGAGTTAATTTAGGGCTCTGAGCAGGATTTCTATAAGGGCTACTGGCTACCGAGGTACCTGTTCAGTTGTTCCTTTCCCCCCAAATGGATCAGAATTAAATGTTTGGTTCATAACGGAATAAAGGAGAGCTGCCACTGCCTGGTGTCGGACCAGCCTGAGCATCCTTCATCCCCGTGTCTTCTCCTAGCTCCTGCCCCGTCTCCTCTCACCTCCCTTCTCTTTGCTCACCTTCTAAATTTCATTGCCCCCACCACGTTAGCTTCGATTTCCCTCCACATGTAAATGAGCTCTCTTTAAGATAACAGTGGAAGGCCTTTCTTCGGGACACTTCAAGCCTCGTGCCCAGCAGGCCTGTTACTTAAAGCTCCAGAAGGCCATCAAGACTTCCCGAGCTCTGAAAACAGCTTGAGCTTAGCTCAGGATAGTCTTCCTGGGATATTTTCCGGCCCCAGGTCAGCTGCCTCTCCTGGGAGATTCAAGTTGCAAGTGTGAGTAAGAAGCAAAGATTCCATTCTAAGGCATGGTGCTCCCATTGAGCACATTCCTGGGCCCGACCTTCTAAAGGTAAAATGCTTTTCCAGTGGCAAATGCATCCGACCAGACGGCCAAACAAAGCTGGTAAATCTTGGGGAATTAAAGATTATTGGTGTTAAAAAAAGAAAGAAAGAAAGAAAGAAAGAAAGAAAACAGTTTCTACCCAAAATAGCTCCAGTGTTTTTTTCTTCAGTTCTTTAACAGCAATGATCCTGCACAGACAATAAAGTCCCTCCCTAGTGCATCTGGAGCAGTGCTGGTGAGGGGAAGTCAGCTGATGATGCACTTCACAGGCACACAGTCCCAAACTGAAATTGAAAATCCCCATGGTGTTTCAGATAAAAGATCAAACAAATATAAGCTTCCTCCAGGGCCATAGGTCAGGTGCAGGACTTTGAGGACAAGTCCCCCCAAATGCCCTTCTTTAAAAAAAAAAAAAAAGATTTTACTTATTTATTTGACAGAGAGAGACACAGCAAGAGAGGGAACACAAGCAGGAGGAGAGAGAGGGGAGAAGCAGGCTCCCCGCTGAGCAGGGAGCCTGATGCGGGGCTCGATTCCAGGACTCTGGGATCATGACCTGAGCCGAAGGCAGATGCTTAACGACTGAGCCACCCAGGCGCCCACCCCAGATGCCCTTCCTGAGCCAACTCTGATCCTCAGGAATGAGGGAGGAACATCGAGAGGGAAGCCCACCGACCATGGCAGTGCATTGAGTCCCCTTCGAAAGCGCAAGAGGGGAAGCCCTAGGAGGATCCTATTCCCAAATCAGAGTAGTCATGGGAAATATTGATCTTTGGGGACCAGAAGGAGCTTCTGTAGGAATTTTTGAATGCAAATTCCTCACCGTTCTCAGGTTGGTGTGATTGGAGATCTAAACCTGTGCTCAGAGGACAAAGTAGGCACCTGTACCCAGACTCTGGGCAGCCCCAGGGGTAGCACTGTCCCCCAATTCACCTGGAGCCCTCACTGCTCCTCTAACTCAAAGTAGGAGGGGCGAAGAAGCTCAGAACTCAAGATTGGTGCCCCAGAATTTAATCAGTCTTTAAGAAAAATCTCCATTTGCCTTCCATGGCCATAGGACTTTCTCATTTTCCCCCACCTAGGTCCCTGCCCTGTCTCCAGCACTGAAAGAGATTCTTCCTTCAGGTGGGCGCTGCAGCAGTTCTAATGCATGGCCTCAAATGCTTTGACAGTTTTTCCACAGAAGGCGGGCCTCTTTCCCTGACACTGTGGCAGCTCTGGGAGATGGAAGATGCTGGGTGTGGCCTCCAAGGCTGGGTGTAGAAGGACTCATTTACCAGAACACGCACTCTTAGAGCTCTGAGCCTCCAAGTCACAAGCCTGACCACCATGGAGCCACCATGCTTGGAGACACTCTGGTGGGGAGCCCAGTCTTCATGGCACCCCAGCACTAACTCAGGAACCAGACGTATGTGAGGAGAAGCTTCCAAAGGACCCCAGAGCCAGTTACTTGAGTCCCCACAGACATTCTGGTCTTCCCAGCTGAGGTTTGGACACCGTGGAACAGAGACCACATTTAAATTTCCACAAGCATAATAAAATCCATAAGCATAATAAAATGCCTCTTGTTCCATGCCACGAAGCTGTGCGGTGGTTTGTTACACAGCACTAGGTAACTGTAGCGTAATCCAAGCTGCTTCTGTCATCCCATCTCTCACAGAGACTCATACACTTCTATGGTTCAACCCACAATATGTGTCTTTCATGTGCTAAGTGCTGTACTGTGAGGGGTTGGTGGAAAGCAGGTGAAAGTCCTGGTCGTGGCACCCAAGGGACATCCAGTGGGTTGGACAGACTCTCCTCCCCAACCAGGGGCTCCTTCCTGCACATTAACAAGTGCTGACTGTGCTTCAGAAGGTCCTGCAACCCTGCCCTATGGAGCGAGGTCTTCTCCTGCTTCCGATTCCTTGACAGCAGGAGGCACTGATCACTTCACATTCCCGGCAGGTGCCCTCCAAGGGGGCAAAATTCAGCTGGAATACAGTGTGATTTGTGTCCCCTGGAATTTGAAAGCTCTGTCCCCAGCAAGTGCCACAAAGGCCTGGGGTCTTCCAAACACTCTCAAGAAGTATTCTGACAGCTCAGTGGAAAGTATACAGCCCCTTCCCAGGTAGCAAAAACTGACTAATCGTGGGGAAGAGGGCAAATAAGTGCTTAAAAGAGGCAGGAAAAATACCACAGCAGGCACTCTGGCAGCACATGAAACAGACAAAGATCATATTTATGAGTCATGACACCACAGCAGGAAACTTTGCAAGTCCCTCCTTGGGTCACCTGGTCTACCCATGGTCCAGTCTCCCAGCACATGCCCTCCTTGGAGACGAACCCCGGGGACACTGAGGACACAAGGAATCCAGACAACCAGACACTCACACAGGAGTTAAAGACCAAATTCCAAGGGCTGAAGTTCTCTGGCCAACGATGACTTCACATTCTTGGGAATAAACTATTGACCAGATGCATGAGGAGAAGATTCATGTGCAAAAACAAGTACGGGGACAAAGCTGGGATTCTGAACTCAAAGTTTTTCACAGGCACGTTCCACCCTGTGGGGCCCAGTTCCCAACCCCCATTCCTCCAAAGCCCCCTGAAGAGCAGGACCACACCTGCCCCTATGAGGGGCTGGGGTTGGATTCAGCCCCAAAGACAGTGTGTCTTTAGCAGATAACTTCCAGGAAGATAATACTTTTGGGTTCCACTTGGAAGTCCAACTCAAATACGATCACTGTCTGGAAAACTAGCTTTTTCTGCCCTGGCAAATGTCCTTTCTATCTGTTTAAATTTAAAAGAAAGAAATGTCCTAGGATGTGTAGAAAATGTAACTCTGTATTCCCTTCCATGGGAAGCGGACCCGAAACATTTTGGTTCTACATCTTGCATTAGCAGCTGTTGGCTCCAGAAAAAGAACCTGCGGCAATGAAGGGAGAAGCTGCTGAAAGCCAAGGTGCTTACGAGCCACATTGGGGATTTCCAGCAGCGAGCTTTTGGGGGCAGCATTGTGTCTGGCCCCTTTTATCCACAGCATTATGATACCTGACATTGAGCAGGGATTCCAGTAAGGATATGATGAGTGAATGAACCTAATGGATGGATAAATGAAAAGCGAATGAATCAATGAGTGAACGAAGAGCAAATAAACGAGTGAATGAGTCTGCACATACACCATGCATGCACGAGTGCTATGGCCCTTGCCAGCACCTTTCTCCTTCAAGAATCTGAACTTCAAGCCGAGGCCTCTTTCCTGACATCCATGCCTGCACCTCCAAACGTACTCTGACCATAGCTCATTGGATGACCTGTCACGACCTGTCATGACTAAAGCCAAGTGCATCAATACATCATCACCAAATCCAGCTCCCTGCCCCCACAACATCACTATTATCTGGTGAAGGCGTCACCCCTTTTAGTAATAATTACTCAGTGAAAAATCTAGACTCCCCTCTACCTCCCACAGCCCCTGAACCTCCACATCTAGTCAGAAACCCAGGTGTCTTGGTCATTTTTTTCAAAGTATCTCCTGTTCTGTCCCTTCCTCTCCATGCTTCTGTCATGATCCCATCTCTGGCATTCACACTACACAGGTGTGCCCCTGCTCTGCATAGATCTTTGTAGCTGGGATCCCACCTGAGAATGGCTTCCACTCCCGTCCTTTACCCATGGAATAAAAGCCAAACACATGAGCCAGATATTCAATGTTCTTCAAATTCCTGTGCTAACTTATCTTTCTGTTCAACTTCTCTGTCCTGATCCTATTCTTGCAAATTTGCCCATTCCACAAATTGCCTGTAAATGGCACCATTTCCCTTCCCTATCTCTCGAAATGAAATGCACACCTCAACACTTAGCTCAATCTTTGCCTCCCTTATGGGATCTTTTGACTGCTATAAGAAAGCTGATTCCAAAATACCCTCCCTCCCTGACCCCAAAATACCCTCCTTTGCAGTACTACACATCACCTCATCTTTGAGTTTGGGACCCTCTGTGTTCATGTAACGGTATCTGTTTGTCAATCCTAGCTTAGGTCTTCTCTCTCCTGAGATGCTGGCATTAGCCATAGTCATTCACATCTTGTCTTTGGTTGGTATTTGTCTTATCACTACAGATGTCTCAGTTCTCACACTCCTGAGGAGTGTGTCCTTTATGAGATCTCTTACCATATTGGATTAAAATGATCTGTTTCTCTTCTCCAGTTTGATTAGAAGCTTCTAGAGTACCATGATTCTTATTCATCTTTTTATCACCACACCTAGCACCTGAGCAAATCACAATTGTAAATTAATAATTGTAGTGATAATTACAGCTATCATTTGTTCTTTACCCACTATGTACAACACTGAACGGACAAGGTGCCCACTCATCTCCACAAACCACTGAAATTTATGTGTCATTCTCTCCATTTTATAGACAGGAGACTCTGAAAGTTTTAATATCCTACCCAAGGTGGAGGTGGGATTCCAATCCAAGCTGATTAACATTATAATCCATACTATTTTCCTTTGCCCACTAGTTTCCTTCATACACAAAGAACCCCAGCAGTTTTGCACTCAGGCAGAAGTACAGAAACCCGTAAGAGCTGATTAAACCCACCAACACACTGTGATTTGAAGGACACAGGAAAGAATGGTTGGGTACCATTGTCCTACAGATTTGTGCACTTGAACTGACAAAAGGTATGACCAATTGAAGGGTTATATTGTTAACTAATACATAGGTAGGATCTATTGGATGTCTTTAATATTCACTGCCATCTGGTAATAAGAAAGACAATGATAGGGATAAACTTCACCTCCTTTAAACTTGACCCAAAGGTTCAACTTATACCCAGACAGCTGTATGTGTATATCAACTTACTAATCCACAGGGTGCTATTATCTTAATCTGTTTTGGATTGGATGTCCATCTCCAATTAGAATATTAGCTTCTTTGTTCATACATGAATCTTTAGGGAAAATACTTAGCTGGCTCCAGTTACATCCATTTCAGTTTCATATACTTATTATCAAGGAGTACATGAGAAACAAACCCAAGGCCAGAAAATACAAAGAAGAATTAATATAAAAATAAATGTAAAGAAAAGCTTTAAACAGCCAGTTCTGATGTACGTTTTCAGACAAATATCTATTTCAAAACAGTTGAAAGGTTTCTAAACCAATAGCAAAGAAAAAAAAAGTGGCTACTGAATAATTTAGTTCTTGAATACATTTTGGCCCTCTTCATATTCTAAAATACACTTAAGAAAAATGTGGCTTATTTTATTAGATTAACTTATCAGACAAGGGATCCATAATGTTTATGAAACATATGCTTACAAACCTATCTGTTTCCACCAGTTTTTAAGCATACTATATCACTATTGCCAAGAATGTTGTATAAGTTTCTAATTTGTTCAACCCAAAGTGACAGAAACCATTACTTTTTTTATGTGCAAAGAGCAGAACTTTGAAGGCTCTTGCCTATGTAGTGAAATAACGAAGGAAACATTATAAGGAAGAATTGAATCGTTCTGTACATTTGGTAATTGATCGTGAAAATACATTAGATGCAGAAATAATGGGAAAAATATTGAACATTTCCCTTTATGCTGTGGTCTAAGCTACATTTGGGCAGCTTAGCCCCTACACCTGCCACTTCCAATGAAGTCAAGATCCTCTTGGGCCCAGCATAGGTACCGGCAGTTCAGCAACACTTTTCAGCCCTGAAAGATGTTCAAACCATGAAAGCCTTCATGACTTCATCACTGGATTCTATTGGATGCGTGCGCAGATTGATTTGGGCACTGGGTAGAGTCCTGGAGCAAATACCCCCCTAAGATTCCTACTAATCTGGCAGTGCTATGATTTACCCAGCCAAACCTCCTGGGCCCGCAAACAAGAATGAACAATGCATTTACGCCTTGCCATGAACCGGGGCTCTGTAGCCAGTGTTGAGATGAATGCCGTATTCTCGTCTGGAGGCTTGCACGTTTTTGAAGGCCTCCCAGATTCGTCGCTTCTAGAAATAAATGGCTGGCTGCTGAAACGGAGGCCACTTGCCTCTGTGTTATCGGGGGCCAGTGTGGTCTGGGCCCTGCAACCAAATGTGCCAGCAATTCAGGTTAAACTCTAAAGAGAACAAAAGGGACTATGGTTTCCAAAGCAGGGAAAGAAGACAAGAGGGAGACTTTTCAGCAGCCTTAATTTCGGGAATAAATTCTAAGGGTCAGAAGAAAACCAGCGGCTTTTTCTCCTGGCTCAGAGGATGTGAAAGTGGATAAAGAAGTCGGAATGCAGAGGGCCTGAGTAGCGAGGCTACCCCCATGGGAAGGCGGCTCCCTGCTGGAGCTGTTCCCTGCCCAGGACACCCCCTGCCCTCTATCTGCTCCCACTGAGCGAGTCTATGACTCGCAGGGAACTGGTCCGAGATAGGCAGGAGCCCGGGCCACCAACGGTGAATGTTTATGCTGCATGTAAAATGTGGACTGCTAGGCAAACTGAACCACTCATTAATCTTTCAAATTATGTTAATTGCAAAAATGGAAGCAGATCTCAGGCAGAGAGAAGAGGTTGCCCCCTTCCTGGGCTGACTGCACAGATTTGGGCTCGTGGAAGTTGCTCTCAGACCCGTACACTGCTGACTTGCTTGCAGTGGGCAGGGTGCTCTGGGAGGTCAGGGAAGTGGAATGTGCTGTTCAGAGTTCCCATGTGTGATGCTTGGCCTGGGGGGCTGTGGAGCTCATGTATTGACGCTGTTGTGTAATCAAATCAATACTGACTTTGAGAGGGAGTTGAAATGCATTTTTATTCTGGAAAATTTTGAGCATAGATGAGAACAGAGAAAATATGTTTGGGAGCCCTCATTTCTCCATTATCTGGTTTTAATGATTTTCCCAATATTTTGCTGGTCTTTCTTTGCTTTCCCACACCTTTCACTCTCCCCCTCTCTCTTTCTCCCTCCCTCCTTCTCTCCCTCTTTCTCTCTTCCTCTCTCTCTCTCTCTCCACCCCCTCCTTCTCTGTCTCTGTCTCTGTCTCTCTCTCTCTCTCTCACATACACACACACATGCACACACACCTTTTTCTGGACTACATTAAAGCATATTTCAGATATTATGTCATTTTGCTATAAATACTTCAGAAGGCATTTCTAATGGATAGGATTTTTTTCACATGATCACCATAATAGTATAAGACCTAACAAAATTAACAAGGATTCTCTATAACCAGTTAGTGTCCCCTTGATATTCAAATACCCCCAATTGTTTCACAGATGTCTTTTTTACAGTTAATGTGTTGGAGTGAGGACCCACACCAGGCCCCACATTGCTGTAGCTGCGTGTCTAATGCAGCCACTTCTTACTGTTTTTCTTTCCCTGTGAGTTCTTAAAGTCCCAGCATTTTTCTTCTTTTTTATTTAAATTCAACTTAGTTAACATACACTGTATTGTTAGTTTTAAGAGTAGAATTGAATCATTCCTCATATTCATATAACACCCAGTGCTCATTACATCATGTGCCCTCCTTAATGCCCATCACCCATTACCCCGTCCCCCAACCCACCTCCCCTCCAGGAACCCTTAGTTCGTTTTCTAGAGTTCAACATCTCTTATGGTTTCCCTCCCTCTCTATTTTCATCTTACTTTATTTTTCCTTCCCTTATGTTCATCTATTTTGCATCTTAAATTGCATATATGAGTGAAATCACATGGTATCTATCTTTCTCTGACTGACTTATTTCACTTAGCATAATACCCTTTAGTTCCAACCATGTTGTTGCAAATGGCAATATTTCATTCTTTTTGACAGCTGAGTAATATTCCATGGTGTATATATACCACATCTTCTTTATCCATTCATCTGTCTATGGACCTCTGGGCTCTTTCCATAGTTTAGCTATTATGGACATTGCTGTTAAAAACATTGGGGTGCATGTGTCCCTTCAGATCACTATGTTTGTATCCTTTGGATAAATACTTAGTATAATTGCTGGGTCATAGAAAAGGTCAATTTTTAACTTTTTGAGGAACCTCCATGTTGTTTTCCAGAGTGGCCACACCGGCTTGCATTCCCACCAACAGTGTAGGAGGGTTTCCCTTTCTCCGCATCCTTGCCAGCACCTGTCATTTCCTGACTTGTTAATTTTAGCCATTCTGACTGGTGTGAGGTGGTATCTCATTGTGGTTTTGATTTGTATTTCCCTGATGCCGAGTGATGTTGAGCACTTTTTCATGTGTCTGTTGGCCATCTGGATGTCTTCTTCAGAGAAATATCTGTTCATGCTTCTACCCATTTATTGACTAGATTTTTTTTGTTGTTTTGGGGGGTGTTAAGTTTGATATAGATTTTGCATACTAGCTCTTTCTCTGATAAGACATTTGCAAATATCTTCTCCCATTCTATAGGTTGCCTTTTAGTTTTGTTGACTGTTTCTTTTGTTGTGCAAAAGATTTTTATCTTAATAAAGTCCCAATAGTTCATTTTTGCTTTGTTTCTCTTGCCTTTGGAGACGTGTCTAGCAAGAAGATACTGAGGTCAAGGTCACAGAGGTTGCTGCCTGTGTTCTCTTTTAGGATTTTGACGGATTCCAAAGTCCCAGGGTTGAAACCAAAAGGTAAAGCAGCAGAGTGAAATGGGGTTGCCTGCTTTAGCCCTGTCTACCGAGGTCTGCCCCTTTCCTCCGGAAGCAGTTTCCGTCTACATTTCCTGTTGTCACCACTGACATCACAACTACAAAGTTGAGGAAATTCACTTTCTCTGAAGATCAGCATTTGTCCTGTGGTCCACATGACCCTCAAGGCCTCTGAGCTATTTCTCAAAACAAGAAACAGAAAAGACCTCACATTGACAAAGGCCAAGAGGAGAGTTACTTGTATGTGGGGAGGTTCAAGGCATTTCTCCAGCTCCTTTAAAATTTTATTTTCCCTTCACATCCAGATCCAGCCCAGGAAATAATTTATTCTGCAGTTTTTTAAAAGTTTCCAATTAAAAAATCTTGGAAAGTAGCTGACCTATATTTACTGTAACCATATTTTCCGAATAAAATTCCAGACACATGGTCTGATAAGTATGCATGCACTGCCCACACTATTTAAAAATAAAGTGCGCTGCTTTTTTTTCTGCTTAAAAAAAAGAATCCATGTTAATTTTAGAGATTAAAGAAAGGTCAAAGAAGAAACAAAGTATCTGCAATCCCCACCCAGAAATAACTGCTATTAACATTCAGACTTACATTTCTCTTCAGTTTTTGTCTGTAACAGAGGATAGTTTGTTATCAAGTTGAGTAATACACTGTATTTTATATATAATATATATAATTATATATGTATTATATACAATTTTGCATTCTGAATTTTCCAATTAAAGCTATGTCACAAAGATTTTTTCATGTCATTGGAGATTCTGTGTAAATCTTATTTTTATTCCATATGATTCCTATATGATTCCTATATCATATCATTCCTAAATGATAGTCTATTGCAAATGTCATAATTATTTTTACCCACCACACATGTCATTGAACATTTAAATTGCCACCAGTCTTTTGCTATTATTAAAATACTGTAACAAAAATATTGTGATAGGGGCGCCTGGGTGGCTCAGTGGGTTAAAGCCTCTGCCTTCGGCTCAGGTCATGATCTCAGGGTCCTGGGATCGAGCTCCACATCGGGCTCTCTGCTCCACGGGGAGCCTGCTTCCTCCTCTCTCTCTGCCTGCCTCTCTGCCTACTTGTGCTCTCTGTCTGTCAAATAAATAAATAAAATCTTAAAAAAATATATTGTGATAAACATTCATACATATATTTGTTCACACTTCTGAAAACATCCATAGAACAGCCAAGAAACAGAAATACTGCATCCCAGGATAAAAACTTTTAAAATTTCTCCATAAACACCACCAACTTTTTTTTACAAAGACATTGTACTAGCTCCCACTGTTTCTGAAGGCACCCATAAGAAAATACTTTACATTAGCACTATTGCAGAAAATTTGGAAGGTTTTAAAAATAAGTTTGTCAAGTGCTTATGTTCTAGACACTCTGCTAAGTGCTTTATATGTACCATCATTTACTCTGCCATGAGAAAGGAAAGATGCTCTGATGATTCCCATTTTTCACCCACAGAAACCTTGGGTGACTACCCCAACATATACAATTCCTTATAAAGCTAAAAGTGCATGGTAAAACAGAGTCAATGTTGAATGTTTTTTGGTGTTTGGTTTTTGGTTTTCTTTTACTCCAACCATTGCGCCGTTCCAGAGGCTTCTACAGCAAGCGTCCCAGCTGAGAGTGTGTGACAGGATCACTAACCCTCAGGAGAGGGTCTATTCCAGCAAGTAGCTGACACTGGGTTTAGATCTCCGTGTGACGAGGCCCAGGACACCCCTGGTCAATGCCATGCTCTACAGGATACTGGTGAGCTCGGAAATGAGAAAGAAAAAGAACTCTGTGGCAAACCGGAGGACTGAACATGATCATTTTTGAGCCCGTGGGAGACTCCAGGAGTCCCTCGTGCAGAGGAACGGGATTTCGTGGAAGGAGGGCCAAGGGCTACAGCCTCAGAAGCTTTACTACTGGGCACTCAGGACACTGCAGTCCTGCTGAACCAAACACGATAATGTAGAGAAAGATGACTTTCGTCGTTTCTTCTTACGTGAGTTAACATAGGGCTGTCAGCTTATTTTGCACACTGTTCAGTGCTGAGGGCATCAGTCATGGCTCAAGGGCTAAATAGGGCCAAAACCCAGTCCAAGCTCCATTGGCCAACAAGGGCACCCATGAGCGGTCTCTGCCTTCTGTTGTGTCTGTGACCTCATAGGCTCCTCCTCCTGCCCACCTGCTTTCACAGCTACAGCAACACTGGCTCCCCCACGGCCCCTCCAAGGACTGGGCCCCCGGCCCCTCCAAGGACTGGGCCCCCGGCCTCAGGAACTTTGCTCTGGCTCTTCTCTCTGCCTGGAAAGCTTGGCCCAATTTCCCTCTTCACATCTTTCCCCAAGTATCTCCTCCTCAGTAACCCCTCTATGAACAATTATAATTCCCAGTACTCCCCAACTAACCCACCCCCAGCAATGCCTTCCAGGGGGGACAGTTATTTTTTGTTTTTGTTTGCTGATCTGTTCCAAGTGCCTAGAACATTCCTGGCTAATAGCTCTTAATAAATATTTGTTGAATTGCATGAAAACACTAAATGTGTGAACCGTGGGGATGACATTCTTGCTTTGGATATTTTCACAGTGAGAACACTGAAAGCCTGAGGGGAAAGTGACTTTATCCAAGGCCACCGGTAGATGTTCTTCCCCAAAGTGCCCTCAGTTCCATAACTGGCCTGGGAGTCCTCCAGCTCAGCCCAAATAAAACCCTCTCACAAGGAGGCCAATCCAGAAAGGCCCAGATACAGTCAAAGCAATCAACGAAAGGTATGAATGATGACTAAGCATTGCCCTTCTAGGGAGTAGGCTTCACAAGGATCTCCCCTTGAGGGAAATCTCTTTCTGGGCAGGAAGCAGGCTACAAGACCCTCTCCTTTCCAGCCCTCTCAAGAGCAACAGTCTAACAACAACAAAGACACCAGGAAACCAAGTTCCCCAAATCCATCTTGTCTAATAGCTCAAGTCCTCCATGACCCATCCTTTCTCTTTTACAAGTAGCTGGACACTGGAAGAAATCATTCCCAGCAACAGGACAAAACAAACTGCTCTAGGGGATATTCAAACTACAGCTCATTACAAATGCCCAATGTCATAAACACTTCTCTGAAATATTTCCCCCTTCCCTCACAAGCATGTGCAGAGAGCAAACACAGACAATACATACTTTTGGAGCAGATTTCTTTTTTCCATGATCTCTGCTCCCTTTTAACAAGCAATTTGTTGTATATGTTAGCTTACAGTAAAACTCAATCCCGGCAGTGATAATCAAAATTGAGAATTCCAAATGTGAAAGCTATCCCTTAATAAACGTGTATTCGAGGAGTTCAAATATGAGGCCCACAGACCCTTGAGAGATCCTTATATGGAATTCAGTGGTCTGCGAATTAGTGTGCTAAAAGTTGTGTACAAACTTTTGTGGATATATGAAAATACGTGGATATGTTGATGATCTCTTGGAAGATTCTCAAGGGAATGTTCCCGCAAATTACTGAGAACTGCTGATTTTGACCCACTCAAATCGATGATAGTCAAACATAACTGCATACTGTGTGATGCAAAATGTCTGATAACTAATTATATTTGCTACATTAATGCTTTATCTTTTGGGGGGTGCCATTATCAAGACACAATGTCCTAGCAAAATAAACATTTAGTTTGGAAACATAAACAGAGTGTAATAAAGTAATTCCCTTATTATTATTGCCTTGCTGGTGATAAACTTCTCAGTCTGATCTCTAACCCTATCTCCCTCTTTCTCTCTCACAGCTAACCTTGTGCAAAACACACTTCACAAAGTAAATATTTTGGACGCATTTTTCAGATAAAGAACCTGAAATTCAGAGGGAAGTAGCTTTCAGGCCTCTAGGCTGGTAAATAGGGGAGCCAAGATTTTAACACAGGCCTGCTGGATCCTGAAGCTTGTGGGTTTTCCAACAAGGCAAACCACTATCTTGAAATTTATATTATATTTCCTGACATCAGGATTTTCAGTTCAAGTTTTTCCTTTAATGGTGGGTGGTTAAACCAGAATATTTTATACCAGCAATTATATTTACCAACTGTTTTCATGAAAGACCTTTAAATATTGGTAGTTCTGACATGGTGAAAGTCATCATAATGTGTTTTCTCTAATTTTGGCTCTAAAATGTTGCTGTGACTCAGTTCAGAATGCCCCAAGAATCCTACCCTTGCAGCCAAAGGAAGCAGCCTAATGTACATGAGAGAACTTCCCTGAGGCGAGTGTGTAATTACCTGTTACCTCTTTCACAAGATGGGAGCCATGCCACCAGTCCCTCCCCAGGATGTGTGAGCGCAACAAGAATTAGGGCCTAACTCTCCTCCGTGGCAAATGGCATTTAAAGCCCATATCCAAATGCACATGTGTGCAGTAATATGAAGGTTCCCTAGAAGCACATTATTTGAGAAAGAAAGGAGACATTATTTATAGCTTTAAAATGGAGAGTGTTCAAAAATGGGAAAATCAAGGATTTCTCTCAACACTACTGATCATTTTTTGGTGTCTATCTTCAGTGCACATCCATGGGTCTCTGTGAGGCCCCACCGTAATCCCTCATGATTCATGAACTACAAGTCACGGTCACAATTTCCAAGTAGTTGGGAAGCTTTTAATCCCCAGAAGTAGCTATTTTCTCATTTAGCAAGAGAATGGAAGGAAGTGGGAAAGCTTGGCTGAGGGCAGAAGTCTAAGAATGTCCCAGCATACACAGGCTCCAGAGAAGTCCGCCTGACGAGATATTGGAAAGCATGGCTCGCTCTACCTCAGCCAATCACAGTTTCCAACGTAGCTTCCAAAAATCTATCCTGTGTGTTTTCTGGCAGATCCATTTCTAAGTTATTAGATTCTAGCACACTCAGGTCAAATATCAGTGGGTGTTCTTATAACTGAGTCACCAGCCCACAGACCGCCAAACTCTCAAGTGTCCTCTTGCTGTGTCGTTGTGTGGGGACAGCCTTGTGTGAGTCCAGTCGAAGGAAGGCTACCTTCCCTTAGTATGCCCCACCCCCATCGCAAACTTGCTTCTTCACACACATAGAAGACTACAGACATTTGCTTGCCAATGACAACTCTTACCCATGTTGATTTATTCTGGAGAAATGTCATTTTTAAGTCATCATCAGAAGTCTAACCAATAGTTCTCCATGGAGGGATACCGCCCCCTAGGGAACATTTTGGAAATTTGTAGGACTTTTTGATAATTACGGAGATTGGGTGTCACTGCATTCAGTGGGGTGAAGCCGGGGAAGTATGAGACAATCTTTTATGACTTTCCAATGTCCCACAAGACAGTTATGTAGGTGAAACCTTTGTTTATAGTTTTCTGAGCCTGTACCACCCCAACTTCATCTTATATCTAGACTTTTTTTTTTTTGCAGTTTTAGTAGACACTGAATTTTTCCAAGAATGAAACCATTATATGAGTCAAAAAGAAAATTGTACATTTTGTATTTGAAATTTTACCAAGGGTTGTTCATCATTTTAGAAACATCATGTCATCAACAGTAACACAGCTCCTGGCATGGCAGTCACCAATCCAATACTCCTGCGTTGTTGTGCACTACCAGTGGCCACATTCAAGGTAGTATTGGTGCAAGCACTAGTAAGTCCTTCCATGGGGTTGTGCCTTAAGCACATGCACACTGAAAATGAAAGCTCTTATTATTTTATTACAAATTATCTTCCTGCTGTTTCTCCTTTATTTAACACCCAGGGCATTATTTTGATTTTTTTAAACTATGTAGGTGAGTGATACGGCCTATGAATATGGTAAGACAAAATATTTTCTTTTAAAAAGGGTCTTTGGTTTGAATAGATTTAAACACTGGCATGAGCCATGAAAATGCCTTTTTTAAAAATTTTAAGCCCAGTAGAGTTAACATAGAGTGTAATATTAGTGTCAGGTGTACACTATAGTGATTCAACCCTTCCATACAACATCTGGTGCTCATCACAAGTGTAGTCCTTCATCCCCATCCCCTATTTCCCCCCAACCCCCCACCCATCTCCCTTCTGGTAACCATCATGAGTTTGTTCTCTATAATTAAGAGACTATTTCTTGATTTGTCTCTCTCTCTCTCTTTCTTTTTTTTTCCCCCTTTGCTCATTTGTTTTTGTCTTAAGTTCACATGAGTGAAATCCTATGGTATTCGTCATTCTCAGTTAGTATTCACTTAGTATTATACTCTCTAGCTCCATCCAAGTCATCGCAAATGGCAAATTTCGTTCTTCTTATACCTGAATAATATTCCAATGTGTATATATATCACATCTTCTTTATCCATTCATCTATCGATGGACACTTGGAATGCTTCCATAATTCGGCTATTATAAATAATGCTGCTATAAACATAAGGGTGCATGTATCCCTTTGAATTAGTGTGTTCATATTTTTTGGTAAATACCAGTTGTGCAATTGCTGGGTCATAGGGTACCTCTATTTTCAATTTTTTGAGGGACCTCCACACTGTTTTCCAGAGTGGTTGCACCAGCTTGCATTCCCACCAACAGTGTAGGAGGGTTCCCCTTTCTCTGCATCCTCGCCAGCATCTGTCATTTCCTGACTTGTTAATTTTAGCCATTCTGACTGGTGTGAGGTGATATCTCATTGTGGTTTTGATTTGTATTTCCTTGATGCCGAGTGATTAACATCTGTTTCTAAGATGGCAGAGTATATTGATTTAAAACTGCTACTCTCTTCGAGGTGGCAAGCCACCACCATTCAAATTTCCACTTTTTCTAATGGCACTCTTGCTCTAGTGAAAATCAGACTTAGCTAAGTCAGGTCTCCTGTGCTCTATATTACTGAGCCACTTGCCACATTTCAAGGCCAAGGTTAGAGGCTGGAGTCAACCCCATAAAGAGTCTGAAAGAAGAAAGTATCCACAGTCACTTTAGAAGAAGCATCAAGATTCTCAAGCATGAGCATATCTCAATGTATATGAAGTATAAGTAAAAGTCTTAAATCTTTTTTTTTAAAAATCTCAAATCTTTATGTAACAGAGAGGTTAAAAAAATCAGGTACTGCAGGGATCTGAGGATTCAGGGACTTCAAAATGACTTTGAGAGGAGAGAATTTCTTCAGGGCTCAGATGGTAGACAGCACAAAGGAAATCCGTTTGAGCAGCTGTCCAGCTAGCTCCGTGCATGCACAGACACTGTAGTATTATTTTCCTGGCACTCAACAATCCATTCCCTAGATCTGAGAACATCATCTTAATCCTAATTGATGCTGTAGCTGCACTTAGCTGAGAGAGGAAGATGAGCCAAGATCCCTCACGTGTTTGAATCACATATCATAATTGGAACAATAATTCACATTCTTTTCTTCACTTTTTCTGATTTACCACAACAGTAAGAGAGAGCAACAGAGAGAGAGAGAAAGAGTACACTTTTAGAGCTTGAGAGATCCACACCTTTTAAGACCTGAGGAAGGTCATATAGTGTGCTTTCTACCAAGGAGGTATGCAGGACTCCTCAAAGAATGAGAAGGTAGTGTGCTGCCCTGGTCCTCCAGCACCTCCATCTATTCTGGGGATCATGTAGCTGCTATTTTTCTGTATGGTCCCTCTTCCCCTATAACATAACAATTTCTTCTACTATAGAAGTTGGCAAACTTTTCCTGTAGGAGTCAAGATAGTAAATATTTCGGGTTTGTGGACTGTCTCTACCTCATATTCCTTTTTAACGTACACAGCCTTTTAAAAATCTAAATATCACGCCTAGGTCCAGAAATGCACAAACATAGACTGTAATCTAGGTTTGGCTGGGACCATGGTTTGCCCGTCCCAGCTCTTGTAAAATGGTCCTCAAACTGGAGTTAGGATGTTGTCAGTGCTCAAGTCTGTGCTCCCAGCCGAGCAGAATATGGGCAAGGCTAAGAAGGAGAAGGCGGAGTAGAGAAGGACAGCCTTCTGAGAGACAGTATCTGGGGCCTTAACTAAAGGGGAGGGAGGCCCTTATATCTCACTTTACACTTGACAGCTGCTTGATTTTTATTTGGATTTCCAGAGGGCAAGAGAAAGGGGTGTTGGGGGAGAATCTCCATGCATATCAAGCAGTCTCAGAAGCTGGATAAGGTCTTCTACTGAAGAAAAGGGTGGGCATCCTGCCCATCGAAAAAGATTTGGGTTCTCTGCACTCAGGAATCCTCTCCCATAAACAAGCCACCACATGCTTGCAGGTCATCTGGCGGTCTTCACGTTGCCCTGTGGAAGAGCGACTAAGGACCAGTACCCAAAGCACTGATCATCTCATGGCAGCTGCTTTAAGTAATAGTCTTCAGATTCATGCCTTTCTAGGCCTGAACCCTGAACAGAGAAGTCTGCAGGAAAAGGAATTATGAGCCAGGAAGGTGTCCCCCGTAGCATGCAAGGACATCTTGGGATGATTTCATGCTGATGAAAGCAATGTTATGTATTTCTCAGGTTGTCCTCTTGGAGGCATTCAGAAGACTGTGGGACACTCTGAGAGCAGTGACCTTACTTCTCGTCAACCTTGTGTCTGATTCCAAATCTAGATCAGTGGCTGGCACATTATAGATATTTAGTCCACATGGAGGGGAGGGAAGGGAGGAGGAAAGGAGGAAAAAGAGAGAAGGAGAGAGGAAAGGAGAGCAAAAGGCAGCTCCCTTTAAGAGGTTTTAGATTTTCCGCTTTAGATTTTCTGTGACTACTCAACTTTTCCAAAAACAGAGAAATCAGACATTTCTGTCACTTTGAAGTTTAAAAAATGAACTTATCCATGGCTCTCCTTACCCACAGCTTGGGGAGAAAATCCAGGAATGAACTAAAGCAATAAACAAAGACTGAAGGGATTGGGGGATGGGAGAACATGTAGTATTTTAATATAGTTTCCCAAAATGTGTACAACCTGATTTGAGAAGGAATATCTAAGGAGCCAAACTGAGCTGTTTAATGGCATTTGTGTTGTTATTAAAACAGCTGATAAAGATTCTCTTTCCCCAAATGAGTTATTTTGAGTGAGTCACCACAGTCCTCAGATCTGTATGTATGACTAACTGTATAAAAAAGTGTATGAGGTATAAAAAAAAAGTGTGGGGGAAATCAGAGAGGGAGATGAACCATGAGAGACTGTGGACTCTGAGAAACAAACTGAGGGTTTTGGAGGAGGGGGTGGTTAGGTGAGCCTGGTGGTGGGTGCTAAGGAGGGCACATATTGCATGGAGCACTGGGTGTGGGGCATAAACAATGAAACTTGGATCACTGAAACAATAAAATAAAATTTTTTAAAAAATGTATTAAAAAGTAAATGGGGCCCCAGATGAAGTGCCTGTTACGAGGATGCTAACAGTAAAAGCCTGCCCCAAAGCAACAACACATGCTTTGAAAACACTCTAGGGGTGAAAAGCACACTTAGGTAACACAAGGTCTGAAGTATTATGGGTGTCATTATTGTGCAGTTACTTTCCTGGCAATATTCAGGATCTGTCACAGCTTGGAGGAGGGTCTTCAGTATCATTGCCCACACAGGTAAATTTGGTGAAAGGGGAAACAGATGGACCTTGAACAGGCAAGTGTGGAGTGTAGGGACTGAAGGTTCATGGTAGCCATGGGACCAAATAAAATGGCAACATGTCACCTTCACCATTTCAAGGACCTTTGAGCAGAAATGCAGGTTGTGTGGCTCTCGACTTTCCAGGCATGTGAGCAGGTCTCTGTGTGCGAGATGGCTGGTTCTCTAGTCATGAGGGCTTGGATCCCTTCCCTGCACCTTCCTTTATTAGCAAGCCCGACAAGCATGATAACTCAGCCAGTCGGTCAGATGTGGTTTCTTCCTTGACCTCAGAGAGATGGCCAATCATCTACAGTATTTTCCAAACACTGATTCACAGTGCAATGCTGAGCACACACACCATGACAATGTCCTGGGATGCTCTTAAAACAGTGAAAAATCCAGGATTCTGAATCAGGCATGGAACACAAGGATGTGGGTTTTTTTTTTTTTCCTAGTGATTTTTAAGTTACCAAGTTTAAAAATCACTAGTGCAAACTTTCCACTTTGGAACTTAATTAGATTGTCTTGGTGTTCTTTTTTTTATTATCTAAGCCTTGAGGGCTGTATTTCCCCCACCCTTATCAATGAATGACCCAACAAATGACTGAATGAATGAGTGAGGATTCACCCAGAGTCAGAGGGTCAGGAGGAAGGAAATTTTTTCATGGACTACACATTACTGGGAAAAGAAACACAAACGCCCCCTCTTAGACAGGGACGTGCAGGGGAGGGAGGGAGGGAGGAAGGAAGGGAGTGAAGCTGGGAGGGAGAGGGAGAAAGAAAGGAAGAAGTTACATAGAAATTGATATAAAATGCCTTTGCTTTTGGGGTGCCATGTGATACATCTCTGAAGAACACCTCCAGGTCTGAAAAAGACCTGTGAGATATTAGTATGAGGGTTGCTAAGTAAACCTGCCTCCCCCATCTTGAATGAGCTAAACATTTGACCCTATTAGGCCATCCTTCCCCTGAGTTTGCCGGGTTGTGGACTCTGCCACCACTTCTCTTGGCAAACACACCCAAAGGGAGGCAGGAGGTCCTGGGCCCAGCCTCATGCCCTTCTTTCCTCCAACTTTACTACACTCACCCTCTCTATCCACCATGTCCTGCACACCTACCTCATTCTCCAAGAACGCACAGTCTCAGACCTCTCTTTGTGTTGGCACAGATGCCAGCTCCTTCCTAGTTCTCTTTTTGTACCTGAACTTGGGCTACTCTAAGTATTAACAGGTATCATGACAACAAGGGTGGGGCAATGTTCTGGACAAGTAAGTATGGCAAACACTGAGTTAAGGAAAGTTAGACAAGTTTCTTCCCTTTGGAATTCCTCGGAGCTTTCAACTTGCTAATGTGATTTGAATATTTCCTAAAGAGAAAAGCATTACTGGAGCTTGCCCCAAACACACTTGGCCATGACACCTATTATATGATGCATCTTCTTGGAGCACTCTTACGCTTTTATCAATAAATGTGTATGAGTACTTACTATGTGCCAGACATTGTACTGAACACCAAGCAAGATCCAGATAATCTATGCCCCATGGCACTTACTCTGCAGGCACATTTGGGGAACACTTCTCTGAAAGTCCTCCTCTTAGCTCTGCCCCCGAGTCCCCTTTTCTTTTCCTCTTCTTACCTCCAGTTCTGCATCTTTTCTCGGTCTTTGAAGTCCTCTGAGAAGCAGGGTCTTTTCTTGGCTGACTGTATCCCATTCCCACACTTTGAACTTCCAGAAAAACCCAGCCTCGGCCATCATTCCACTTGCGGCTTTAAACAGTGTCACTTGGGCTCCGCCATAGGGTGTTTCAAATGAGCCTTTCTTCTGGTATGGTCCTTCACCACTTTCTCACCCTCCCTGAGTCAAGCCAACCTTTCCATCAGCATACTGTCTCCTCAATTCCAGTCCACTTCTTTTCCTTCTGTATCCTCCTGAGTTTGTGCTGGAGATGCCTCTGGAGAGCTGGTTCCACAGCTCCTCTACTCAGTTTGTGTTATCAGGTCTACTGAGAAGCATTCCTAGCCTCCCATCCTCGGCCTGCCCCATCGCTGGCCCATCTGGCTCAGCCTGGGATCCCTCCCCTGGCAGAGTCACCATATTCTCTGCTCAAAAGTTATATTTAGCTCCAGGGAGAAAACCCTGTATCTTGCTCAGGAATATCCCTCCTAGTCATCTGTAAGAAAAGGAACAAAACTTAATGCTCACGCCCATCCACACGTTGTTTCCTTACATCCACCTCCTGCACTGAGTCACACACCCACTATGGTGGGGAGTCCACACCCTTGCCAGGAAGCAGCCTTGTTCTGGGAAAACGGCCTCAACCCACCTTCTTTATACAGAGCAGCTCTACTCCGAGTCACAGTATTTCAGACCAAGAATTAGTACCTGAGCAGAAAGAAGTTCACGTAGGCTGGGCACATAGGCAGCCAAGCATCTCTGAGGTAGGTTGGATCCACCTTTTTGTCTCAACTTTGGTTCCACACTGAGAACAGCAAGATGATCTGAAAGAAGGGCAATCTATCAGTTTTGCTTGGGGGAGGGTGATGTCCTCTGAATGAAGAAGACAAGACGAAAGAGAAATAGAAAAGTGCCAACAGCACACGAAAAGATACTCAACATCATTCATTATCAGGATCAGGAAAATGCATATCAAAACTACAGTGAGATATCACCTTATATCTGTCAGAATGGCTAAAATAAAAAGTACAAGAAAGTGTTAGTGAGGAGAAAGGGAGAAAGGGAACATTTACGTGCTGTTGGGAATGCCAACCGGTGCAGCCACTATGGAAAGCATTATGGAGGGTCCTCAAAAAATTAAAAGTAGAATTACCATATGATCCAGTAATTCCACTACTGGTTATTTACAAAAATACTAATTCAAAAAGATACATTCACCTCTATGTGTATTGTAGCATTGCTTACAATAGCCAAGATATGAAAGCAGACTAAGTACCAATAGATGAATGGATAAGGAAGATGTAGCAGGTACTCTCCCCCTTTCTTTCTCTCTCTCTCTCTCTCTCTCTCTCTCACACACACACACACACACACTGAAATATTACACAGTCATTAAAAAGATGAAATCTTGCCATTTGCAATGACCTGGATGGAACTAGAGGGTATAATGCTAAGTGAAATATGTCATACAGAGAAAGACAAATACCATATGATTTCACTCATGTGTGGAATCTAAAAACCAAAATGAATGAATAAACCAACAAACAAGAAGTAGAATCAGACCTATAAGTGCAGAGAACAAATTAATGGTTACCAGAGGGAAGGCGGGAGGGTCGGAAAATGGGGAAATGGGTGAAGGGGAGTGGGAGATATAGGCTTCCAATTATGGAATGAATAAGTCATAGGAGTAAGGGGCACAGCATAGGGAATATAGTCAATGATGTAATAGTGTTGTATGGTGGCAGATGGGAGCTACACTGTGGTGAACATGGAATAAGGTATGGATAATTCAGATTACTATGTTGTACACGTAAAACAAATCTAACATGAAGTGTCAACTATACTCAAATGAAAAAATAATTACTGAAGAAAGAGAAAGAAAAGAAAGCGTCGACAGGTGGAAGCTGGCCTTTGAAGGGCCAGGTTCAATGGCAGAGCAGCAGAGGCTGATAAACAGCTGAGCTTTTTTGGCCTTCTGAATTGTGCATTTGGCTGAAAGACAGCTCCTCACCCTTCAGTCTCCATAATGACAGCATTAGTAAAGTCATCTAGGCCTACATATACTTTGTGCAAGTGGTTATGGATTTTTTAATTTAAATTCTACTTAATTAACATATACTGTATTATTAGTTTCAGAAGTAGAATTTAGTGACTCATCATTTGCACACAAACCCAGTACTCATTACTTTAAGTGCCCTCCTTAATGTCTATCACCCAATTACTCCATCACCCCATCTCCCCTCCAGATGCCTCAGTTTGTTCCTTGTAGTTAAGCGTGTCTTATTTGCCTCTCTCTCTCTGTTTTTGTCTTATTTTATTTTTCCTTCCCTTCTCCTGTGTTCATCTATCTGTTTTGTTTCTTACATTTCACATATGACTGAAAAAATATGGTATCTGTCTTTCTCTAACTGACTTATTTCACTTAGCGTAATAACCTCTAGTTCTATCCAGGTCATTGCAAATGGCAAAATTTCATTCTTTTTGATGGCTGAGTAATAGTCCATTGTGTGTATATATACCACATCATCTTATGTATTGGTTTTGCTTGCTTTGCTTTGTTATAACACAAAGGTGGTAGTTTTTATGCCAGGGTCAACACTGTGTAGAATAGAGATTGTGTGAGAGGCACATGAGCCCCCTCAGAGATTCATAACAAGCTTCAGGACCAGGAGAATTGGGGGTTCCAGTCATTTGTTCCAAGATGTCCAAGAGGCATGACACCATATCTGGCATTTATATCTGTGTACACTTATTAATTTACTCAACCAACTCTACCACAAACAAGAGCTGGAAGGGTTTCCAAGTACAGTAGGGTTGGTTGAAAATATTTGTGCAGAAGTTGAATTCTATAAGAAAAAGGAAGACTTCCCAAAGATCAGGGATATTTCAAGATGGTGAACAAATGATATCTATAAAATTCAGAAAGATATAAGCAGGTTGCATGAAGGCTGGTGATTCATGTGCCAGGTGTGGAAGGCACTGAAGGAAGATCCTTCCTGCTGCTTTAAGTAACAGGCACCTATCCTGTGTCACACAAGCACCTGCTTTCTTCTGGGAAACATTTCCCACCAGCCCACTTCCATCTACATGGTTTCCGAAATAATATTTTCCCTGACCCACCCCTCCCCTGGTGTTGCAGCTATTAGATGTGGCGCTCAGTCACGGGATGGCTATGGTTCCTACAATGTGGATGCCAATGCTCTGGCTTGCTGAGCAGAGGAGAATGTTGCATGATGAGCAGAAAGGAGGAAGAGAGATTCTTGGTGACTTATAAGTCTCTGGGTTCCAGTTAATCCTGAGACCCAGGCATTTTCTTGTCCTTAAGCTTTGGACATCTCATCTTCCCAACTTAGGTAGTCATCAATTTCAGTATTCTATCTAGAATAAAGGAGTTCTATCTAGTACAAGCCATATGAGCCCTTGAAGAAGGAAGTGGAAGAGCCTAGTGACAGTAGGAAGCCGGGCCAGAGAGCTTGTACAAATAATCCACACTTGATGAGACATAGATCTTGTCCATGGCTGTGACAATGGGAATGAGCAGATCCAAATGGCATTCAAGAGGACTGAGCTTCAGGAAGAGATGCTAGAGTAGAGAGCTTCCCAACATTTGGAGTGCTCATCATAGTGATATATTCCTGTGACACCTTTGTTGGCTGCAGTGTTTTTAAAGCAATGATGGTTATAACAGCCTCAATACCAAGCCAGTAGCTCCTAGAACAGCTCTCAACCACAAAACATTTCAGAAAGCCAAGGGCATTCAGGAAACTCAGGGGAGCTATAACTTAACCCAAAGAAGAGACTTGATCCAGCCTTTCCAGAAAGGAAATTAAGCAACTCGGCTACCAATTCACCAGCAAGTCCTACTCTCCCCAAATGAAACAGCAGCTGTGACTCCACAGGAAGCACCAGGGTCTGTTCCCTGGAGGCCCTGGGCTAGAGCTAAAGCATCTGGTCTCCAGGGAAGGCTGAAACTGAGAGGAAAGTCCTGGAGGGGTGCCATGACAAGAGAAGCCAAAAATGTGTCCAAGTCCAAAGCTCCACCATCCACTAGACTATAGCCTGTGTTTTCTAACCACCTATACAAATATTTGTGGATCCCTCCCTTGTGATCTAGACTGATGATAAGCTTTGGGGAAATTTATAAGTAGTGATCTCACAAACTTTCCCTGAACCTATATTTCCTTTAAGATCCTTGACATTAATGATTACAAATGCATGAGGGAAGTCTCTTGGAACAATTATTCCCTCCAGGTCTTTTTTTTTTTTTTTTTTAGAATAAAGGGAAGTTTGTATAGAATGCAATCATTCCATGGCATATAATCTCACTATCCATCAGTAGCCCCAAGACCTCTGGAGAAAATGTGAATGCTTGGCAGAAGGAACTCAATCTTCAAGCAGAAATAAGTTAAGTTCATCCTTTGGCCTCCCAGGAATCAGTTACACAGTATAGACATTTTAGTTCCTACACTGTGAAGGAAGGGGAGTAACCTGAATACTACATGCTACACTGCAGTAACAAAAGACTCCAAAGCCTTAAACAATGACTTAAACAAAGGTTCACTTCTTGTTCATGTGCACACAGCCACCTGGGTAAACGGCAGCCACCATCCCCCATCACCAGAGATGTGTGGAGATCATTTCAGAGTCCCTTCATGTGTCCACCCAGAAGTGCTCAGGTTCCTGTCAAGAGAGTTCAGTTCTGAATCCAGCTCTGCTGCTAATTCACTATCTAGTATGACTATAAAGTAGTAAAACAAAAAAGGGAAAGAACTCAAACCTCCAAATGATTCATAGTAGTTCATGTGGGAAGCTTTATACCACTGTGTACTTGGGGCAGTAAGCCTGGCATCACCCAAGAGCCCAACTGTGGCAGTAATCCTGATGCTGAGACCCTGCCCCATGAGGGGAGCCAATGGGAAGCAAGGGGGTGGTGCTGAGGTCCCAGCTAATCCCCTCACCACAGTTCCAAATGGGCAGAGTGGAGAGGCACCTGCATTGTTGGGTCCCAGGGTCCATATTGTTGGGTCACGAGGGTGAATATGAGCCTCCTTCTTGTTTTGCTACCTTCAACACAAGCTCTGTCTCCTCCTAACTTTTTTCTTTCTTTTTTTTTTTTACTAGCACATTGTGTTTATTTTTACCATCACATTTCCTTGACATATAGAAGAGTTATATTTCCTCATTATATTTCTTTCTTTTTTTTTTTATTTCTTTTCAGCGTAACAGAATTCATTGTTTGTCTCCTCCTAACTTTCAAAGGTAATTTTCCACTGAGGTTTTTTTTTTCTTTCTCTCTAAAAGATTGTTTTCCTGCAGTTAAGAGACTTCACAAAAATGCATCCAGGTGTGGGTCTTTGTTCTTTCATTATGTTGGGCACTCATTATATACCTTTAGTCTGGACAATTGTGTTCTTCAGTTCTGGATATTTTTTCTTGATATTTTTTATTTATTTAATTTACTTCTTCCTTCCATTAAATCTGTTCTCTCTTTCTGAAATGGCCGTCATTTGGATCTTCTGACCTGATCCTCCATTTTTTTTCTCTTTTTCACTTCTCACTTTCTCTCTCCTTGTCTTTCTGTTCTATTTTTTGGATCTCTGTCAGCTTCATCATTTAATTTTTTATTTCATGCTACCATATATTGAATTGTCTAAATCCCTTTTCTTATTCTGTTGGATTCTTTCCTATAGAACTGTATACTTGTTCCATGTATATATCTCTGAAGTCATTTGTTGCATTTGTTTTGCTTTGTTCTGTACCACATTGTCCTTTCTTTCTGTTTGAATCTCTGTTACTCAATTAAAGGTTCAATATGAATTCTTGGTTATTCTTCACTATCTGTTCATAATTACAGATAAGACCCTATAAGGCATGGATTCATTACAGAAAATTGGCTGTTTCACTAGGGTCCTAAATGCCGTATTTAAAATACAGTATTTAAAACACTTGAAACACGAGGGTTATGGACACCAACCCCTCACACTGTTGGAAATCTGCACATAACTTTTGACTTCCCCCAAACTGACCTACTAATACCCTACTGTTGATGGGATGCCTTACCAATAACATAAACAGTTGATTAATACAATTTTGTATGTTGTATGTAATACATACTGTATTCCTATAATAAAGTGAGCTAAAGAAAAGAAAATCATAAAGAAGGGAAAATACATTTACAATATTGTACTGCATTTTAGGGGGGGAACATGTAGTTCAAATCCATGTTGTTCAAAGGTCAACTGTATTTCATATTGGACCAATGTTCTTTTAGAGGATCCTTGAACTTCCTGCCTGTGATGTGTAAGCCCGTCAGCTCTGGGGATTGAAAGGGGTGGGGGTTCTATAAACTTGGTATGTTGATTTTCACTTTATCCCTCCTTAAAAATATATGTAATTTCATACCCCCATCCCTCAGCTATCCTCAGTGTCCCCAAATCCAGAGGCTGTGTAGCTCAATATCCCTAGAAATAAACCTCCCAACTTTTCCTGGAATAAGGAAAGCATGCTTGTCTGTTACACAGAGTGAATGAAAACATCTGAAGCCCTAATTCTCCTCTGGCTTTCCATCACTCCTCCTGTTTTTAGCCCCACCTGCATCCTGACCTAATGCTCTAATTCCTGGGTTTTTCCAGGATTCTGTGAGAAGAGAGATCTTGTTTTCTTTTTTTTCTTTTTTCCATTTTCCATCCAGAGTCTTAAGTAGTAACCATCCCTGGGATTCAAGTCATTTATTTGTCTCCCTTATTCTTTCCAGTTTCCAAAGTGCTAAGTTCTAGACACAGAAATCTCCCCTCCTTTTCCTTCAATTCTTGTGGATTTATAATGTGTTATTCTTTTACTATCTTTTTGGTAGGATTTTAGAAGGGAGAAAAGATGAGGAAAATATTCAAACTTCTTTGTTTAACTGGAAGTCTGTTATGATATATTTTTAATGTATGTTCTATTACTGGATGTTATGTAACTTAGATTATATCTGAGGCAAAATGAGAGGGAGAAAGGGCAATAGAGGGACAAAGAGAGGGAGAAAAAGGAGAGAAAGAACAAAAATAGAGATAGGAGAGGATGCACAGAAATAGTGTTCACTAGAGGTAAGGAACCATGTTTTTGATGGGCACGCATGTCACTCAGAAAAACAAAAGTGTTTACACCTTTTTTTTTCAAAAGTAAAATATCTTGAGTCTAATTATAGATGTCTATAAATACATATATATCCATATAATGTAGAAGACTGACTTTATTACACAGAAAAATATTTAAGGACAAATACTCCTCATTATTAAAGCATTAGCATCTGAGGCATCTTTGAGAAGCAGTAATGTGGACACACCCTTTCACCTTTTACCCTGAAAACTCCATCAGAGGCTGTATCAGAAAGTTACATGGACAGAACGTGGACCAAAAGTTGTGGGAATCCCTTGTTGCCAGACGGAATATTCATCAGACAATGATGGACTGTGTCCCGGAGCCTTTAATGGGCATGAATGCACTGGCAGTGGCTGCTGAGCTCCACTGTGCTCCACCCTAGGCCTCAAGATGATGTAAGGATACAGACTCACTGGCCCCTGCTGAAGTGGCTTGGAGCCCCAAGGGAGAGGGGACAGCCAAAGGAGCATGTACCAGCTCTGTGATGCATGGTGTATGAAAGAAAAGGCAAAATTTTTTGTTGGATAAAACAGCAAAATAATTCTTATTTTGGAAGACTAATGGACATCAGATAATTATACAATGAGAATATGGAAACCAATATTACCTAATTATCTTTAGAGCCTTCCAAATCTAAGGATGGCACCTTTGATACTCCTTGCTCCAGGCAAATGCTTGTGTAACTGAGATCGTGTTTATCAAATTTTCAAGCTAAGAACAATCACTATGTAGAGGAACTTGGAAGACCCTTTACTAACAAGAAAAATGCTATGGTTGTGCTAAAAATCACATCCCCCTCCTCATGTTACCTTGGCTTGGCTTGGCTTTTGCCTTTTCACTGGGTTTTATTAACACCAAGCATTGCAGCTTTAATAATCTGGTTTTCCTTCCCTGTCCTTAATATTTCAGAGAGTCAAACAAAAGGTTTAGAGAGAGATTAACTACTTTTACTGCAATGTCTTTATTTTTTTAATTTTTTTTAAATTTTATTTTATTTTTTCAGTGTTCCAAGATTCATTGTTTATGCACCACACCCAGTGCTCCATGCAATACGTGCCTCCTTCATACCCACCACCAGACTCACCTATCCCCCCACCTCTCTCTCCTCCAAAACTCTCAGTTTGTTCTCAGAGTCCACAGTCTCTCATGGTTTGTCTTCCCCTCCGATTTCCCCCAATTCACCTTTCCTTTTCTTCTCCTAATCGCCTCGATGCTATTCCTTATACTCCACAAGTAATTGAATATTGCAGTGTCTTTAAGGAGTAGACCGGTCACATCTCACTCACTGCTTTTGTGGTTACCTGGGACTTCTCTTGCTAGACTAGTGGGTTGGAAGTCTAATTCTCAATGTTGATTTTCTATAGTCAGTTCCAAAATGGAACATTTCAGAGTTTAAAAAAAAGTTGGCCTCAAGACAGTCTAAAATCTGCCCTAGAAGGAAGTGGGCACAGAATGAACCAGGCAATACATACTATTTCTGGGTTTAGCTTGTTGAAAACTTTTCAAGTCTTATTCTGTGACATTTACAGAGCAGTTTCAAGAATGTTTAATAAAACAGGCTTTGAAAGTGTCTTTCTTAATCTACAGTATCTATTTATATATCATCAGTACATAATTATAGCTCAGTTCTGATGTTGAAAATATAGCAAAGGAGGTAAACTTCCTCTGTGGGCTCAATCAGGCTGGGTTCTCCAGGGAAACAGTCCTGGAGAGATGGGGCTCCCACCAACAGTGCTAGACACCTCCCTCTACAAAGCTGGATCCCAGATAAAATGGGCTTTATGATATCTTTTTTAATATGCCTGGGCTCTAGAAAGCAAGGGAAATCTCCAAGGACAGAATTTTTTTTTAAGTCTGAGCTGAAAACAGAGCAGAGGGCCATGAGCTTCAAATAAAGGTATCAGGCAGGGCTGACATGAGAGCATGTGAAAACACAACTCTGTAGTAAAAACCCAAGTTTAGTACTTGATACTTGGAAATGATGAACCCAAGATCCCTGCAAGTCTGGCCACCTGAAGACAAAACACTGCTCTGGATCCTACCAGAAGCAAATGCAAATCCCTGGAGGAACCTCCCCCATTTCGGCTCTCAGGATTCCCCAACATGAAACTCAAACAAATTCAAACTCACAACAAAAGACCAAATTCACAAAGGAAAAATCATTCATGTGAGTTAACAGAAACAAGACCAACATATTCAGTCTCCCACCCAAGGACATCAGATACTAAAATCATCACATGTAGCTAAATCTCATGGTAAATATTCAAAGGAATAAAATATAGAATCACAGCAAAAAAAACAGCAAAAGATTAAAACCGACCAGACAGAAGTTTTAGATATTTTAAAAATAAAAAATACAGCTGTTGTAAAGAAGAAAATGTGATAGTCCTCACAAAGGTAACCCGGAAAACCTGTGCCAAACAAGCTAACTGGGTTCACACCTATCTTGCCAGGCAAGGGGGGTGGGTGCAAGAACAGGGTCTCAACAACATCTCAAGAAGTGAAGTGACAGAGGAATTTTATGGCATTGGACCTGTGTTGAGTGTTAGAAATCAGCTGATTTGGGTGTGGGCTTTCTTTTTTTTTTTTTTTCTTTCTTTTTTTTCTTTCTTTCTTTTTTTTTTTTTAATTTCTTTTCAGCATAACAGAACTCATTGTTTATGCACCACACCCAATGCTCCATGCAATACGTGCCCTCCTTAATACCCACCACCTGGGTCCCCCAGCTTCCCCCCACCTGCCCCTTCAAAACCCTCAGATTGTTTTTCAGAGTCCACAGTCTCTGTGGGCTTTCAAAAGCACCCAAGTAAAGATTGGGTGAAACAGTCAAGGGCAGATTTGTGGGAGGAACAGAAAAGGGTTTTCCCAAGAAGTTGTATCATGGAGCATGCTACAATATTACCTTTCCGGAGTAGGTCATGGCGGCAGAGCTGGTTCCTGGCCACTCTGTATGGCTCCTGCTAGGGAAGGTTTTCACCCCTACATTGCTCTCCTGTGTCCCTACAGTACTTTGAAAACAACTCTTTCACAGGACTTTTGACATTACCATCAGGTTGCTCTCTCTATTTTTCAGTACCTGGCATGCAACTTTGAAGATTGAAAGGCTTCAAAACATGTTTATGACAGAAAGGAAAGAAGAGGGAGACAGGGAATGAATACCTCATACACCTTATTCACTGGGCTATCAGACTTCCAGGTCTGGTCTTGCCTCTTAGAAAGACTTAGACATTCCATGAACTGAGGACTAGTAGAAATTCCTTCATGTTCCTCATAGATAGTCAACACTTCTGACTACCCATCTGTGAAACAAGAGCCTTGTGCACTATCGGATATCAGTTTCCCCAGAGTCTCCCTTCTTTGGTCTCTCACATGAAGAAGGGCCACCTCTGAAAGCTGCTCATCTGGACGGAAGGGAAAAAGCAAAAGTGCTCAATTATTACTTTGCATGCCATGGTCCTGCCATGAAGCCCTATGGGATGATGGTGGTTCTTCACATAGAAGAGCCAAAAGCGACCACAGTGAATTTCTGAGAATGATGGCCACCACTTCAAACCTGCCTTCCACATCTCATGCAAATCTCCTTTGGGCAGCTCTAACCCAGGAAATGGATTCGAGGAAGCATAGCTCCCAGCTTCACCAAGTTGGCCTAGAACAATCCAGCACAGTTGGCAATGGAGAACAGTTCCCAAATGAAAAAGTCCCAGGCTTGGAGTGCCTGGATGGCTCATTCAATGAAGCATCTAACTGTTGACCTCAGCTCAGGTCTTGATCACAGGGTTGTGAGTTCAAGCCCCATATTGGGCTCTACAATGGTCATGGAGCCGACTTAAATTTAAAAAAAAAAAAAAAAAGTTCCTGACTTGAAGAAGACAGAGGAGAGGAGATAAACAGAATTCATGGAAAAAGCTTCATGGAGGAGGTGCAGTGTTCATGGAGGCTCAAAAGAAGAATATGATTTAGAATATGGAAAAAGAGAATGGGCAAATATTTCCTGTTTAAATGTGGATGCCTCCTTTATTTTGGTGTTGGTCCAGAGTGTATACCACTTCCATGGAACACTGACAAGTAACCACAGGACTCCGGAGCTAGGATGTGGCTGAGAAATGGATAAAGATGAAAAGCTTCATCCTCACCTTGACTCTGTCGGGTAAGATTGAGCCGGAGTCCCACTGCCAAGCCCATCAACTCACCCAAAGTGTAGTAAGGGGTCTATGCAACGGTCTCAGCTTTGCATCCCACTGTTTTTGTGTCTGCTCAGAGACCATTTGGCATGGCTACCCTGGAACAGGAGCCTGCTTTGAGAAGAATGAATTCTGTCTGGTTGCTTTTTTAGGGTAAATTTTAAAATAAAGACAGCTTTTAAAACAAGTAGAGTTTTGTTCTTCGCTGACCTCAATGAGATGCTTGTTGGCAACAGTGCCCAGCAGTCTGGCTTAGAGGTCTGCCGAGCCAGTGGCATTTCATGTGTAGTGAGCACTCCATGGAGTGGAGGGGAGGGATGCAATGCTGGTTTCTGCTACAGTAGGGAAAAGGGACAACATTGGAGGGGTTCCACCAGGATCATGGTTGTGTTGCTGGTGTTCCACCAGGATCACAGTGGCAGTGCCAGCCCAGGGCCTTACATGGGAGGGAGGAGACTGCATAAAAGGCTCATGGTGCTCAGAGGGGAAGCAGTTCAGAAAAAAATGGAGGAGTTGTCAACCAATGAAGAAATGGGCTCCTGGACAATGAGCTCCAATCCTCAACAAATAAAATCACCCCTACTGCAACATAGCCTAAACCTCAAGAGAATTTTGGGTAGGAACCTCTTTCAGGTAGCTGACAAAGCAGGCCTCCTTCTGCTCTCAGCATCCTCAAAACCACATTTTTACCCAAGGGAAGACTGAAAGGAAGGATTTCCCACACACACTTCCACAAAGATATTAAGAGATTCCCCTTAAGCTGTTTCTCAGTATTTTCAGATTCTCTCCTCTAGATCTTCAACGTTTGGATAACTTGCTTCAGCTCTGAAAGAAGACTCTTCACCTTGCTGATCCCTCATGTACACTGACTATGCACATGACAGATTATTTTAACTTGAGTGCTGTATTGCTAACTGGGGACATTCATGTTGACATAATTTTTAAATGGTGCCAAAGAATATCTAGGTGCTTCCTGCTCCCTTAGACCACTAAGATCTGATCCATTTCCACTTCACAAAGAGCTCACTCTAGTCCCAGGCTTGAGCAATTTATCTTTCCTCCCCATGTCAAGGATATTGCATAAGTTTCTTTTTTAAAAGGAAAATTGGTTTTTCATCAAATGGTTCTCCCATTTCTTTTCAAACAAGCAGGGTAAATGGACTCCCAGGATGGCTGGCATGTGGCCCTTCTGAGACACACATCATTTCCTCCAATCGGGGAAACCTGACCCTGTGGTGTTCTACGCCTTGCCTTTGGGAGTGTTGAATGTTGTTGACAGGAAAGGTACTCTTTCTTTCTACTCACCAAAAGGCTTTGATGTCCAAAGCTCCATCACTTATTTCTGGAGACTGTCAGGGGTGCATGTGAGAGCACCAGATGCAAATCTCTGAGATCAGAGTCTTTTCTGCTTTCAAATGCATGTGCCCTGCAGTCCCTGATGACCCCCATGTCTCTGTCTGCCTGGGGGACCATCCTTGGCCTGCAGCCCCTGCTATGCTCAGGACTCACCTCACATGCAGGTGGGAGCACAAAGGAGTACACCAACACAATTTGATTTTTGGAGGCATGAGAAAGCTCCAATTTACATATTCTGTTTACATTTGCTCAATTAGTTCATTCCTTCACCCATCATTGGGGTGAAGAAAAACAGTCCTTAGAGAAGTCATTTGCCCACAGTCTTCATTGTACTCCACGAGGTACCCCACCCTTCTCAGGAGAGCAGCTTCGGGAGCAGAATGGCATTATAGAGGGAGGGAGACAGTGGAGAGGGGAAGCCAAGGGCACTGTGGACAGTGGTCTTTGACACCTGAAGGGGCAGCCTCACCCCAGTTCTGTCCTGCTTCATGTGTTGTCCACATCCCACTATGTCTCACCAGCCCCCAACCTCTCTTCAAGCTGCCAGAATTATATATTTTTTGTTTTGTTTTGTTTTTAAGACAGAATTATATATTTTTAATGTAAGTGGAATTATGTCACTCTCCTGCTTAAAACCACCTTCTGCTTCCATTGTCTGTGACTTAAAAGAATTTTGGGACCGCTGCTTGGCTCAGTTGGTTAAGCATCTGACTCTTGATCTCAGCTCAGGTCTTGATCTCAGGATCATGAGTTCAAGCCCCATGTTGGGCTCCATGATGGGCATGAAGAAAAGGAGGAGGAGGAGGAGGAGAAAAGGAGGAGGAGAGGGAGTGGGAAAAGAAGAAGAAAATGAACAGCTTTTTCCTAGGCCCCCAGCCACCACCACCAGCCTCATCATTCCTGAGCCTCCCTCCCTCACTTACCACCTGAACTTCCTTTGGTTCTTGCCTCCTGTTATAGCCTTTCCCCGCCCTCAGCCTCACACATGCTATCCTCCCTGCTGGGCTGGTGCCCCTCCTTTCTACTCCTGTCAAACTGGCAAATGCATCTGTCTAGAGAGACCTCTGCTGACCTCTAATCCCTGCCCCTGCCATTACCAATGGCCCCCTTCCTATTCTGTCCCATAGAAAATTGTGCTTGTCCTTCATGAAATTTGTGACAATGTTCAATGTCATAGCTTGTCTGTCTAGGTATCCAACATCTGTCTGTCCCAATAGACTTGAGGCTTTAAATGGTCCAAGATTGTATCTGTATTGTCCACCATAGTCTACCTAGTGCCTACCACAAAGCCCCCACACTGAAGGGACTCCATAATCATTTGCTGAGGGAATGGACATATAGGGGCAAATAATGAAGCCTAGATTTCAATCCCCTGCCCTGCCAGTGCCACACCGCCCAGAAGTCTCCCTGCCTGGCCTCTCTTCCCAGATTCATGCATGGTGTTTGTGGTTATGTGAGCT
Organism: Martes martes; assembly: GCF_963455335.1. Classification (NCBI taxonomy): domain Eukaryota; kingdom Metazoa; phylum Chordata; class Mammalia; order Carnivora; family Mustelidae; genus Martes; species Martes martes. The sequence continues at coordinate 8,234,792 of NC_137893.1, read as the reverse complement.
TTGCCCACTTGGTCAGCAAATCAGGCCCTGCCCCTCGCCCCCCACAATATAGAAATGCAGGAAATATCTGTGTTTTGGAGCAGGGAACTCCCACTTCTTAAACAGACCACTGAGTTCTACAACGAACATCACCAATGTTAGCCCCAGAAGGCACATTGACAGCCATCTCCCCATCTCTCTCCTGCAGTCGTTTACTGATGAGCAGAAAGACCCATGACATTGACAAAGCACATTATTGGATAGCACTATGGGGTCCAGACCCCAGGAAGCAAATACTGCAAAGGAGCTGCTCAGTGCCTCTCTCGTGGTCAGTGCTGTCTCCATCCCATCCTTGGAGTCAGTGCACGGGACCCCCAGAGCGGGTTATTCTTATTGCCAAGCCATTATTCACGATAAGCTCTGACCTTAGCCTGACTTTGAGACATAGCAATTCAAGATTTAAAGCAATATTGATAGAGTCTAACTAGACAGTAGTTTTCCTAACCCTCTTAGTGGAAACATTGTTTCCACTATTCCCACTCTAAATATTTCATTTTTGGAACATCAGTCCAATAAGAAAACATGAGACTTGTGTCAATAGGTGTGCCTGAACATACATTTGGCCAAATTGAGCATCTCTTGTGAGGGACTTCACGGGTCAACTCCACGGATAATTTGGTTGAGGAAGGGGGAATCTTGATACCACAGCAAATGAATAAACGGTGTGATGACCAAAAAGGAATGAATATAATTTTTACCACAAGATAAGACAAAAGAATTAATTGTTAAAATATGCACAGAAAGGTGATAAGATCCTCTTTTAATAATAATGCTGTTCAGAAACAAAATTAATCTAACATACGCAGCCTGAAATATTTTCACATGCAATAACAAAAATGAAGATTATTGGCCATTGTAGCTCCTCAGGGATTATTTGTCTGTGAGTAACATATGAAGAAAACTTTGGAACTGAATGAATATAACAGAAAACATCTGTTTGGGTATCTTTCAATTACAATATGTTATGGGGGGAAAATGGGATTTAGAAATACCAGTCTGACATGTATACTGGCCATTTCTGACTTAACACATTTCATAGACTCCCTTGGCAGAAACAGCTATGGTGATCCTTTAAATTTATCTCTTTACCTTTTGCAATTCTTAAAAACATTTCTCTCCCCATCTTCTTACATGGTAAATAAAGTAAGCAGGCATACAAACAAAGAATAATTGTGAGTCCAGGTTCAAAAACACTTCCCCATCAATATGGAGGAAGAGGGAGGAAAGGGAAGACCTGGACTGATAGCTGGAAAATCTTTGTCATATGATGTGAGTCACTGATTTTAGTTTTTCAGGTGGAGGCTGCAAGGAGTGAAAGAAGGAAAACCTCATCCTCCATCTTTTAAAAACTCTGTGAGCTCACATTACCTTCGGGAGCTGTGTTCTCTCCTTCCTGTCATGGCTCAGCAAGCTCCCAGCCATGCTCTCACCAGCTGTGGGCACTGGGCTCCTCTTACACAAGATCCACAGAAACTAGACTCTCTTCTCTAAAGGCTCCTACCATCACCGGAGATGTCCTGAGGGACGGTAGGATGCACGTGAAATGCCCTCTTTCTTTGGCAGCTGTTTCTCTTCTGCTGCACCCCACTTGCAGATTCATCATTGGCCTTTCACCCCATAAATAGCCTCTGTTTTCTTAAATATCCTATGTTTCCTCTGTCCTAAGTTTCCACCCCCCAGAGGCATCTGACCCTACCCCTCCTGCCCTCTTTGTTCAGACCTTCATCTTCCCCACCCAAATGGCTGCATGTGCCTCCTCACTGCCTCCCCTCACTCCACCCCAACCCCTAATACTGCCTCGGATAGCAGCCAACCATCACCCTACAGGGCAAATCTGTGGCCTCACTTCACCCCTGCCTTAAAATTCTCCAGTGGCTTCCTGCAATTCTCAACATAAAGTCCAGTTTCCCTTCCCAATCTGGACCATCCTGGCTACACCTGCCTCACATCCTCCCCTTCCCGAAAGCCAGCCTCTCTCCAGCTGTTCCAGGCAGCCAGCGGTCCTCGTCTCAGCCCCTGCTGCTGGTCCAGGTTGTCCTCACTGTTGGAACACCCCTTGCCCTGCATCACCTCCTAACTCTCAGCTCTTGAAACCCCTGCCTCCATGCCCTCTTTCTCATCTCAGTAGTTGCTACTCTGCCTTCTTTCAATGTCATATTAATGCATCTTTCCCATGGTTTATCAATTTTACTTATCTTTTCAAAAAACATAACTTTTGGTCTGGTCTATTCTGCTTGGAATTTTTTTTCTTTCTTTTTTTTTCTTTCTTTTTTATTCTTATGTTCAGTTAGCCAACATATAGTACATCGTTAGTTTTTGATGTAGATGTTCAACGGTGTTTTTATTTCAGTATTTTTTACTCATGTCCTTATTGTTTCCTTTCTTCTACTTTTGTTGCATGTGTTGGGCTTTTCTCTTTCTAATTTCTTGAGACACTTACTTCACGGACTCTTTTTCAGGCTGTATCTTTTCACACTATAGCATTCTCAGGTGAAGATTTCTGTTTAATCACTGCTCTCACTCACTACATCCCACATCTTTTTTAAAAAATTTTTTTAAAATGTGTTTTTGTTGAGATTTATTTGTGACCTGTGGGTTACTTGATATTTTTTCTTAATTTTTAAACATATGGTGATCTTCCTGTGACCTTTTTGCTTTTGAACTGCAGTCCCATTACATCCTCTGTAATTCTAACCCTTTGGAAGTGTTGATACCTGCTTTATGGCCTCCTATAGGCTGAGTTTTTGTAATTCAACATATACTTGAAAACTAGGTATATTATCATATTGTCTCTTGGTTTATCATGTTTTTGAAATTTTTCACAGCCTTACAGATTGTGCCTACTTGATCTATCAATTCTTTTTTTTTAATTTTTTTAATTGTTTTATGTTATTCACCATACAATACATCATTAGTTTTTGATGAAGTGTTCCAAGATTCATTGTTTATGTATACTGAGAGAGATCTGTTACAAAATTCCAGCATGGTTGTGGATTTACCTGTAGCTCCATCTTCTGGTCACGTTTTCCTTCAAATATTTTGAGGCCATATAATTAGATACATATAAACTTTAAGTTATTCTAACATCCCGATGGGTTGAATCCCTAATCAGTAAGAAGTGACTCTTTGTCTCCAATAATTTTTTCTTTTTTTTTTAAGTTGCTTTAAGGACAAGTTTGTCTGATGTTAGCACAGATTTACCAGCTTTCCCTTGGCTACTGTTTGCAGAGTACAATTTTTCCACTCCTTTATTTTCAAACTATTTTTATTCTCATATTTTAATTTGTGCCTTGGAAACATAATATAATTTGGCTTTGATCTGTAATCAATCCAGAAAACTCTTTGTCTTTTAACTGAAGTATTTAGCCTACTTATATTTAATATAATTACAATATATTTAACTTTGAATCTATTGTCTTGCAATATGCTTTTTATTTGTCCCACTCATTCCGTGCTTTTTCTCTCTCTCTCTCTCTTCTTGCCTTCCTTTGGGCTGGCTATTTTTTTATCATTCTGTTTTCTCTGTCTCTTTATTTAAAAGTTTTATACTTTTTATTATGCTTTGAATGTTTACCTTAATTACAACATGAATCCTGGACTTGCCAAAGTGTCATGGTAATTGGGCAACTATTTACTTCCTCTTCAGCAATATAAGGACCTTAGAGCACTTACAATCCTTTTATTCTCTTCCAAACTTAAACATTTTTTGTCCTATGTAGAGATGGATAGATGGATAGACAGATACATGGATAGATAGATACAGAGAAAGATAGATGGATAATAACACACACACATATATATCTCCCAAATATTATTATTGTTTTATAAAAATCCATGTCATTTGGATTTAGTCATATATTTATACCTTCCTTTGCTGTTGATTTCTTCCGTATCTCTAACCTTCCATTGAGGATTACTTTTGTCTGCCTAAAGAGCTCTCTTTAATGTTTCCTTCACCAACAGTCTGCTGCTAACAACTGTTTTTGCTTTTGTTTTTGTTTTACTTCCTGATTTTTAAAAAAATTTTTAACATCTTAATTTATTTTTTTCAGTATTCCAAGATTCATTGTTTATACACCACACCCAGCGCTCCATGCAATACATGCCCTCCTTAATACCCACCACCAGGCTCACCCAACCCCCCACTCTCCTCCCCTCCAAAATCCTCACTTTGTTTCTCAGAGTCCACAGTCTCTCATGCTTCATCTCTGCCTCTGATTTCCCCCAATTCACTTTTCCTTTCCTTCCCCTAATGTCCTCCCTGTTATTCTTTATGCTCCATAAGTAAGTGAAACCATATGATAATTGACTTTCTCTGCTTGACTTATTTCACTCAGCATAATCTCCTCCAGTCCCATCCATGTTGATACAAAAGTTGGGTATTCATCCTTTCTGATGGCTGAGTAATATTCCATTGTACATATGGACTGTATTTTCTTTAACCATTCATCTGGTGAAGGGCATCTTGGCTCTTTCCACAATTTGGTAATTGTGGCCATTGTTGCTATGAACATTGGGGTACATATGGCCCCTATTTTCACTATATCTGTATCTTTGGTCTGAAATATCTTTTTTCACCTTCATACTTGAAAGATATTTTTACTGACAGTCTATGTTAGCAATTTGTTCTCTGTTTTCACATTTTCAATTATTGAAGATTACCGCTATCTTCAGACTTCCATTTTTGTTTTTAATAACTCAATTACCAGTGTATCTGTTGTGCCTTTAAAAAGTAACCTTTCTCTCTCTGGCAGTTTTAAGGATTTGTCTACAACGACACCGTGATATGTTCTTTATATTTATCCTGATTAGGATTTCCTGTAAATATATATAAAAAATATTTCTTACATATATTTCATACATATATATGATATATATCGATAGATTTGTATGTAAATCTATATATAAATTTTATATAAATCTCTATATAAAATTTATATTTATATATAAAATTTATATATATCTCTTACATATATTTTATACATATATATGATATATATAGATTTATATGTAAATCTCTATATAAATTTTATATAGAGATTTATATAAAATTTATATATAGGTTTACATATAAATCTATCTATATATATCATATATATGTATGAAATATATGTAAGAGATATACATATCTATATATAAATTTTATATAGAGATTTCTATATAAATATAAACCTATATTTATATAAATTTATATATAATTATAAATATAAATTAAATTTATATAAATATAAATTTGTATATAGATTATTGCATAGGAATATTTGTCAACAATTTTTTTAGGAAAATTGTCAGAATTTTTTTTCAATTATTATTGATAAATATTATAACTTTTAGCAATTATTTTATTCTCAAGGCTCATGACGCTGCTCCTTCCAAATCTCCAAATGGACATGTGTTGGACCTTCTATATATATATATTTTTTCTTTTTACCTTTTTTCTCTTTATTTTCTCATTACCTTTTGGTTTATGTGCTTCATTTTCCATCTATTCCTCTAACTAATCTCACAGTTTACTAATTTTCTCTTCAACTGTATCTAATTTGTCATTAATCTATACACTGAATTTTAATGAAGTTATTGGATGTTTAAGTTCTAGAGTTTGTTTTTATTTAAATCTGCTTGGCACTTTTTATGGTTTCCAATAATCTGAGAAATTTTTTAAACTTATCTTTTCTCCTCTTAAAAATAGTAAGCATATTTGCAGTCTCTCACTGATAATTCTCATATCTGATATTCTTATGGGTATGTGTATTATTTCTTGCTTTCACTGGTTCTTTCTTACATGAGTGTCTATCTTCATGTACCTAGTTTTTTGTCTCGTTGGGGCTTCTTAACTATGTGCTTGACATTGTATTATTGGTAGAAATATTTTGAAGTCTAAATTGATGTTACTTTTCAGATTTAATTTTTACTTGCTTCTGTCAAGCTTTGGGACACTATCAATTCATTATCCTTAATTCCAACTTCAGGACATAAGATTTCTTGGTCACCCAGATAACCCAGAACAAGGTCAAAGTTCATGAGAGGGCTGTTTTACTTCTGTTTCACCCTTACCTCTAGGATGAAAAGCTCTGCTGAGACTGAGGCTAAATCATAGCTTTGGTGGGCTTGGGGTTCCAACCTCACATCCCCTCATCTCACAGGACTGCAATGGTACTGCTCACTCTCTTAACCATATTTCAGATTTTCAATTGTCTCTTGGTCAAAAGCAGTCCCAGTGCCAACACCATCTCTGGATTTTCATCTTATCCTTAATCTTAACCCACTAATTTCTCATTTCTCATTAGTTCTTCAATGCTTTTGAGAAATTTTTTAAATGCCATTTAATTGTCTGGTGGTTATTTCAGTGAGATGATTGGTATGAATTTTCCCACCCCTATCACCAACAGAAAGAATCTCTTTTGCCACTTTCAAGCAATGTTATTAATCTTTCCACCTTTGCTATGTACTACAGTTATCAGGTAATCATGCTGGTCTGGTATACCATGGGGATGTGGCCCTCTGAGAGCTAAAGGTGATGATTGTCCAATAAGGGATAAGTCTAGTAAAGAAGAAACTTTCAGCTTCTGCCAGCCAACTCGTGTCCCTCCTCTGGACCTCATTACCTCTCTGTAGCACTTGTGCCTCATCACTTTCCTTCTGCTCTCCCCTATTCTCCCATCCCATAAAAAAAGTTCATCTGTAAGTGGCTCTTGAATCCATTCTCATTGTTTCATGTTTCCATCTTAAAAAATCAAAAATGATTCTTTCTCTATATGGATTCAAATGACTCTTAATTTCTTTTTCTAGAAAAGAAAGGCCCAGTTGCATTAAATTAAGAAAGACTTTGAGAAACAATATTAAATGAGTGATTCATCATGCTGACATTAACTGGGAGGATGTCCAAAGCACACAGAAGAGTAAATACACTTAGAAAGATGATTTTTTTCATGTTTAAAATCATAATAACCATGTTTCACATGTAATCTTTGTTGAGGTTTAAAGTGTCCGGCTAAAAGCAATTATATTTTACACTCAGTACAAAAATGTATTCAGAAAACTCTCATGTCTCCACTTTGCTTTTATTTTTATGGTTATATAACCAAGACTGGCCTATCATACAAGAAGTGACACTGCATTGTAAATATCTCCATTCCTTACCTTCTCCCATGCTCAGCCTCCATCTCAGAGGAGCATCTGTAAATTCCATTCTCATAAAAACCCAAAAGGTGCAAGACCCATAAGACTGAGTTTATTAAAGTAAAACCCAAAGCTAAAATCCCTACCTTCCTCCCTTTGGGATCTATACAAAAGAACCAACAGCTGTCAGTCCCAAAACTGCCACAGTATTCCCATTCCATTGAAAACAAACATGCTTTAAATGAAAAATCTTAAATTTCATGGCAAACAATAAATCAGGTAATTTCCCTCAATAGGGACACATACTTGTAATTAATGAGGCAAAGCAGTAAATTTCTTCCCTCTCATAACTTCCACCAGTCTTTCCCTCAGTGTCCACCACTCCACATCATACTACCTCCCCCAGTCAATAAACAACCTCGGTAAAATGAGCTGTTTGTCACGGACCTGTGTATGTGTATAGATAGAGGGATAGAGGGAGATGGAGATGGAGAGAGAGACATAGAGCTACAAAGATGAGATGCGGGAAGGGAGATTAATAAAGCAAACAGTGAAGTGTTAATTTGGGGAATCTGGCTCATCTATGGAATTCTTCGCATTATTCTTATACCTTCTCTATCAATCAGAAATCATTTCAAAAGAGAAAATAAAAACAAAACCAAAAGCAACAACAAAAAATTCTGAGGATTTGCTCTCAGTTCGTGAGCTGGACAAACACAATCTCTACTCCCTTGTTCCTTTTTGAATAAACAAACACCACAAACAGCATCCTCAGGCAAGTTATAAAACAGTTGCCTGTGTCATAGTCTTCCTTTATGTCATTATTGCCATTGTCCTTCCCAAAGTCTTGTCTCATTGCCGTGATCAAATTTGGGTGTTTTCCAAGTCTTTGTCAGTGAGGGGTGAAAAAAAAGCATCTCACCAGGTAAGAAGCTTCTGTGCATGTTCTCAACCAAAAAGAAAAAGAAGTTGAGAATTAAGAGTTATTTTGTAAAAGAGAAAACACATCTCCTGCTAGCTCACTAGAAAACAAGGTATATATTAGTATCTCATCAATGTTCAGTGGATAACTGAAAAAAAAAATGAAATGTACATGAATATCCAAAATGTCACAAAGCATACAAGTGTGTTCACACCATGGCTTTGTTACTGTTCCCACTGCCCTAGTCTTGCTCAAGATTGGGATCTTCTACCAGCTCCATATCCTGATTCTGTTCTGTCTTGCAGCCGCATCATGTCCATGCTGGTCTGCTCCCTAGACCATAGTTACTTTGGGCACCTCTCCTAACTGCAGAGAATTTGATGTCTTTATCTGAAAATCTCACATCTTATTCTTGAATACACAAAAATCTGTAGATCTCAATTACAGAGACTTCACAAACTTACCTTTGCTCCAGTTCTTTCTACTGCACAAATTCATCACCTGCAAGACTTGACACACGTAGCAAAATGCAAGATGCTTGCTAAGCCCTCTGAAGGTGGCTGGAGGGGTTACAGACCCTCCTCTGCTCAGAAAGCGAAACCGTATCTTCCATGCTGGGGGATGTCTGCATGATTATTCCCTATTTCTCATACTTCTTCTGTGCTTGCTTCCTGTCTTTGGAGTTAAAACACATCCACTTGCTAAATATTCACCTAGTTGGAGCTTTGAGATTTCATATTTTATTTACTTAGGTATGTGGGGTTCATTCGACAAAATACGTAACTGTCTACCGTAGAGCTGGCAGTAGGGTTGAAAATGCAAGGGTCAATCTTGGACAAGATGCAGTTCTTGCTGAACACAGCACATCTGGTCTTGGAAGTCAGCACTTGGGTACTAGCATTTAGCAGCATATCCTGTATTAGCGTATGATAAGTATCCACTCAGATAATGTTAATTAACCCTCTATGCCCACCTAACACAATACAGCTTTTTATATAATGAACAAAATTTGAGCCTACAAAGTGAAGATCGTTGTACCAATGACCTACAGGAGTAGGAGAGTTCAAACTGTCTTGGACGAGATAAGACATAATTGTGTGAAAAAGTAATGAACAATTTGTGGAAGCCTATGATCCAGGAGCACCCACTTCTTTGAAAGGAGCAGGCCATGAAGGCAAGGTAGCTCCACTGGCAGAATTCCAGACACCATCACACCAACATGAGAAAACTTTCCAACCAAATTTCCCCATGCTTTCCAAATCACAGCACACAAGTTACTATCTCATGTTCTTCCCAAAGACAGCACACCATGCTAGAACCCTCAAACTGCGCCAGATGCCATTAGTAGGTTGGGAGGAATGTTGGAGTCAATGGTGCCCAGGAGTTTCTGTACTCCGGGAGCAGCCCAGGGAGGCCCCTCACATGTTCACCGCCATCTATGTGCTGTGCTTTCCAGCCACCGGGTAGGGTGGTTGAAGGTAGGGTGGTTGAAGGAGCAACTCATTGCCTCCCAGATGGGCATAATCCCCAGATAAGGTGTTACACTCACTGTTGTGTTTTCTCCACTCTTCTCCCCAGCAACAGAAGCAACTGATGACCAGCCCAAGGCACTGCTATTGCCACTAGTGTCCGCACAGTGTCTGGTTGCTGACCCGATGGCCCTGCCCAGGCCTCCCTGCCCACTGTGGAACACACTGTGTGCTCAGGACACATCCTCAGGCCTGGACCCGCAGCCACACCACAGGGCACTGTGAGTAATACACCAGCCTGTGGTCAGTGCAACCCATCCCCCCGGAGGAGCTTATTGTCACCAAATCACTCACTCCTCTCTTAAGATGAGTCTTTGCTGAGGACTGGACTCCAGACCTATTCAAACACTGACTCCTAAGTGAAGACAGCTGAGACTCCAAAGGGACCCCTGCCTCACAAACACTGGCAACAGTTCATGACCAAGCCCTCGACTAGACACCACTACAGAGAGCCCGGCTGTGAGCATCAGGCATGTCAACACTGGGTGCATGTTGGACAGTGCTGGGACAAAGACACCCCCTCAAGGAGCTCGGATTCACGTTCCTGTTGGAGAGTCTCCTGGCCCAGATTATTCCTTGGGCAAAGGGGTTCCAGCCAAAACTCACACCAAGCTGATTAAATTTCCCATTATGTTGAGACCTGGGCATAAGCTTCCTACACCACGAACCAGGTCAGAACTCCGGGAATGAGAAGTGAATTTAGCAAATAAACAAAGACTTGAGATGCTTCCACCCTGTAAGGGAGGACACCTCCCGGGCCCTGCGGCAGCCCAGGTGGGCAGAGCGTCGGACCATGCACAGGGTCTGGATCCGCTGACCCCTGTGCAGGGTCTGCTCTGGGAAGTGCCAGTGAGGCAACTTCTGAGTGTGCATTTACGAGGCTGCCTGCACAGTCTCAAATTGTCTCTTTGGGGGCCTTCTTGGCCCCAGGCTGGAGCAGAAAGCAGGGAGCCAGTGCTCCCAGTCAGAGCGAGCCTGTTAAAGACTTTCAGGAGGGCGCCAGACTCATTTGCGTGATTCTTTTTCCTTTAGGAAAGCAGGCTCTCCTGGAATAACTAAGCCAATGTGAACTCCTGCTCCACCCTCCTGAGTCTGGCCAGGCAACCTAAACCCGTGCCCATAGCTGTCTCCTTGACCATTACCTCATCCCCAAACACCGCAGGCCAGGCCTCCTGAGCAAGCGTGGCAGGGTTGGAAAGGAAAAGCAAAGTTTCTGGAAAAGGGAAAAGACTTCACCGTTACAAGGGCACTCCCCTCCCTCATGGGCCCCGCCAGAACATCCTGCCTTGCAGCACGAAGACCCTTCCAGACCCTCCCCAGGGCAGCGGCACAGCCATACTGAGATACCACAGCAGTGAGCCCCAGCCTTGGTGCACCAGAGTGGCCAGGGGAAGATTTTCATGCTAAAGATGCTCAAACACCCTCCTCACTGCCTGACCTACTGCATCCTAATCACCAGCTGGGAGCTAGGGGTGGAGTAGAAGATATGCACCATTTTCAGAAGCCCCTCAGGTGACTTTTAGAAGCTCTCCAGGGAGCTTCTGAGGTTCGGGACCCATTCCTAGGAGAAAGGCACCAGCTAGACAAGATGTCAGAGGCCATCCCAAATTACAGGCAGCAAATTATAGGCAGGAATGGACTTCATCTCCAGTGACAGACTCTTCCAGGCACATAGCACTGGGGCTCTGCAGTCTCAAGATTTCACCCACTCAAGATTCACCCAGCCCAGACCTGCCTCTTCCCACTCACCTGCTCCCACCCACCACCACCAGGACCAGTACTGAAGCCACTGCCCAAGGCAGGCAGGTTGCTTTCCACATTGGCCACACTCTATCTCAGCTGCTGAGCATCATGGGGTCCTGAGAGGAAACAAGAGACTGCTGGAGCCAGTCTGTCCTGAAGTCCTCTTTCTGCTCCATCTAGCCATTATTAACAGACTAATCCTAAAATTTCTGCTTCTTCCAGAACTATGGCTACTCCTTCCATGTACTATGAGGTAAAACCAATCAGGGTCAGAAGTGGGACCATCTTCTTCTGGCCACATGAAAAGACAAGTCTGCTCACTCAGAGTTTGTACCAAATTCCACACACCCTCAAAACAGCTATTGTTTTCAGGCTTCTGCATGTGCTAACCCCCTGAAGACTCACAGCGATGTCTGCAGTAGACATAACCATCACTCAATGCACAGAAAAGGAGACAAGGACTCCAGGGCTCAGCTGTCACAAGGCCTATGAAATCCCACCTCATAACGTTGTTTAGAAAGCAGATGAGATGGGGAGAGGGATGAACAGGTGGAGCGTAGGGGAGTTTAAGAGCAGAGAAACTATTCTGTAGGATACTGTAGTATACCTTTGTTCAAACTTATGGAAGTTTAGGACACAGAGAGTGAACCGTAATGTAAACTCTGGACTTTAGTTAATAATATTGTATCAATAGGGGCTCATCAGTTGTAACAAATGCACACTAATGCAAGATGTTAATAACTCCAGTAACTATGAATCAGGTTGATATATGGAGAACTCTGTCCTGTATGCTCAATCTCTGTAAACCTGAAAATGCTCTAAAAAAATAAAGTATGGCTTTTTAAGTTAAAAGAGAGAACATGATTTAAGACATTTGGGAAGTGCCTGACATGTTACCTACTATATTTGTCATCATTTTGCCTAGAGCCCAGGACTTAAATGAGTTTGTCATGGAACCCAGCTGGGTGTCATGCCCCACCCAGGAATCTAAAAACAAGCAAACAAATAAACAGCAGCAGCAGATACAGAGGACAAACTGAGGGTGTCCAAAGGAGAGGGGGCTGGGGGGCTTGGGCAAAATAGGCAAAGAGGATGAAGAGGTACACATTTTCATTTACAAAATAAATAAATCACAGGGATGAAAATTACAGCATAGTATAAAGTAATAACACTGGGTGCCTGGGTGGCTCAGTTGAATGGGTGGCTGCCTTCAGCTCAGGTCATGATTCTGGAGTCCCAGGATTGAGCCCCACATCAGAGGGGTGGGGGTGGTGGTCCCTGCTCAGCAGGGGGTCTGCTTCTCCCTCTGACCCCTCACCCTCTCATGCTCTCTCTCTCATTCTCTCTCTCTCAAAGAAATAAAATCTTTAAAAAAATAAAGTAATAATATTGCAATAACTATCTGGTGATAGACAGTAGTTACGCTTACTGTGGTGAGCAATGTGTAATATATATAATGATTCAATTACTGTGCTGCACACCTGAAACTATATGACATTATATGCCAACTATACTTCAATGAAAATAAAATATAAATAAATGAATAAAATAAATTATATATTAATTTTTTAAAAACAGTCTCACTCGGACTTTGTAGGCAAATATTTCCTTGGGTCCATCATCTTAGGGGACAGCCCTCCCATCAGGTGCTGCTGAAATTGTGTGTCTGTGGCAGACAAATTTATAAAATTGCTAAGTATTCACCAGACCTGTTTTTCTTGCCTACCAGCCATGCTGCTCAGTGAGAATGTGACAGCTGAGCCCCAGGTATAGAAAAAAATTGGTCAGAGACACTGTATCGCTGTCCCCACTGCAATGCCCTCTTCTTGCCTTATATCCTTGTGTTTGTAAAGATATGGCCATAGTCAGGCTTCTCTAGAGATACAGAACCAATAGGATATATATGTTAAAAGACTTATTTTAAGGAATTTTCTCATCGATTGTGGGGGCTGACAAACCTGAAGTTTGTAGGGCAGACTGGTAGGCTGGAAACCCAGGCAGTGTTTGAGTCTTGGGGCAGAATTCCTTCATCATAGGGAAACCTCAGTTTTTGCTCTGGAATGCATAAGGCCTTCAACTGATTAGATGAGGCCCACCCATATTATGGAGGGTAATCTCCTTTACTTAATATCAATTTACCCTAGATGTGAATCACATCTATAAAATACCTAATAGCAACATCTAGACTGATGCTTGGCAGAACAACCAGGCACCATCCTCTGGCTAAGTTGACATGAAATTTAACCACCACAACTACTTTTCTAAACAAATAAGATGGAAAGGGGTATGTTTGGAAAATATTTACATTTCAAATGCTCTTGAAGAAATGTACTTCAAAATGTTGTTATCTGACCTGCCAGACTGATATGTAGACTCTTTTGTGCCCCTCTTGGCTACCTCTGGAGAAAAAGACTAGGCCCTCTGGCATGGCCTGTCACACCCCACCCCATGCGCATGGGGATTTGGGAGTAGAGGGTGTAGAGCCCAGTTTAAGAGCCTGCTCATGATATAGAAATATGCTTGCCTCTACACATTATTTTGGACACTTCTTGCAGCCAAGTTAGAACTCTGTTCTGTTGTTACCTGGATACCTAATACCAGAAATGCTTCCCAGCCAGACTCTTGGGAGCTGAAATGTCCTCTCTTTTGGTGAGAAGAATGATGAGGTCAATCCCAGCATCAGAGGGCCAGGAGACACTGAGCAGGACATGGTTATTCCTAACAAGCACTTGGCCCTGGAACTCTCAGCACTGGTCAAACAGGACAGAGAATGTCATTCCCTTCCAGTGCCCACTGTGAGCTGGACAGAGGGTTCTACAGAGGCCTGATGGGAAAACAAGCTGGAAGTGTGGAGAAATAAGCTTAGGTCATTTTACTATGTCTTTTTGTGCTGTACTCACAAAGAATGATGAGTAATATGGAGTTGCTGGAACATGGCACTAGGGGTAGGTGGGATTTAGGAGGCCATCACTACCCAAACATTTTGAGGACACTCAGCCAAGAAGGAGCATCTTCATCTGTAAGACCATCCCTAGGTGGACAAGTGAATGACCACAGACAGATCCAGACAGAGATTGTTCCCAGGGAATCAGAACTAATCAGGGGGCCAGGGGGGTGGGTTCCACCACTAACTGAGGCTGCCCACTCAGCCTCAGACAGGTTAACATCCCTCCCCCCAACATGATTGGCTCCCTCCCAGGGGAAGGCTCTGCTTGTGGCCCTAGAGGATCCTCTGTCACAGTGGTGTCTCTTTGAACATGAACAGGTTTTATTGGGCAGGACACCACTTAGGACTCCTGTCCTACTGAGGGATGGGAATGCCCTGCTGTGAGCACTGAGCCTGCTCTGGGTGCAAATCCCCACACTAACAGCCAGAAGAGGCCTATCATGAGATCCAAAGAATCCAGGTGCCATAAGAAGAAATATCGCTCATCCTTCAAAATGTGGGAAAAGGAGACCTAGGCCAGGCTAACCAGAGAGATTAATCTTTCTGAGCATGTTTCCCCAACTGTCTGCCTACCTCAGAGTGCGGTCTGGCGGGCCAGGTAAACACTGCATAGGAAGTGATTTGGCAAGTTTACCACGTATGGGAGAGAACTCTGGAACTCTAATGCAGGAATGCAGCCTACCAATATATTGTCGTCTTCACTAGACAGGGTAGTTTTAGGGTAACTGGATACTTTGTTCCCTAAAAAGAAACACTCAGTTGAGATCATCATCTTAGTGCACAAATGTAGATGCGCTCACAGTTCGCACATATCTTAGACATTCTTGGTGTTGTTAACTATAGCTCTGCCAAGGCTGATCTGCTCCTCCCCAGCTTGCCCTGTGTAAGCTATTTTATAAATTCCTCTTCTCAGGGGGCACCTGGGTGGCTCAGTTTGTTGAACATCCAACTCTTGATTTCGGTTCTGATCATGACCTCAGGGACATGAGATGGAGGCCTGCATGGGGTTCTGCACTCAACACAGTCTGCTTGAAATTCTCCCTTCCTCTCTCCTTCTGCCCCTCCCCCCACTTACACATGCTATAAATAATAAAGAAATAAAGAAATAAATAAATAAAATCTAAAAAAAATTCCTCTCTTCTGCTACAAGAAGGGTACATTCATGTAGCTCATCTGCCATATTTAAGTCAGTAACCCATTGAGGTGTTATACCTCTTTTCTGATTGCATGGTATAGGTTTGATTATTGACAGAATTTTCAGGGACTTTCTGCTGGTGGAATTTAGAGTGATTTCAGGAAATGTGGCATAAGCAACATACGAGCTATCTGCCCTCTCTCAGCCAGGAGAAGATGGCTCCAGAAAATGCCGGTCTCTGATGACAGTGTCAAGAGGGCCTTACCTCTTTGGCAAGAAGGTGATCCTGCAGGAGTCAGGGCCCACTGCCACTTAGCAAAACCTCCCCTTCTAGTACTCCTTCCTGGTTCCTCACTCCATCATCACTGATTCAGACTTTTTTTCCTGAAACACCTCCTCATTTACTAGTTGCTTCATTTATTCAATTAATGCTTACCAAGCATGTTCTATGTGCTGTGAATTGTGCTATGGATCTAAAAATACATAAGATAGGCTATGTGCTACAATAGAATAAATACTGTAGCCAGAGAAACAGACATATCAGCACATAATGTGGCCCCCGTGGGAGCATACTGGTTGGAAAGTTCTACCTGGCTGAGGACACCTTCAAAGAGAAACATCCTTGATGACATTGAACCAGGCAGGGGAAGCAAAGTAATAACAAACAGATACAGGGGTAGAAAAAAGCCAAGGACTCCTGAGAGAAGCTATCTATATTAAGTCATATCACCGTAGTATAAATTACATTGAGTAGTTTAATAGGTAATCTCCAGTAAGCCAGAGACTGTGGGGTAGGTGGGCTTAAGAAGTAGAATACCTACATATCAGCAAACATGATGTGTAGGAACAGAAAACAATGAACTCCACATTGCCGTGTTCAGCTTTTGTTAGGAATATAGTTGAAAGCAAAGGCCACAAATTTCAACAGACCTTGAGAGAGTGAGAAAGCTGTTGTCACAAGTATTTTGTGAATACAAAGTACCAAGCTTTCCACTTCATGTTATTGAAAGTTATCACAGAAGGTAAAAAAACATCTACAAGTCAAACACTTCAAAGATGCTCCCTGATACAAACGTTAACCAGTCTGACAAATTCTTACTCTGCATCGTGTCAAACTGAGTTTAGGCTGATTTGTTTGCAGGAAAATCTCTTGTGACATTCTGTTTGCAAATTCTAAAAGTCTTATCATCTCTGCTGGAATGGAACTCTCAATCTCTAGGCTATGCTTGCTTTGCGTAGCTATTGTGGAGAATTTCTTTCCCTTGCTATTTTATTTATTTAACAGACTGTATTTGTTATAAGATATTTATTGTAGAACATAACAATAGTTTATTCATCTAAATTATAATGTACACAACAGCGCTGTGGTAATTAGATCACTCTCATGACCTCACTGATTTTATTCTGAAAAGATCATCTGTATATAATCGTCTTGACCTGACTTATGCATCAGGAATTATCAGGAGCATATCTTGGCTTTGATCCTACAGGCTGGTCTGAGAAATAAACCAGGCTCTGGTCAGAGTCATTCCTTTGAAAACAATGCAAAGTGAGTTTTGCACAACACAAATACACAAAATGTTCAGATGAGGAGGGCTATAGGCGAATTTCACAAGCAACTCTGGATAACACAGGCTTCTTCCTAGATGAGAGTGTCTTTTTCTACATTGTGCAGCTCTGTCTGACTCTCCTGACAGGGGCTTGCACAGGTCTTCACTGCTTGAGGATGAACCTTAGAGCAGGAAGGGGATTGATTGTCTCTGGAGGTCTGTGCTGTGCCATCTTGAGCTACTCAACTACAGCAAAGAAAGTGGACATTCTTCGCATCACGAACCAACACACCCACTGTGTTTTTGCCACTTCACCTTACTGAATCTAACACTAGTTTGGTGCTGCAACACCTGTGGCAGTGCCTGGTGCATGGAAGGTATGCAATAAATATTTGTGAGACTGAGTGAACCTGAACGAATAAACTAATTCCAACCTTCATTTCCTGTGGTATGTATCAAACTGTAGAAAATGCCTTGGTTTCTTTTGATTCCATGACACACACACCCCAGTCTACCATGTTAAAGAAGGCATTGGATAATGGCATTACCATGTCACCCATGTCACTGGGGGAAGTGGAAACTTACATAATCAAAAAATACCACGATTATAACTGGTCGTCTCCCTCATTTTACTGATAATGATACACAACCCTAGAGAGAAGACACTGTTGCCCAAGGCTTTCTTTCTCCTCACTCATGGAACACCTGCTGTGAACCAGACACTATGCCAAATGCTGGGACCAGTACAGTGAACAAACAAGGTCACACCCTCACAGAGCTTGCTGTTCAGGGGACATAGAGGTTTTCAAGAACTGGTCCTCAAACCAGACCAGGCATTCCAGGATTCTCTGGAAGCCTTATCAAAAGTAGAGAATATCGGGGCACCTGGGTGGCTCAGTGGGTTAAAGCCTCTGCTTTCAGCTCAGGTCATGATCTCAGGGTCCTGGGATCAAGCCCCGTATCGGGCTCTCTGCTCAGCAGGGAGCCTGCTTCCTCCTCTCTTTCTGCCTGCCTCTCTGCCTGCTTGTGATCTCTCTCTGTCAAATAAATAAATAAAATATTTTTTTAAAAAAAAGTAGAGAATATCTATCAATGAATGCCAAAGCTAGTGGGTGATGGTGGTCAAGACTACAGGAACTAATACTGTCTCAGTGTCTCTCTCTACAAGGCACTTATTAATTACAAGGGTGAAATCACTTTACAGTTGAGAAACCTGGCAGGGACCACCTTAACCAATAACCAATGTTGCCATTGTCAGGAATCAAGCTAATCAATTGGAGGGGCCTCCAGACTCGATGCACAGAGAAAGACACAATGTCACTCCCGTAATGTAATGGATGGCCCAGGCGCATAAGCCGAATCCAGTCATGAGGAATCAGCAGATACGTGCAAAACGAGGGACATGTTGCAAAATCACTGACCTGTATTCTTTAAAAATACCACTGTCATGAAAAGTAAACAAAACCTCAGGAACTGTTCCAGATTAAGAGAAGCTAACGAGATATGGCAATGGAAGGCAAAGCCTTGGATTTAATTTTTCTATAAAGAATACTGTTGGACCATTGGCAAGATCTAAATAAAGTTTTTAAATTAAGCAATTGTATTGTATTGATGTTAATTTTCTGGTTTTGATTATTATACTGTGTATTATGAGATAAGTCTTAGTTTTTAGGAAGCAAGGTTATTTAAGGGTAAAAAGGCACCATGTCTCATGCCTGTAACTTTCTCTTTCTCTGAAGTAGTTCAGAAAAAAACTTAAACACACATTAGTAAGCACTCGTGTGTGTGTGTGTGTGTGTGTGTGTGTGTGTGTGTGTGTGTGTATTGAGAGAATGCAAATCGGCCATCTAGGTGAGATTATTTGGGAATTTTTTACATGATTCTTGCATCTTGTCTGTAACTTTTAAATTACATCAATTTTCTTTATTTAAATAAAGATACTTGGGCTCTCCCCTGAGTAGTTTTGATTCAGTAGACTTGGAGTAAGTTTAGGTATTCTTCTTTTTAATAAATACCCAGGTAATTCTGATGCAGCTTGCTTTCAGAAAGGATCTGGGAAACAGTATGCTCTGAGATTTCCCTACAATCACACAGCCACTCAGTGATCAAGCCACGACCAGATTATCTCTTCCCTTCCCATCCAGGGTTCCTCCCACCATATAGACACACATTTAAGATTATTTCAACCAACAGGTATTAATAACACGTTGTTCTCTCAAAGTTATGTCCTTGAAAATGGCTCCATCTGTGGGAACAGTGGACAGGAAGTATATTCCAAAGGTAGAAAAGACAGTGAGGAGCTTCTGTTCATCTGGGTCCAGCTCACAGGTCAACCAGCAGTCATGTCCTCACAATTATCTACTCCAACAGGAGGTCAGAGCTGCACACATCTAGGTCTAGCCACTGCAATGAAAAATATAGGGGTATCTGGGTGGCTCAGTGGGTTAAGCCTCGCCTTCAGCTCAGGTCACGATCTCAGGGTCCTGGGATGGAGCCATGCATCAGGCTCTCTGCTCAGTAGGGAGCCTACTTCCCCCCTCTCTCTCTCTGCCTACCTCTCTGCCTACTTACGATTTCTGTCAAATAAATAAATAAAATCTTAAAAAAAAAAGAAAAATATATATCAAACCAGGGACCATGATACCCCCATATAAGCCCATGAGGTCACTACATGGCCTGAAACAACAGTTATTTTCCCAGTGATCTATGGGGATAAACTGGCTATCTGTGTGTGTGTGTGTGTGTGTGTGTGTGTGTGTGTGCGCGAACATACCAGAAATTCTTGGATTCAGAAACATCACTATGTACTAGATATGTACAAAGAAAGAACAGCCTACCAAGCACCTTGCCTTGGGCCCCAAATTCTCAGGTTCACATTTCACTAAAAGAAGAAGAGGAGGAGGAGGAGGAGGAGGAGGAGGAGGAGGAGGAGGAGGAGGAGGAGGAGGAGGAGGAGAAGAAGAAGAAGAAGAAGAAGAAGAAGAAGAAGAAGAAGAAGAAGAAGAAGAAGAAGAAGGGGAGGAGGAAGAGGAAGAGGAAGAGGAAGAAGAAGAAGAAGAGGAAGAAAGAAGAAGAAGGAGAAGAAGGAGAAGAAGAAGGAGGAGGAGGAGGAGGAGGAGGAGAAGAAGAAGGAGGAGGAGGAGGAGGAGAAGGGGAAGAAGGGGAAGAAGGGGAGGAGGAGGGTGAGGAAGAAGAAGAAAAGACTGGAGTCTCATCAACCCCAGGAGAACTCTGGCTCCATCTACATAAAATATGATTCAAAAATCATTAGACTCTTCAATTCTTAGAATGGAAGGCTCTTTCTGAAAGAACCTGGCCCCAAACCTCACCAATTTTTATAAACAGAGCTGTTCTGGGAATTGATAAATTTTTCAGTCAGGGAGTTGAGTGGAAGACGAATGTTCTAATATCAACCCTGCCCAGGATGATCTCAAATGCAACTTTCTGGAAAGAAATGTAAACAAGCCATTGACAACCTAATAGGATATTTTTTTCATCCTAAAAAAAAATATGATTTTTTTTTTCACTTTGGGTTTCTTAACCAGTCCAGAGTGCGTGATCCAAATTCTGCGAAGTTGATTCATGGTCAATGATGACAAGTAAAGAAAACAATGGTTATTTGAAGAAGTAGAAAAGCACAAGTGATTTCCCTTGGGAGAAAGGGGAAAAGATGATTTGATGGGGAGTTGTTATTTCCCCATGATGTCTGCTCATGCACCTTTTAAAGACCAGAGGAGGAAGAAGAGCAACTCCCCATCACCGAGTCTATGGGAATAGGTAGGAGATAAGGGGCACCTGCCTTTGGTCTGGAAGGTCAAGAAATGGAGGCTTTGGTGCAGGCAGAAGGCAGTGCAACAACTTCCCATCCCATTTCTCTGATCCATATAACCTCAAGTCCAGGGAAAGAGCAAAGGAACAAGCACAGAAACTTATCTAAATGACTGAGTTATAGGGGCACCTGGTCTCCAAAGGCAAAGGAAATAAAAGTGAAAATGAACTTTTGGAACTTCAAGATCAAAAGCTTCTGCACAGCAAAGGAAACAGTCAACAAAACCAAAAGGCAACTGACAGAATGGGAGATGATATTCGCAAATGACACCACAAGGTCATAGACAAAGGGCCGATATCCAAGATCTATAAAGAACTCCTCAAACTCAACACCCAAAAAAACCAGATAATCATATCAAAAAATGGGCAGAAGACATGAACAGACACTTCTCCAAAGAAGACATACAAATGGCTAATAGACACATGAAAAACTGTTCATCTCCATTAGCCCATGATTCAAATTCAAATCAAACAGATGAATAGTTAAGGAAGATGTGGTCCATATACACTATGGAGTATTATGCCTCCATCAGAAAGGATGAACACCCAACTTTTGTATCAACATGGACGGGACTGGAAGAGATTATGCTGAGTGAAATAAGTCAAGCAGAGAGAGTCAATTATCATATGGTTTCACTTATTTGTGGAGCATAACAAATAAAATGGAGGGCATAGGGAGATGGAGAGGAGAAGGGAGTTGAGGGAAATTGGAAGGGGAGATGAACAGTGAGAAACTATGGACTCTGAAAAACAATCAGGGTTTTGAAGGGGTGGGGGGTGGGAGGTTGGGGGAGCCAGGTGGTAGGTATTATGGAGGGCACGTATTGCATGCAGCACTGGGTGTGGTGCATAAACAATGAGTTCTGGTACACTGAAAAGAAATTCAAAAAATTAAAAATTATAATAAAAAAAACACATTGAGATACCATCTTACACCAGTTAGAATGGCCAAAATTAACAGGACAGGAAACAACAAGTATTGGAGACGCTGTGACTTTCTGTTTTGACCCAGGTCATGGTCTCAGGGTTGTGGGATCAAGCCCCCATGTCAGGTTCCACACTCAGCACTTAGTGTGCTTGAGATTCTTTCCCCACACCCTGCTCCTCCCCCACTTTCTCACTCTCTCTTTCTTAAATAAATAAATAAATTCTTTTAAAAATAAGAAACATTTAAAAAACTGACTGAGTTATAACTTGAATTGAGAAAAACCTCAGTCTGTAGCATGAGCATTACAGAAAAATGCAGGAACTAAGGTCTTGGCAGGAGCCAATGGACAAGCTTAGTGATTGCTGCAGAAGGACCAAGTGAGAATACCCCAGTTGGGAGTGACCTCCCGCTGCACCCATTGAGGACTGGGGACCCTGCGTGGACACCTGACCTGAGCTTCGGGACCTTATAGACATCAGTGTGAGGATGGCCACTCTAAGACACACACCCTAAAGCCCTGCATGAAATCATTGCTATTATTCTTGTTTTCAAAGGGAAAATTCCCTCTCTTGGGTGGGGATCTTTGCCAAATTGCTTAGTTACCAAGTGTGTGTTTGCAGTTATATTTACAAACTCAGTCCTTCCCTTCCCTTCCCTGTTTTAATCACCAGAAACCCTGTTGGTTTACTGCCCAGGCCTGGCTTTGAGATCAGGCTGCCAGAGGCACACACGGTCATCAGGAGGCGATCCTGAACAAGAGCTGCACTGGGAGGGCTGTTCCTCTCCTGCAAGCCACCATCTCCTTCAGCAGGCCAGTTAACGTCTCTCCAATTGTGCTCCAGTTTCTCACTCCCTCCATCCTGCCAACAGACCCATACTGAGCACCTAGTATGTACTGGGCACTCTGCCATGCACTTGGGGATACCTAGACAACGTGGAGCAAGTTCTTGTTGCATGTGAGGCTCAGTTCCAGTGACTTGACATACTTTAATTTACTTAATCCTCACAATTGCTCTATAGAGGCGATAATGCTTCTGTTTCACAGAAGAGCCAATGGAGGCACAGGGCACTTTAGTAACATGACCAATGTCACCCTTCTTCCAAGTGCTGGAGGCAAGATCTGACCCGGGAATGCTGATTTCAGGGCTCACACTCCCCACCACGGCTCTGTAATGAGAACTCGAAGTCCAGTAGTAGACCATACTGTGGGTCTCCAGGGCAGGGCAGCATGCAAGATCCCATCCTAGAGATGGATTCAGGCAACCACCGGCCACAGGGTCCAACTTCACCTGTGATCCTTTGCATGGAAGAAACCATGTTTCCAGTTTGTGTCACTGGCCTTTGAGCCCCAGAACCATCGTGGCAGCATCTCAGATGTGCCTCAGGGCTCCAGACCAGCTTATGGAATAAAGTGGTGAGTACCTGAGGAAATGGCCTCCACTCAGTAGGCTGTGTGGACCTCAGCATTCATTTGGCCACTGCTTTAATGGGTCGCTGCAGCAGGGGCACACGCCATCTAGAAGAAATGCCTTAAAGACAACAGTCCCAGACATCCCATTGCCCCCAGGGAAATTTCTGGCTCTCTTTTAGGTGGCTCTGAGGGGTCCTGGGAGTCAGACTTGGGAGCAGCACGAGAGGCTGGTGTGGATGCTCAGGGTGGCAGGGCTCAAAAAAACAAAAACAACAAACAAACAAAAAACAGAAAGGGGTGGAGATTAAATAAAATAAAATAAAAATAAAACAAATTCTTGATTTAGCTAAAGGTCAAGGCCATCTAAAATCAACTGACACTCTTCTGATTTTGTTGGTTTGTCTTGTTTTAATCTCATTTAACCATTTATTTTCAGACTGCCTGCCTGGGGCTACACAACTCTATCTACAGAGTCAGGAATCACATAATTCCAAGTTAGAAAGGATAGTTGAGATCACTCCGTACAACTCTCCCATTTTAGAGATGCTGACGTGAAAGCCCAAGGAGTTTTGGTGACAAGTTCAGGGTTGCTTTTCTACCGGTATAGAGCAGGAATTAAAATACCTCTGTTGTCTTGCAGTCTAAACAGACTTCTATTTCCCGAACACTCTGGAATCCATTACCTAATGTCATGGCTATTTCTGTAGTAAACGTAATATGCCCAGAGACAAATTTCTGAAAATTCTACACTTGGTTCCGTTGTTTTAATCAAAATGTCCCATTTTCTTCTGTCTTCCTAGCAATGATTTTTCTATTTGCTTCTGTGACTCTTCCACCCTTGGGTATTTTTTTACTGCCTTTTATTATCACCCTATCATTTAAAAATGTTTCTAAATGTGTTTCTACACGTGTCTACTGCCTCTGACAGCGTCTATAGCCAACCATCCTGTGACTGGATGGCCCCACAGTGCCACCTCTGGCCTGCAGCATGGGGCATCAACTTTCATAGTGATTTGAATAAAGAGCCGAGTTGGCAGGAAAATAATTATGATTACACATTCTTTATTAGCCTTTCTTGCCCATTGCTAAGAAATGTTAAAATAAAATCGTTCAGGTTAGGAAGTTGTTTGTGAGTGAATGAGTGGCATCACCCTTTTGAAGGCTCCTCTGCCAGCATTCACAGATGCATGGGATTTTCTACCTCAGTGACTAATCATGAATAATAGGGCAAAGCAATGCAGTGCAACTAAGGACAGATCTGAGGACATGAAGATGTGAAGTCTCCTTTTATCTGGCCCCAATGCCAACAACTCCAAAGGAAGTGGGTCCCTTCACTCTGGATCTTCATTATGAGGGACAGAAAGACCCTCTAGCCAGGGGTCCAGAAAAAGAGGTCCAGAAATCTTGTGATCAGCTTCAAATGACTGTGTCTATGTATTTTTAATACACATTTCAAAGATATATGTGACCTCCAAACATTTTTAAATGAACTACAGGAGAGGATGGGAGACCTTGGAAGGATTTTTAAGGACAAGTATAGCCTGATCATGCTTTTCAGATCTCTCTAGCAACAGGGCACGGATCCCAGGGGAGGATGGCTGGAGGCAGGAGACTGGTGGGGAGGGAAAGAAGGGGGTCGAGGCATGGGAGGGTAAGTGCCCAATCACACACAACCTGTAGAGTGAGAGCAGGGGTGGAACTGTGAGATTTGGGAGGCTATGACTGGATGTGAGGTGTGGGGGACAGAGAAGAATCCAGCATGATCCCCTGGATTTCTAGCTGGGCAAGGCACAAGACAGTGTCCCAAGATGAAGCCAGACTGCAGCAGGAGGAGAAACCATTTTGAAGACAAGATGATGAACTTGGCTTCAGACACTTTGTACTTGAGTTTCCTGTGGGGAAAGATACTCTGAGATGTTTTAAAATGCAACCAATGCTTGGGGAGGAATCAGGGACATAGCCAGAAAATGCCATTCACATTTATTTAGGTACCAGTTAAATGATACTGGTAAATAAGATCATCTAGGGAGGAACTGTGTTAGGAGACTAGAGATAGTGGGAGGTCAAAACCAGTGACAACCCAAAATTGGAAGAACGGGTAGAAGAGGGGCATTACGGAGGAGAGATGGGAAGAAATGGCCCAGGAGACTGAGGGAAGATCACTACAGTACGAAGGAAGTTGGTCCAGTAAGACAAAGAATGGAAATTATTCATTGGATTTTGCAAGTGGAAAGTCACAGGTTAGCTCAGTTGGAACACTTTTACACTCTTGAATCAGAAGGAAGAAAAATGGTTCTGGCTTTTTCAATGTTTGAAACGTAATGAGGAAGAAGCAGTGTCTTGGTCCATTCTGGCTGCTGTAACAAAATACCAGAGATGGTGTCGTTTATAAACAACAGAATTTCCCTCACACAGCTCTGGAGACTGAAAGTCCAAGATCAAGGCCAGGGCAGGTCTGGCGTCCACGGAGAGCCCACTTCCAGACTGCAGGTGGCTCCACATGGCAGAAGCAAGAGAGGGCTCTGGGGCCCCTTTTCTAAAGATGCTAATCCCACTCCTGAGGCTCTGCCTGAGCACCTCCCACAGCTCCCCCCCCCCAATACCGTCACCCTGCTTGGGTTTCAACCCATGAATGGGGAGGACACGAGCATTCAGACCACAGCAGGAAGCACACAGGATCAGGCCTAGAATGTGAGGTAAAAGGAGAGAGGGAGAGTGGTAGCTAGAGATGGTGCCAGGAGGACATTTTGGGTCCCCCTTCCACACAGAGACAGAAGTGAATTTTTACCTGGGGAAGGGGAGCAGTGAGAAGCCAGGGAGGGGGCACATGCAGGCGAGAGGGTGAAGCCTGAAGATACAGGCCTCTGAGGAGACAGTGATGTTTGTAGCAGCGGTCCATTCCCTTTTGCTTTGTTCTTTTGTATATGTTTAAAGTATGCAATTTGATTTGATTTATGTATGCACAGTGAAGTAAACAACCAAGCTACAACCAAGCTAATTAACACATCCAACACCACACAGTTACTGTGTGTTCTTTTGTATATGTTTAAAGTATGCAATTTGATTTGATTTATGTATGCACAGTGAAGTAAACAACCAAGCTACAACCAAGCTAATTAACACATCCAACACCACACAGTTACTGTGTGTGCACATGTGTATGCATGTGCATGCAGTGTGTGTGTGTGTGTGTGTGTGTGTGCAGGGAGAACATTAGGATCTACTCTTTCCGCAAGTGTACAGGATGCTACTGTCACCACCAGTCACAATACCGCCACTTAAGACCTCCAGGAGGTCGTCTTGCTGAAGAACCAAAACTTTGTACCCCTTGACCAACATCTCCCATGTCCCCCCACCCCAATCCAGATAACCACCACTCTACTCTCTGCTTCTCTAAGTTCAGCCTGCTCAGATTCCAAATGTAGGTGAGAGCATATGGTACTTGTCTTTCAGTGTCTGGCTTACTTCACTTAGCATCATGTCCTCCAGGTCTATCCATGTTGTCACAATTAGCAAGATTTTCATCTTTTCTAAGGCTAAATAGTATTTCCTTGTATGTACATACCACCACTTTATCCATGCATCTGTCAAGGGATACTTGGGTTGTTTCCATATCTTGGCTACTGGGAACATCACTGCAATGAACACTGGAGGGCAGGTATCTCTTCGAGATCCCAATCAATTCTTTTGGATAAGTACTCCGACATAGGATGATTGGATCAGGCAGCAGGATTTGTTTTTGTTTTTGTTTTTTTTTAAATTTTTGAAGAACCTCCAAACTGTTGCCATAATGGTTGGACCAACTTACATTCCTACCAAGAGTGTGCAAGAGTTCCAATTTCTCCATGTCCTGGCCAATACTTAACTTTTGTTTTTTTTAATAATAGTCATTCTGACAGGACTGAGACTGTTACTAAACTCAAGTTCAGTTGCCCATCACTCGGAAGGCCAATACTCAAGAGAGGAGTTTCAATTGGAAAGGAATATGAGCTTTATTTGGGAGGCCAGGCACCTGGGGAGAAAGTGGACTCCTGTCCAAAAGCCATCTCCAAGGTTTTTACCTGGCCCAAGAATTTTTAAAGGGGTTTAATCGGTTAAGGGAGTGAAATGGGCTGTGACATTTCTTGACTACATGCCAAGCTGATGATGCCAGCTACTGAGTTATCTCAGTGCTCGGAGGTTGTACAAGAAGTTCTGGTTCCTTGGTGCTCGGGGGAGTAGGGAGTTGTGCAAGGAGGTCCGTTTCCTCAGTACTGGAGGTTGTGCAAGAGTCTTCTGTTCTTCCTGCAAAGGAGGACAAGGTCTAGAGATGCTCAAAGGGAGGTCAGTAAAGTCATTTGTCATGACCTCAAAAAAGAAAAACATATTGCTAACAGATTGCTGGACAATCAGAAAGTTGAGGTGGCTTCAAATAGACTTGCTGGCCTTTGTGGCCTGGGGACATTTTGGTCCTTCATTCCCAAGGTCAGTGGTCTGCAGATATCAAAGAAATCAAATCAGTTCTATTACAGATCAAGAGCCTTAAGTCAGCAGGCACAGAGTGTTATCGTGAGCAAATTAACCATTTGGACTGGATGGGGTGCTGGTAAAAGGTGATATCTCATTGTGGTTTTGATCTGTATTTCTTGATGATTTGTGATGTTGAACAACTTTTCATGTGCCTGTTTGCCATTGTATGCCTTCTTTGGCAAAATAGTCAGTTTTCAATGGGAATTGGTGAGGTTTAGGACCATGTAGAGCTTTAGAGTAAAGTCACCTAACCTCTTTAGTTGGTGGCCAAAGCTGAGGCACACTAAGAATCTGGGCTGCCCGAACAGACTAAGACACTCACTAATCCTTCAGCAAGAGCTCTTTTTCCCTCCAGGACAGAACTACTGTTCCAGCTCTGGTTCTCGTGCTCCTGAAAATAAACATCTGATTTGCTGATGGCAGGTTCCATGGGGCTGCAGTTGGCTAATAACTATATACCTCTGCATCCAAAGATGAGTTATCACTCCCCAGAGAACATGGTCAGCAATGCCTGCCAGGAACCAGCCCCACAATTAGCATGGTTTCATTTCTTTGTCATTGACCTGGAAGAAGGATTGAAGGATACACCCATCTAGCTTGGTGGGTGCTGCCGAGCAAGGCAGGGGAGCTAATGTCTTGGAAGAGAGATGCAGAATTCAGTCACTTGGATGAGTTAGGAAAATGGTTCAAAGGGAAAAAGAAAATGTTCATGAGGAATTATGTTAAAAAAAGAGCACCATGTTTGCACAAAGGAAAAGGACCCAACAGGTATAGCTCAGCAGCAAGAAATGCAACTATGAATAACTGGCTCTTTCAAAAGCCAGAGAATCCTGTTTCTATTGCCATCTGTTTTGGTCTCATCATTCCTACAGTATTAGACTTAACTCAGGTCTTTGCATTAAAAAAAAAAAAAAAAAAGCTGAGCTAACAAGAGTCAGGAAAGAAGGAAACAAAGAAAGAAGATGGAAACTAAACCTTACCTAGGAAAGACAAAGGATAGAAGGACAAAAGGAGAACTATTATGATCACACCACAACTTTTCTTAAGAAAAATGTCTGATGTGAATATATCAATAAATGAACTTAATGTCTTAAAGTGCTCTTTTGCAGTGTTCAAAGATGAAGTACTGAGGATATGGACTTGTTCTTCACTTTTGAAAGGAATTGCTGAGACCAGCAGACACGTGGTCCTCAACTCATCTGCAAAGCGGAGTCCAGTGAGAAGTATTGTCAAAACCTAAAGCAGACCATGAGATGTTGCAGAACCTCCTTTCCTGAAAGAAATTAAAAATAAAGACACTTGTTTCACTGCTGATATAAATTCACATTGGGAGAGCAATTTGGAAATATGGTCAGAAGGCTTAAAAATATTCCTCTTCTTGACCCAAAAATTCCATTGGTAAGAATTTATGCAAAGCGTCAGTTCCGATTTCCACTCCTTAATTTAACTGCTCTGTGACATTCAGTATCTCTGAGGCTAATGGATCTTCCTGATCCATTAAATGGGCAAAGAGTACCAAATCAGAAGTTGTATTCAGAAATAATGAAAATAACATAGGTCCTAACAAAATAATAAATTTTAATAAATAGTAGTGGTTTACAAGTCTATTCTTGTAGGTATCCATTTAATTATGTAAAATGAGAAAATAACATGAGATAATTAGATAATAGGTAATTAGTTAAAGATATATAATATACATGCCATAATAACTGTTCAACGGCTGAAAGATTTGAAAAGTGATAAAGTTCATGATATATTTGTGCTTTCTGGTACAATCCCAACATATCACGGGATACACAAATCTGTAAATTGATCTGAAAGTCATACAACAAAATTTCTACATGGGTTGCTTATGGGTGGCACAGTAAAAAGTGCACGAAATGGCGGTCCTCTTCCAGTTCCACTCCCTCATTTAATCTACAGACTGGGAATGGATCTTGTTAGAGCAGGTAATAAGACGGCATGAGCAAATAATATCCTGTTTGGTAATTTAAAAAAAATTATTTATGTCTAAAAGACTTGCAAATTCCTGTTGTAATTTTTAATACAGGAGAGTAGGAAATAAAACTGTGTACTTAACCATTGTAACTATGTTATAGATAATGTCGTAAAGTGCCTGTCTCCAAAAAGGCAATCAATAAATATTTTTGAATTTTTAAAAAAGTGAACTTTTTTACCTTTGTTTCTCTGTATCTTCTCAGTTATCTACAGTTAACATACTACATTTTTAAAGATTTTTTTTAAAGATTTTATCCATTCATTGACAGAGAGAGAGATCACAAGTAGACAGAAAGGCAGGCAGAGGCGGGGGTGGGGGGTGGGGGGGAAGCGGGCTCCCTGCTGAGCAGAGACCCCCCCCCCCATGTGGGGCTCAATCCCAGGACCCTGAGATCATGACCTGAGCCAAAGGCAGAGGCTTAACCCACTGAGCCATCCAGGCACCCCAAGATTTATTTATTTATTTTAGAGAGAGGGAGTGAGCATGAGTGGGGGAGGGGCTAAGGAAGAAAGTGGGGAAGGAAGCAGACTCCCAGCTGAGCGCAAAGCACCATGCAGGGCTCATGGGACTTGATCCCAGGACCCTGAGATCATGACCTGAGCAGAAATCAAGAGTGGGACGCTTAACTGACTGAGATATCCAGGCACCCCCATATATTACTTTTCTTTTTTGTTTGTTTGTTTGTTTTTTTGTTTTTTTTTAATTTTTTATTTATTTTCAGCGTAACAGTATTCATTGTTTTTTCACCACACCCAGTGCTCCATGCAATCTGTGCTCTCCCTAATACCCACCACCTGGTTCCCCCAACCTCCCACCCCCCGCCCCTTCAAAACCCTCAGGTTGTTTTTCAGAGTCCATAGTCTCTCATGGTTCACCTCCCCTTCCAATTTCCCTCAACTCCCTTCTCCTCTCCATCTACCCTTGTCCTCCATATTATTTGTTATGCTCCACAAATAAGTGAAACCATATGATATTTGACTCTCTCTGTTTGACTTATTTCACTCAGCATAATCTCTTCCAGTCCTGTCCATGTTGCTACAAAAGTTGGGTATCCGTCCTTTCTGATGGAGGCATAATACTCCATAGTGTATATGGACCACTTCTTCCTTATCCATTCATCCGTTGAAGGGCATCTTGGAGTCTGGTTGAAAGCACATATTACTTTTCTAATCAAAATGTACAAATGAAATGTTCTATTTAAAATTTTGGTTTAGAGAATCAGTTGGCCTTTGTAGGATTATTAAACTAACAATTCTGTTTTAAAATTCCCTAAACAATATTCAAAATAATCTCTGGGAAGAGGTTCAAGTTACCTTCGGAAATAATTTCTGGAAGAGTGAGCAAGTGTCTAAACCTTGCAAATGAGCTCTATCAAATGCTAGAAACTGATGACAATGGTTTACACATGTGTCCCCATTGGCATTCCCAGAAACTTAACCTTTGGAGGGGGGGAGGAGGTTACAGATGCATATAAATTCCTGTCTTTCCAGGAACATGCACATTTCTTATATACACTTGGAATGTGGGGTCCTGCTTCCGAGGACACAAGGACTCTCTGCCATTTAGCCCACCAGTAGCTATTAGGGAAACGCCAATGTGAGATGCTCCCCTCAATCTAAGAATAAATTGGAAAACCACTTCCTTCCTATTGCAGAAGACAGGAGCTTGGTATAAAGAAGTATCTAATGACCAGCCTGGTTCTTTCTATTTGCCTCAAGAGAAAAAATGAGAGACAGAGAAGAATGGGCTGGACATTGTAGGTGACCTGTTGTGTTAAAGATGCCGATTAAAATTAGTTTGAATAATCAAAGCATAAAGAGTAAACCTCCTATAGTTGAGCTGGGGGCAGAAGTCACTGGTACTTGTAGGTCCAAGTAATCAATGGACTATAACTATAGGTATAGCATACATGATATAGACGATAGATCTATAGACTAAGACCATTGAAAAATTTGCTCTGAGATCAAATGTTAGACCAGTTTGGGATTTGGTTGTTCTAGATAATTATTTTTAATGACAGCCTTATAGAAGCTAACAGAGCTAGGAGTTTATCTCTTTTAAAAACTTACTCCAGGGGCGCCTGGGTGGCTCAGTGGGTTAAAGCCTCTGCTTTCGGCTCAGGTCATGATCCCAGGGTCCTGGGATCGAGCCCAGCATCGGGCTCTCTGCTCAGCAGGGAGCCTGCTTCCCCCTCCCTCTCTGCCTACTTGTGACCTCTCTCTCTCTCTCTGTCAAATAAATAAAAAATATCTTTAAAAAAATAAAATAAATAAAATAAAAAATAAAATAAAAACTTACTCCAGGGGTGCCTGGGTGGCTGTTGGTTAAGCCACTGCTTTCGGCTTGGGTGATGATCCTGGAGTCCCGGGATCAAGTCCCGCATCAGGCTCCTAGCTCCATGGGGAGTCTGCTTCTCCCTCTGACCTTCTCCCCTCTTGTGCTCTCTATCTCTCTCTCTCAAATAAATAAATAAAATCTTTTTTTTTAAAAGCTTACTCCATAAGATTATCTATTTTACTCTTTAATGCTTCAGTTTTTTAAATATAGTTTTCATTTTATAAGTGTGGTTTGGGAAATTCACTGGCATTCCTTCATCTTAGAATAAGATGCATCTTATAGCTCAGAATGCAAGAAGGGGGCCCAGAGGGCTGCTGCCCATCCTCACAGCAAAGTCCCAGCACTGTAGAAGGAGAGCACCTGCTCTGGGGACACAGATGACAGACGTCTGGAAACCACAAGCTCAAAGCTTAGTGATGGCCAATGTCCCACACTGATTTGGACACTCATTTTTATGAGGCTTTACCATGAAGCTTGCACATTTGCAACTGTGTTCTTGTACCCCTCTCTTTGCTCCATAAGGGGATAGCTGGGCACTGTATTTGTGCTTCCAGCATGGAGAGAAGCTGGGAGCAGCCAACTGGGGAGCCCTCTGAATAGTTCCGTGAGAGAGAGAGAGGAGAAACACTTCTGGAAAATACGCAAAAATTGCCAAGCACAGCTTAGTTGCCAAAGAAATATTGAAACACAAGATGAAGGTCAGAAGAGAGCAAGGCAGAAAGTCAGTAACCTGCTGCACCAGCTCTAAATCTTTCCTCATGAGGCACCTACCCTACCAGCATCATGACCTAAAGCCATGACCTCCCGGCACATGTGCTCACCCAGGGGGACACATGACTGGCCTCCCATGAGTCGAGGGAGTTGACCGAAGGTCACTGGAGGGTCGGTTCTGAGCCTGACCCCTAGAGTGGTATGACTGAGGTTGTGATCAGGACCATGATCCCAGGTGAACCAGAGGCCTCGGGGAAGTTCAGTGGGAGCACAGAGGCTGGGAGCACAGATGGGCAAAGCCATGGACATACAGGGTGTCCAGCCATTCTGCTCAGGATTGCAACTCATATAGCATAGGGCTGCACACAGGCTGGTGAGGACCACGCATTGTCAGAAAATAATTCTCTTTATATGTCTATAGTAGGAGCTATAATAGTCACTGCAACATATTACCTTCAGAGAGCAGTTGGCAGACTGCATGGGTGTCTATAAATCAGTGCAGGACTCAAGGTGAAAATGGCTGGGCAGACAGCCTAGCGTACTAGACAACGAGGGAAAAATCATCAAACAAGACTGATCTGGAATTGGAATTAAATGTGCAAAGAGTCCCCAGGACTCTGACAGAAGTAAGGCTTCTCATAACAAAGGCAGAGAGATGGGAATGGACTCCTGGTAATGTCTGGGAAGACATTACCAATGCTCTGTGTAACAGCTTATGTGTATTGAGCATTTGTGCCCCTGACATTAATAATCTAACCCTCCCCACAAGAAGCAAGATCTGTTGGTATTCCCATTTTACAGATGTGGAAGTTGATCCTCAGGGAATAGTCTGTGGTGATTTCCCTAATAAGAAGTAAAATCAGAAAGAAAAAAAAAAGCAGAAAAAAAAAAACAAAAAAAAAAAAAAAAAGAAGTAAAATCAGGGTCTGAACCCAGGTAACCTGACTCTAGAACTTGATGTTTCCCCCCACCCCCAGCTTTGTTGAGGGATAATTGGCAGATATACTTGTATATATTAAAGGCCTACAGCTTGATTTAATATAAATACATTTTTGAAATGATTACTACAATCAAGTTAACACACCCATCACCTCACATAGTTACCTTTTTTTGTGTGTGAGAACACTTAAAATCCACTCTCTCAGCAACTTTCAAGTGAACAGTACAATACTACTAACTGTAGCCACCATGCTGTCTCTTAGGACCCCAGAATTCAAACATCTTGTACCTGAAAGTTTGATATTTTTTCAATTTGATGGGTTTTTTTTAAGATTTTATTTATTCATTTGACAGACAGAAATCACAAGTAGGCAGAGAGGCAGGCAGAGAGAGAGGGGGCAGCAGGCTCCCCGCTGAGCAGAGAGCCCGATGCGGGGCTCGATCCCAGGACCCTGAGATCATGACCTGAGCCGAAGGCAGAGGCTTTAACCCACTGAGCCATCCAGGCGCCCCATCAATTTGATGTTTTTAATAACTCCACTCTTTATCTCCTTTTGAGCATCCTCCCCACCACCTCCTCTCCATTTCAATCACTTCAAAAGTGAGCCAGGGGTGGGGGCTGCTCGCCCCGGAAAAGCAATTTTTTGTGTAAAGGGTGGAATTTGGTTTATGTCCCAGCTCTCTCTGAACCCTGACACCGGTTCAACAGTCTCTAAGGAGTTGCTTCCACTTTTGCTCAGAGGGTTGGAAAAGGTAAACCACACTTTATGACAGGTCGAAGAGAAAGGATTAGACTCAAGTTCGTTTTTTGTTTTTAAAAAGAAGAGCAAATTAGGGGCACCTGGGTGGCTCAGTCAGTTAAGCATCTGCCTTCAGCTTAGGTCATGATACCAGGGTCCAGGGATCGAGCTCAGCATGGGGCTCCCTGCTCAGTGGGAGCCTGACTCTCCCTCTCCTGCTCCCCCTTCTTGTGCTCTCTCTCTCTCTGTCAAATAAATAAATAAAATCTTTTTTTAAAAATTCGAAAAAAAAGAAGAGCAGATTGGAAGGTACATAATGGAGATCAATGCATGCAAACCAAATGGTCTTAAACTTGAGTGCAGCCAAGCATGTTCTAATGGTATAATGTTGGCTATTCTGGTCATTTTTCCTGTCACAAGGACTAGCCAATAAGCTAAAGAAAGATCGCTAGGCAATCGCTTCAGCCAACAATTACAGTAACTGAATAATTATCCCACTGCTTGTGGTTCTGTTACCACGATCCTTTCAAAAAAAGATCAGAACCATCCACTTATTTGCCTGATGGATGGTTCACACCTGCCATACAACCTGTGACCAAGTCTGTCTGGCTTTGGCTTCCCTCTGAAGACAGCCTGTTCTAACTGGACTGCTCCACAGAATCCAGACTGCAAGGGCCACGGTAAACGTCTCTGATGAGCGAGAATGAACGACAACTAAAATCATGAAATCTTCTCCTGATTCACTCAAAAAGAAGGAAGTGAGGCAAAACCTCTCAGGGCAGACATAGAGAAAATAGGGTCGCCGAAGAGGCAAAGAAATGGAACTTTGCAGTGGGCACTCATCTGCAGTAATGGGCCTGCACATTACAGCTGCCACAGGGAGACACAGAAGAGGAGTTTGAAGAAAGGATTGGTGGCTCATTTTTGTATAGTGTTTACTGCTGATCCAGCCAAGTATCAGCAGAGGCAAAGTCCAAAATGCCTGCCATGACTTCAGTGTTGACCCTGGCTTATCGGCAGCAGAGGACGCCATTATCCCCAGAAGAAACAGGCCATCCTGGGCATCCGCTCACAGACCAAACACCACATCTAGCTCAGTAGGAGTTGCCCTACCTGGGGCTCTGGGAGCTTGAATGTGGGTGGTGGTTACACAGCTTCATACAGACAACTTCTCCTGTACCACATGCTCATTCTCAGCAGAGCATTCTCTCAAGAGTATAACTCCCACAAGGCTACAGGCCCGCCATCTTCCAGACAAGTCCATTTAAAAAGCCCCATGCTGGGAGCCATCATCTCTAATTTTAGCACAGCTCCTGGACTTCGGTTCATTACTTGGCTGATAATGAGCCAAAGACCCAATTGGAAATGTAGGTTTCCCAACCAATATATCTACACCAGAATACTCTTCTCAGAAAACAGAACTTCCTCTTTGTCATGGAACTGCTTTCATGTTTTAAATAGGTCCATATTTCTTGGCATGCACGAAGAATTTTGTGTTCCTCTAAAAATGGAACTTTCCAATAAATAAATAAATACATACATACATACATAAATACATAAATAAAAATGAAGCTTTCCGTGGTATATCCGGTGCAGGGATAAATCTTCTCTACAGGGAGATTCAGCCATGAAATATGTAGAGGACTGAAAATCCAGATGTGCCAGGTGCCTAATGCTTGTTGTGCAAATAGCCCAGTGCTCTGTTTCTCTCTTTACAAATGAGCTTGTTATCACCTTACCAGTTTCACTGCCATTCCTTTTTTTTTTTTTTTAAGATTTACTTATTTGAGGGAGAGAGAGAATGAAGGGGGGAGTGGCAGAGGAAGAGACACCACGCTGAGCGCAGAGCTCTATGCGGGGTTCCATCTCATGACCCAGAGATCATGACCTGAGCTGAAATCAAGGGTCAGATGCTCAAACAACTAAGTCACCCAGGTGCCCCCTCATTGCTATTTCTATTCTAAGACCAAAAAATGTTGATGTTGCTTTGTAGAAAGTAAATTGTGACGAAAATCTCAGAAATAAGAAGCAGTAAAAAGATATTACCATGACTCATGTAGCCATATCTAGCTTGTCTGAGCATCAGAATCATGGACACCATTGAGAAAAATGACAAAGCATGACCCATGAACATGTCTTTGACTCCACTTCAGCTCCCATAAAAGGATACAGCCTAAGCTGCCACATTTTGAAAGTTATCATTTCACATATTGATGGGCTTGAGGAAATTCCATGGATGGGATCAAAGAAATGTCACTAGATGGGGCAGACTCAGCATCCTGCCATATGGCTATCACGTAAACTCTGTGGGGTCAGATATGGGATATTATGCCTGTCATATAATTCCTTCTCAGCACCTGCCACTGGTTACATGTATCTGTTTGTATTCCAATGAATTATCATTTCTTTATTGGACCTTAAGTACCTACCTACCCCATCTCCTTTGCAAATTTGTTCTACACTGCTTTTGACTTGCTTTTGTCCTGCGGAGTAGAGAAATACCATCTTCCTTCACTTTCCTTGGGATACTCCTCACTATGCCCTGTGCCAATGGACTGATTTCAGAAAGGTGGTCAGACTCGCAGCTGAAAACTCTACCTATGAAATTTATCATGAAAAACAGCTGTTAGGCTTGATTCTGAATCAAGTTTTTATAGAAAATAGTGGGAGTTATTCTCTTCTTCTTTGAAAGAGTATGAACAATAACCAAACCCTAGTCAAGGCCTTGAGCACAGTCAGAGCTAAGAAATCTTTGCACCCACAGCATATGCCAGTTTAAGGTCAAGCACAGGATAACAACACTGTCTGGCCTTGTCAGCTAGTAATTTGACCATTAGATTCCCACTCATGCTTCTATTGTGTACTTTTCAAGTTTGTGTGAAATAATCTTTATTATTCTACCCTACTATAAACTCCTTCAAGGAAGTGATCTATTCGCCATAGTGCCTGGCACAAATCTTCACAAATAATATAAAATGAGTAACTTTAATAAACATATTTATAAATAACCAATGCAGGTAGGAGATTCTTTGGGGGAATAGTAATTTTATAAAATTATATGTATAGGGTGCCTGGGTGGCTCAGTGGGTTAAAGCCTCTGCCTTCGGCTCAGGTCATGATCCCAGGGTCCTGGGATAGAGCCCCACATCAGGCTCTCTGCTCAGCAGGGAGTCTGCTTCCTCCTCTCTCTCTGCCTCCTGTGATCTCTGTCTGTCAAATAAATAAATAACATCTTTAAAAAAAATTATATGTATAACAAAGGTACAGGTTTCAACTTAAACCCACGTTTACTATGGCACTAAAACAAACCCCTATTTCACCAATTTGCTCATGCCTTTGGCATATATATAAACCTTCAATCTCTAGCCAGAAGTTACTAAGAACATTCCCAGAAAATTCTTTGATTAATTTTAAGACCCGGAGCTAATGTCAGCACTAGCTGGAATGTGATCATACACACAAATTCCAACAATGGAGACTGAGAAGTGCCTTCCAGCAGACTCTAGCCTCTTCTTCCTGGAAGAACCCTAATTTTTAGTTGGGATCATTGATTCTCCAGCCTTCCTAGCATCTGATGGTGTGCATGTGACCACGTCTTAGTCATTGAGATATGAGCAGAATATTGCATGTGGTTCCTAGAAACTCATTAGTGGGAAGGAGCTAGCCCTTTGCCTTCCTCCTTCCTGCCATCTGGAAAGAAGAGCTGGTGGCTGGAGCTGGTGATAGTGGACCGTGAAGCTATCTTGGATATGACAACCCCATATGGTAAAACAACAACAGCAAAGCTCCCAATTTCTTTTTCAAAAACAAAAAATAACAATGAAAAACTCCACCTTGCATGACTTTTCACATTTATCAATCAACTCAGGTACCAGTCAACCTGGTGCCTCCCAATTACTACCACCACCATTGGATTATTCATATACAAAATATTTTTAGAATACCATGTAGTTGTTAGGGTGCTTAAAAATACACCACAGGGGGTGCCTGGGTGGTTCAGTGGGTTAAAGCCTCTGTCTTCGGCTCAGGTCATGGTCTCAGGGTCCTGGGATCAAGCCCTGCATCAGGCTCTCTGCTCAGCAGGGAGTCTGTTCCCCCCTCCATCTCTGCCTGCCTCTCTGCCTAATTCTGATCTCTGTCTGTCAAATAAATAAATAAAATCTTTAAAACACACACACACACACACACACACACACACACACAGCAGCCCTGACTCCTTCCTCATATTCTAGAAATAAGAAAACTCAAACTGATTAGACAAACTTACTCCAAAACAGAGTGTCTGTCCCAAGTCCCAGCATTCTTCAAAACCTCCAGAGCAGTCCCTGTCATCTCTCTCCAAGAGCCGGGCCCATGGATCTGTGACTCACATGTTCTTCCCCATCCTCCTCAAGTTCCCACCTAGGCCCAATGCTTACAAGGATGGGGAAGCTTGGGTGGAGCTGGGTGGCTCTCATTCCCCTGCTGCTGAAGATGCCCCCTCTTTAGTGTCTCCCTCTGCCTCTTATCTTTCCCTTCTCAGAGAACTTCCCAGCCTTGTTCTCCCCTCTGTACATTTGGAATGTCTCTATAAGATCTAGTTTTGTGAGCTACACCATGTCAAGGAAATGGGATGGTCTCACTTTCATTGAGCATTTAGTATCTGACACAGCACTTTTTTTTTTTTTTTTACCTTTTTCTCATCTAATACTCACAGCTAATCAGAGTGGTTTGTATCAATATTCCCATTTTACAGATGAGAAAACTGAGCCTTTGAATGGATAGGAAATTTTCCCAAATCACAGAATACATTATAGCCAACATCTGAATCCAGACTTGTATGATCTCAAAGCCCATCTTTCCACTACAGCCCAAAATAGTGCATCTCTAATAAATACATTAGAAATTGTTAATACTTAATAGCTACCTAAAAATACAATCCAATTTCTTTTCCTCTGGATTCATGGAATTAAGGCGGTAAGGGAAGTAATTGGTCCAAGTTGGAAAGGATAAAAAGTTGGTTTAAGGGAACTCTTTTTTACCCAAAACGCCTCAAGAGAATAGCATGCCAATTTTCAAGACCAAGCTAAGAAAGAAGCATAAATCCTTATTTCATCTTAAAAGAATTAAGTGTTTCATTAAGGTAAAAAATAGAGCTTAAGAGACAGAGTCCAAAGTTTAGCTGTCCTGAATCTTAGGCAGCAACAATCCATCTAAAAAGAAGTAAAGTAATAGTATGAATAATGGAAGGAAGAAACATTTTGTAAGTTTAATATATCAAATTAAATGTGGCATTATAAAGTCCCCACTTAATATGTATTATGCCAGCACAGCCTTAGCTACATCTGCTTCAAGCATACTTCAGTTTCTAGAACTGCCAACTTTCTCTAATATCAACACACAGGGAAAGGAAAGAAAACTTGCTTTCTCATATTGCCTTCTTTGTTTAAAGGAAATGAAAAGAGGGTTAATCTAGGTGAACATCTCGACGATTCTTATTACGTATGTGGAAAATGGAGCAAAATTGTCAAGAAACTGATTTATGTAAAGCCGGGAGGTCCACAGGCAGGAGTTTATTCTTAGCAGTTAAAGTCACTGCTTATCTTTTTTAAATAAATTTTTCATCTTTGGCTTTCAGCATGGGTGCCAAGTTCCATGAGAGGATGCTCAAAGATCCGTTAGAGAAAAGGGCCTCTCTGTAGTCTGAGAGTAGTCCCCCAGCCCCCGCCCCATAACCCCCAAGGCCTTCAACAGACACAGAAAATACATAAATTCCATTTCCGTATGTAGCTTGGAATGCTTATTGTCCTCACGCTATTGTGTCTGACCTAAGTATTTGCGCTCTGGGAAAGGGTTTGCTTATAGCTCCCTAGGAGGCAAGGGGACCCTCGGCCTTTTCTCTCTTTCCATTTCCATTATCACCTCCATTTTCCTCCTATCTGAGAAACTGTAGGACTGCGGGAAGTCCTGAACTAAGGAAAATTCAGGTCATCCCAACCAGAGGTGCGGAGACGGGATCCAGTGCTCACGCTTTCTCCTCACCACAGGGCTCTCCCGTATAGCCCAGGAGGGGGTAATGAAGGTGAGGGTGGTCTTCATTTCAAGTGGGCAGGCAGTGCTACCCTTAGTCCTGAGGCTCCAAGAACTCATAACACGGTTCAGCCTGCCTACCAGACACCAAAACTGTCAGCTATTAACTGTATCAGGGTGCCTGCTCCCTACATTTTTCCTAAAAAATAAAGATCACTGTCATTGTGAGGTATTTTAAACATACATAAAGAATACTATAACAGGGACACCTAGGTGGCTCAGTGGGTTAAAGCCTCTGCCTTCGGCTCAGGTCATGATCCCGGGGTCCTGGGATCGAGCCCTGCATTGGGCTCTCTGCTCAGCAGGGAGCCTGCTTCCTCCTCTCTCTCTGCCTGCCTCTCTGCCTACTTGTGATCTGTCTGTCAAATAAATAAATAAAAAATCTTAAAAATAAAAAATAAAAGAATACTATAACAAACACCCATGTACTCATCATCTACATTTTTAAGTGTTGAGGATACAGAAACATCTGGCTGGACCCTCCAGATCAGCTTTGCAAGGCAACCCTGTCCCTGATTTGCTTCGGTGTCTGTGTTGTGACATTCACGATTTGTATCACTTGTGTCAGTGAAGCTGTGTGACCAGCACTTGGAGTTCTCGGATCCAATAGAAGGTGCTGTGGGACCCTGGTATGCTCCGCTCTAACAGGGCTCGTTCCTGCTTCTCATGCCCAGACTACACATGGCCCATTAGGGGCTGCAGGCCCTCAAGAAGGGCCTCCCATG
This sequence comes from Martes martes, assembly GCF_963455335.1. Classification (NCBI taxonomy): domain Eukaryota; kingdom Metazoa; phylum Chordata; class Mammalia; order Carnivora; family Mustelidae; genus Martes; species Martes martes. The sequence goes on along the minus strand of NC_137893.1, from coordinate 8,193,612 downwards.
CAGCAGATATATCATAAATTTTTCTGAGTCTAATAGTCATAATCATCCTAATTTAGAGCTGAAAGAAATCCCAAGGCCCATCCAATTCAACCCCTCATTTCACAGATGCAAAAATTGAGTCTCAAAGGGATTCAGGAGTGTACACATGTCACACAAACACTTGATAGAATCTGGGCTAGAACCCTGTTCTCTCAGATCCCTCAGCCCAACGTGTTTCCCATCAGCTCACCATACGGCTTCCCTAATATAAACAGTGCAGTCCTTACTCAAGTCATCAACCCTGCCTCTTCTTACAGTCTTTGCCTCCTGACCAGGTTCTAAGGACCCTCACTCTCTTCTGATTGCCCAGAACACCACCCTCTGTGACTTCTTCCCTCGCTTGCCCCATTTATCCCTTGAACACCACACAGGGCCCCATTCCCACTACCCTTATCTGTGCTGGCTAATCTGAGCAAGGAGTTCTCTTTAAGGATATTGCTCTACTTGGTAAGTGGCCCACTGTGGCCCTCAGATCCCACCCCATTAATAGAATGCCTAACACTTGACATGAATCTCCTCCTACCACCATTGAACCAATATTCCTTGACTGGGTCTTCTCCATTGCCCTTCCCTCCACTATCAAATAGCATAAGGGCAATGTCCAAACTGCAAAAACATAAAGGTAATAGAATAGAGAAGGAAAAGACCTGGATCACCCACTAACAGAACAATCTAACACTGAAAAAAAAAAAAAGAACAGCCATAAATATCACCCTTCTCTCTAACATATTTCCAAGTGACTTACACTCCCACACCTTCAGTCACTGCAGCAAAATGGAACTCTGAGACACCGAGAAGGCTTCCACACAAACATTTCTATGTCAGGGGAAAAAAGGCATCTGGACTTCTAGTTACCTGTGGTGCTGACTCTTGCCACGAATCCGAACCCCATTTCCCAGATACCTCCTTGAAAGGCCCCAGGCCCTACTTTCACGGCACAAGCCCACCTCAGAATAGGTCAGTGCCAGGCATCCCCAGAGCCTGAAAGATGCAAAAGAGCCAGAGTCTCAGCCCAGAATGAACTCTGCACACAGTACTCTGAGCTCCCCTGTCAGCCCGCCCTGGGGAGCTCCAGAGCCTGGAATCTCCTGCAGTTCCTCTCTTTTTCTTTCTTTCTTTTTTTAAAGATTTATTTGTTTCTTTGTTTGTTTGTTTGAGAGAGAGAATGAGAGAGTGTGCACAAGCACAAGCAGGGAGGAAGGGCAGAGAGAGAGAGAGAAGCAAACTCCCCACTTCCCCACTGAGCAGGGAGTCCAAACTGAACCGAATGCAGATGCTCAGCCAACTGAGCCACCCAGACGCCCTGCTCCTGAAGTTTCTGGATATGGCTTTAGGCTACTGGTTTCAGACGGACTCATGTATTAGAGCTGCTGGATGCAGAAATCCCTTTTATATTTAAAGTCCTAAGACTCTTTGATTCCCAGGTTATTTTTCTGCAGAGCTGGGGTATCCCTGAGTTGGGGCTGAAGGGCTGTGGATAATTCTTCACTGACCTTCCTGGCTCCCCCTTGCCCCAGTTCTCCAGCCCTGACTATTGAGTATGAAAGAAGAAAACATCCTCCAGCTTACGAGAGGACCCCAGTGAAACTGAGAGCTTCCGCCACTGGACTAGAACAGACTTGGGACCAAGCTGGCCTCTTCTCTCTGGATGCCACAGGGACAGAAGCAAATCTCCTGAATCATTCAGTCAGCCCTCCTCAGAGAGGCTGACTCGGAGTTAACGCTGCCTCCAAAACCTTCTCTGCCTGTGCAGCTCACCGAGTCACTTCACCCTTTCAAGGCTCCATTTCCACCTCTGAAATAGGAAACGTTTTACTTAGCCCGTAGGGATGCCTGCAAAGAGTAAATGGGAAAACATATATAATCTCCTAGCACAGTGCCTGGGACATCATAAGCAAACAGTACACGCTGCTCTTCCTCAGTGGGCCTCCCAGAAGCCGGGGACTAGGGTAATATAATATTGGGAATCATAAGGCCCAAGGTCTCCTCTAATACAGGAAAACACAGAGACCCAGAAAGATGAATTATTCTCCCAGGCTCGTGTCCCTGGTCAGCATAGAGCACATATCAGAATTTGGGTCCCCAGCCCACATCCAGTGTGTTCATGTGCCTTCAGCCGGCAGGTAGCTTTCTCTCTCGGCTCAGCCCTTCTCTTGATGGCCACAAAGCCATTTTGAACATCTACTTGTTTGTTCCTTTTTCTTCATTAAACAAAAACCAGCATTCTCTGAAGGGCCCATTCACTTTCCAGAATAGGCCATCTGCCTTGAGTTGCTTTTCACACAGTATTTCCGTAGACTTGGCCTTAAGCTGCCTTTCCATTCCCTCCTTTCTTTTTCCAGCCCTTTGGATACTCTACAGAGCCTCATCCAAAACTTCCTTTGGAAATCCAAATGCTCATAATGATTCACATCAAAGAGATTTCCCCTCACCTACTCATGAGTCAGACCCTCCCTGCTGACAACTCACGTGTCCCCGAGAGGGGAAAGGTATGGGTCTGGCTCCCAGAAGTCGCCTCAGGTCCAGAAGCTACTGCAGGGCCGTGGCCCATGGCCCCAATTACAGAGAAACAACTCACACAAGGAACATCTTACCGCTGAGCTGAAGAAATGTGGTTTCTGCTCAGGAAATGATTTTGATAAATGGGTTTTCTTACTACGATTCTCACCCAGCTACCCCCATGTTTTCTGCCATTAGACACATTTTCAGTCTCCATTGATCCTGGGTGAGTTAGATTCAAGGACTCCCAAAATAAATTTGCTGAATTCTTGGGTGAAAAATGTACTTAGAGGCAGTGCCACAATTTGTGAACTAGAAATTCTATTTTCAAAGTCATCTCAACTCAACACATATTTATGGAGAATCCTCTGAATATAGGGCTCAAGCCAGGCATTTTTCATATACATGTCTTACTTACCTCACAACCTTCCAGTAAGTAGATTTTCTTCTGTGTCAGTTAACATTTCAGGAAGACAGAAGTGAACAGTGGGACAGCTCAGGGTCAGAGGCAAAAAAAGGAATGTCTTTGTCATCAATCCAGTATAGAATTTACACATTTCTCTACTTACATGATCTATAGAATAAATGTTTCATTAGTGAAACTAATATTCCATATAGCTTGATGTAAAGAGAATTGATTAAAGTGGTTTTATTCTGAGCAAGCAAATTTATGACAAGCCTTTAGCAACTATTTTTTATTTACATTATCTTTCAGGAAGCAATGTGGGTGGTAGAGACTCAGAGGTTACCTGTGATTCACCTAGATTTTCAGAATTTAAGAGTCTTCTCAGTGTGACCAAGACACAGCAGGGTCCAGGTAAGAGTTTTCTTGTGGTGAATGTTTGCAGGGTACACACAAACCCCTCCATCCCTGCAGGGTGTCTCCATGGAGGGTTGATTGCCTCCTGGAGTGCTGGTCTCACATGGTGACACCAAATTGTGAAATCCCAGATAGATGAAGTGTGTGTGGGTCAACATCTGCTCTGTCAATTAGAAACAGCCCAAGAAAATGATCATTCTTTTTGCTGGGTAATTTATAACACTCTCTCTGATCTTCTGCCCTGGGAACCGTGTGCTCCAAGACATCTTCCACTGGGATGAAAACATTCTGCTGCAGTAAAGCATTGTTTACATTACTATTTATTGAGATGCCTTGAGGCCTCCCACTAGTCCAAGCTGATGGATTTCAGCAGGGTTTTATCAATGCTGGGAAAGCTGGCTCTTGGGCCTTGCCATGGTAAATAAAGAAGCATCTCTTTCATGAGGTCATGGGTTGGCCCCTTTGGTAATTTGCCTGCACAGGGTCGAACACTCTGGGGGGGTTCAGTAGTCATGGTTGACTTCTCCTTCCCTCCACACCAACAACATCTTCATTTATTATTCATCCCTGTTATCAAGCTAGTGTGTCCTCCTATTGCGTATGCTGATGTTTGTTACTAAGTTAAATAAAGCATAAAAGAAAGGCAAGTGTCCGGGTACAGATGCACTGAAAGAGAGAAGATAATTTCAAAGTCTTTGCAGGGATTATTCCACTGCTTCCCTCCAGTAATGTAGCAGTGGGAGCTGCTATAGTAAGTATACATGTGTGAACATAGCTTTGATGTTATTTCTGAACTGTGGACACAGCAAACACCTCACTTGCTTTGGAAGCATCTAGGACCACATCCTGCTCACCAGCTGTGGTGAAGGCAGAGGAAGGTACCCAGCATCCCTCTGGTTACCACTGGTTTCTTCTGCATATTTTCCTACTAGAAAAAAACAGCCTCTGTTTTTCACTGTAAACTGAAATTTTAATGATCTGATGTCTAATGTCTTTCCGGAGTGCAGTCATGGGGAGCCAGCTCCCCTCAGGTGATCAGCCCTGGGATTGTGTGGAGACCCAAAACTCAGGCGGAAAAGAACCCTTATCACCTGCCACCAAAGGCTTTTTCTGAGCTCTTGCCCAGTCTCTCAGTGTCTGGTGGCCTGACTTCAAGGTCTGAGTCAGCCTGAAGCAACCACACCATCTGTCCTACAGAGTCAGCCTCATCCAGCAAACCAGATATGGCAGGAGGCCAACCAGCATGCTCTGTCCTTGCCCTGCCCCCCAATAGTGGAAGATCTCTCAACAATTCTTGCTCTACAAGCTTCCCTCTCATGGATTCTATTCAAATATCCTGTATATAAAATACAACATGATTGGGGTGCCTGGGTGGCTCAGTTGGTTAAGTGACAGCCTTCAGCTCAGGTCATGATCCTGGAGTCCTGGGATCAAGTCCCGAATTGGACTCCCTGCTTGCCAGGGAGTCTGCTTCTCCCTCTGAACTCTCCCCTCTCATGCTCTCTCAATCTCTCTCTCCTCTCTCAAATAAATAAATAAAATCTTCAAAAAAATGCAACATGATTGATTAGGTTCTTTATTAATCACAACTTTTGTGCTGCCATGTCCCTGAGTCACCTTAATCAGACTGTGTGATCCCAAATCTCTCAGACACACATTTATAAATTATTGGGAAGCCATTCTTAGAGGAAATCTCATTTGCAACTTAACATATTTCACTTAATAAGGGGTAAGGGAAATTCAGGAATGCTAGAAGTGGGACACAGTTGAAGCTTTAAGTAGGAAGATCAATGTAGGCCTTACGAGAAAGTAATACTTAAGAAAGACTATACTTCATTGCAGTAGATACTGCAAGACATTAAGATGAGTGAGACGTAGCATCTGAATGTAAGAAGTTTGTCATCTAATGGTGGAAAATTTTCAAGAAGAGACACAACAGACTGAAGTCATAAAAAACTGGTGGAAAAATGTATATAAATAGCAGTGAAAGAAATAGCATGTTAACTCTAATGAGATACATATACATGAACAGCGTTGGTGGGTCCCAGAATGAAGACAGAGTTGTAAGAATATTCCAGAAGTGTATTGGTTTCTGTACCAGAAGACAGTGGTATCTATACCAGAAATTTGATGAGGAAGGGAGAGGAAAAATGAGGGACCAGCATGACAGGACTGCTCTCAAAGAAGCAGGTGTTATAATGTTGGGAAGAACTGAGCATGTGTGAAGCCTAGGGAAGGGGGGAGGAAGACCCTGTAAGAGTCATCAGAGAGAACTGACTGTTGATAATATGACAGAGTAGTCCCTGAGGAAGTGATGGAGGGTAGACCAAATGGGAATACCGCCCCTGGAGGTGAGGCACAGTTCTGTCTCTGAGATGCATGGGAAGTAGAACTGAAGTAGGGACACAGAGAAGGTTAAGACGGAGAGAAGCAAGGGGATTCAGATGCCTCTATCAATTTCCTGCAGAAAGTGGGAAGCAAGGTCATTTGCCAAGAGTGAGTAAGTAGGGATGAAGTTCAGGATTTGGCAGACCAGAAGAGATTTAGAATAAGCACACTGAAAAATATGCTTATGGGTCAGATAAAGATAATTAAAAAGGAGCACAGAATATCAACAGTTGGAACCAGGACTTTCCCTGATATGTTCAGCCACATGGGACAAGGCAGAAGGACTAGGGACTAGAGAACCAGGGGTGTGGACTGTGAGAGAGCAAAGAAGGTTGAGTGATCTACCTCACAGCTCATGGGCCACATGGGCCATTCAATAAGACTCTCAGTAGTCTTACAGTATCTGCACTAAAAATCAGTACATCATCATGAGCAAACAAATGAAATTGTTGGGGGAAATCATTCAAATTTGGCTGGAATGCCATACAGTGTTGACCTGGCATACTTACTTTAATCTGGTCCTGGGCCTCCACAACAGGAGAATCAAATAGGAGAAATCTTCCCTATTTGCTCCTCAAAGAATTTTAAAGTCACTAATGTATCATTTTGTCAATTGTACAAAGACATTTACATCTCAACTTTTTAATTCATAGTCAGCTAAGCAGGAACAAGACCAAATTGCATAGTTCTGAAGAAAATATAAATGTCAGCTTGTAAACCATGTCTTCATAAAGTACTGCATTTGACAACTTGCTCCTAAATCATTTGGGCTAAGTACACCTCCTATACAACCCAATACAAATCCATACATTCAAACTCTCTGTTCTGAAGTATGTCAGTGGTGACACAGTATTGTCTATGCATTTAATTTCAATGCTTTATCTTTCTGCAACCATATCTCTTATGTTAAAACATTTGGGGTTTCCAAAAATAATGCTATGAAAATGATTCACTTATGGACTCAAAATAAACTCTTCTCTGTACTTAGGCAAAGGGAATACATTAGCCAATGTGTCATCAGATGACTAGCACAGAGTTCCACTCTGTGCATGAACCAAGTAAGGTCAGACAGAGAATTATGAACTGGAAGGACTGGGGTCCCCTGAGGCCCAGGAAGAGCTGTGAAGATAGTGAGAATGAAGAACCGTTCTATGAGAGTGAGGAAGGCCAGGGAGGATGCAGGAAGTAAGAGTGTCAGAGAGAATTTTCAGGAAAGGAAGGCCCAAGTTCACATGTTCTGTAGCTCCTGATGAAAGAGTTCCAAGTGTGAATGAAATAACTGATCTGGACTGGAGCCCGAGGTCACTGGGGATCAGAAGACTGACATGCTGTGTGTCTGGATTTCCTTCTCCAGTCTATCTTTCTTAAAATCACCAGAATAATCATTCCAACAGCAAAATCTGAACTGAACTGCTGCACATTTCATAAATGCCATATTGGCTACTTATTCCAACTGATAAATGCTTGCTCACTGTTCAAGTCTCTGCTCAAGAGAGGAGCCTTCCAGAGTAAAGCCTGGCATTTGCTTCTCCTCCATCTCATAATACTGTGCACAGTGTCAGCAGCATTCATTGCTCTGTGTTGCAAATTCCACATAATCAATTATCTTTGAAAATGCAAGATCTTTAAGGACAAAGAGTAAGATTTATTCACATCTACACCCCAGTGCTTAACACAAAGACTAGCACATTTTTGTGCTCAACTAATTAATATGTAAGAGTAGGGAGGTTTTAAACAGGGATAAATGGTTGAATCTTCTAGAGAGATTTTTCTTTTTTTCTTCTATTTTTCTTTTATTTCTTCTATTTCTTCTATTTTTCTTCTATTATGTTATGTTAGTCACCATACAGTACATCATTAGTTTTTGATGTAGTGTTCCATGAGTCATTGTTTCATATAACATATAATATGTGCCCTCCTTAATACCCATCGCCAAATGTGGAAGGAAACAAAATTAATGCACAGAAATCAATTTCTTTCTTATACACTAACAATGTAACTGTAGAAAGAGAAATTAGAGAATGGATTCCATTTACAATAGCACCAAAAACCATAAGATACCTTGGAATAAACCTAACCAAAGAAGTAAAAGATCTATACTCTAGGAACTATAGAACACTCATGAAAGAAATCAAAGAAGACACAAAAAATTGTGAAAACATACCATGCTCATGGATCCAAAGAATAAACATTGTTAAAATGTATATGCTGAGGAAAGAACCAAGATGCCCTTCAACGGATGAATGGATAAGGAATATGTGGTCCATATACACTATGGAGTATTATGCCTCCATCAGAAAGGACAAATACCCAACTTTTGTAGCAACATGGACGGGACTGGAAGAGATTATGCTGAGTGAAATAAGTCAAACAGAGAGAGTCAAGTATCATATGGTTTCACTTATTGGTGGAGCATAACAAATAATATGGAGGACAAGGGTAGATGGAGAGGAGAAGGGAGTTGAGGGAAATTGGAAGGGGAGGTGAACCATGAGAGACTATGGACTCTGAAAAACAACCTAAGGGTTTTGAAGGGGTGGGGGGTGGGAGGTTGGGGGAACCAGGTGGTGGGTATTAGGGAGAGCACAGATTGCATGGAGCACTGGGTATGGTGAAAAAACAATGAATACTGTTTCGCTGAAAACAAATAAAAAATTTAATTATATTAATAAAAAAAAAGAAAAAAAAAGATTAGCCTTGAGCACATCTGAATGCCTAAACTGGAACAAACACCTTCCTGCTCTTCTCACTTGACCACCAACTTCCCCAATGCACATCTGCCCCCCTCTCCAGGTAGTCATACAGGTGTACAGGGAGTTGGTTAGAAGCCCCAAGTAAACAGCCATTCATTAAGTCAAAAACTGCTCAGGGTAAGAGGAAAGCAGCATGCTTGAAGTGAAAGTTCTACTAGAAAGACTAGGTTCTATGTGAAGAGAAGGCCATGTGCTAAAATGCAGAGACAGGAAAGAAATGGATACATCTGAAGAAAAAGCTCAGAGTTGATTCTGATGAGTAAGAGAATATGTTGGCAGGAAGCATCCTGGCCAGATCATAACGCACCTCGAATGACATTTGCACCTTATTTGCTTGACAATTCAGTTTGCTGAAGATTGTTAGCAGAAAAACTGATAGTTTCAACACTGGCCCTGGCTTTTTCTTTTTTTAAAGATTTTCTTTATTTATTTGAGAAAGAGAGAGTGAGAGAAAGCATGAGAGGGGAGAAGGTCAGAGGGAGAAGCAGACTCCCAGTGGAACTGGGAGCCCGACATGGAACTCAATCCCAGAACTCCAGGATATGACCTGAGCCAAAGGCAGTCGCTTAACCAACTGAGCTACCCAGGCATCCTGGCCTGGCTTTTTAAGTGGATTAAAGTGGGGATGATGATGATAATGATGATACTAAGAGCAAAACACTTAATAAGGCACTTAACACAGAGGACATGGGTAGATGGAGAGAAGTCAGTTGGGGGAAATTGGAGGAGGAGACGAACCATGAGAGACTGTGGACTCTGAGAAACAAACAAGGTTTTGGAGGTGGAGGGGTGGGAAGTTGGGTGATCCTGGTGGGGGGTATTATGGAGGCTATGCATTGTATGGAGCACTGGGTGTGGTGCATAAACAATGAATTCTGGAACACTGAAAAGAAAATAAATACATAAAAATTTTTTTAAAAAGAACTCATTTTAAAAAGAAAGAGCTCATAGATAGAGAAAACAGATTGATGGTTGCCAAGGCAGGGGATGGGGAGATGGAAGAAACCTGTGAAGAGGGTCAAAAGGTACACACTTACAATTATAAAATAAATAAGTCATGAGGATGTAGTGTACAGATGGCGACTATAGTTAATAATACTGTATTACATATCAGAAAGTTGCTAAGAGAGAAGATCTTTAAATTTCTCATCACAAGAAAAAAAATTGTAACTCTGTGTGGGGATAGATGGTAACTAGACCTACTGTGATGATCACCTCACAATGTATACAAATGTCAAATCATTATGTTATACTTCAACTTAACTTCAGTTATACTTCAACTTAAAAAAAGAATTAACTCATTTAATTCTCGCACCCACCCTTAGGGCAGGGCATATTTATCCAAAGCAAATGAAAACACTAATTTGAAAAGATACGTGCACCCTCATGTTTATTGTGGCATTATTTATAATAGCCAGGATATAGAAGCAGCCCAAGTGTCCATTGATAGATCAATGGATAAAGAAGACATGGTGTATATATACAATGGAATATCACTCAGCCATACAAAGGGATGAGCTCTTGCCATTTTCAATGACATGAATAGAGATAGAGAAGATAATGCTAAGTGAATAGGTCAGAGAAAGACAAGTACCATAGGATTTCACTTATATGTGGAATTTAAGAAACAAAACAAAAAAGCAAAGGAAAAAAAGAGAGAGAAAGGAACCAAGAAACAGACTCTTAACTATAAAGAACAAACTGATGATTACCAGAGGGGAGGTGGGTGGGAGGATGAGTGAAGCAGGTGAAGGGGATTAAGAGTGCCCTTATCATGATGAGCACTGAGTAATGTATAGATTTGTTGAATTGCTATATTGTACACCTGAAATTAATATAACACTGTATGTTAACTATACTGGATTTAATTTAAAAAAAACAAATAAATGTAAGTTTTTAAAAATTTTTTTTACTTTTTTATAAACATATAATGTGTTATTAGCCCCAGGGGTACATGTCTGTGAATCGCCAGGTTTACACATCTCACAGCACTCACCATAGCACATACCCTAAATGTAAGTTTTTAATATAACTTAGAGTTTGTAGAAATCTACCTGCCAGGTGGATCAAAGATGTCTTTTATTAAACATCTTATAAATAGAAGAACGGTTGGTAAGAATGACTCATTTTCATCTTCATCTACATTTTGCAGTCAAGGAAATATTCACAGATGTTTTAAGAATTTCCTTCTATCTGTCAAGCCCATTATTTGGTCTGATGGGACCAATGCCTCACAGAAACCAAATAAGTAATGGCTCAAGCAAAGAAATCACAGGAAGGACAGGCACCCAGTTTGTGTTTGTTGTGATACTCCTTCATCTTCCCTGGCCATGCATTCTAGAAGACACTTGGTAATAAAAAGTAAAAGAATATAAAGATTGGAAGAGTTAAAGAGAGGGATCAAGAGAAAAAAACAGAGCTGAAATACTTCAGCTATCTTTGAAAATGACCAGAAATCTAAAAACATAAAACCTTTTCAAATTTGCAACTGAAATGGAAAAAAAAAGTTAGTGATAAGTGAGAGCATGCCCAAAACATTGCCTAAGCTGTCCTGGGTGTCCCGTAAGAGTGTTAGAAATCTCTATGCCAAGAGAAAAGCTGCATCTGGATGCTTTGGACACAACTCTCACTGACCTCACACTCTCACTGAGCTCATCTTGGATGGCTTCGTGGATAAGCAAATCATGTTGGATGTGCTGCTTTTAATATCTGTCCTTGTTCTCTGATTTCTCTTTGCATAATCTCCAGAGTAATTTCAGTTCCAAACTTCCCTGAAAGATTATTTCCAGGGCACTTGATTCTGATCATTTATCTATAAATGCAGAAGTCACTCCTTCAGTGAGTTTTGCTATGTAATATTCTTCATAAGTAGCTGTGATGGAGACTAGCTGGTTGTTCTCCAAGCTGTGTTTCTTTACCTGTTGGGCACCCAGCTATGACATTTCCCAGACTCCTTTGCTGTTAGGGGCACCCATGTGACTGAAGCCTAGACTTAGACTGTAGACAGAATGAGGTCTGCCATTTTCAGACTGGCCCACAAAACCCTCCCTAATGCAGTGGGTGTTCTGCTTCAGTCATGTTGAGTCTGAAGTGCCATTGAGACATCCAGATCTGTGGGTTAGAAGCTCATGGGAAAAACATGTAGAATCACTGACAGAGCCTTGATTGCCCAGAGAGTGGAGAATGAGAAAGAGCCAAGGGCAGATCCATAAAGACCACTAGCACTTAGCAAGTGAAACTATCCCCAGAAGCTGGAGACACAGTCTAAGAAGGAAAAAGGAAAAGAAAATCAGGGTGAAATATTCATGAAAATTGAGAAAGGAGAGAGCTTCCAGGAAGCAGGAAACAATAGGGACAATTGCCACTGCAAGTTCAATAAAATGAAGAGAGAAAAATGTCTGTCAGATTCATCAGTGCCCAGGTATTCGACAGCATCTGCCAGCTTCTGGTGGGGAATGGAAAAGAGGGACTTGGAAGAGCATAGAGTACAGTCTTCAGGAGTTTGAGGACAGGGGGTGCCTGGATGGCTCACTTAGTTAAATGGCTGCCTTCAGTTCAGGTCATGATCCCAGGGTCCTGGAATCGACCCTGCTCAGGCTCCCTGCTCTGTGGAGAGCCTGCTTCTCCCTCTTCCTCCACTTGACGCTCTGCCTACTTGTGCTCTCCCTCTCTCTATCTCTCTTCAAATAAATAAGTGAAATCTTTTTTTTTAAAAAAGAGTTTGATGACTGAATGAGAAGGCAGAATTGTAGACAGGGAGTGTGGCCTTATGTTTTTGTTTTTTTTTTTTACATTTTTTTAAATTAAATTTTTTATTTATTTTCAACATAACAGTATTCATTGTTTTTTCACCACACCCAGTGCTCCATGCAATCTGTGCCCTCCCCAATACCCACCACCTGGTTCCCCCACCCTCCCACCCCCCGCCCCTTCAAAACCCTCAGGTTGTTTTTCAGAGTCTATAGTCTCTCATGGTTCACCTCCCTGGCCTTATGTTTATGAGGGAAAAGAAGACAGGAAAACACAGCAACAAGACAGAAAAAGCATAGCAACAGAAAGATGAAATAAATTAGAACATGGATCTTCATTACCATTCTAATTTTGTATGTGGCAGGGAGGAAGGTTAGACAGTGATAGAGAACACACATTTTAAAAATCTAAAAAATAATATTAAAAATGTTAAAAGTGATTATCTTCTAGGGATGTTTATATGTGGGTTCTATTTTTCTTCTTCACAATTTTGTGTATATTCCAGATTCTGTACAGTGAATACTCTATTGCATTCATCACAGTAAAGGGATTTTGGTTTGGGTTTTTAATGCAAGAGATTCAAACATTTATAAGCAGAAGACCAAAGGGAAAGTGGTAAGAAGGAAAGGGGCAGTTTGTGAAACGAAGTTGTTGACTTAGTGGCAAATTTTCTCATCTGATACTTTATTTTCTCAAGGCCACAGCTGAGGAAGAAGTGGGGAGGCATGAGCTGAAGAGCTCAGAGCTGGAAGTTGAGGTACCCTGAAACACATGGTCAGCAACCCCCCATCCACTGCCAGGAACCAATGCTCCCTGCCAACCCTTGTCTAGGCTGTCCTACCTTGCTTCCTCAGACTGCTCAGACTACCCAGGGCTGTGATCCTTGCTCAGAAGCTGTCCTTCTCCTTCCTTCTATCAAAGTTAATTTTCCTGTTTACCCCTTTGTGACCCCACTCCAAGTCAACATCATTACCTAGCCATGCAGTGGAAAGCACTCCATGAATTAACTCACTGTATAAAGCTGAGAGTGAACAATGACTAATACTCCTTCCTACTGATGAGAAGTTGCAATTTTTAAGTGTTTATTTTAATCTCCTATTGCAATGAGAAGTTGCATTTTAACACAAGACTTTTAGAGCCATGTGTTTTAATCAAGAGGTGGGCATTTCCAACTCTGTGGTACTTGGGCAAGAGAACTTTTTTTTTCCAATGGAAGAGAAGGATTGTTCAGTTTTCTTTAAACCCACCATCTAGGTAAAGGGATGAGAGCCACAATGACAGGGGAATTCTAAATACTCATCAGTTACAAGCCACTTCAAGAGAAGGATAAATAATGCCATAAGAAAAGAAGATTGTATCCATCAAATACATCTTTCAAGGACCAGGATAAAATAAAGATTTTTTTTAAAGAAACAAAAACTGAGAGTTTGCTAGCAGCAGAGCCTCACTAAAGGAAATCCTTAAGCATTTATTTCAGGAAAAAGGGATATTATCCCAGATGGAAAGAATGAGATACAGAAAGAAATTAAAAACAAAGAAAGGAAAATATGTGGGTAAATCTAGGAAAACATTGATATATATAAATAAGGAGAAGAATGAGATAATAATAATAATGTTCTTGGAGAGTAATTTCAACAAATAGAATTGAAACACACAACAACAATAGCACCATGTTAGAAGTGGTGATTGAAACAGAAGCATTTTAAAGATTTCATGTTATTTGGAAAGAGAGTTTAGCACCAATAAACTTTATAGTTTGATAAATTATGCATGTTAATTTTGCAGTAACTATGAAAAGAATAGAAATAAAATACATAGGGCACCTGAGTGGCTCAGTGGGTTAAAGCCTCTGCCTTAGGCTCAGGTCATGACCCCAGGGTTCTAGGATCAAGCCCCGCATCAGGCTCTCTGCTCAGCAGGGAGCCCACCTCCTCCTCTCTCTCTGACTGCTTCTCTGTCTACTTGTGTTCTCTGTCTGTCAAATGAATAAATAAAATCTTAAAAAAAAAAAAGAAATAAAATGCATAACTTTTAAACTACCAAAGAAAAGAAATGACATGAGAAAAATTAACCAAACAATCCAAATGAAAATAAGAAAAGACAAGAAAAAGAATATAGTAATGGTGAAAAAGGCAGAAATCACAAAATAATATAATAATATGGGAAATATAAACACAGATATTTCATTAATTATAATAAATGTACACATTAATTTCCCCAGTTAAAAGGCAATAATTAAGGGAATTTTTAAAGAAATGCATTAAAAACATATAGATACAGGAAGCCAACATTAAAGGAAAAGGATAAAAATATATATACAGGTGAATACCAATCCAAAAAAAATATTGCATTAGTAGTAAATTTAGAAAAAACTGGACTTTAAAGCAAGAAAAGTATTGCTAGAGGTAAAGTGGGTCACTACATAATGATAGATGCTTTAATTTGCTAGAAAGTTAATGTAACTTTAGACTATTATGCACCTAATTACAAGGCCTCGAAATAGATAAAGTAAAAATAGGACATTTAAGTCTACAACCACTGTGATAGATTTTCATATAACACTCTCAGAAATTGTGAACCCAAGCTTTCAAAAATCAGCAAAGACATTAAAGATTTGAAAATACCACAATTGTACCCAATAGCTACTGGGAATACTTATAAATACTTACCATATACTATGCCATACAGCAAAGTTCAAAACATTTAAAAGAACTAGTATCATACAGAACATATTTTATAACAATGTTGCCAGTAAAATTCAATAACAAAGACATCACTGTTTGAGTTAAGAAATTCTTTTCAATAATATATAGATCAAAAAACCAAAATAAAAGTTGAAAATATTTTAACTGAATGATAATGAAAATGCTACTAATGAAAATATAACAAAGTTGCCAGGGCGCAGCTGAAGAAGAGCTTAGATGGAAATTCATGGTCTTATACATTTAGATAAATTTTTAAAAATTCTTTAGATAAATAAGTAAAAAAGAAAGGCCAGGAATGAATGATGCAAGCACACATCTCCAGAGTCAGAAAGAGAACTGCAAAAGAAATTCACACTGAGTAGGAAGGAGAAAACAACAAAGATAAGAAGAAAATATTATGAAACTAAAGAAAAGAGCATGAGAGAGAACTACAAACTGTGAGTGCTTTGTAAAGACTAATACAATGACCAACTTTGAATCAGAGGAATAAAGAAAAAAAAGAGATCACAATCACCATCAGAGACATAGCTTCAAGTAGTCAATATTAAAAACCATAAGAGCATATTAGGAACAGTATTCAGGAGCAAAGTTATACAAAGTTTGTAATATAAATGAAATAGTCCAACTCCTAGAAAATTATTACTTACCAAAACTAAGTTAAGAAAAATTGGAAGTCCAGCGCCATTTATTGAAGAGACTGTCTTTTTCCCACTGGATATTTTTTCCTGCTTTGTCGAAGATTATTTGACCTTAAATTTGAGGGTCCATATCTGGGCTCTCTACTCTGTTCCACTGGTCTATGTGTCTGTTTTTGTGCCAGTACCATGCTGTCTTGGTGATCACAGCTTTGTAGTAAAGCTTGAAGTTAGGCAACATGATGCCCCCAGTTTTGTGTTTCAACATTTCATTAGCAATTCAGGGTCTCTTCTGGTTCCATACAAATTTTACGATTGTTTGCTCCAGCTCTTTGAAAAATGCTGGTGGAATTTTGATCAGAATGGCCTTGAAAGTACAGATTTCTCTAGGCAGTATAGACATTGTAACAATGTTTATTCTTCCAATCCATGAGCATGGAATGGTCTTCCATCTTTTTGTGTCTTCTTCAATTTCTTTCATGAGTGTTCTGTAGGTCCTCGAGTGCAGATCCTTTACCTCTTTGGTTAGGTTTATTCCCAGGTGTCTTATGGTTCTTGGTGCTATAGTAAATGGAATCGATTCTCTAATTTCCCTTTCTGTATTTTCATTGTTAGTGTATAAGAAAGCAACTGATTTCTGTACATTGATTTTGTATCCTACCACATTACTGAATTGCTGTATGAGTTCTAGTAGTTTGGGGGAGGAGTCTTTTGGGTTTTCCATATAAAGTTTCCTGTCATCTGTGAAGAGAGAGAGTTTGACTTCTTCATTGCCAATTTGAATAGCTTTTATTTCTCTTTGTTGTCCGATTGTTGTTGCTAGGACTTCTAGTACTATGTTGAACAAGAGTGGCAAGAGTGGGCATCCTTATCGTGTTCCTGATCTCAAAGGGAAGGCTGTGAGCTTTTTCCCATTGTGGATGATATTCACTGTGGGTTTTTCATAGAGAGATATTATGAAGTTGAGGAACATTACCTCTATCCCTATACTTTGAATTGTTTTAATCAGGAACGGATGCTGTATCTTGTCAAATGCTTTTTCTGCATCAACTGAGAGGACCATGTGGTTCTTCTCTCTTCTCTTATTGAGTTGTTCTATCACATTGATTGATTTGTGAATGTTGAACCACCCTTGCATCCCAGGGATAAGTCCCACCTGGTCATGGTGGATTATCTTTTTAATGTACTGCTGGATCCTATTAGCTAGGATCTTGTTGAGAATCTTGGCATCCATATTCATCAGGGATATTGGTCTAAAATTCTCCTTTTTGGTGGGGTCTTTGCCTGGTTTGGGGATCAGGGTAATGCTGGCTTCATAAAAAGAGTCTATAAGTTTTCTTTCTGCTTCAGTGTTTTGAAACAGCTTTAGGACAATAGGTATTATTTCTTCTTTGAATGTTTGGTAGAATTCCCCAGGGAATCTGTCAGATCCTGGGCTCTTGTTTTTTGGGCGGTTTTTGATCACTGCTTCAATCTCGTTGCTAGATATTGACCTATTCAGGTTGTCAATTTCTTCCTGATTCAGTTTTGAAAGTTTATAGGTTTCCAGGAATGCATCCATTTCATCCAGGTTGCTTAATTTATTGGCATATATTTGTTGATAAAAATTTCTGACGATTGTTTCTATTTCCTTGTTGTTAGTTGTGATCTCTCCCTTTTTGTTTATAATTTTTTTAATTTTTAATTTTTTATTTATTTTAATAAACATATACTGTATTTTTATCCCCAGGGGTACAGGTCTGTGAATCGCCAGGTTTACACATTTCACAGCACTCATCATAGCACATACCCTCCCCAATGTCCATATCAACACCACCCTCTCCCATCCCCCCTCCCCCCAGCAACCCTCAGTCTGATTTTTGAGTTTGAGTCATTTATGGTTTGTCTCTCTCCCAATCCCATCTTCTTTCATTTTTTCTTTTCCTACCTCCCTCAACCCCCCCACATTGCATCTCCACTTCCTCATATCAAAGAGATCATATGATAGTTGTCTTTCTCCAATTGACTTATTTCGCTAAGCATAATACCCTCTAGTTCCACCCACGTCGTTGCAAATGGCAAGATTTCATGTCTTTTGATGGCTGCATAGTATTCCATTGTGTATATATACAACATCTTCTTTATCCATTCATCTGTTGATGGACATCTAGGTTCTTTCCACAGTTTGGCTATTGTGGACATTGCTGCTATAAACATGTGGGTGCACGTGCCCCTTCGGAGCACCACGTTTGTATCTTTAGGATAAATACCCAGTAGTGCAATCGCTGGGTCATAGGGTAGCTCTATTTTCAGTTTTTTGAGGAACCTCCACACTGTTTTCCAGAGTGGTTGCACCAGCTTGCATTCCCACCGGCAGTGTAGGAGGGTTCCCCTCTCTCCGCATCCTCGCCAGCATCTGTCATTTCTTGACTTGTTAATTTTAGCCATTCTGACTGGTGTGAGGTGGTATCTCATTGTGGTTTTGATTTGTATTTCCCTGATGCCGAGTGATGTGGAGCATTTTTTCATGTGTCTGTTGGCCATCTAGATGTCTTCTTTGCAGAAATGTCTGTTCATCATACTTACCTGGCAAGGGAGATACCATGATCACGAAGGTGGTTTTCCCAGGGCGAGGCTTATCCATTGCACTCCGGATGTGCTGACCCCTGCGATTTCCCCAAATGTGGGAAATAAAAAAAAAAGAAAGAAAGAAAGAAATGTCTGTTCATGTCCTCTGCCCATTTCTTGATTGGATTATTTGTTGTTTGGGTGTTCAGTTTGATAAGCTCTTTATAGATTTTGGATACTAGCCCTTTATCTGATATGTCGTTTGCAAGTATCTTCTCCCATTCTGTCAGTTGTCTTTTGGTTTTGTTCACTGTTTCCTTTGCTGTGCAAAAGCTTTTGATTTTGATGAAATCCCAATAGTTCATTTTTGCCCTTGCTTTCCTTGCCTTTGGCAATGTTCCTAGGAAGAAGTTGCTGCAGTTGAGGTCAAAGAGGTTGCTGCCTGCATTCTCCTCAAGGGTTTTGATAGATTCCTTTCTCACATTGAGGTCCTTCATCCATTTTGAGTCTATTTTCGTGTGTGGTGTAAGGAAATAGTCAATTTCATTTTTCTGCATGTGGCTGTCCAATTTTCCCAACACCATTTGTTGAAGAGGCTGTCTTTTTTCCATTGGACATTCCTTCCTGCTTTGTCGAAGATTAGTTGACCATAGAGTTGAGGGTCTATTTCTGGGCTCTCTATTCTGTTCCATTGATCTATATGTCTGTTTTTGTGCCAGTACCATACTGTCTTGATGATGATAGCTTTGTAATAGAGCTTGAAGTCTGGAATTGTGATGCCACCGACTTTGGTTTTCTTTTTCAATATTTGGCTATTCGAGGTCTTTTCTGGCCCCATTTTAAATTTTAGGATTATTTATTCCATTTCTTTAAAAAAAATGGATGGGATTTTGATAGGGATTGCATTAAATGTGTAGATTGCTTTAGGTAGAATAGACATTTTCACAATATTTGTTCTTCCAATCCATGAGCATGGATTGGAATATTTTTCCATTTCTTTGTGTTTTCCTCAATTTCTTTCATGAGTACTTTATAGTTTTCTGAGTATAGATTCTTTGCCTCTTTGGTTAGATTTATTCCTAGGTATCTTATGGTTTTGGGTGCGATTGTAAATGGGACTGACTCCTCAATTTCTCTTTCTTCTGTCTTGTTGTTAGTATAAAGAAATGCGACTGATTTCTGTGCATTGACTTTATATCCTGACACTTTACTGAATTCCTGTACAAGTTCTAGCAGTTTTGGAGTGGAGCCTTTTGGGTTTTCCACATATAGTATCATATCATCTGCAAAGAGTGATAGTTTGACTTCTGCTTTGCCAATTTGGATGTCTTTAATTTCTTTTTGTTGTCTAATTGCTGAGGCTAGGACTTCTAGTACTACGTTGAACAGCAGTGGTGATAACGGAGATCCTTGCCATGTTCCTGACCTTAGGGGAAAAGCTTTCAGTTTTTCTCCATTGAGAATGATATTTGCAGTGGGTTTTTCATAGATGGCTTTGATAATATTGAGGTATGTGCCTTCTATCCCTACACTTTGAAGAGTTTTAATCAGGAAGGGATGCTGCACTTTGTCAAATGCTTTTTCAGCATCTATTGAGATTATCATATGGTTCTTGTTCTTTCTTTTATTAATGTATTGTATTACACTGATGGATTTGCAGATGTTGAACTAACCTTGCAGCCCTGGAATAAACCCCACTTGGTCATGGTGAATAATCTTTTTAATGTACTGTTGGATCCTATGGGCCAGTATTTTGGTGAGAATTTTCGCATCTGTGTTCATCAAGGATATGGGTCTGTAATTCTCTTTTTTGGTGGGATCCTTGTCTGGTTTTGGGATCAAGGTGATGCTGGCCTCATAAAATGAGTTTGGAAGTTTTCCTTCCATTTCTATTTTTTGGAACAGTTTCAGGAGAATAGAATTAATTCTTCTTTAAATGTTTGGTAGAATTCCCCTGGGAAGCCATCTGGTCCTGGACTTTTGTTTGTTTGGAGATTTTTGATGACTGTTTCAATCTCCTTACTGGTTATGAGTCTGTTCAGGTTTTCTATTTCTTCCTGGTTCAGTTGTGGTAGTTTATATGTCTCTAGAAATGTATCCATTTCTTCCAGATTGTCAAATTTGTTGGCGTAAGTTGCTCGTAGTATGTTCTTATAATTGTTTGTATTTCTTTGGTGTTAGTTGTGATCTCTCCTCTTTCATTCATGATTTTATTTATTTGCATCCTTTCTCTTTTCTTTTTGATAAGTCTGGCCAGGGGTTTGTCAATCTTATTAATTCTTTCAAAGAACTAGCTCCTAGTTTCGTTGATTTGTTCTATTGTTTTTTTAGTTTCTATTTCATTGATTTCTGCTCTGATCTTTATGATTTCTCTTCTCCTGCTGCGTTTAGGCTTTCTTTGTTGTTCTTTCTCCAGCTCCTTTAGGTGTAGGGTTAGGTTGTGTATTTGAGACCTTTATTGTTTCTTGAGAAAGGCTTGTACCACTACATATTTTCCTCTCAGGACTGCCTTTGTTGTGTCCCACAGATTTTGAACCGTTGTGTTTTCATTATCATTTGTTTCCATGAATTTTTTCAATTCTTCTTTAATTTCCTGGTTGACCCATTCATTTTTTAGAAGGATGCTGTTTAGTCTCCATGTATTTGGGTTCTTTCCAAATTTTCTCTTGTGATTGAGTTCTAGCTTCAGAGCATTGTGGTCTGTAAATATGCAGGGAATGATCCCAATCTTTTGATACCGGTTGAGACCTGATTTATGACCCAGGATGTGGTCTATTCTGGAGAATGTTCCATGTGCACTAGGGAAGAATGTATATTCTGTTGCTTTGGGATGGAATGTTCTGAATATATCTGTGACGTCCATCTAGCCCAGTGTGTCATTTAAGGCCTTTATTTCCTTGTTGATCTTTTGCTTAGATGATCTGTCCATTTCAGTGAGGGGAGTGTTAAAGTCCCCTGCTATTATTGTATTACTGTCGATGTATTTCTTTGATTTTGTTATTAATTGGTTTATATAGTTGGCTGCTCCCGTGTTAGGGGCATAGATATTTAAGATTGTTAGGTCTTCTTGTTGGACAGACCCTTTGAGTATGATATAGTGTCCTTCCTCATCTCTTATTATAGTCTTTGGCTTAAAATCTAATTGATCTGATATAAGGATTGCCACCCCAGCTTTCTTCTGATGTCCATTAGCATGGTACATTGTTTTCCACCCCCTCACTTTAAATCTGGAGGTGTCTTCGGGTCTAAAATGAGTTTCTTGTAGGCAGCATATTGATGGGTTTTGTTTTTTTATCCATTCTGATATCCTGTGTCTTTTGATTGGGGCATTTAGCCCATTAACATTCAGGGTAACTATTGAGAGATATGAATTTATTGCCATCGTATTGCCTGTAAGGTGACTGTTACTGTATATTGTCTCTGTTTCTTTCTGGTCTACTACTTTTAGGGTCTCTCTTTGCTTAGAGGACCCCTTTCAATATTTCCTATAGAGCTGGTTTGGTATTTGCAAATTCTTTCAGCTTTTGTTTGTCCTGGATCTCTTTTTTTTTTTATTAAATTTTTTATTTATTTTCAGTGTAACAGTATTTATTGTTTTTTCACCACACCCAGTGCTCCATGCAATCTGTGTCCTCCCTAATACCCACCACCTGGTTCCCCCAACCTCCCACCCCCTGCCCCTTCAAAACCCTCAGGTTGTTTTTCAGAGTCCATAGTCTCTCATGGTTCACCTCCCCTTCCAATTTCCCTCAATTCCCTTCTCCTCTCCATCTACCCTTGTCCTCTATATTATTTATCTATCCTTCTATTTTCAATGATAGCATAGCCGGATATAGTATTCTTGACTGCACGTTTTTCTCGTTTAGTGCTCTGAATATATCATGCCAGTTCTTTCTGGCCTGTCAGGTTTCTGTGAATAGGTCCACTGCCAATCTAATGTTTTTACCCTTGTATGTTACAGACTTCTTTTCCCGGGCTGCTTTCAGGATTTTCTCTTTGTCGCTAAGACTTGTAAGTTTTACTATCAGGTGACGAGGTGTGGACCTATTTTTATTGATTTTGAGGGGCGTTTTTAGCATCTCCTGGATTTTGATGGTTGTTCCCTTTGCAATATTAGGGAAATTCTCTCCAATAATTGTCTCCAATATACCTTCTGCTCCCCTCTCTCTTTCTTCTTCTTCTGGAATCCCAATTATTCTAATGTTGTGTCGTCTTATGGTGTCGCTTATCTCTCGAATTCTCTCCTCATGGTCCAGTATTTGTTTGTCTCTCTTTTGCTCAGCTTCTTTAATCTCTGCCATTTGGTCTTCTATGTCACTAATTCTTTCTTCTGCCTCATTTATCCTAGCAGTAAGAGCTTCCAATTTTGATTGCACCTCATTAATAGCTTTTTTTATTTCAACTTGGTTAGATTTTAGTTCTTTTATTTCTCCAGAAAGGGCTTTTATCTCTCCGGAGAGGATTTCTCTAATATCTTCTATGCCTTTTTTGAGCCCGGCTAGAGCCTTGAGAATCGTCATTCTGAACTCTAGATCTGTCATATTACCAATGTCCGTATTGATTAGGTCTCCAGCCTTTGGTATTGCCTCTTGTTCTTTTTTTTGTGGTGAGTTTTTCCACCTTGTCATTTTGTCCAGATAAGATTTGCTTTCTCCTGCTGAGGAATTCCGCTGTTCTTGGTGAGTGAAGTTGGTCTTGGCTGGGTTTCTTGTTGATCTTCTGGGGGAGGGGCCTGTTGTAGTGATTCTCAAGTGTCTTTGCCGCAGGCAGAATTGCACCGCCCTTGCCAGGGGCCAGGCTAAGTAATCCGCTCAGGTTCGCTTTCGGGAGCTTTTGTTCCCTGAGTGCTTTCCGTAGAGTTCCAGAGGATGGGAATGAAGATGGTGGCCTCACAATCTCTGGCCTGGAGGAGCCAAGAGCTTGGGGTCCCGCTCCTCAGGGCCCCCTCAGAGAAAAGCGCCCAACCGCCCCTGCCTCCCTGGCCTCCGGTCGCACCTGGAGGAAAGCAGTCAGTTGCTGGCACTTGGAGAAAAGTGCCAGGTGGCTTCCATCTCCGTGGCCTCCGGCTGCTCTCCGAGCCCACCCAGCCTGCGACCGGCTCAAGGTAACCCCGGGCTGAGAGCTCACTCCTCGGCTTTGTCGCTGTAGCTGGCTTCCCCACTCTAATACCAGCGAGCTCGGTGGCACTCAGACACCCCCAGTCCTTCTGTGACCCCATGGGTCCTGGGGTTATGCTGACCCCGCCTGGGCTTCCCCCCGGTGTAGCCTCTGGAGCAATGTCCCTCCATGGAGCAGACTTTTAAAAGTCCCAATTTTGTGCTCCATTGCTCCGCCACTTGCCAGGAGCCAGCCCCTCCTCCTGCGGTCTGTCTTCCCGTCGCTTTGGATTCACTTCTCCGCAGGTCCTACCTTTCAGAAAGTGATCGATTTTCTGTTTCTAGAATTGTTGCTCTTCTTCTCTTCAATTTCCTATTGGATTTGTGGGTGTTCACAATGGTTAGATAAGCTATCTAGCTGATCACCTGCTACCTGATGTCATCTCACCCTGCTACTTTTCCGCCATCTTGACTCCTCTCCCTTTTTGTTTATAATTTTATTAATTCGGGTCTTCTCTCTTTTCTTTTGGATTAGTTTGGCCAATGGTTTATTGATCATACTGATTCTTTCAAAAAAAAAAAACAGCTTCTAGTTTCGTTGATCCATTCTACTCTATCTCTAGGTTCTATCTCATTGGTCTCTGCTCTAATTTGATTATTTCCCTTCTTGTGTGTGGAGTTGGCTTAATTTGTTGTTGTTTCTCCAGTTCTTTAAGGTGTAAAGAGAGCTGGTATATTCCGGATTTTTCTATTTTTTTTGAGGGAAGCTTGGATGGATCAGAAGAATAAACGTTGTTAAAATGTCTATACCACCTAGAGCCATCTATACTTTCAATGCCATTCTGATCAATATTCCACCGGCATTTTTCAAAAAGCTGGAACAAACTATCCTAAAATTTATATGGAACCAGAAGAGACCCTGAGTTGCTAAGGAAATGTTGAAAAAGAAAAACAAAACTGGGAACATCATGTTGCCTGATTTCAAGCTTTACTACAAAGCTGTGATCACCAAGACAGAATGGTACTGGCACAAAAACAGACACAGTGGAACAGAGTAGAGAGCCCAGATATGGACCCTCAACTCTATGGTCAAATTATCTTCAGGAAAAGCAGGAAAAAATATATAGTGGAAAAAAGAGTCTCTTCAATAAATGGTGCTGGGAAAATTGGACAGCTATGTGTAGAAGAATGAAACTCAGCCTTTCTCTTACACCATACACAAAGATAAACTTGAAATGGATAAAAGGCCTCAACATGAGGCAGGAATCCATCAATATCCTAGCGAAGAACATAGGCAGTAACCTCTTTGACATTGGCCACAGCAACTTCTTTCAGGATATGTCTCCAAAGGCAAAGGAAACAAAAGCAAGAATGAACTTTTGGGACTTCACCGATATCAAGACCTTCTGCATAGCAAAAGAAACAGCCAACAAAACAAAGAGGTAACCCATGGAATGAGAGAAGATATTCACAAATGACAGTACAGACAAAGGGCTGATATCCAAAATCTATAAAGAACTCCTCAAACTCAACACCCAAAAAAACATATAATCATGTCAAAAAATGGGCAGAAGGCATGAACAGACACTTCTCCAAAGAAGACATAGAAATGGCTAACAGACACATGAAAAAATGTTCATCATCACTAGCCATCAGGGAGATTCAAATCAAAACCACACTGAGATGCCACCTTACACCAGTTAGAATGGCCAAAATTAACAAGACAGTAAACAACATGTGTTGGAGAGGATATGGTGAAAGGGGAACCCTCTTTCACTGTTGGTGGGAATGCAAGTTGGTGCAGCCACTTTGGAAAACAGTGTGGAGATTCCTTGAGAAATTAAATATAGAGCTACCCTATGACCCTGCAATTGCACTACTGTGCATTTACCACAGAAATAAGGATGGAGTGAAAAGAAGGGCCATCTGTACCCCAATGTTCATAGCAGCAATGATCACAGTCACCAAACTGTGTAAAGAACCAAGATGCCCTTCAATGGACGAATGGATAAAGAAAATATGGTCCATATATACTATGGAGTATTATGTCTCCATCAGAAATGATGAGTAACCAACTTTTGTATCAACATGGATGGGACTGGAAAAGATAATGCTGAGTGAAATAAGTCAAGCAGAGAGAGTCAATTATCATATGATTTCACTTATTTGTGGAGCATAAGGAATAACACAGAGGACATGGGGAGTTGGAGAGGAGAAGGGAGTTGAGGGAAATTGGAGGCAGAGATGAACCATGAGAGACTGTGGACTCTGAGAAACAAACTGAGGGTTTTGGAGGAAAGAGGGGGTGGGAGGTTGGATGAGCCTTGTGTGGGTATTATGGAAGGCACGTATTGCATGGAGCACTGGGTATGGTACATAAACAATGAATTCTGGAACACTAAAAAGAAATTTTAAAAATAAATAAAAATTTTTAAAAATAATAATAAAAACAATTTGCATTTTCCTAATTAAAAAAGTGGAAGACCTTCATAGTCCAATAAACATTAAAGAAATGGAATTAGTAGCTCATTCAAGGAACAGATAATTACACCTTTGCACAAACTATTCTAGAATACAGAAGATAAGGGAATGTCTCTCAATTGTTGTGTGAGGTCAGTAAGATGTAGGTCAGTGGTGAAAGGGAGAGGAGGAAAGAGCAAGATAAGCACTATATAGTGTATGACTAAGAATAAAGGTTCTGCTATAAATGCAGAGAACAAACCAGTGGTTGCCAGAAGAGAGGGGATGGGTAAAACGGATGAAGAGGGGAGGGAGGTACAGGCTTCCAGGTATGGAATGAGTGAGGAATGAAAGACACAGTACAAGGAATACAGTCTGTGGTATTGTAATGGCAATGTATGGTGACTGATGGGAGCTACACTTGCAGAGAGCACAGCATAACATATGGAGTTTTTGAATCACTACATTGTACACCTGAAACTAGGGTAACATCATGTGTCAGCTATACTCATATAGTTATAAACTAGAAAGAGGAAGAAGTGGTCTGGAGTTAAACCTTCTGAGTGTGAATCTTAGCTCTGGTCACTTACAAGCTCATCTTCTGTGTAAAATAAGGACTTGCAATCAACATACGTTGCATTGAGGATTGTATAAGGATTAAATGAGTCACCGGACTTAGAAAAACAACCACGCAACCATATATTGTTGCTGCTGCTGCTGCTGCTCTTATGAATTATTATTAGCTTCTTGATATCAAGCCTGACAAGGACCATATGAAGAAAGAAAATTAATAGTCATTCTTTGTCATGAAAATAGATACAAATAACCCAAACAAACAAGAAAAAAAAAAGCAGAAGGAAAACATATATGTATAAATAATAGAATGATCTAAGTTTATTCCAGAAATTTATCATTGATTTAACATGAGCACATCAGCTAATGTAACTCACCACATTAATAGCTTGATGGAGAAAACCATACATTTATCTTAATAAATGTACAAAATCCTTCTGACAATAATCAACATTCTTTAATGATTTAAAAATATCCTCAGCAAACTTGGAGCAGAATACTTCCTTATTGTGCTGAAAAGTATCTAAAACAAAACCCAATAGAAGGCTCATTTTTAATGACAAAACACTGGAATTTCTTTAAGATCAAAAATCCTTGGGGCGCCTGGGTGGCTCAATCATTAAGCATCTGCCTTCAGCTCAGGTCATGATCTCAGGAGCCTGTTTCTACCACTCCCACTCCCCCTGCTTGCGTTCCCTCTCTTACTGTGTCTCTCTCTGTCAAATAAATTAATAAAATCTTTTTTTTTTAATCGAAATCCTAGGTCTACTGGGAAAATGGAACTTCTAGAAAATTGACCACTGCTTCACTCCATGTCACCATGGGTTCTTAGAAATTGGCCACAGTTGTTCTCAGTTGCCTGCTCTGTTGGGCAAACAGGCATGGAACAAGACTGCAGGGTGAAAACCCTGGTGTGAATGGAATGGGGCCTTGTGTTTGGGTCTGACAGTCTCTTCACCCCCAAACAGGCAGGATTAGCTACAGCTGGGGTCTTCTGGGGACATAAAGCCATGCAAAGCTTGGGCCTCATCGTTTCCATCATGCCACAGTGAGCATTAATTTAAGGGAAAATGTGAAAGCAAATCACCAGTACCTAAATGTGCTTTACTCAGACGTTGGGATGTAAGATGATTTGGTATTTGTTGAAAAGAAACTTGAATATTTACAATGAACAAACTAAACCAAGAATCTTGGTGAGTTGATCCATCAGCTGGAGTTAGCTCCTAAGTAAGATAAAACTTGTCCATGTCCTAGTCTCCATCACAAGTAGAAAGGGTTAGGTTTTTTTTTTTAACTTCTTCTACTATATTTTCCCCTTATTAAATTATTCTACTATAAGACACAGTGTTCACCCATCTGAAATACAAACTATGTCTATTGGGATGGATACCCAAGCTGGTTAGAGAAGCTTATTGTAATTATGTGGCAACTGGAAGTAGGGGAAGAAATAGGGACTATTTATAAAACATGCTGATTGAACAATCAGACCGAGTATCCAGGTCTGTTTTCTCCCCTGAGCAGTGATTTCAGTGAAAGCGCTTCTAAACAGTTTCAAATACAAAAACTGAACACAGATCTACGCACTTCCAAGGGAGAGTGGAAAATTGGCTGAGTCCTCCATTCCACACCAGTTATCACTAAGACATCTGCATCCTCTCTACATACGGCCCCTCTACTGTTGAGTGTCACATTTGGGACACAGTAATTCTTACCAAGCCTCAGGACACCTGTCCTGTTACATCCCAAGACCATGAATTTCCCAGGTCCTGCCATCTTCTAAGGGCACTGTCAGAAACTCGAAGAGCTGCTCCTGCCTTCATTCCAGAGCAACGTCTACTCCTGTTTCTCCAAAATAAATTGCTTCTTTCCTAGAACCTTTTTCCTTTCTCTTGTTCTTGCCCTGGTGGATATTAACAGCCCATTAAATCCAGATTCTTGGGGTGCCTGGGCAGCTTAGTTAGTTGGGCAGCTGACTCTTGATTTCGGTCAGGTCTTGATCTGAGGGTCATGAGTTCAAGCCCCACATCAGGATCCTCACTGGGCAGGGAGCCTAGTTATAAATAAATAAATAAATCCAGATTCTTAACCATTACTACCCCTAAAAAACAGTTGCTTTATCCTCAAGGGCAAAGAAAATTTAATTCTTAAAATCCCCCTAGGAGGTAAAGAGACATATTTATGTTTTATCCTTCTAGCACATCAGAGAATGACCAAAAATAAAACAAAACAAACCCAAATGGTTTCACTTCCTATTTAAACAGTACACACATTCATTTGCTATTACACCCTGGTTGTGAACATTTACTGAAATCAGCTGTGTAGGAGCCCCAAGCAACTGAGCCCACCCTGGTCATGGTGGAGTCACCCCAGGGAGGACAGTGCTGGAGGCAGGGACACCCCCATATCCTGTGGCTTGTGTGCTAAGGAAGCCTGGAAAAGCAAGTGGGCAAGGGGTAGATTCTACAAAAATCATACTAAACAGAGTTTTGTAAAATTCTTTTATTATTTTTTTATTGCAGACATTTTCCCATCATGAAGTAATCTTCAACATTACTTTTTGTGACCAACTTAATAATCCATACACATGCATAGCTTAATTTGTTACCAAATGAACTCCTATTATTAGATATTCTCATTGTTTCTTATTTCCAGCTATTATAGTTAACACTTCAACAAACATTTTTGTGAATAAATATCCTTGCAGCCATGACATTTCATTTGGAAGCATTCCTAGAAGGAAAATTGCCAGGCTAAAGGACATAGAAATAAAAGAAAGAAGAAGAAGAAAACTGATAAACATTACCAAAAGGCCTGCAAAGGCTTGTGTCAATTTCCAACCCTGCTATCAAAAGAGGACACTACACTGCAGTCCTCAAAAGGCAGTGTCTCTGGGCTCATGAACTCAGTCCTCAGTATGACAAGACTTCCCTTGCAATTTGATTGTTACCACAGTCTCTCATGCTTCCAGATGTCATTGGTTTCTTCATTTCCAGACTGGAAGTATTCTGCTGAAACAATTTCCAAATCTGATAAATGCTAATAAACTGATATCTACCATGCACTTCCATTCAAAGGAATAATTAAAGTTAACTTGTATGTGTGTATCAAATACTTCATACCAGGTCTCATTTTGAGCATTACATATGCGTATATCTAAATCTTTACAATTCAGTCAAGTAGGTGCTATTATTTCTTTACAGAAAGGGAATCCGAGACACAAATAGCTGAGCTGATAAAACCCAGGTGTTTCGGCTCTAGAGCCCAGAAGTACAGACAAAAGGTTGATATCCAGGATCTATAAAGAACTCCTCAAACTCAACGCACACAAAACAGACAATCATATAAAAAAATGGGCAGGAGATATGAACAGACACTTCTCCAATGTAGACATACAAATGGCTATCAGACACATGAAAAAATGTTCATCATCACTAGCCATCAGGGAGATTCAAATCAAAACCACATTGAGGTATCACCTTACACCAGTTAGAATGGCCAAGATTAGCAAGACAGGAAACAACATGTGTTGGAGAGGATGTGGAGAAAGGGGAACCCTCTTACACTGTTGGTGGGAATGCAAGTTGGTGCAGCCACTTTGGAGAACAGTGTGGAGATTCCTTAAGAAATTAAAAATAGAGCTACCCTATGACCCTGCAATTGCACTACTGGGTATTTACCCCAAAGATACAGATGGAGTGAAAAGAAGGGCCATCTGTACCCCAATGTTCCTAGCAGCAATGGCCACGGTCGCCAAACTGTGGAAAGAACCAAGATGCCCTTCAACGGACGAATGGATAAGGAACATGTGTTCCATATACACTATGGAGTATTATGCCTCCATCAGAAAGGACGAATACCCAACTTTTGTAGCAACATGGACGGGACTGGAAGAGATGATGCTGAGTGAAATAAGTCAAGCAGAGAGAGTCAATTATCATATGGTTTCACTTATTTGTGGAGCATAACAAATAACATGGAGGACAAGGGTAGATGGAGAGGAGAAGGGAGTTGAGGGAAATTGGAAGGGGAGGTGAACCATGAGAGACTATGGACTCTGAAAAACAACCTGAGGGTTTTGAAGGGGCAGGGGGTGAGAGGTTGGGGGAACCAGGTGGTGGGCATTAGGGAGGGCACGGATTGCATGGAGCACTGGGTGTGGTGCAAAAACAATGAATACTGTTATGCTGAAAAGAAATAAAAAATTAATAAATAAATAAATAAATAAATAAATACTATATTATACTATCTCTCTCAAAATTAGCTATAAATTGGTCCTTTAAAACTAACAAAAATAACATTTTGGGAGGCACCCTGGGTGGCTCAGTTGGTTAAGCATCTGACCCTTAATTTTGGCTCATTTCATGACCTCAGGGTCATGGGATCAAGCCCTGAGTTGGGCTTCCCTCTCAGCACAGAGTCTTCTTGAGTTTCTCTCCTTCTGCCCCTCCCCTGCCAAATAAATAAATAAATCTTTAAAAAGGAAGGAAGGAAAGAAGGAAAGAAGGAAAGAAAGAAAGAAAGAAAGAAAGAAAGAAAGAAAGAAAACAAAAATAACCTTTTTGGCTAGTTATTTCCTAAACATCAAGGGCACAAAAACTTCTCCAAAGGAGAATTGTAATATGCCATCCAGATATCCCAGTCCAAAAGTTCTTTCTGTCAATGTATTCACTGGCTAATCTCTGTCCAGATTTAAGCTTAGTGCTCTGAATTTTAAAATTTTATTTAAATTATACTCTATCCAGATGGCTCTTAGCCTTAGGTAACCATAGGCAGTCTTGCCCTTTCTCCAAATGTAGCAGCAATGGTTTTTAATGTGGTTAGTATATACCAGCCAAGTTAAAGAAGGTGAAATTTAACCCCAAGTTGTTCTAGAGCATAGTTAGCCTTGTTCCTATTATATTCATAGAGAGCATTTTTCTGTTTATCAAAGGCAAGACTGTACTTGGAAACATCAGGGGGTCCTTCTCTATGATATTTATTCCAGAAAAAGTATGAATAATCACCATGAAATAAAGGCATAGTGATCAAGACTCAGCAAGTTTGGATGGTCTGGTAGATAACTGTTATGCAGGATTCATTCTAGAATAGCCCTTAAAATAACTGACTTGGAGATTACTCAAAGAAAGGAACAAGTTCTGCAGTAAGCACCAAATGACTTTAAGGGAAAGTTCTAAGCCCTGGAGAGATGACAGACCTGTGGTCAAAAGCATCATTTGCCTCTAAAAGTAAGCACCGGGAGCAGAGAATCCTGGAGACTCTGATGCACAAAATCATAACAGGAGTTGTTGACCTTCACAGGAGGTCAACTTACCATCCTTCAAAAGTGAGGAAAGCAGCTTAGCCTGGGGAAGATCAGTCTCCACTTCCAATGTTATCTTCTCTGGCATGCTTGGGTGTTATCACCAGATGGGAGAAGGGCAAGCACAGAGATTACACAGTAGAGGCCAAGAGAAGAAACTGACACTTAACACCATCTGGTAGAGTTGGGTCACTGAAATTTTGAGTTAGACTTGAGTAAAAATGAAAAAATGATTCCTATTTGAGATTATCTAGGAGCAAGGACTGTAGACCATAGGTTCTATTTTGTACCAGTTACTCAGGTATCCTGACAGTCAGGATTCTCTTTCACTCTCAGGTGTCCCAGTTTAGCTGACAAATTGTACTATTGGACTTGTGGTTCCTGTCAAGATGTAGAAGCCCCATTCCTTGTTATTCTTCCCTCTTACAACCCAGAACCCCTGGACATAATACAACAATCTAACATAGAAGGACTGGATGGTAGAAAGAAGAAAGAGAGCCAGCTAGGGACCACAGGACTTGAGAAACATCACAAAGGTGAACTCTCTGGGTTTCTTTTAGCCTCCTATATATCTGCGAGGGGTTCTAGAGGAGACTGCAACACAGATCTACCAAAAGGAACAGACAAAGAAGCTTACCCCTTGAGCCAAAGGACAAGGAAAAAGGCACTACAGAAATATTTTTTGTAATACCCACCCACCCAAACACCAAAGGGAAAGCTGACCACTGCCCCCAACCAAGGTCAGTAGGGCTGAACAGGGAGCTGAAATTCCACCCACATGTGGCAACAAGCCAGAGTGCAGTTGTGAGTTGGCGTTCTGCTTCTACAGGGGTAATGACAGCAGGGCCAAAAGGGGAACCTTCACCACCACACAACAGCAACAAGGTCTAATGAAGCAGTGCAAAGCAATCCCCCTCTATTTCTAACACCAACCGGTGTCCTGTAATTTGGTTCTGATGTTAACCACTCAGAGTTAGTAGAGACCCCACAACTTAAAGGGCATGGTCCCCAACAACACTACCCTCACTTCAGATGCCAACTGCCAACTTCAGCAATCCCCAGGCCACCCACACTTATTACCACTGAATACAAATATGAGGGGTCCCTCTCAGGTTTGACAACTCACTACAATGACTCACAGAACTGAGGAAAACACCATACTTTTGATTAGTTTTATTATAAAGGATAAAAACAAGGACCAGCCAAATGAAGCACATAGGATGAGCTCTGGAATAATCTCAAACTCAGAGCTTCTATGCCTTCTCTCCATGGAGTCAGGGTGTGTCAACCGCCAGTACATCAGTGTGGTCACCAACCAGAAAGCTCCACTGAAGTGTAGTGTCCAGAGTTTTTACTGGGGTTACATACTCAATATTGATTGTATCATTGGCCCCATGACTTAACTTAATCTCCAGCCTCCCTCCATTCCCAGAGGTTGGGCTGGCTCAAATCTCCATGCTCATAATTATAAGGTTGCTATTTCTGGTGAATAGCCACCGGCCTGAGTCATCTCATATTTTAGAATAAATTCAGTGTGATTCCAGGGGTTCATGATGAACAAAGATACCCCTATTACTGGGGAATTTCCAGGGAATTTTCTCCTAGGAATCAAGGACACAGTCAATCAAATTATTTAATACACAACACCTTCCTCTGTCACCACTGCATCCCTGAAGTTCAGTACAGCACTAAGCTTCCATGACCAGGCATCAGCTACAAAGCGGGGGAAGGCAAGCAAGGCATGGCCCTCTGGCACTCCACTTTTGTTGGGGTGATGTCAGTAAGCCTAGGGGGCACTGAGCATCCATTCCCTTCTGGACCTGCCTACTATACTCCAAGAGGGTGATTGCTGGCAAAAGCAGAAGATTAAATGAGATCCAGAGTCTCACGATGTATTATTCCAAGTGTCTAGAATACAACAGAAAATCACTTGCCATACCAAGAACCAGAGAAATCTCTACGTGAAAGAGGAAAGACAGTGAACATTAAGATGCTACAGATAATGGAAGGACTTTAATTGTGTGATCATCGTAACTACTAGCATAATGCAGGAGAAAAGTTCCGTTTTGGAAATAAGTGTCATGAGGAATGGTTTCTGAGCATTGGCAGAGTCAGCCTTAAAGTTTTCCAGAATCAGAATGAAGTGGAGGAGAAAGGGAAGAAACAAAAAGCAATAACTATGGTAGAGCTAAGATCCAGCTCTATCATTGACCAGCTGGTGGTGCAGTCAGATTTTATAACTTTTGTAGTATATGCTAAAGGCCCTGAAAGCAAAACAAAGAAGTCAATGGAGACAAATATACCAACTCTGGCACTAGGAATGATGATTTTTTTCATGTAATGTACTATAAAACCTGCATACACACAGACACAGACACACACACGCACACACACACACACACACGCGCACACACACACACACACACACCCCAGGTTGGGTCTCCCTGATTTCCCGATGGCAAAGATTTTTGTATTCTAGCTCATAGAAAAACCTCTCAAAATACTTGCCACAATTTCTCCTGTTTTCCAAGCAAATCATCTCATAGGTGTAGAATGTTCCTCACCTCGCCTCATCCCTAACTTAACTCTCTTCTGCAGATACCTGCCTGGTCTGCGCCATCCCTGGGCACTGCCTTGGTCCCATGTCACTTGCTCCTCACAGCAGTGATGCTTCCCAAGTCTCCAGACAGGTCTGTGCAGAATGGGGGTGCAGGTCACTCATTGCCCTTGGCCTAAAGCAGTTTCAACATCTGTGTCACCTTGGTATTGATTTTCTTTTCTCAATCAAGTGGAGATTTTCCTGTTTCCTGGTGTGATGAGTGATTTTCAGTTGTTTCCTGGACACTTTCGGGTCATGGGGCCAAGAGTGTGATCTTGGAAACTCTTGAAGGTACTAAACTTGTGCCCACACCATACTCCACATGGAAAATCTGTCATCACTTTACCACAGTGCTCACAGGGACAGACCTATCGATCTTCCCATGAAATCTCAAAGTGGGGAGATCACAAGGTAAGGATCGTTTGTTTTTCCCCTCCAATGAATATCAAATCTCATAAGGAAAAACCTAAGAAAAAATAACTTAAAATTCCCCTAAGCTTCTCAAGTTTGAAACACACATTTCTCAAAGGAAAGCCTCCTGTTTCTTATTTCCATACCTCCAACCTATAAAGTAGAGAAAACACAGAGTCTGCCAGGCCTTCTGCTAAGAGCTATTTATTAAGACAGAGCCAGTTGTCACTGTCCACACGAAGTCATCTGGGCCTGAGCACGTTAGGCGCCTGGCTTAGAAGGCCATTTCATTCCTTGAGCTATGGAATATTGTTTTGGCAAAAAGCAGCTAATTGTATGTTCTCACCCTTAGGAAACCATCCAACACCTCCCTTCATCCAGTTCATCATAAGCACGCCATCCCCTAAACATGCTCCCCTAGCCCTGGATGTTCTCTGCAGACACATTCTCCTTCTGGGGGATGGAGGGAGCTGTGAGTGGGGGTGGCACAACTCTTGATGGAGCAGAAAGGTATCAAAGTGACTTGATGCCCAGGGAAGCTAGATACAGGAAGGTCTACAGCCCAGGCTGGCGTCCCTTAGAAGCTCATGGTGAAAGTAAACATGAGGTGTTCTCAGGAGTCCAGGACTCTGCAACCTTTCCCAAGTAGAAGGGCCTGTGTGCAGTTTGCCAGCTTGTACTTTTTCAGCTGAATCCACTTGAGAACAAACTTGCCAGAGAAAATGGAAAAACATATCTTAGAGATAAATCAACATCAGTTCCAAGTTTTTGTTTCAGTTATTTTTGCTTCATGATCTGCCCTTACTCATGATTGTGTTGCAATGACCTACTCCTGCATGTTCTCTTAAGTCAAACAATGAGGTATGCTCTAGAGAGTTAACTTTTCACCTGGGTGGTCTGTTATAAAATAGGGCTCCTGTGAGAGAATCATAGGATTCTAGAGTAGAAAGAGGCATAGACATCAACTTCTCCAACATTCTCCTTTTATTGATGAAAAGATGAGGCCCAGAGAGGTTAAATAACTTGTGCAAGCTTGCATAGCAATCCAGCTGCAAAGCCAGGAATGGTACAGTCTCCAGAAAGTGCAGGATCCTCTCTATCTCAACATGGTAAATTCCTAGACTCTCTAGTTTTGGGTTGAGCTTGATTTCAAAATTGATTCAAAATATTTTCATTTTAAATGGAGTTGCCTAAAAAAAATTTAAGCCTCTGGGTACTTTCTGAATTTTTTCTACTTCTTTGGATCAAATAATATACCATTTTACAATTTAAGGTATCAAGATTCAAAGAATGCTTAACCTAATCTTATTCAACTGAACCAAAGAATTGCAGACTTTGAGATGTTTAAAATGGCATTTCAAGTCAATTTCTGGTTTGAGTTTAGCATCATACGTAAACATGTCATGTTTGTCATCTCCTTTGATGTATTTGGAGCCTGGGATTTATAGTCATAAACTATTCACCCAATACGTCATCCTCATAACAGGAATCAATCAAATCATCATGGTAAAGATGGGATTGGTATGTCAGATATACTGAATGACATTCTAGGCCAATAACACAAAGCCAAGAAAGCAATTACTAGATAGGACATATGTTCAACCTAATGTAGAACATTCTCAAACAATACACAGGCAGTATTCAATCATGTGTGTTTTGCATAAAGCAGTAATTGGTCAACACCTATACTAAGAGCTTTCATATTTCTTAAAATATATGTTCTTTAGATAAGGGTAAACTACTCATTGAATAAAATCTTCCACTGAATCTGTTTTGGAGACACTACCTGTCCCAGACTTACTTTGGAGAGACATTGATATCTCTAGTTGGTTGAATGATGGCTTCCCAAAACCTGTCCACTCAGAACCTGTGTATGTGACCTTATTTGAGAAAAGAGTCCTTACAGATGTGATTAAATTCAGGATCTCAAGATAAAGAGATAATCCTTGATTATCTGGATGGGTCCTAACTCCAATGATGTGTCCTTATGGGAAGAAAAGAAGACATAGATGTGGGGGAGAAGACACAGAAGAGAAGCTCATGAGAAGTCAGATGTGGAGTTCAGAGTGATGTTGCTGCAAGTTAAGGAATGTTGGAGCCACCAGAAGCTAAAAGAGGCAAGGAAAAAATTCACCCAGTGTTCAAAGGAAATGTGGCACTGTAGACATCTTGATTTTGGCCCAGTGATACTGTTTTCAGACTTCTGGCTTTCAGAGATATGAGAGAATAAATTTCCTTGGTTTGTGGCCACATCACTCCAATCCCTGCCCCCTTCACCTCCTCTGGATGTATGTCTAAACCTCCTCTGCCTCTCACCTTTGCAGACATTTATGATGGTATTTGGGACTCATCCAGGTAATCTAGATAACCTCTTTTTTTAGGATAATCTCTTTCAAAAGGTTCTTAATTTAATTATACCTGCAAAGACTTTTTTTTTTCATTTAAGGTTCCAGAGATTAAAACCTAATATCTTGGGGGAGGGCCATTAATCTGCCTACTATGTCCCTTAGTTTCATTGGCTTAACAGTAAAGACCAACACGAACAGGTGGCCTTCTCAATCTTTTGGTAAGCCATCTGGAGCATGTGGCTGCCAAGGGCATAGCAGCAAGGAAAGAAGAGAGAAGACAAAGAATCCCAGGCTTCTATTACCTTAGCCTGAAACTAACTCACATCGGTTCTGCTCATAATCCATTGAACAAAACTAGTCATATTGACCCAACCCAACTATAAGGAAAGCAGACATATATAAGGGGGGAAATAAATATTTGATATTTGATGGGCACTAGCTGTCTTTATAACATACTGAAAAAGGTCACAAAATTACAAGGGACCTGCACCATGGGAGACAACTCCAGCTCCTGTCACCCAACACTGTTCCTTGCTTCCTCCACTCAGGCATCCCCCTCCCTTGCAGAGTTGCCCCTCCCCCTGCCATGTACCTCTAAGCTCAAAGGTGGCAACACTACCCAGTCTGTCTAATCAAAGTCTTAATGTGGAATTTTCCCTTTCAATGTTAGGAGGAAAAGCTATCTCATTCTTTGCCAAGGTAGCTGCAAATTCTATTTAGAAGGAAGAATGCAATTCTAACTACCCAGAGTTAGATCAAAGTTCACAGGTTAAGAGCACAATCCTATAATGATCACCCTCAGCTCAAATGCCAGATATAAAATGGGGCTCGCCACTACTAAAAATTCAGAGATTCCCACCACCTCCTCAGGTTTGATAATTCACTAGAATGATTCATAGAATTTGGGAAAACATTATACAGCTTTATTATAGCACAAAGATACCAATCAGTACCAGCCAAATAAAGAGACATACAGGACAACATGTGGGAGGTTTCCAAATATAAAGCTCCCATGTCCTCAGGATGGTGTCACTCTCCAAGCACACTGATGTATGATTACCTGAGTTTTTACTGGGGTTTTATTCTGTAGGTATGATTGATGGGGTCATTGGCCTTGTGGTTAAACTGTCTCAACCCTCCTTCCCTCCAGAAGAAGTAGGGCTTCTACCACAGCCCCAACCCTCTAACTCCATGGTTGGCCTTTCTGGCATGGCAAACACCTGTCCTGAAACTAGGCGATGACCATGAGTCACCTCACTAGTATAAAGGCAGGTGTGGTCCAAGAAACCCACACTGAATTACAAAGACACTCCTATCACTTGGGAAATTCCAAGATGTTAGAGACTTTCTTTCAGGAACCATGGACAAAGGCCAGCCAAATTCAGCATACAACAGCTGGGATGATTAAAGTCTGTAACTCTCTGCTCGCAGGTCCCCTGCTTCCTATTCATTCCCTCTGCCCACCCCCATCACCTACCACATAGAGGAAAAGTCTTGTAATAACAGAATAAACCCAACACAAAGAGAGAAGATGAAATAATGGCCACAGTCGCCAAACTGTGGAAAGAACCAAGATGCCCTTCAACGGATGAATGGATAAGGAAGATGTGGTCCATATACACTATGGAGTATTATGCCTCCATCAGAAAGGATGAATACCCAACTTTTGTAGCAACATGGACAGGACTGGAAGAGATTATGCTGAGTGAAATAAGTCAAACAGAGAGAGTCAAGTATCATATGGTTTCACTTATTGGTGGAGCATAACAAATAATATAGAGGACAAGAGTAGACGGAGAGGAGAAGGGAGTTGAGGGAAATTGGAAGGGGAGGTGAACCATGAGAGACTATGGACTCTGAAAAACAACCTGAGGGTTTTGAAGGGGCAGGGGTGGGAGGGTGGGGGAACCAGGTGGTGGGTATTGGGGAGGGCACGGATTGCATGGAGCACTGGGTGTGGTGAAAAAACAATGAATACTGTTACGCTGAAAATAAATAAATAATTTAATTTAAAAAAATAAATAAATAAAAAAGAACAGCCCTGA
This sequence comes from Martes martes, assembly GCF_963455335.1. Lineage (NCBI taxonomy): Eukaryota > Metazoa > Chordata > Mammalia > Carnivora > Mustelidae > Martes > Martes martes. Next base: position 8,154,645 of record NC_137893.1, on the reverse strand, counting down.
CAACATCCTTTGATTCCTTCAGGGCAGCCCTGTCTTTCCCAGGTATAGTATTCAGTAAATCCCAGCTCTTGCTTAAGCTACATGGACTTGAATTACTACCACTTGGAACCCAAAAGAGCTCATATCCCTGCCTTCCAGGAGCATACTATTTAATTGAGGTGTGAGATATACAAATGAGAAATTAAATAACAATTGCCAAGCAATAATTTAAGAATAATCACACATCCTTTTGAGCAAATACCAAAAGCAGAAGACAGAACTATTCTTCCCAAGGAAGGGTCCAGAGCAAGAACTCGCTTTTACTCCCGTTCTCATTTATTCAGCAATATGCCAGTGCTTGAGAGGTCAGGACCGAGTCACTATGAAACATACCCAAGAGCAGAAAGAACACGAGGAAGAGAGTTGGATCTTATCTTATACCTTAAAGAATTTCAAATTATCTTCAAGGGAGGGAGTCAGTTGGAAGAATAAGCAGAGTCACAAATTCTGAAAAAACGTGTTGATTTTAAAACTGAAAACCAGCATTAAGTTTCAATCACTTTTTAAAAATATTAGTTATAATATTTACAATCCCCAAACTAGACTGAAAGGTGTATTTCAATGAATGAAAGGTGGAGAATGATAATGGCAAATCACCCAAGTGACAACTTCCATTTCTGAAAACGTTGGAAATCGCTACTTTATACAATAGGTGTGTTTCTGAGAATCTCTGTGACAATCCACAATTCAGGTCCGATTTTACTATTGATTACCATGACTATTTCAGAGGAGTAGCCAGCCTCATTCAACCTGACAATCAGCTCTATACGTTCTCCCCACCAGTCCCTACTGAGCCAGTAAGTACAGCAAAACAAGTACTGACCCAGCATTCCTTCTCCAAAAAATATGTTTACTGGCACCAGCTGAATCCTTTCTGTTGTGGGTGTGGCCCATGTAGACAGCCTGGCAGAATGTCATGTCAGGCCCATCTCATTCAAGTACAGAAAGCTTCCTTCCATGGAGGTAAACTGTCAGCTTCAGTGTGAGTTGGCAGGGTTCAGAGACATGCTTCACCTCCTCCAACAGTTCACAGAGTTTCGACAAGGAGCTTTAAGCCTAAGGGTCCTTAAACCTGAGGACCTGGACAGGCTCTGAATTCCCTGGAAGGCAGGTAGGAGTGGGATTGATAGCTGACAGGCTTGGCATCTGGCAAGAATGAATGGTTGGATGAAACTCCCAAACACACTGGGATATCCTTTTGTGGTTCAGAGGACCCCTATGCTAAAATGACATCACCATCATGAGCCTGTGATTTTGGTAAATTCTGAATCCTGGGAATAATATACTTCACACATGCCCAGCTAATGTTTCGATAAACCTGAAAAAAGTTTCCATGGTGATGATGTGCTTCCAACACTACAGTTTAGAAAACTGGAACTTCCGGACATTGTCAACAGCACCTGGGAATGCCAGCCAAGGACAGTCCACCCAGCAGTGTGGCTAGCCAAGGCATGAGAACTAAAAATAGTAATGACCATTGATTTGTGCCCATGAGGTCCCAGGCCTGTGTTAAGAATTATATAAATATCATCCCATTAATTCTCACAGTGACCTTACATGCTAAATACTGTTATCCCCATTTCACTGATGAGAAACTGAAGCTCAGAGATGTCACCCCCTGATGAGTGGGTCTAGAATCTAAAGGCTTGTCTAGCTCCAAACCCCACGTTCCAAACACCTGCTTCCATGTAGCAAACACCGTTGATTGTCTTCCAGGGGCCAATCCCCCACTTCTTCAATACTTGCAGAACTCCAATTCTACATGAGTGAGCACCCCTTCCCCACCATGAGCCAAGTAAAGCATTATTGGTCTAAGCCAGAACTGTGCAAGCAAAATTGAATGTGAGCCACAAATGCAAGCTACATATGTAATTTTAAATTTTCTAGTAGGCATACTGAAAAAAGATTTTAAAAATATTGTTATAATCTGTTTTACTTAACCCAGTATATTCAAAATATTAACCTTTTAACATGCAACCAATTTTTTAAATTACAAATAAAATCTTATAAAATTATCCACATAAGGACAATAAAGAAAAGTAAATAAAACCCATGGATAGAGAGTGATGGGTGAGGAGGGTGGTCACACAAAAGCTTTGAGCAGATACAAGAGGGAGGTGACGAATGAGCCACATGAATATCTGGAGTAAGCATCCAAAGACGAGGGAAAAGCAAGTGCCAAGATCTCAGGGCAGGGTTGGGTGATTGGGCAATAACAAGAAGGTGGATACAGCTTAAAGTAAATGAAGGGAAAGCAATAAGGGCTGTGGTCAGAGGCATGTGGGAATGAGGTAGACCCATACAGTCTGCTGTAAGGACTTTGGCTGTGGATCTGAGCAAGACCAGAAGCCACTGAAAAGCTTTGAGAAGGAAAATGGCAGGCACTGCCATTATATTTTAATAATCTCACTGCTAAAAAGGAGCAAGAGTAGAATCACAGAAACTAGTTAGGAGGCCACAGCCACTTCCCAGGTGAAAACAGGTAGTGGCTTGAATTGGGCTGGTCAGAAGCAGTCAGGATCTGGATATAATTTGAAGATTTGCTAGCACTTAGGGAGATGTTGGAGAAAGAGTTGAGTAGAACTCCAGTGTTTGGGGGTAGAAGAAGTGAAAGAATGGAGTTGCCATTCACTGAGATGAGACAACTGGAGGAAGAGCAGGTTTGAAGCAGAGAAGAAATCAGGACTTGGTTCTGATGCTTTAAGCTTAAGATGCCAATTAGGCATTCCATACTCAAGAAAGATTTGTGGATTTATGAGTCTAGAGTTTGGTGGAGAGTCCCAAGTTGGAGGTCTAAACTTGGGAGTCATTAGCACATAAGTGACATCTAAAGCCATGAGATAGGATGAGGTCACCAAGAGAGAACATGGGTAGAATAAAGGTCTGAGGACTGACCCAGCTTATGGCAACATTTGAGGTCCAGAAAGCCATAAGAACCCAAAAAAGAGACTAATAAGAATATCAATGATATAGGAAGGGAACAAAGGCCAAGTAAAAAGTGTTTCAAGGCAAAAAGAGTAATCAACTACGTCAAATGTTGCTGTGGAGTCAAGAAAATTATCCACTGAATCTGTCAACACTTCCAGGACCTTGATGAGAGTAGATTCAGAGTAAAGGGCATGAAATCCTGATTGTGCTCAACATCGCTATTCACCAGGGAAATGCACATCAGCACCACAATGGGACATCACTTCATACTTGTTAGAATGGCTAGAATCAAAAAGACAAAAGATAAGTTTCAGGGAGGATGAAAAGAAAAGGGAGCTCTTGTACACTGTTGATGAGAACATGATTGGTGCAGCCACTATGGAAAACAGTAGGAAGGTTCCTCCAAAAATTAAAAATATAACTACCATATGACCCAACAACTTTATTTACTCAAAGAAAACAAAAGCACTAACTCAAAAAGATATATGTACATCATGTTCATTGCAGCATTGTTTACAATAGCCAAGAGGAGGAAACAACCCAAGTGTCCATCATCAGATGTATGGATAAAGAAAATGTGGTATATATATTCAATGGAATATTATCCAACCATTAAAATAATGAAATCTTGCTGTTTTTGATAATTGGATGGATCTTGAGAGCATTATGCTAAATGAAATGTCAGACCCAGAAAGACAAATACTTTATGATCTCACTTATGTGGACTCAAAAAAAAAAAAAAATCACAGAAACAGAGAATGGATTGGTGGTTTCCAGAAGCAGGGAGTGGGGGTAGGCAAAATGAGTGAAGGTAATCAGTCAAAAGTCAATTATAGGGGCATCTGGGTGGCTCAGTGGATTAAACCTCTGCCTTCAGCTCAGGTCATGGTCTCAGGGTCCTGGGATCGAGCCCCGCATCAGGCTCTCTGCTCAGCAGGGAGCCTGCTTCCCCCTTTCTCTCTGCCTGCCTCTCTGCCTGCTTGTGATCTCTCTCTCTGTCAAATAAATAAAATCTTTTTTTAAAAAGGTCAATTATAAAATAAAGAGGCACCTGTGTTATGGAAGGGGGTAATCTTAATGTTTAAGCCATTTTGTTCAGTTTTTTCTGCTGTCTACAGGCAAAACAACATCCTAACAAATACACTTCACTAGGAAACACCGAAAGATTATACCAAGTGACTTATATGATCAGTCAAGATTAGGCTTTGAAAAAAAATAGACCAACAGAAAATACAAAGATTCAGACCTTCAGAACAATGGCTCTCAGCTGCCATAGGCTGCAACCAGATTGAATCTCAAACCAAGAGGGTTTTAAATGTTTTAAGAATTTCTGATTTAATTCTGTTACCCATTTTTCCTATCCTAATGACTCTCTCAATAAAAACAAAGAGCTGAACCTCTTCCAGCACATTCATGCTATTCTGAGGTAATTTCCCTTGAGTAAGAAGCTCCCTTGGAAGTAGATGTACTGTTTGGCAGAAGACAGCAAGAAATTGCCCCACTTCCGTGTTAATAAAATTCCCTGGTCTCCTACTTAAGCTCAGTGGGATTTCCCATAGTCAGTAGAGGCAGGTCAGTTTTAGGGATAGGGAAATGAGATGGCATGAGGAAAGTAAAAGCTCTGCACCCACAGTTCCAACATGTGGGGTGTAGTTTCCCCATACCACCAAGCAATGTTCCAAGACTCGAGCTGGGTGCCCCACCATCAACTCACATTTGACACTATCTACCCCTATGTACCTGGAGACAGCATCAGATTCCACAGGTAAAGGGTTCAGTCCTACCAGGCTGCCCTCCATTTAGACACCAGTCACAAGCCCGGGTTGTTATATATGCTTCTGACCAACTTGCTATAGATCAGAGGTTCCCATGAACCCCTCCTTGGGTTTGATTAATTTGCTAGAGTGGCTCACAGTACTCAGAAAACCCATTTACTCACTAGATTGTCCATTTATCAGAAATGCTACTGAAGAATACAAATCAACAGCCAGATGAAGACATACACAGAGTGAGGTCCCAAATAAAGGAGCCCTGTTCTTAGAAAAATTGGCAAGTAGAAGTGTCTTGGTTCCCCAGTCTGGAAGCTCACTGAACCCCGTCTATGTGGGTCTTTATGGAGGCTTCATCACATAGGTCAGAGTGATTAAATCATTGGCCATTGGTGATCACTTCCTCAGAAATCAGAGAGTGAGCCTGAAAGCCCCACCCTTCTATTCATTTCTGGTTCCCCTTGGCAACCAGCCCCCATCCTTGGAGGTTGCCGCATGAGCATAAAGTCAGTTGGGATAGTAAGGGGCTTGTTATGGATAACAAGACACCCATTTCACCTTCATAACTCTAAGGCATTTTCAGGAACCAAAGACAAGAGACAAAATATTGTATATATTTAATATATAACAAAAGATGTTCCCATTGCTCTCATGCCTCAGGAGATTCTAAAAGTTTGAGGGCTTATGATCCAGGGACCATGGGTAAAGACCAAATATATATGAGAAATACATTTTGGTCATCTGAATGGCCAAATATATCAATTCCTTATAAATCACAGTATTACAGAAATGGGAATCTTCCACATATAAGCTTTGAGCTGCATATTGCTCTCGGAGCATCCTAAGCATCAAGTTAGAAAGAATGCCATGGGAAACTGTTTGACCTTGAGAACAAAAAGGTAGAGGAAAGGAACTTATTAGAGGACCAGCTTCAGCATGTATAGTATCTCTACATATTGAGGTCTTACCCCATCTTATCAAGCATGATAATTTATTACACTCATCTCCTTGACTATGGTGTAGTGCCAGTAATAACTGATTGACTCAGTCAGTGGATGCCTCTTTTGGGTGATTGGTTGGTTGTTGAAAGGACCTTCTTTTTAAGACAACATGAAAATGCCTAAATTTTAAGACATATGTAGACATAACAGAAAGTGATTCTCACACTTAAGGTACCAAACAGATGGAAGGTGAAGCCAGGCAGGTGGTGGTCAGAACTCTCAAATATAGGATTGGATTGTCATCTCTCTTCAAGTGGAAAGAAAAAATTATCTGACAAAAGGTGAAGTTCAGTTTAATCTTTTTGCCTTAACAATAAAGAATAACTCTAAAATTTGACTAGGGAAAAAGATTTTATTTATATTCTGAAGTGATAGTACTCCAAATAATCATCTTAATTAACAAGTACAAGGCAAAAAGTAAAAATTTAAGGAAGCTTCTGGAATACATTACTGCTTGAGAGTTAGATAAAAAAGAGTTGATCATGAAAATGCTACATTCTCCATTTTAAACACTTTGTGTGGCAAATTTCAATAATATGATAGTATACAGTAAAAATATAATGAACCCTCCATGTCTCCATCACCCAGCTTCAGCAATTGTCAGCACAAACCAGTCTTGTTGCATGTACCCATCCCAGACATCCTATCAGTTCTTCCATAAATACTGTGGTGTGTATTTCAAAAAGATCAGGTGTTGGTCCACCATAACCACGATACTATTACCACACCTAAAAATTAACCATTCTTTGATACCACAGTCACTCTTTGAATTGAGAATAAATCTTTTGAGAGATCACCATATAAGTAATTTAAAATATTTTCTTTTAAAATATTTTTAAATTAATGAATATAAATATGGTGTATAAACATAAATACACAATGAAGTAGAACATAAAATTTGCACAAATTTTTTGGTTTGTTTTACTTTTAAAAATTTCTTCAGGGGCACCTGGATGGCTCAGTCTGTTAAGTATAATCATCTCTTCAGCTCAGGTCACAATCCCAGGGTCCTCGGTCCCAGTCCTACATCAGGACCCCTGCTCAGTAGGGAGTCTGCTTCTCCCTCTACCCCTCCCCCTGCTGTGCACTCTTTCACTCACTCACTCTCTCTCCCAAATAAATAAATGAAACCTTTAAAAATATATTTTCTTCAAACGCCTGAGTAGTGCAGTCAGTTAAGCATCTGACCCTTGGTTTCAGCTCAGGTAATGATCTCAGGGTCCTAAAATTGAGCCCCAAGTTGAGCCCCACATCAAGTCCCAGGTGGGACTCCATGCACTCAGTATGAGGTTTGCTTGAGATTCTCTTTCCCTTTCCCTTTGCCCCCTACTCATGTTCTCTCTCTCTCTCTCCCTCTCTCTCTCTCTCTAAGATAAATAAACTTTAAATTTTTTTAATTTAAAAAGATTTCTTCAAACATACATATATAGACTGCTACATAAATATGTAAATATGGTAATATATAAAACATTTTTTTTCTTGGACCCCTTTCACCCATTTAACCACACACACTGGTAATCTCTCAATCTGGTATCTGCTTTTCTAATTTTTTTCTCTAAACGTCTCCTGGTCTCCTAAGCATTATAGATTATGTGGTAAAGAATTAATAAAGTCCCTGTGCTAGTTAAGCTTACATTCTTGAGTTCCATATAGTTACACTTATAAATGTGCACTATGCACGTGTGTTGTGAACATATCACAGTTTTCTGATTCTTGATTTTCTCACTCATCACTATCAAGTCCACTGGCATATTTTCCTTCATCCTCTTTAATGCTTGTGTAATACTTCAATCTATCCCATAAACAGCTTGACCACTTCACTGATAGTAAGTATTCCCTTTGTTTACTTTTTTTTCTTGCCACTATAGACATCCTTACACATGTGTTATTACTGCCCAGTGTTTTTATTTCTATAGATTTCAGTTCCTAGAAGTATAACTGTTGGGTCTGGAAAAGTATATTTATATCTAGAGTACAAATATTTGTTAGGGGAAAAGCTATGATAAGGGAGGGATGTTAAGAGAAACAGACATGCCAGAGCCATGAAAGGAATATCAAGAAGGGTGGAGGATCAGCTGGGTCACATGTGGAATCCACAGCAGACCTGACTCTTTCCTAATTCCTTCTGCCTAGAGGCATTTAGAAAAATATTTTTCCCTCTATTCTTAGAGTTCTGCATTGTTACTAAAAAATGCCTGGACAAATGCTTTTTCTCAACAAATTGGCCTCAAACCTGGCTAACTCTTAAAAAAGCAGATTTTCAAGAAAATGAGAAGACAAGCCACAGACTTGGGAAAAAAACATTTGCAAAACACATATCTGATAAAAGACTATTACTAAATGTTTTTTAATTTTTTAATTGAAATTCAATTTAGTTAACTTATAGTGTATTATCAGTTTCAGGGATAGGATTTAGTGATTCATCAGTTGCATATAATACTTAGTGCTATTATCAAAATTAGGCAAAGAACTTTCAAACTCACAACTAAGAAAACAAACAACCCATTTCTTTTTTTACAGCTGAAAGTCCTCACGTTTATTACCAAGCCAACCCACTGGTGCAGAGGCATAGTAACAGAAAAATCATTTCCCTGATAAAAAGTATCTATTGGCCAGGTAGAAAGGTGTTTATAGGGTGACAGAATAGAACACATGATCTTCAAGGAGCTTAATTAAATACGTGGTGCCAATTAGGTGTGTCATCTCATGATGTGGGATGCCTTAGAGACCCAGCTTGGTTCTCCTCCAGTGCCTCCTCTTGGAGTTGTACCTGATTTTATTACCAGTTTTCATCCGAATCCACTAGGGAATTGGATGATTCTGCTTTTGTTCCTTGGCCAGGAATTGCTTGATCCTGAAAGTCTTGTGAGAAGACATGATCAGTAACAATTAGTGGCACACAGCAGGATGGTGGCAAAAAAAGAGAAAGAAGTCAAACAACCCAATTTTAAAATGCACCAAAGATCTGAATAGATACCTCATCAAAGACAACATACAAATGGCAAGCAAACATTGATAAGATGCTCCACATCACATGTCATCAGGGAGATACAACTTAAAACAATGATGAGATGCCACTACATACCTATTAGCATGGCCAAAACCAGGAACACTGACAACATCAAATGCTGCTGAGGATGTGGAGCAACAGGAGTTCTCATTCAGTTCTGGTGGGCATGCAGTACGGGGCAGCCACTCTGGAAGACCCTTTGGCATCTTCTTACAAAACTAAATATACTCTCACCATACAATCCATCAGTTACTTTCCTTAATATTTACTCAGGAGAAAGGAAAACTTATCCCCACATAAAAAAACCACACTCAGATATTTATGGGAATTTATTCATAATTGTCAAAACTTGGAAATAACTAAGATGTTGTTCGGTAGGTGAATGGATATATAAACATGGTATATCCAGGCAATGGAATACTATTCAGGACTGAAAAGATATGAGACATAAAGCCATGAAGAAACACAGAAGAAGGGGCTAGCAAGATGGCAGAGAAGTAGTAGACCTAAATTTCATCTGGTCCCAGGAATTCAGCTAGTTATCAAACCATTCTGAACACCTATGAACACAACAGGAGATCAAAGAAAAGAATAACACAACTCTATGAACAAAAATGCAACCACTTCCTGGAAGGTAAGACATGTAGATAAGTGAATCTGAGGTGATATATAGGAAGATAGAATGTTGGGGGGGGGGTCCGTCAGCTGGCTCCCAGCAAGTGATAGAGCAACAGAGCACAAAATCAGAAGTTTCAGAAGTCTGCTCCACTGAGGGATGTTGCTCCAGTGGCTAAGCAGGGGATGGAACCCTCGCTGGGACAGTGTGGTCTCAGAACCCTAAGTGTCACAGAAAGACGAGGGGTGACTGAGTGTGGTGGAGCTCCCAAGTATCAGAGCAGGAAGGTTGGCTGTAGAGATGGACCCGAGGAGAAGGCTCTCAGCTCAGGGTTGCCATAAACCATGACCCATGGCACAGTCAGACCACTATTCTTTGAGCAGGGACCCCACAAGTGGCAGATCTGGGGATACCACTCCACTTCCTCCAACAGGAGGAGCGGCAAGGGAGGGCACTGCAAGAATCTGCTGGTTTGGGAACTCCAAACAGGGTCATGTGCCAAAGATCGAAACACTTGGTCACAGGCCAGGTGAGCTCAGAGTGCAGCTGGAGACCAGAATGACAGGCGTAATTGACTGCTTTTCTCTAAGGGCTCACTGAGGAGTGGGGCCCTGAGTTCTCATGTCCTCCATGTTGGAGATTGGGAGGTGGGATTTTCTTTCTGGTCCTCCAAAGCTGTACAGAAAGTACTCAGGGACAAAAGCTCCCCAGAGCAAACCTGAGCTGATTGCTTAGCCTAGCCCCTGGCAAGGGTGATGCAAGTCCGCCTGGGGCAAAGACATTTGAGAATAACAAGAGGCCCCTCTCCCAGAAGATCAGCAAGAACATCAACCAAGACCAAGTTTACTGATCTATGAGAACTGCAAAACTCCAGGCTAGGGAGATACAGCACATATAATTCATGCTTTTTCCCATGATTTTTTTTTCAGTGTTCCAGAATTCATTGTTTCTGCACCACACCCAGTGCTCCATGCAATACGTGCCATCTACAATACCCACCACCAGGCTGGCCCAACTTCCCACCCCCCACCCCTTCAAAACCCTCAGATTGTTTTTCAGAGGCCATAGTCTCTCATGGTTCATCTCCCCCTCCAATTTCCCCCAACTCCCCTCTCCATCTCCTCATGTCCTCTGTGTTATTTCTTATGCTCCACAAATAAATGAAACCATATGATAATTGACCTTCTCTGCTTGACTTATTTCACTCAGCATAATCTCTTCCAGTCCTGTCCATGTTGATACAAAAGTTGGGTATTCATCCTTTCTGATGGAGGCAGTGTATATAGTGTATATGGACCACATGTTCCTTATCCATTCGTCTGTTGAAGGGCATCTTGGTTCTTTCCACAGTTTGGTGACCATGGCCATTGCTGCTATGAACATTGGGGTACAGATGGCCCTTCTTTTCACTCCATCTGTATCTTTGGGGTAAATACCCAGTAGTGCAATTGCAGGGTCATAGGGAAGCTCTATTTTTAATTTCTTGAGGAATCTCCACACTGTTCTCTAAAGTGGCTGCACCAACTTGCATTCCCACCAACAGTGTAAGAGGGTTCCCCTTTCTCCACATCCTCTCCAACACACGTTGTTTCCTGTCTTGTTAATTTTGGCCATTCTAACTGGTGTAAGGTGGTATCTCAATGTGGTTTTAATTTGAATCTCCCTAATGGCTAGTGATGATGAATATTTTTTCACGTGTCTGATAGCCATTCATATGTCTTCAATGGAGAAGTGTCTGTTCGTGTCTTCTGCCCATTTTTTGATGTGATTATCTGCTTTTTGGGTGTTGAGTTTGAGGAGTTCTTTATAGATCTTGGATATCAGCCCTTTGTTTGTACTGTCATTTGCGAATATCTTCTCCCATTCCATGGGTGGCCTCTTTGCTTTGTTAACTGTTTCCTTTGCTGTGCAGAAGCTTTTGATCTTGATGAAATCCCAAAAGTTCATTTTTGCTTTTGTTTCCTTTGCCTTTGGAGACGTATCTTGAAAGAAGTTGCTGTGGCTGATGACAAAGAGGTTACTACCTATGTTCTCCTCTATGATTTGATGGATTCCTGCCTCATGCTGAGGTCTTTTATCCATTTTGAGTTTACCTTTGTTTATGGTGTAAGAGAATGGTCAAGTTTCATTCTTCTACATATAGCTGTCCAATTTTCCCATACCATTTATTGAAGAGACTGTCTTTTTCCCACTGGATATTTTTTCCTGCTTTGTTGAAGATTATTTGACCATAGAGTTGAGGGTGCATATCTGGGCTCTCTACTCTATTCCACTGATCTATGTATCTGTTTTTGTGCCAGTACCATGCTGTCTTGGTGATCACAGATTTGTAGTAAAGTTTGAAATCAGGCAACATGATGCCCCCATATTTGTGTTTCTTTTTCAACATTTCATTAGCAATTCAGGGTCTCTTCTGATTCTGTATCCTGCCACATTACTGAATTGCTATATGAGTTCTAGTAGTTTGGGGGTGGAGTCTTTTGTGTTTTCCATATAAAGTATTCTGTCATCTGTGAAGAGAGAGCTTGACTTCTTCATTGCCAACTTGAATAGCTTTTATTTCTCTTTGTTGTCTGATTGTTGTTGCTGGGACTTCTAATACTATATTGAACAAGAGTGATGAGAGTGGGCATCCTTGTCGTGTTACTGATCTCAACAGGAAGGCTGTGAGCTTTTTCCCATTGAGGATGATATTTGCTGTGGGTTTTTCATAGATAGATTTTATGAAGTTGAGGAATTTTCCCTCCATCCCTATACTTTGAAGCATTTTTACAAGGAATGGATGCTGGGTTTTGTCAAATGCTTTTTCTGCATCAATTGATAGGACCATGTGGTTCTTCTCTCTTCTTTTATTGATTTGTTCTATCACATATAGGATATAGCAAAGGCACTCCTAAGGGGAAATACATAGCCATCCAAGACTCCCTCAAAAAAATTGAAAAATCCAGAATACACCAGCTCTCTTTACACCTTAAGGAACTGGAGAAACAACAACAACTTAAGCCAAATGCACACAGAAGAAGGGAAATAATCAAGATTAGAGCAGAGATCAATGAGATAGAAACTAGGGATACAGTAGAACACATCAATGAAACTAGAAACTTGTTTTTTGAAAGAATCAATAAGATTGACAAACCATTGGCCAAACTAATCCAAAAGAAAAAAGAGAAGACCCAAATTAATAAAATTATGGATGAAAAAGGAGAGATCACAACTAACACCAACAAAATAGAAACAATCATCAGAAATTATTATCACAGTTATATGCCAATAAGTTAAGCAACCTAGATGAAATGGATGCATTCCTTGAAAACTATAAACTTCCAAAACTGAATCAGGAAGAAATTGACAACCTGAATAGACTGATATCTAGTAACGAGATTGAAGCAGTGATCAAAAGCCTCCCAAAAAACAAGAGCCCAGGACCTGATGGTTTCCCTGGGGAATTCTACCAAACACTCAAAGAAGAAATAATACCTATTCTCCTAAAGCTGTTTCAAAAAATTAAAGCAGAAGGAAAACCTCCAGACAGTTTTTATGAAGCCAGCATTACCCTGATCCCCAAACCAGGCAAAGACCCCACCAAAAAGGAGAATTTCAGACCAATATCCCGGTTGAATATGGATGCCAAGATTCTCAACAAGATCTTAGCTAATAGGATCCAGCAGTACATTAAAAAGATAATCCACCATGACCAGGTGGGATTTATCCCTGGGTTGCAAGGGTTTTTCTTTTCTTTTTGCCAAGTTTCAGGCCTCTTCTGATCTGTTTAGTATATATTTTTCTGGAGTCATTATTACCCTTTTAGCATTTCGTTTTCTCATTCATCTATTCCTCTCTGGCAAAATGACAAAACTGAAAAACTCACTTCAATAAAAAAACATGAAGCAGTACTGACTGCCAGGAAACTAATCAACATGGACATTAGCAAGATGTTAGAATTAGAATGCTGATTCTCAAGGTGCTAGCTGGGCTCAAAAAGGCATGGAAGATATTAGAGAAACCCTTTCAGCAAAATAAAATCTAACCAAGTAAAAATTAAAAAGTTTATTAATGAGATGCAACCAAAAATGGAGGCTCTAACTGCTTGGATAAATGAGGCAGAAGAGAGAACTAGTGATATAGAAGACCAAATGGTGGACACTAAAGAAGCTGAGGAAAAGAGAGATAAACAACTACTGGACCATGAGGGAAGAATTCAAGAGATAAGTGATACCATAAAGTAAAACAATGTTAGAATAATTGGGATTCCAGAAGAAGAAGAAAGAGAGAGGGGGACAGAAGGTATATTGGAGCAAATTATAGTAGAGAACTTACATAATTTGGGGAAGTAAACAGGCACCAAAATCCAGGAGGCACAGAGAAACCCCCTTAAAATCAATAAAAATAGGTCAACACCCTGACATCTAATAATAAAACTTACAGATCTCAGAGACAAAGAGAAAATCCTGAAAGCAGCTTGGGACAAGAGGTCTGTAACCTGTAACAGTGGAAATATTAGATTGGCAGCAGACCTACCCACAGAGACCTGAAGACCAGAAAGGACTGGCATGATCTATTCAGGGCATTAAATGAGGAAAATATGTATCCAAGAATACTATACCCAGCTAGGCTGCCATTGAAAATAGAAGGAGAGGTAAAAATCTTCCAGGACAAACAGAAACTAAAAGAATTTGCCATCATCAAACCACCCCTACAAGAAATATTGAAAGGGGTCCTCTAAGCAAGAGTCTAAAAGTAACATACCAGAACAGAATAGAGACAATATACAGTAACAGTCACCTTACAGGCAATACAATGGCACTAAATTCATATCTTTCAATAGCTACCCTGAATGTAAATGGGCTAAATGACCCAATCAAAAGACACAGGGTATCAGATTGTATTTTTTTAAAAAGACTATATATATATATATATATATATATATATATCTGCAAGAGACTCATTTTACACCCAAATACACCTCCAGATTTAAAGTGAAGGGGTGGAGAAATATTAAAAAATAAAGTGAGGGGGTGGAAAATAATTTACCATACTAATGGACATCAAAAGAAAGCTGGGGTGGCAATCCTTACATCAGATAAATTGGATTTTAAACCAAAGACTATAATAAGAGATGAGGAAGGACACTATATCATACTCAAAGGGTCTGTCCAACAAGAAGATCGAAAAATTTCAAATATCTATGCCCCCAACATGGGAGCAGCCAACTATATAAACCAATTAATAACAAAAATCAAAGAAACACATCAAAAATAATACAATAATAGTAGGGGACTTTAACACCCTTCCTCACTGAAATGGACAGATCATACAAGCAAAAGATCAAAAAGGAAATAAAGGCCTTAAATGACACACTGGACCAGATGGACATCACAGATATATTCAGAACATTCCATCCGAAAGCAACAGAATACACATTCTTCTCTAGTGCACATGGAACATTCTCCAGAATGATCACATCCTGGGTCACAAATCAGGTCTCAACCGGTACCAAAAGATTGGGATCATTCCCTGCATATTTTCAGACCACAATGCTCTGAAGCTAGAACTCAATCACAAGAGCAAAATTGGAAAGAACTTGAATATATGGTGGCTAAATAGCATCCTACTAAGGAATGAATGGGTCAACCAGGAAATTAAAGAAGAATTGAAAAAATTCATGGAAACAAATGCAAATAAAAACACAACTGTTCAAAATCTGTGGGACACAAGAAAGGCCGTCCTGAGAAGAAAGTATATAGTGATACAAGCCTTTCTCAAGAAACAAGAAAGGTCTCAAGTACACAACCTAACCCTACACCAAAGGAGCAGGAGAAAGAACAACAACGAAAGCCTAAACCCAGCAGGAGAAGAGAAATCATAAAGATCAGAGCAGAAATCAATGAAATAGAGACCTAAAGAACAGTAGAACAAATCAACAAAACTAGGAGCTGGTTCTTTGAAAGAATTAATAAGATTGATAAACCCCTGGCCAGACTTATCCAAAAGAAAAGAGAAAGGACCCAAATTAATAAAATCATGAATGAAAGGGGAGAGATTAATTTGAAGAACAGTGTGGAGATTCCTCAAGAAATTAAAAATAGAGCTTCCCTATGACCCTGCAATTGCACTACTGGGTATTTACCCCAAAGATACAGATGGAGTGAAAAGAAGGGCCATCTGTACCCCAATGTTCATAGCAGCAATGGCCACAGTCGCCAAACTGTGGAAAGAACCAAGATGCCCTTCAACAGACGAATGGATAAGGAACATGTGGTCCATATACACTATGGAGTATTGTGCCTCCATCAGAAAGGATGAATACCCAACTTTTGTATCAACATGGATGGGACTGGAAGAGATGATGCTGAGTGAAATAAGTCAAGCAGAGAAGGTCAATTATCATATGGTTTCATTTATTTGTGGAGCATAAAAAATAACACGGGGGACATGAGATGGAGAGGAGAAGGGAGTTGGGGGAAATTGGAGGGCGAGATGAACCATGAGAGACTATGGCCTCTGAAAAACAATCTGAGGGTTTTGAAGGGGTGGGGGGTGGGAAGTTGGGCCAGCCTGGTGGTGGGTATTGCAGAGGGCATGTATTGCATGGAGCACTGGGTGTGGTGCATAAACAATGAATTCTAGTACATTAAAAATTAATTTAAAAAATAAAAAATTTTTTAAAAAAGAAAGGGGAGAGATCATAACCAACACCAAAGAAATACAATTATAAGAACGTATTATGAGCAACTATACACCAGCAAATTTGACAATCTGAAAGAAATGGATGCATTCCTAGAGACATATAAACTACCAAAACTGAACCAGGAAGAAAGAGAAAACCTGAACAGACCATAGCCAGTAAGGAAATTGAAGCAGTCATCAAAAATCTCCAAAAAACAGGAGCCCAGGGCCAGATGGCTTCTCAGGGGAATTCTACCAAACATGTAAAGAGGAATTAATACCTATTCTCCTGAAACTGTTCCAAAAAATAGAAATGGAAGGAAAACTTCCAAACTCCTTTTATGAGGCCAGCATTACTTTGATCCCAAAACCAGACAAAGAACCCATCAAAAAAGAGAATTACAGACCAATATCTTTCATGAACACAGATGTGAAAATTCTCGCCAAAATACTAGCCAATAGGATCCGACAGTACATTAAAAGGATTATTCACCCTGACCAAGTGAGATTTATTCCTGGGCTGCAAGGTTGGTTCAACAACCATAAATCAATCAATGTGATACAATACATTAATAAAATAAAGAACAAGAACCATATGATCTTCTCAATAGATGCTGAAAAAGCATTTGACAAAGTACAGCATCCTTTCTTGATCAAAACTCTTTGAAGTGTAGGGATAGAGGGTACATACCTCAATATCATCAAAGCCACCTCAGTGGGTTAAAGCCTCTGCCTTCGGCTCTGGTCATGATCCCAGGGTCCTGGGATCAAGCCCCGCATCGGGCTCTTTGCTCAGCAGGGAGCCTGCTTCCCCCTCTCTCTGCCTGCTTCTCTGCCTACTTGTGATCTCTCTCTCTCTGTCAAATAAATAAATAAAATCTTTAAAAAAAAATCATCAAAGCCACCTATGAAAAACCCACAGCAAATATCATTCTCATTGGGGGAAAACTGAGAGCTTTTCCCCTAAGGTCAGGAACACGGCAGGGATATCCACTATCACCACTGCTATTCAACATAGTACTAGAAGTCCAAGCCTTGGCAATCAGACAAAAAAAGAAATAAAAGGCATCCGAATTGGCAAAGAAGAAATCACAGTCTCATTCTTTGCAGATGATATGATACTTTATGTGGAAAAGCCAAAAGATTCCACTCCAAAAGTGCTATAACGTGTATAGGAATTCAGTAAAGTGTCAGGATATAAAATCAATGCACAGAAATCAGTTGCATTTCTATACACCAACAGCAAGACAGAAGAAAGAGAAATTAAGGAGTTGATCCCATTTACAACTGCACCCAAAACAATAAGATACCTAGGAATAAAGCTAACCAAAGAGGCAAAGAATATGTACTCAAAAAAGTATAAAGTACTCATGAAAGAAATTGAGGAGAACACAAAGAAATGGAAAAATGTTCCATGCTTGTGGATTGGAAGAACAAATATTGTGAAAATGTCTAAGCTATGTAAAGCAATCTACATGTTTAATGCAATCCCTATCAAAATTCCATCCATTTTTTTCAAATAAATGGAACAAATAATCCTAAAATTTAAAATGGGGCCAGAAAAGACCCCAAATAGCCAGAGGAGTGTTGAAAAAGAAAGCCAAAGTTGGTGGCATCACAATTCCAGACTTCAAGCTCTATTACAAAGCTGTCATCATCAAGACAGTATGGTACTGGCACAAAAACAGACACATAGATCAATGGAATGGAATAGAGAGCCCAGAAATAGACCCTCAACTCTATGGTCAACTAATCTTTGACAAAGCAGGAAAGAATGTCCAATGGAAAAAAGACAGTCTCTTCAACAAATGGTGTTGGGAAAACTGGACAGCCACATGCAGAAAAATGAAACTGGACCATTTCCTTATACCACACACGAAAATAGACTCAAAATGGATGAAAGACCTCAATGTGAGACAGGAATCCATCAAAATCCTTGAGGAGAACACAGGCAACAACATCTTCAACCTCAGCTGCAGCAACTTCTTCCTAGAAACATCACCAAAGGCAAGGGAAATAAGGGCAAAAATGAACTATTGGGACTTCATTAAGATCAAAAGCTTTTGCACAGCAAGGGAAACAGTCAACAAAACCAAAAGACAACTGACAGCATGGAAGAAGATATTTGCAAATGACATAACAGATAAAGGGCCAGTATCCAAAATCTATAAAGAACTTATCAAAAAAAAAAGAAGAAGAAGAAGAAGAACTTATCAAACTCAATGCCCAAAGAACAAATAATCCAATCAAGAAATGGGCAGAGGACATGAACAGACATTTCTGCAAAGACGACATCCAAATGGCCAACAGACACATGAAATCACTCGGCATCAAGGAAATACAAATCAAAACCACAATGAGATACTGCCTCATGCCAGCCAGAATGGCTAAAATTAACAAGTCAGGAAATGACAGATGCTGGCGAGGATGTGGAGAAAGGGGAACCCTCCTACACTGTTGGTGGGAACGCAAACTGGTGCAGCCACTCTGGAAAACAGCATGGAGGTTCCTCAAAAAGTTGAAAATAGAGCTACCCTATGACCCAGCAATCCCACTACTGGGTATTTACCCTAAAGATATAAATGTAGGGATCTGAAGGGGCATGTGCACCCGAATGCTTATAGCAGTAATATCCACAATAACCAAACTGTGGAAAGAACCTAGATGTCCATCAACAGATGAATGGATAAAGAAGATGTAAGATATATTCACACACACACACACACACACACACACACACACACACACAGGAATACTATGCAGCCATCAAAAGAAACAAAATCTTGCCATTTGCAATGACGTGGATGGAACTAGAGGGTATTATGCTGAGCGATATGTCAATCAGAGAAAGACAACTGTCATACAATCTCTCTGATATGAGGAATTTGAGAGGCACAGTGGTGGGTTGTGGGGGTAGGGAAGGAAAAAAGGGGAAAAAATGGGATCAAGAGGGAGACAAACCATAAGGGACTCTAAATCTCACAAAACAAACTAGGGGTTGCTGGGGGTTTGGGGAGGGTATATGCTACGGTGAGAGCTGTGAAATGTGTAAGCCTGATGATTCACAGACCTGTACCCCTGGGGCAAATAATACATTATATGTTAATAAAAAATTTAAAAAAAGTTTTAAGATCTATCTTCCAAGTTTCTTATCCTTTTCCACTTGCTTTCCATCTCTTCTTATTTTTGCTCTATGTCAAGATATTTCTTGCCTTTGATTTTCCTAGAATACTGATTCAGATCTCCTGATGATCTTCCTTTCCTTTAATTAATCTCTTGAATTGTATTGGTTAGGAAATTGTGATTTTTAGCTCCAGAAAGTCTTTTTGTGCTATATTTAAATCTCCTTCAATACACTAACATTTTAAAAATTCAAACTGTCTTGTGTCTCTTCCAACAGTTCTGTTTGTTTTGCCCTGTCTTCCTCTCTCTAGGCAAGCCCCTGAGAGGGGATGTTTTTCACTGTTGGTTTCTGCTTTCATGAACCCTGATGGCAGCTGCACTCTTACCTGTGTGGTCCAGGTCACAAAAGCAGAGGCACTCAGTCTCTGCTGAGGCCAAAGCCTCCATGTCCAGCGTCCAAGGCAGGGAAGACCCAGCCCACCCATTCAGTTGCCTCTTGGCCTCTTCAAGACCAGGTAGCTCAGGCACACCCACATGGAACATGTGCCAACCTTACCCATGGGGCTCCTCAGAGCCCAAAGTCCCCTTGTTCCCCACTCCCCACTAAGCCCAGTAGTCATTTGCCTCAGAACAAGGGCAGGGAAACTGGAGTGGGAGCAGAGGATGGAGGGGCTATGTTTGCCCGGGGTCTTCCCAGAGATCCAGCATGAACCCTTAGACAAACTCACTTCAAATGCAAGTCCAAGCGGCATCAGGAAGCCCCCAAGCATTCTGGCAGTACACACTGTTCTCTCTCTACTGCCGATGGTGTTTGGTTGGGAACAGTTGAGAAATATGGGGCCAGTGAAACCTGGAAGAAACAGGGAAGTGAGAATAAGTAGATACACTGAACCAGATGGTTGGAAAACAAAGGTCTTTAGGAGGAATTCTCAGAATGTGACTACCTGATTCAACTGCGCTTAGCTAGTGAAATTCGTCTGTCTGCTCAGGCTGCTTTCACAAAGTAACAGACCGGGCAGCTTAAAGAACATTTATTTCTCACAGTTCTAGGGGCTGGCAATCCAAAATCAAGGTGCCAGCCAATTCAGCTCCCGTGAAAGCCTTCTTTCCTGGCTTGCAGGTGGCTGCCTTCTGTATGAGTGCTCACATTGCAAAGACATCTTTCTCTCTTCCTTTTCTTACAAACCACTAATGGCATCATGAGGGCCCAACCCCATGACCTTAAACCTAATCCTAATTACTGCCAAAGGGCTTCATCTCCATATGCCATCCCACTAGGTGTTAGGGCTTCAGTACATGAATTGATTGGGGCAGGGGCGGGGGACACATTTTAGTGCCCAGCACAGTATTGCAGCCCACTGCTACATAACAAACTCCCAACTTTCAGTGGCTTAATGTTGTCGAAGTTTATTTCTCACGTATATAAAATCCAGCTGGAAGTGGGGTGTGGTTCATGTAGATATTTAGGCTCTGAGCCGTCTTTGACAGCTGATTCCCAAGGTCATTTGAGGACACACCATCCTGTCAGCAGAAAGGAGGAAAGACCAGGCTCCTACATGGGAGGTTTTTCTAGGCCAGTCCTGGAAATTATCCACATTAATTCCACCTGCATTCCATTGGCTAGAACTCAGTCATGTGGCCTTACCTAACTGCAGGAGAGACTGGAAACTGTAGTCTGACTGTGCACCCAGGAAGAAATGTATACTAACTACACCAAGGTTTAAGTTTGGTGAGCATCTGGCGCATCTTCCCAGAAAACTCTATTCATGAAGATATTGTACATGTGACCCATTAAGATTCACTTCCCCAAACTGTATTAATTACCCAGACCTCCAAAATTAGCATAGGATTACTCAGATTTGGACTTTTAACAGAACACATGTGTTTTATAAGTTTCCTCGTTGTCAACTTCAAGGTAAGTCTTGAATTTATAAAATTAATGCAATGAAAATCCTAAATAATAAATGTTTTCAACAAGTAGGTATTATTTATGGGACTTATTAAAAGTTTAATAATGTACAGTGGGCCTCTGGCTGTATTCCATCACTATAAAAAGGGGGAACATTAGGTCCACCAGAGCAGCTGTTCAAGCAGCCAACTTTTCCAAGAAAATGCAACAGGACTATCCTCATCAGAGAAGGTAGACCAATGACATAGGCTTATGTCATAAACAGAAGGTCAGCAGCCTTGCATAAGAACAGCATTTCAGGGCCCCTGTCTGGTAGATAAGCCAGTAGGTCCACATTCAAAGACCGCATGCCAGAGAGGCACCCCTTAGATCATCCCTTTCAATGGGGGCCAGTAGTGTATCTGGATCAATATCCCTTATCTCTAGATTTTATCTTCAAGATATTACTTAAACCCACCTCTTCTCCCCATCTCTGCCTCTGCCATCTTCATCCCAGCTTCCATCAGCTCATCTCTCACCTGGACCACACAGGCCTTCCAAATGGTCCCCTATGCTCATCTCCCCTCTTCTCATCCATTCCATGCCACGAATTAAATACTGCCACTATTTCCCATTGCTCTTAGAAACCAAACTCCAAACATGGCCTAACAGAGCCCACGTGGCTCCTTCCTACCTGTGACCCCCTCCCCCTCCACAGCCCACTGGGCTCCAGCCACACTGGCCCTTTCTGTCCCACAAGCTCTTCCCTTCACCTGGCACACTACTCCCTTCTTCCCACCTCCTGACCTCTGCTTGAACCTCATCTCCTAGCAGAACCCTCTTAACATCTTTAACTAGGTATAGGAGATCAGAATTTACCACCCCAAAATAGGTCTCTTTGGCATAAGGATTATTTTAGGCTGATTATTTTTAAGAAACTGCAAACACAGGAGAAACTCTAGAAATCAAGTCAAAATTATCCTTTATAAGGGACATTTGTGTGTGTAAGGGGAATCTCTCTGCTGTACTAGGAAGAGGATGATGACTCTAAGCCCCCAGAAACTCTTACCAGTGGAGAAGACTGCAACTTAAATCTGCATAACAAACTTGCCATCATTTATTGTGCTTTTCCTGGTCCCCTGATCACCTCCCATAACCATCCCCACCCCCCACATCTTCTTTTGTCTTTAGAGGAAGATGATATTTAAAGTGATGACTTTGGGGGCACCTAGGTGGTTCAGTTGGTTAAGCAACTGCCTTTGGTACAGTTCATGATCTCAGGGTCCTGGGATTCAGCCCCAAGCCAGGTTCCTTGCTCAGCGGGGAGTCTGCTTTTCCCTCTCCCTCTGCCCCTCCCCACTGCTCTCTCTCTATCTCAAATAAATAAATAAATAAATAATCCTAAAAAATAAAAATAAAGTGATGGCTTTAGCCATTTCAGAGAGTTTTTCTGGGTATCTCCCCATGTATATGTAGGGGAAGAAAGTTTTCTTCTGCCCTTCAAGGTCTTCCAGCTGGACTAAAAATTAAATTTTACATGAGACGTGCTAAAAGAGAAAAAAACCCAACATTTTATCACAAGAAGACCCAATGAAATTGAGCCCTAAGGAAATGACCAAGGCAGACAGTTTTTATACATTTTAAACAAAAAGACAATAAATTTGTGAAGACTTAACAGAGTAATTCTAAGTAATTCTTAGTAATTCTAAGCAGATTTAGGTTGAGGTAGTAGAATAGAGGAAAATAAGATTTGTTTCTACAGCTTTCTTGGCTTTAAACTCCAGATCTCTGGGGTTAGGAATATCTTTTTACTTCTTAGTACAGACAGGGTATTTTTCATATGGGAAATTTTTTTCCTGCTTTCCAGGGGACAGAGGAGGGTCTGACTGTTCTAGAAGCCGGCTGTTTCTTAAGTAATTTTTATTTAAAATAATCAAAAAATAAAATAATCAATGTGCCAAGAGAGACACTTTTGTAGACAGCCTCCCCTTGGCCTCTGCATATACATGTTACTAAACTTTTGTTTTTCTCCTGTTAATGTGTCCTGTACCAATTTAATTATTAGACCAGCCAAAGAACCTCGAAGGGAAGAAGAGAAATTTTCTGCTCCTACTTATAACCTCCTAGGCTCTATTACACAGTGGATGTCCCTTTTGCCACACACACTGATTTGGGTCATATTGGGTAGATATTATAATTTTCACTACCCTTACAGAGGGTAAGTTCCCAGCAGGCAGTGAACCCCAGCTGTCAGGCAAGTTGTCTGGCACAGAGCAGGTAAATAGTAAGAATGTGCTGGAAAAATTAAACAAAGACAGAAGTGCACATGAATATTTCTCTGCTGTTTACAAAGTGCTTTTGTATGATGTATGACATGTGACTTTCATAACTTCACTTTCAAGTGGATTTTAGCACTTTCTACAGATAAGAAAGCTTAGTTTCATTTTACTCCTCTGTGGGTTTTTTTTTTTTAAAGATTTTATTTTATTTGACAGAGAGAGAGAGAGAGAGAGATCACAAGTAGGCAGAGAGGCATGCAGAGAGAGAGAGGAGGAAGCAGGCTCCCCGAGGAGCGGAGAGCCCGATGCGGGGCTCAATCCCAGGACTCTGGGATCATGACCTGAGCCGAAGGCAGAGGCTTTAACCCACTGAGCCACCCAGGCGCCCCTCCTCTGTGGGTTTTTAAAATGCTATTTTATTATTGCTGTTCTTTGTCCTTTATGTTTTTTTTTAAATTTTTATTTATTTTCAGCGTAACAGTATTCATTGTTTTTTCACCACACCCAGTGCTCCATGCAATCTGTGCCCTCCCTAATACCCACCACCTGGTTCCCCCACCCTCCCACCCCGCCCCTTCAAAACCCTCAGGTTGTTTTTCAGAGTCCATAGTCTCTCATGGTTCACCTCCCCTTCCAATTTCCCTCAACTCCCTTCTCCTCTCCATCTACCCTTGTCCTCTATATTATTTGTTATGCTCCACCAATAAGTGAAACCATATGATACTTGACTTTCTCTGTTTGACTTATTTCACTCAGCATAATCTCTTCCAGTCCTGTCCATGTTGCTACAAAAGTTGGGTATTCGTCCTTTCTGATGGAGGCATAATACTCCATAGTGTATATGGACCACATCTTCCTTATCCATTCATCCGTTGAAGGGCATCTTGGTTCTTTCCACAGTTTGGCGACCGTGGCCATTGCTGCTATAAACATTGGGGTACAGATGGCCCTTCTTTTCACTACATCTGTATCTTTGGGGTAAATACCCAGCAGTGCAATTGCAGGGTCATAGGGAAGATCTATTTTTAATTTCCTGAGGAATCTCCACACTGTTCTCCAAAGTGGCTGCACAACAAAACAGGAAAAAATATCCAGTGGAAAAAAGACAGTCTCTTCAATAAATGGTGCTGGGAAAACTGGACAGCTATATGTAGAAGAATGAAACTTGACCATTCTCTTACACCGTACACAAAGATAAACTCGAAATGGATAAAAGACCTCAACGTGAGACAGGAATCCATCAGAATCCTCGAGGAGAACATAGGGAGTAACCTCTTTGATATCAGCCACAGCAACTTCTTTCAAGATATGTCTCCAAAGGCGAAGGAAACAAAGGCAAAGATGAACTTCTGGGACTTCATCAAGATAAAAAGCTTCTGCACAGCAAAAGAAACAGTCATCAAAACAAAGAGGCAACCCACGGAATGGGAGAAGATATTTGCAAATGACAGTACAGATAAAAGGTTGATATCCAGGATCTACAAAGAACTCCTCAAACTCAACACACACAAAACAGATAATCATATTAAAAAATGGGCAGAAGATATGAACAGACACTTCTCCAATGAAGACATACAAATGGCTACCAGACACATGAAAAAATGTTCATCATCACTAGCCATCAGGGAGATTCAAATCAAAACCACATTGAGATACCACCTTACACCAGTTAGAATGGCCAAAATTAGCAAGACAGGAAACAACGTGTGTTGGAGAGGATGTGGAGAAAGGGGAACCCTCTTACACTGTTGGTGGGAATGCAAACTGGTGCAGCCACTTTGTCCTTTATGTTTGTCTTTATCCTTTTGGGGATTTGCTTTATTGTTCTTTTCCTTACTTTTAAGTTGAAACTCAGCTCACTGATCTATGAAACTTTTTTTAAGTATACATTTAAAGCCAAAAGTTTCCCTGTATATATATTGCTTCAGCTACATCCCACAATTTTTGGTAGTGGTTTTATTGTTATTCAGTTCAAAATATTTAAATTCCCTATTATGATACTTTCTTTGAACTATGAATCTTTCAGAAGTGTTTGTTTAATTTTTTAAATACTTATATAACACATTTTGTGTATCTTTTGCATTGCTGCTTTCACATTTTCTTGTATTTTGGTCAGACTTTTTATTATTGATGATGTTAATCTTTTGGATTTGTTGAGATTCATGGTCAAGTATGTGACCAGCTTTTTTTTCTTTTAAGATTTATTTATTTTAGAGAGAAGGTGGAAGGGGCAGAGGGAGAGGGTGAGAGAGAATGTCAAGCAGATTCCCTGCCAAGCATGGAGCCCAACTCATGGCTCATCCCAGGACCCTTAGTTCATGACCTGAGCCAAAACCAAAAGTCAGAGGTGACTGTGCCTCCCAGGCACCCTGTGACTAGCTATTTTTAAATGTCCCTGGAGTGCTTGAAGACTGAAAATTATGCCTGAGAAGGCCCAGGTTGACAGTGGCAACATGGGGGAAGGGACATCTGAGCCACTGTCAGGAGGAACGAGGGTCTGCATCAAGGGTGGCAGTGAAGTACAGCTGGGGAGTAGAGGATCCTCAGAGCATTCTGAAATGTCATCTGGGGACAATACTACCCATCTCACTGTGTCACTACTATTGTTTCTAATTAATTCCATGAATTCATCAGGGTGTTTGAGGTTACTTTGAAAGGAAGCATTGGAGAAGTGGGTGGTTTTCTCCTTTCATTGTTAGGTGACTAATGGAGCAATCTTGTTTTGCTTTCTGGCATGAGACCCTGTGAATATTTTAAGAAAGGATAGAGACCTTTTCATTCAACCCAGAACCTCTGTTTTAAAACTCCTCAGGAGCTCCCGGGAGGGAAGCACCTCCGCAGCTCTCCTCCACCCAAGCAAGAAAACAGGAACTCCACATGTGGGACACATGCACCACATAAAATGGAGATGTTAATTTCATTCACGATTTTTAAAGCATGACCTCAAAAATCCTCAGAAAATGAAGCTAATGGCCCATGTGTTCACCTTCATCATTACAAGACCAAAAAGAAACATCTTTTGATGAAATTCAACCCTTTGGGTTCTGGAGGCTGCACAGCACTAGGAGGCCCTCCTGGGGCGGATCCTGCAGTGAGAACTGCCATAACTCCAGAGACAAAGGATGTCACCAAAGTCAGGAGGAAAATTCAGCAAAGAGGAAGGCAATGTCAAAAAACTGAAAATAGAGCTACCCTATGACCCAGCGATTGCACTACTGGGTATATACCCTAAAGATACAAATGTGGTGCTCTGAAGGGGCACGTGCACTCGAATGTTTATAGCAGCAATGTCCACAATAGCCAAACTATGGAAAGAACCTAGATGTCCATCAACAGATGAATGGATAAAGAAGATGTGGTATATATACACAATGGAATACTATGCAGCCATCAAAAGAAATGAAATCTTGCCATTTGCGACGACGTGGATGGAACTAGAGGGTATTATGCTTAGCGAAATAAGTCAATCAGAGAAAGACAACTATCATATGATCTCTTTGATATGAGGAATGATCTCTTTGATATGAGGAAGTGGAGATACAAAAGAGGTAGGAAAAGAATAAATGAAAGAAGATGGGATCGGGAGGGAGACAAACCATAAAAGACTCAATCTCAAAAAACAGACTGAGGGTTGCTGGGAGAAGGAGGATGGGGATATGGACATTGGGGAGGGTATGGGCTATGATGAGTGCTGTGAAAGCTGTAAACCTGGCAATTCACAGACCTGTACCCCTGGGCATAAAAATACATTATATATTTATTAAAATAAATAAATAAATTTTTAAAAAAAAGAGGAAGGCAATGTACTGCCCAGATACATTGGCACCAGGCTGGATGGGCTTTCAAATGCCAAGCAATGACTGGAGCAGAATTTCACTCACCCTCATGATTGTGGGTACAAGGCAATTTGTGGGTCTAGAAGGACGCACATGCTCATATCACAGTGAGAATTATGATTTTTTTAAGATTTTATTTATTTATTTGTCAGATAGAGAGCACAAGCAGGGGGGGCAGCAGTCAGAGCAGGCAGAGGGAGAAGCAGGCTCCCTGCTGAGCAAGGAGACCCATGTGGGGCTCGATCCCAGGACCCTGGGATCATGATCCGAGCCAAAGTCAGCAGCTTAACCCACTGAGCCACCCAGGCATCCCAGTGAGAATTATGTTTAATCAGTCAGAGATATAATGACCCCATGATTACTAAAAATAGGGTTCAAATCAAATGAATCCACTAGTGCAGAAACCATACTTTCTGACTGAAATATTCTTTTTTCAGTTGTCAGTTTCTAATTTGTCATTACTTCTTCCAAAAACCATACAGGTTGAAAGTTTGATTGCAACCAGTTACTTCTGAAGGAATCATGGCCTTAATGCCCTTGTTTGTTAAAAATGCTGCAACACATGCTGCAACACCAACATGTCATTCAAATTTTTGCATGCATCTACTCTACCTATGAGACTGAGCCAAGAACAGAGTAATGTAAACAAACCATAAACCCATGAAAATTTCAGTAACGATGCCAAACAATGAATGTTGGAGGTGCAAAAGAAATCTGTTTACCTCTTACACTGCTGATGAGAATGCAAGCTGGTGCAGCCACTCTGGAGAACAGTATGGAGCCTCCTCAGGTTGTTGAAAAGAGAGCTACTGGGTATTTGCCTCAAAGACACAAATGTAGTGATTCTAAGGGCCATGTTGCACCCCAATGTTTATAGCAGCAATGTCCACAATAGCCAAACTGTGAAAAGACCCAAGATGTCCATTAACAGATGAATGGGTAAAGAAGATGATATATTGATAGATAGATAGATAGATAGATAGATAGATAGATGATAGATAGATAGATACACACACATACACACAATAGAATACCACTCAGCCATCAAAAAAAAAAAGAAATTTTGCCATTTGCAATCATGTGGTTGGAACTAGAGGGTATTATGCTAAGCAAAATAAGTCCAACAGAGAACGACAATTATCATATGATCTCACTCATATGTGGAATTTAAGAAACAAAACAGGATCATAGGGAAGGGAGGGAACAAGACGAAATCAGAGAGGGAGACAAACCATAAGAGGTTTTTTTAAAAGATTTTATTTATCTATTTGACAGACAGAGATCACAAGCAAGCTCCGCACTGAGCAGAGACCCCGATGCGGGGCTCAATCCCAGGACCCTGAGATCATGTCCTGAGCCAAAGGCAGAGGCGTCAACCCACTGAGCCACCCAAGCACCCCGAGATTCTGAAACATAGGAAACAAACTGAGTATTGCTGGAGGGGAGGAGGTGTGTGGGGATGGGGTAACTGGCTGATGAGCACAAGGAGGGTATGTGATGTAATGAGCACTGGGTGTTATATGCAGCTGATGAATCACTAAAGTCTACCTCTGAAATTAATACATTATATGTTAATTAACTGAATTTAATTTTTAAAAATAATTAAATAAAAATTAAAAAGAAGGGGTGCCTGGGTGGCTCAGTGGGTTGAGCCTCTGCCTTCGGCTCTTGTCATGATCTCAGGGTCTTGGGATGGAGCATCGGGCTCTCTGCTCGGTGGGGAGCCTGCTTCCCTCTCTCTCTCTGCCTGCCTCTCTGCCTACTTGTGATCTCTCTCTGTCAAATAAATAAATAAAATCTTTTTTTAAAAAAATTGAGTCTCTTATGGTTTGTCTCCCTCCCTATCCCATCTTGTTTGATTTATTCTTTTCCTATCCCCAAACTAAAAAATAAATAAATAAGAAATAAATAAATAAGAAAATAAAGAGGTTCAAAAAAAGAAAATAAATAAAAATTATATTTTTAAAAAAAGAAATGTGTTTAATTTGCAAATAGAGCTGGGAAAGATACAGTCTTGAGTTCAGCACAAAAAGTCGGCATTGTTGCCTGGAGGGAGAGATCAAAAGTCTTATGAGACAGATGAGCCTTGATATGAGCCCTAAAAAAGGGAGAAGTTGGAAAATCAGAGAGCCAAGTAGAAAACATTTCAGGACAGATGAAATGATGTGAAAAGTCAAGAAATCTGAGCAGTGTCAATAAAGTTTCTTAAAGGTAAGTTTCACCACCTGAGACCAGAGCCAACCAGTGATGGAATTAATACATAGGAAGAATTGATCTGCTGCCCTACCTCCTCTCCACTCTGCTTTACTGCCCTAAGTTCCCAGCATACAAGACCAGCTACAGAATTTGTGGAACCCAATGCCAAATGAAAATCAGAGTACCACCGGAGAGCATAAATGAGCCTCCATTTTCCTTAGGCTCATGACCCCAATCCTCGGGGAATGAGTGATTCCAAGGGATTGCAACCTTTATGCAGGAATGTACTGGGTACCTGGACCAAGTAGCAAGAGCTCGACCCAATTTGGGCATGGCCAGCCCAGGGAAGGATGGCCACTGCCTTGCCCAGTCTGAGAGGCTGAAACTGTGGAGAGAGCAGCAGAACATGGCCTCCCTAACCAATGCCCCAGGACAGAGGATAGCATGGGTTTGGGCCAGGGATGAGGAGAGAGACCTAGGCAGGATCCAGGCTCTAGGAGGCAGGGTGCAGGCAACTGCAAACATGTCCCAGGGAGTCAGTGGGAGGCCCCTGCACATGCTGCATCATCCTATTGGACTTCAGTTACAAAACATAAATGCAGGAAAAATTGTGAAGAATTTCAAGATGGCAGCCACAGAACAAGAATCTCTGAGGGCTGGGCCCTGTGTGACTACACAAGTCTCTGGTCAATGAAGCCAGCCCTGCCAACATCTCACAATGGCCTGCCCTCCCTAGATATCTCCCCAACTTGCAGAACTTTCTCTCTATTTCCCATCCAAAGTTATATTACAATCCCATTCTAAACTAATCTAAAAAGCTCCTGCTGATGCTTTATAAGTGGGAGTCCCCACCTGTGTTTAAGTTACATTTACCATAAGACAGACCTCCCCAACGGTGTCTGCAAAACCTGAAGTAGGTCAGCCCAGAGTCTTTCCCAGAGAAAATGAGGAGCGTGCTAGAACAGAACATTTCCGGAGGAGTAGGGTGTTCCAGCAGCGACCCACCAAGTTTTAGGAAGAGGGATCCAAGGGACCTTCACCCTCAGTGGCAACGGGTTTGCCTGCAGGATTCACATTGATCAGTGAAGCCTGAGACAGTTTCTCTTGCTTAAGCATTAAGTCACCCTTGAAGGTTCCAAGCACCTGGGTGACACTCTGAAAGGAGCGGAGTTGCAACAAGTTCACTGGTAGCTTCCAGGGTCAGAGAAATAGTGGGCAAAACAATGATCTCACTCTCACCTCTTTGATTCATGGAATTCCAGGAGTTTCTGGAATTCCGGATAACCTACCTGCCCTTTAACATTGGCTTTCTGGAGGCAAAAGTTTTCTACACAGAGGGACAGCCACTTATGAGTCCTCAAGGCATTATCATATTTTGGAAAGGATAAATTTGTTATTTTTGTTTTTGTTTTTATTTTATTTTATTTTATAGAGAGAATGTGTGAGGGAGAGCACTGGTTGTCGGGGAGGGAAAGGGAGAAATAGACTCTCTACTGACCAGGAAGTCGGGTGCCACCAGGCTCCGTCTCTGGACCCTGGAATCAGGACCTGAACTGAACACAGATTCTTAACTGGCTGAGCCTGACAGGTGCCCTGGAAGGATCATTTTTTTAAATAAACTTTTATACTCCATCATATTACAGCAGAAGGAGCTTCTAGGGACAAGAATGTTATTGCTATGTGACAGAGAGATATCAAAACCCAAGTGTAATTTCTCTCTCTGACACAGAAGAGGACACTACAGGACAGTCAGGCAAAGGTGGTGGAGGGTCAAGCTGTCCTTTCAACACACAACACAAAGGGGTTCTGGTCATTTTCCTCCATTCCAGAGACAACCAGAACAGTCACTTTCTCCCCCTGGCTGGCCACATCCTATCACTCTATAAGAAATAAGCATCTGCCA
This sequence comes from Martes martes, assembly GCF_963455335.1. NCBI lineage: Eukaryota > Metazoa > Chordata > Mammalia > Carnivora > Mustelidae > Martes > Martes martes. Next base: position 8,123,391 of record NC_137893.1, on the reverse strand, counting down.
CTTAAGAGATAATGGGCAAAATCAAGTCTTTTCATACATGACCAAGTGATTTCATGCGCAAAGCCCATGATGATAACATTAAACCTGAGCTTGATCTTTCACAGTTGAGGTAACTTTGAGAATTTTCCCATTTTTGTGTAGCCTACTTTTGTGTAGGCTACTCCTTCTCCTTTTGTGTAGCCTACTAGGACAAAAGGCCAACTATCGTGTTTGGAACAAAAAGTCCCTGAGAAAATGAAGATCAATTTTTTTAGCTATTTCTTTCATGTCATTCAATTATTGGTGGTTTGCTTAATTTTTAAGCACTATTTCATATCTCCCAAGAAAAATGTTGTTAATTTTTATTCGTCACACCTGAGAAAATTCCGGAATTTAACTCTGTGGTTCAGTTGTCCAGACAGGAGAACTGGAGGCCCAGTAGCTTCCTGAAGGTGGGACAGAGTCCTGATTCCTGGGCCTGGGGTCACCTGATACAGTTCCAGGGGGTCCTAGAAACACACCTAAACCTCCACAGAGACCAAGTCCTCCCTGAGAGGCTCTGAGGGCTGAGGTCCCTTCAGGGACAAGTACCATTCACCCACAAAAACTATACCTCGAGTTTTCCACAGCAGGGAAAAGAGGTGACTGTGGCCTGCAAATTTTTCCCTGGTTTGTTGCAAAGACCTCTGACTGACCTTAAAAACACATAAAATATGCATTGTATTTCAGAATTAACCAAATAGTCTACAGTCAATTCTCTAATACAAACCTGCCATTAGCCCTTTAATCTTAGCAGAAAGTTTTTCTAAAGGTAATTTGAAATCATGCAGTATTTTATTGCCTAATTTTTTTCCAGCTTTCCATTTTGAAAATGTTCAGGCCTAGAGTGAAATGACAAATGACACACTGACTACCTTTCAACCCTTCACCTAGAAGTACTGCGTTAACACTTGGTCACATTTGTTTGATCAAGCAGTACTTCAGTTTGTAGTCTCCATGGCATGGTCCTTGGAAAGGGTACAATGAGCTTCCCTTAGACCAAGACCCTCTTGTTTCATGGCAGAGCAGGTATTTGCCTAGACAGTAGGTGTGGTGACATGTCTATGAGCCTCTCCCCAGTGAAGTTTGACTGCTCTTTCTGAATTAAGAGCCAAGGGAGATTAGCTGCAGAAAAGCAAATATTGCACTTATGCATGCATACTTAAGAAAGTGTCAATAAATTCGGCAAATACAAAGTTTCTTTTCATTTGCCGGTGTCCACGAAAAGCAAAACTCTTCTTTAAACTGTTTCACGTGTCAAACATTCATTCACCAAACACCCATGAAACCCCTGCTCCTGCAGTGGGGCGCCGCGTTCTGGACACTGAGGACACAGCCCTGCACAGAGGAGACTGAGATCTCACGAGCTCCCCCTAGAGGGCGCGGGGACCAACAACAAACTAGTACAGAAATGTCACAAGGGGACACGTGCTCTGGGCGGAAATCAAGTAGGGTTAATATGTAGGCCAGGTTAGTGACTCCAGCTGATTCCTCTGGGACCAGAGAACAAGCAAATAAAAAGACCATTAGCAAGTGAGGTCCCACATGCAAACAGGCTGCTTGTGCTGAAGATAAGGAACAGAGGAAGGGGTAAGAGATGAGGTCAGAGATAGTGGGGCCAGATGTGTCAGGCCTCCTTGACCTTGGTGCAGTTTGGATTTTATCCCAACTTCAGAGAAAAATCAATAAGAGATTTTTATACAAAAGAAGGGCACAATCTGAATTCGGTTTCAAAAGATCCCTCTGGCCACTACGTGAAAAGGTGATTATAGGGCTAGTGTTAGGTCCTTAAAGCTGCAGGAGCAAAGTAACACAAAGTGGGGGGCTTCAAACAGCAGAATCTGATTGTGTCACCGTTCTGGAGGCCAGAAGTCCCAAATCATGATGTTGACAGCGATACACTCCCTCAGAAGGCTCTAGGAAAGGAACTTTCTTCTTCTTTTTTTGCAAGGCCTCAGATTATTAATTAGATTTTTTTTTCTTCTGCAGACCTCTACTCAAAAGGTTGTGATTTTAACTGTTTATGACATACTATCCTTATTCGTCTGTGCGGCACATTTAATTGTTAACAATGTTTTAGGTAGTACTTTACAGTTGAGAGATGTTTCTATGTACGTAAATTATGACATGATGGGCTCTCCCTGTTGATGATAATTACTAGAACTAAACTCCAGCTACCCACCATTCAACACAATATTGAAAGACTGAACTAAATTTTCTTACTTTCTTTTCTTAAAGACATAATGTAGTTTCTTTTTTTTTTTTTTTTTAGTTTTTATTTTAAACCCAGTTAAGATCCAGTGTTATATTAGTTTCAGGAACACAATATGGTGATTCAATGCTATTAGGGGAGGATCTTTCATTGCCTCTTCAACTTCTAGTGGCCCTGGTATTCATGGGCTTGTAGCTGCATCACTCTAAGCTCTGCCTCAATCTTCTCATGGTGCCTTCCCTGTGTGTGTGTGTGTGTGTGTGTGTGTGTGTGTGTGTGTGTGCGCATTTGTGTCTTCTCCTCTAATAAGGACACCAGTTAGACTGGATCAGGACCTACCCTAAGGATGGACTTAATTGCACCTGCAGACCCTATTTCTCAGTAGGTCACATTCAGGGCGTCTGGGTGGCTTAGCCAGTTAACCATTTGACTCTTGGTTTCAGCTCAGGTCACAATCTCAAGGTCGTGAGATGAAACCCTATGTGGGGCCCCATGCCCAGAGTGGAGTCTACTTAAGAAACTCTCTCCCTGTCCCCTTATCCCACTCCCTGTGCTTACTCGCACGTACTCTGTCTAAAATAAATAAATAACTCATAAACAAACAAACAAATAAATAAATCACGTTCAAAATTCCCAGGGGTCAGGACTTCAACATACCTCTTGGAGGAACACAGGTCAACCCACAACTGGGGCACAGGAAATGACACAGGGACTCCTACAGGGTGCAGGGAGAAAAACAGTGGTGGAGATGTCTTGGGGAATCAGAGTGAAAACAGAGGTAAGATTCAGGTTGTTTTATAACTCTACCCGCATGACTTATGGGGGTGAGAGTAGTGACTGCTAGGATCTTGGATAGTCCAACTGGGGAGATGGAAAAGTAAAAAGATGGGTCAAGTTGTGAGGGCCAATCAGGAGCTTTATTGGGAGCATGTTCCCTATGGGATGTCTTCTCAATGCACAGGTAGACACACCTGCTGGCTCTCGGGTGACAGGTGCCCAGTGGACATGTAAATCTGGAAATGAGCAGCATAAAGAGCCTCATTTGAAATTGAATTTCCTTGCTAATAGGGCCATTGAGACTATTGAAACTTTGAACAAGGAAATAATTTTGAAATAAATGATAAAGTCTATTTTAATCACCTCTTATATCATGACCTGAGGCTTCACGCTGACAGTGTCAGGAGGTCATCTGCTGGTGGCTTAGTTCACATGGGGCGTCTGAAGAAGTGAAGCAGGCTGTGTTGCTGGCTTTGTTGCCCACAGACTTCTAGACTTTTAAATCTGGTTATCAGTTAAGGAAGGTAAATCTTCTCTGACTTGAAAAAATATCTCCGTAGTTTGAATAATTGTTCTTAAATCTGAAATAAACCTTTAATTAAAAGTATGGCTCCCTTTTTTGATGTTCCCTGATAGCTTTTAAGCCTCCTCCACCCACTCGCCTTCCATCCATACCTGAACAAGCTGAGAAGGCCCCAGTGCTCCCTCTTTGTGGATACAGGTGTGGGTCAGATGTCTCTCAGGATATTTCAAGCCAGCAAGGAGAGCCTGCCTGCTCTCCCCAAAAGCCTCCATACGTGTGTGATCAACTTCTCACATACCCTCTTGGTGTGAGTATGACATCAAATCAAACTGGAGGCAGGGCATCCCCCTCTTCTTCAAAGTGCTTAAAACAAAACCCAGGAATCAATCATAAAGTATTGCTTAGGAAAGAAAAGAAACGCTTAGCACTTCAATCGAAAAGACGCAGTTTGGAGACTGATGAACAATGAGCATAACAGAGCCAGTCCTGGACAGAGACACCCCACCAACCCCTTCTCAAAGGAGCCATCGATGGGGGGCCATCTCCCACAGAGCCCTGCCCACAAAGCCTGGCTGGAGGCAGGCTGGGAGCTGGCCAATCTCCTTAGGCGAGATCTTCCACTACCACTCAGAGGTTAAACTGGAAAGAGAAATGTTAGCAAATTACAGAAACTCATCTCCTGCATAGGAGCCAGAGGGTGGGTGAGGAAGGACAAGAGCAGTAGGAAAGGCGTGCAGCACCACCCTGGGAAAGGTACATGAGAAGACCCTCCAACTGGCCCGGGAAGCCAGTGCAGCAGCAGTTTGAAGAGCGGCTTTTCCAAACCTCACTCCTGTTCAGGGTCTGGGTTCTTGGGTCTGAAACCCAAGCTGTTCTGACCCCACACCCTGCTTTGTCCTTGTCTGGAGGGAAGTGCCCTGGAAGGCCTGGTGTGCGTGTCTCTGCAGAGGAAATGAGCAGGCACGACCTGCATGAGCAGGTACAGGGTTGGGGGCAGGGGGCAGGTGCAGCTCAAAGGCGGGTGGGTGAAAATTGATGAACAGTCCCATTTAAACATGCAAATGAGTGATAACCTTAGCTTTTGCAGAGTCTTCAAGTCACATCAAAATATACAGTAAATGGGGCACCTTGGTGGTTCACTCAGTCAAGCCTGACTCTTGACTTCAGCTCAGGTCATGATCTCAAGGTTGTGGGGTTGAGCCCTGCATGGGGCTCCATGTTGAGGGTGGAGTCTGCTTCAGATTCTCATCCCTCCCCCCTGCACCTTCCCCTGCTCACTTTCTCTCTAAAATGAATAAATAAAATCTTTTTTAAAAATATAGTAATGTGGGACGCCTGGGTGGCTCAGTGGGTTAAGCCTCTGCCTTCGGCTCAGGTCATGATCTCAGGGTCCTGAGATCGAGCCCCGCATCAGGCTCTCTGCTCAGCAGAGAGCCTGCTTCCCCCTCCTTCTCTGCCTACTTGTGATCTCTCTCTGTCAAATAAATAAAATCTTTAAAAAATATATATATACAGTAATGTAATTGTTTTAACTATTACCATTCCCATCTCAAGGGTGGGAATGTTGAGACAATAGTGAACGTAACTGTTTTATTGCTCCAAATATCTACCAAGTGTGAGTGTAAGACTGTATTCTAGTCCTCCACGTTTTTACACCTATAAAACAGACACTGACAGCACTCATTATGTGTTGTCTGTCCCACCCACACACCTAAGAGGAGAGTTTTAGTGTAATAAGGGAAAAATTTTTTAATTGCTGAACAACAGGAGCAGCAAAGGGACCAGCAGACTCCACGCTGAGTGGGGATCCCTGTGGGGTGGGGGGAGAGCTTGATCCCAGGACCCTGAGATCATGACCTAAGCTGAAACCAAGAGTCAGAGGCTCAACCGACTGAGCTATCCAGGTGCCCCTCATCTTCTGATTGCCTCTTAGCCTCTTCCCAACTCCTTTACACCGGGTCCTTCAAAAAAGGAGTAAAGGACCAGAGTGAGCTTACTGATGCCTTACCTAGAGCAGACCTGGAATAAATATTTGTGGCTAATAAGCATGCGCTGAAACCTGCCATCCTGGGCCGATCTCCCCATTGTTAGAACCAGGTGAAGAAAATGGAGAAGGTACTAACTTGAATGTGTGCAAGTTATGTTATGCAGTAACAAAGCAGAACTTCTTTGTTCGTTATTTCTGTGTTACAAATAAGAGCTTTCAGGTTCTGAGGGGCTCTTTGACACGTGTGTGACCACAGCACTGGGAAGGCTGTATTTCCAACTCAAATGTTCTGACCCACCAGCTTGCGCTATTTCCATAATATCCATCATTCTGTGTGTGCTTGACTCCAAGCCAAATAAGAACAGCGACATTTTGTATTGACTCCTTTATCAGGCTGAGGAAGTTTCTTTCTGTTCCTAGTTAACTGAGAGAGTTTATCATAAAGGGATACTGAATTTGGCAAATGCTCTTGACAACATGCTTTAGTTTTTGGTGTGCACATGTGCATGTGTGTTTTAGTTTGTTAACATGAGGAATTATGTATGTTAATTTTCAAATTTTAAACCAACTTTGCATTTCTTGGATAAATATAGTATATTCCTGGCCATGATATATTATTCTGTCTATATATTGTTGTGTACAATCTGCTATAAGTTTGCTAAGAGTTTTTACAACTATTTCTATGATGATATTATGTATGTAACTTTCTGTTCTTATAATGTCTTTGTTTTTCTTCTAACATTTACCATTTATTAAAAGGTAATGTTAGCCTCATAAAATGACTTATGAAGTATCCCCTTTTCTTCAACTGCCCACAAGAGTTTGGGCAAAACTGATATAAGTTTTTCCTTAAAAGTTTTGTATGATTTATCAGTAAAGACATTTGGACCAGAAATTTTCTTTGTGGGAAGTTGTATAACTATAAATTCAGTGTCTTCAATAGGACTATTTAGATCATCTATCTCTTTTTGAGTGAGCTTTAGTGGTTTCTATTTTTCAAGGATTGTGCTCATTTCATCTAAGTTGTCAAATTTATTAATTTTGTTCAGAATAGTCCTTTATTATCCTTTAATATCTGTAGGATCTGTGATGATACCATGTCTCTCATTTTTTTTAAGATTTTATTTATTTTATTTGATAGACAGAGATCACAAGTAGTCAGAGAGGCAGGCAGAGAGAGAGGAGGAAGCAGGCTCCCCGCTGAGCAGAGAGCCAGATGCGGGGCTCGATCCCAGGACCCTAAGACCATGACCTGAGGCAAAGGCAGGGGCTTTAACCCACTGAGCCACCCAGGTGTCCCTCTCATTTTTTTTTAAGATTTTATTTATTTATTTGACCGACAGAGATCACAAGCAGGCAGAGAGGCAGGCAGGATAGAGGTGGGGGAAGCAAGCTCCCTGCTGAGCAGAGAGCCCAATGTGGGGCTCGATCCCAGGACCCTGAGATCGAGCCCAATGTGGGGCTCGATCCCAGGACCCTGAGATCATGACCTGAGCCGAAGGCAGAAGCTTTAACCCAATGAGCCACCCAGGCGCCCCTCTCATTTTTTATATTGGTAATTGTACCTTCTCTCTTTTCTTCCTGATTAGTATAACTAAGTCTTGTCAATTTTACTGATTTTCTCTAAAAAACAGTTTTTGGCTTAATATTCTCTATTGTTTTTTGTTTATAATCCATTAATTTCATCCTTGTATCCTTTCCTATGCTTATTTTGAGTTTAGTTTGCTCTTTTTTGTTGTTTCCTAATTAGTAAGCTGAAATTGTTGATTGAAACCTTTTTTCTTTTCTAATATATGCATTTAGTGCCCTAAGCTTCCCATTGTACCAATTTAGACTCATGTCACAAACTTTAAATGTTGTACTTTCATTTTAATTTCATTCAAAACGCTTTCTAATTTAGCTTTTGGGTTCTTCCTTAAGTCTTTTAGGTTAAAGGGAGACATAACTATGAGTACCTATCTCCCTTTTCCCCAAAGGTCTCCCCACGATCAGACTTTCCTAAGCCCTAGAGAGACCAGAGCTATGAATAAAATTGACCACATTTTTCTCCTGGGAAGACCTTGTGACCCAGCCATGCTGTTTTAAGATCATGTAGCAAGACCCGTTGCCCACATAGCTATGGCCCCAAATATCCTGAAGTCATGAAAACTTAAAAATACAAAGACCATTTGACTGACAGAAACTTAGGAGAATCATATTATGAGTGTCAAGAAATATTTGAGATTCTCCTATGTAAGCCATGAGCTCCAAAATTACAATTTTCTATCCCTTCTTACTATTCCATCCTCAGCTCAATGCACACTGTGGCCCAGGTATAACTGGGTGCTGAAAGGCAGTGGACTGAATGTTACAGACCACATAGCCATATAATTGATCACCAAAAATCAGGAAACTTCTGAAGTTGTAAAGGAGCATTATCAGAATTATGTCAGGACAGCAGGTGTCAGCCAGGACTGTCCCAGGCAAACCAGCATCTGACAACCCTATGATTCTATGGGTTGTAGGGGAGAACATTTGTGTCCCTAACTTTACCCTTTTGCTGTGATCAGCTCTTCATCCCATCAAATGTTCCTGATCTTTCAGACACATCTTTGGCCACTCAAAGCAAAAACCCAGGCTTTTCCAGGCATTTTTATGCACCCTGACAAAACTAGAAAATCCTGAATAATAATCCTATATATGTTTATCTTCAAACTTTCCCACTTGCCCCCTTACTCCACAGACATTCAGAGAGACAAGTTTCCTAATAAAAAGAATGCAAGTAGTTAGCCATTCAAAACAATCCTACCTTAGACAGCTGCCTCTTGTTCATCAAAAACAAAAAACATCAACCACAAAAGCACATTTATTACATGCCAGGCAAACTTCTAGGTATTGGGTGACACAGCTTTTAAAAATATAGGACCATCACCCTGCTCAAGTGATATTATATGCAGTGAGGGAAGCAGCCAATGAATAAGCCAAAGGCAGACACTTAACCAACTGAGCCACCCAAGCACCCCATTATGCTGTACTTTTAATATGTTTTAAATGCCACACTATGTTGTTTTTGTTTATTTGTTTAATTATTATTCAAGGAGATTTAAATAGTAAGGAAAAATGATTTTACATTTATCCACATAGTACTATTTCTAGAGCTCTTCATTCCTCCATTTAGAGCCATATTTCCATTTGATACCATTTCCTTCTGCCTGGAAGACTTTCTTAAAAATTTATTATAATGTAGGTCACTGGTGAAATCTTTCAGCCTTTGCATGTCTAAAGAATTCTTTATTTCCTCTTCATTTTTTTTACTTTTTTTACTTTTTATTTTTTTTTATTTCTTTTCAGTGTTCCAGAATTCATTTTTTATGCACAAAGCCCAGGGCTCCATGCAATACGTGCCGTCCACAGTACCCACCACCAGGCTTACCCAGCCACCTGTCCCCCTCCCCTCCAAAACCCTCAGTTTGTTTCTCAGAGTCCGCAGTCTCTCATGGTTCATCTCCCCCTCCAATTTCCCCCAACTCCCTTCTCCTCTCCAACTCCCCATGTCCTCCATGTTATTCTTATGCTCCACAAATAACCATATGATACTTGATTCTCTCTGCTTGACTTATTTCACTCAGCATAATTTCTTCCAGTCCCATCCATGTTGATACAAAAGTTGGGTATTCATCCTTTTTTTTTTTTTTTTTTTGACAGACAGAGGCCACAAGTAGGCAGAAAGGCAGGCAGAGGGCAGGTGGCAGGGGAGCAGGCTCCCTGCCAAGCAGAGAGCCTGATGTGGGGCTCAATCCCAGGACCCTGGGATCATGACCTGAGCCAAAGGCAGAGTCTTTAACCCACTGAGCCACCCAGGAGCCCCGGTATTCATCCTTTCTGATGGAGGCATAATACTCCATAGTATATATGGACCATATCTTTATCCACTCATCCACTGAAGGGCATCTTGGTTCTTTCCACAGTTTGGCGACCGTGGCCATTGCTGCTAGGAACATTGGGGTACACATGGCCCTTCTTTTCACTACATCTGTATCTTTGGGGTAAATACCCAGTAGTGCAATTGCAGGGTCATAGGGAAGCTCTATTTTTAATTTCTTAAGGAATCTCCACACTGTTCTCCAAAGTGGCTGCACCAACTTGCATTCCCACCAACAGTGTAAGAGGGTTCCCCTTTCTCCACATCCTCTCCAACACAGGTTGTTTACTGTCTTGTTAATTTTGGCCATTCTAACTGGTGTAAGGTGGTATCTCAGTGTGGTTTTGATTTGAATCTCCCTGATGGCTAGTGGTGATGAACATTTTTCATGTGTCTGATAGCCATTTCTATGTCTTCTTTGGAAAAGTGTCTGTTCATGTATTCTGCCCATTTTTTGACATGATTATATGTTTTTTTGGGTGTTGAGTTTGAGGAGTTCTTTATAGATCTTGGATATCAGCCCTTTGTCTGTCCTGTCTGTCATTTGCGAATATCCTCTCCCATTCCAAGGGTTGCCTCTTTGTTTTGTTGACTGTTTCCTTTGCTGTGCAGAAGCTTTTGATCTTGATGCAGTCCTAAAAGTTCATTTTTGCTTTTGTTTCCTTTGCCTTTGGAGACATATCTTGAAAGAAGTTGCTGTGGCCGATTTCAAAGAGATTACTGCCTATGTTCTCCTCTAGGATTCTGATGGATTCCTGCCTCAGGTTGAGGTCTTTTATCCACTTTGAGTTATGTTTGTGTATGGTGTAAGAGAATGGTCAAGTTTCATTCTTCTATGTATAGCTGTCCAATTTTCCCAGCACCATTTATTGAAGAGACTTTTTTTCCACTGTATATTTTTTTCTGCTTTGTCGAAGATTATTTGACCGTAGAGTTGAGGGTGCATATCTGGGCTCTCTACTCTGTTCCACTGGTCTATGTATCTGTTTTTGTGCCAGTACCATGCTGTCTTGGTGATCACAGCTTTGTAGTAAAGCTTGAAATCAGTCAACGTGATGCCCCCAGTTTTGTTTCTCTTTTTCGACATTTCCTTAGCAATTCATGGTCTCTTCTGGTTCCATACAAATTTGATGATTGTTTGCTCCAGCTCTTTGAAAAATGACGATAGAATTTTGATCAGAATGGCATTGAATGTACATATTGCTCTAGGCAATATGCACATTTTAGCAATGTTTTTTCTTCCGATCCATGAGCATGGAATGGTCTTCCATCTTTTTGTGTCTTCTTCAATTTCTTTCATGAGTGTTCTGTAGTTCCTCGAGTACAGATCCTTTACCTCTTTGGTTAGGTTTATTCCCAGGTGTCTTATGGTTCTTGGTGCTATAGTAAATGGAATCAATTCTCTAATTTCCCTTTCTGTATTTTCATTGTTAGTGTATAAGAAAGCAACTGATTTCTGTACATTGATTTTGTATCTTGCCATATTACTGAATTGCTGTATGAGTTCTAGCAGTTTGGGGGTGGAGTCTTTTGGGTTTTCCATATAAAGTATCCTGTCATCTGCGAAGAGAGAAAGTTTGACTTCTTTTTTGCCGGTTTGAATACCTTTTATTTCTCTTTGTTGTCTGATTGCTGTTGCTAGGACTTCTAATACTACATTGAACAAGAGTGGCAAGAGTGGGCATCCTTGTTGTCTTCCTGATTTCAAAAGGGAGGCTGTCAGCTTCTTCCCATTGAGGATGATATTCACTGTGGGTTTTTCATAGATAGATTTTATGAAGTAGAGGAATGTTGCCTCTATCCCTATACTTTGAATCATTTTAACCATTACAGGAATCATTGAATGGATGCTGTATCTTGTCAAATGCTTTTTCTGCATCAATTGAGAGGACCATGTGGTTTTTCTCTCTTCTCTTATTGAGTTGTTCTATCATATTGATTGATTTGCAAATGTTGAACCACCCCTGCAATCCATGGATAAATCCCACCTGGTCATGGTGGATAATCTTTTTAATGTGCTGCTGGATCCTATTAGCTAGGATCTTGTTGAGAATCTTAGCATCCATATTCATCAGGAATATTGGTCTGAAATTCTGCTTTTGATGGGGTCTTTGTCTGGTTTCGGGATCAGGGTAATACTGGCTTCATAAAAAGTGTCTGGAAGTTTTCCTTCTGCTTCAATTTTTTGAAACAGCTTCAGGAGAATAGGTATTATTTCTTCTTCGAAAGTTTGGTAGAATTCCCCAGGGAATCCGTCAGGTCCTGGGCTCTTGTTTTTTGGGAGGTTTTTGATCACTGCTTCAATCTCGTTACTAGATATTGGTCTATTCAGGTTGTCAATTTCTTCCTGGTTCAGTTTGGGAGTTTATAGTTTTCCAGGAATGCATCCATTTCATCTAGGTTGCTTAATTTATTGGCATAAAACTGTTGATAATAACTTCTGTTGACTGTTTCTACTTCCTTGGTGTTAGTTGTGATCTCTCCCTTTTCATTCATAATTTTATTAATTTGAGCTTTCTCTCTTTTCTTTTGGATTAATGTGGCCAATGGTTTACCGGTCTTATTGACTCTTTCAAGAAACCAGCTTCTAGTTTTGTTGATGCGTTCTACTGTATCTCTAGTTTCTACCTCATTGATCTCTGCTCTAATCTTGATTATTTCCCTTCTTATGTGTGGAGTTGGCTTAATTTGTTGTTGATTCTCCAGTTCTTTAAGGTGTAAAGAGAGCTGGCATATTCTGGATTTTTCAATTTTTCTGAGGGAGACTTGGGGGGCTATGTATTTCCCCCTTAGGACCACCTTTGCTGTATCCCATAGGTTTTGGACCAAAATGTCTTCATTCTCATTGGTTTCCATGAATTGCTAAAGTTCTTCTTTGATTTCCTGGTTGGTCCAAGCATTCTTAAGCAAGGTGGTCTTTAGCTTCCAGGTGTTTGATTCCTTCCGAACTTTTTCTTGTGGTTGAGTTCCAGTTTCAAAGCATTGTGGTCTGAGAATATGCAGGGAATAATCTGTTTTTCGGTATTGGTTGAGTCCTGATTTGTGACCCAATATGTGGTCTATTCTGGAGAAAATTCCATGTGCACTCGAGAAGAATGAGTATTCTGTTGTTTTAGGGTAGAATGTTCTGTATATACTTATGAGGTCCATTGGTTCAATGTGTCATTCAATGCTCTTGTTTCTTTTTTTTTTCTTTTTTTTCTTTCTTTTCAGCATAACAGTACTCATTGTTTTTGCTCATTTCTTTATTGATTTTCTGCTTGGATGATTTGTCTGTTACTGAGAGTGGAGTATTAAAATCCCCTACTATTAATGTATTCATATCAGTATGACTCTTTATCTTGATTAACAGTTGTCTTATGTAGTTGGCTGCTCCCATATTGGGAGCATAAATATTTACAACTGGTAGATATTCTTGGTGGATAGACCATTTAAGAATCGTGTAGTGTCCTTCTGTATCTCTGACTACTAGTTTAAAATCTAATTTATCTGATATGAGAATCACTACCCCAGCCTTCTTTTGAGGCCCATTGACATGAAAGATGCTTCTTCATCCCTTCACTTGCAGTCTGGATGTATCCTTACGTTCAAAATGTGTCTCTTGTAGACAACATATGGACAGGTCCTGTCGTTTTATCCAATCTGCAACCCTGTGCCATTTTAAGGGAGCATTTAGGCCATTCACGTTGAGAGTGATTACTGAGAGATATGTTTTTATTAACATCGTGTTGCCTGTGAAGTCCTTGTTTCTATAGATTGTTTCTAAATTTCTGTTCTATGATACTCTTGGGTTCTTTCTTCTCTTATAGAACCGCCCTTGAATTTCTTGTAGTGCCAGCTTGGTAGTCACACAGTCTTTTAAACCTTGCCAGTCTTGGAAGCTCTTTATCTCTCCATCCATTTTGAATGTCAGCCTTGCTGAATAAAGTATTCTTGGCTGCATTTTCTTTTCAGTTAGTGCCCTGAATACATCTTGCCAGCCCTTTCTGGCTTGCCAGGTTTCTGTGGACAGGTCTGACATTATTCTGATGGGCCTTCCTCTGTACATAAGGAATCTCTTCCCCCTAGCTGCTTTCCAGAGCTCCTGTCTAAAATTTTGATTCATCGGTTTCACAATCAGCTGTCCCAAGGACTTTCTAGATTCTATGATCTTGGGGGGGAGACCTTCCTGTCTCTAGGACATGAATGCTGGTTCCATTCCCCAGATTGGGAAAATTTTCGTGGAGAATTTGCTCAACTATATCCTTTAGTCTTCTTTCTTTTCCTCCCTCTCAGGGATTCCAATAATTCTGATGTTGGAACATTTCATGGTGTCATTTATTTCCCTAATTCTGTTTTCTTGCCTTCTAAGCTGTTTGTTCCAGGCCTCTCCTGATCCTTTTTCTCTATCATTTTGCCCTCTAGATCACTAATTCTATCTTCTGCCTCAGTTACCCTAGCTTTAGAGAATTTAGATTAGATTGGAACTCATTGAGAGCATTTTTAACTTCTTCCCTGTTGGCTTTCACTTCCGCCCTAATTGATTCCATGTTCTCATTAATAGTTTTCTCCAACCTAGCCATTGCCTGGATAATTGTTAGCCTGAATTCCCTTTCCGACATATTGTTTATGTCCATATCCAATAGCTCTGATGGAGAGGGCACAGTCTCTGAATTTTTCCTCTGTTGGCCATTCCTCCTCCTAGTCATTTTGGTGAGAGATGGCTGATGGGATATGTAGCTGAATGTATCAACCGTGATCCAGGCAAGGTGCACCCTGGAACGCTTCTGAGCAATTGGAAGTCCCCACCAAAAAGAAAGAAAAAAGAAAAAAGGAGAGAAAGAGAAAGATGGGGGGGAGGGAATACCCAGCCAGAATGGGCCCCAAAGGTAAGATCTATAAAGTATACAAATAAAAACGTACACATAAAAAGACCGACAAAAGTAAATGACAAGAAAAAAAAAGAACCCAGCTAAAATGAACCCCAAGTATAAGATTTATATAATACCAGAACAAAAACAAATACAGAGAAACACTGACAGAAGAAAAAGAAGGGAGGGTGGTTATAAATCCTCAGTGTGGGTGAGGAAGATTATTTTGATTCTTCCTGGCTGTATCTTGATATCTTTATTAAAGGACTCAACTTTCCCAAGATAAGAGGGGATTAAAACTGGTTTATATATAGGGGTAGTATTGATTGGGGAAAGAGGATTACCTTGAAGCTTATCTCTATATGAATATTAAAAAATAAATAGAAAAGCAAAAGAAAAACACAGATATATGTATCAAAAAAGTTCAAGATAAAAGGTTATTATGGAATCTGTTGTACTAAACCTCTCATTGTGATGGTAAATAGGTTAGAAAATTAAAAAGAAGGAGAATAGTGGGAATGAGTTAAAAATGAAATTGTATCTATGAAGTATACAGGTTTTAAGGCAATACCGGGAGTTTAATATCTTCTTTTCCCTAATATTGGGGTTTTACAGTTTTATGGGAACCCTGTGGTGGTTGTCCTCTAGTGTTTTGCTTTGTTTTGTTTTGTTGGCTGGCTTCCCAGGGGAGGGGCCTGCCATGTGGTTTTTCAGGCAGTCTTGCTAGAGTTGAGTCTTCCTGCCCCCTATCAAGGAGCTGGGCTCTGAGGAAACCAAGAGGAAAGCAAACTGCACCCAGACCTCCCTCTCAGAGATAAGCCTCAGTCTGTTTACCTCTGGGTGGTCCAGAGCACATAGACTCCCACTCTGCCACCTCCCACCAGCAGAGCAGGTCCCCAGCCACAGTCTCAGAGGTCGCAGGAGCTCCCACTTGTCTCTGTATCCTGGTTCTATGAGCAATATTCATCCAAAGAGCTCGCTTCCAGTGGCTGCCTTTCCCGCTGCTGTCTGGACAGGTCCAGACCACTGGAGAGATCCCAACCAGAGACAGCACGCTGAGATTTTCACGTTGGCCCAGGCTGAGAGGGTTCAGACTCTTGCTGGTCCTAGAGAGCACCAGCTAGCGCCCTCACAGATCTCTCTCAGAGGAGGGTGTGGAACATGGCTCAGACCCCGGTCTTGAAGCACACACGCAGAGCACAAAAGCCTGTGGTTCTAGAGAACCCTGGCTGGCATCCACACCAGACATTCTCACGCATGCACTGGCAGCTCAGGGACCACGGCCTGGATGCTTTGCCACACTCTATCTGGCACAGTGTCAGCAGTGGCTGTCCTGGGTCCATGGGCTTAAACCTGTGCCCATAACTGCCCAATTCACCAATTTCCCCTTGAGATCTTTTGCTCTTTTTGAGTGCTTTTAACCAGACTCCAAGTTAATGCTGGTCCCCAATAACAGGGCACTCTCATATTGGGGTATTACTTTCCAATGGGTTGCTTCTGGTGGCTCCCTCCCCCTTTTGTTTATCTTCCAATATCAATCCGAAGTTCCCACTCCACTTTACCTGCCCACTGGTGTCTCCTGCCCCCATAGAGATCTAGAAGTGTACAATCCTACATCTCAGGCTTATTTCATAGGTGTTCAGAGTGTTCTGGTAGATAATCAGCTCACTTTAGGGGACTGGTTGAAACAGCATCTCCTACTTCTCCACCATCTTGCCTTCTCATTTTTGAAAGATATTTTTGCTAAGTGTAGAATTCTAGGTTGACAGAGGTTTTGTTGTTGGAATCTTTTTTTCATTCAGTAGTACTTTGTGTTTTTTTAAAGATTTTATTTATTTGACAGATCACAAGTAGGCAGAGAGGCAAGCAGAGAGAGAGGGGGAAGCAGGGACTCCATTGAGCAGAAAGCCCGATGTGGGGCTGAATCCCAGGACCCCGGGATCATGACCCAAGCCGAAGGCAAAGGCTTTAACCCACTGAGCCACCCAGGTGCCCCTCATTCAGTAGTACTTTAAAGATGCTGCACCACTGTGGTCTTGCCTGCATTGTTTCTGGAGACATCTGCCATCATCCTTAACTTTGTTCCTCTGTACAAATGTGTATTTTCCCCACTGGCTGCTTTTGACATTTTCTCTTTATCACTGGTTTTGAGTAATTTGATATGTGCCTTTGTGTATTTTCTCATGTGTGTTTCTTCTCCTTGGAGTTCATTGAGCTGCTTGGATCTATGAGTGTATAGTTTGTATCATACTTGAGAAACTTTCAGTAATTATTTCATCAAAAATTTTTTCTCACCCCCTCTCAGGGGACTCCAACTGTGTATACATCGTACTGCTATAGTTGTCCCACAGATCACTGGGACTCTGTTTTATTATTATCGTTTTACTCTTGTTATTGCTTTCTTCTTTTTTCTCTCTTGGTTTAATTTTGCATGGTTTCTATTTTCTATCTTCAATCTTTTCATCAAATTCTTCTTGTGTAATATCTAATCTGCTTGCAATCCCATTCAGTGTATTTTTATCTGATACTCTGTAGTTTTCATCCCTAGAAGCTCTATTGGGGTCTTGTATAACTTCCATTTCTCCACTTAACTTTCAAGCACATAACACATAGTTATAATCTTTTTAATGTCTTTGACTGTTAATTCTAATATTTGTCAGCTCTGGGTTGGCTTCTGTTTGACTTTTTTTCTCATTACATTTTTTTACATGCACAGTAAATTTTTATCAGATGTCTGATATTTTGAATTTTCATTTGTTAGGTATTGGAGATTTTTGTATACCCATAAATATACTCAAACTTTGTTCTGAGGTGCAGTTAAGTTTCTTAGAACCAGTTTGATCCTTTTAGGTCCGGCTTTTAAGTCTTGTTAGGCAGAACCAAAACACGTTTTTTTCTATAACTAATTACACCCCACTACAGTGACCAGATCCTTCAAGATACTCTACTCGATTTCACAGAATTATGGGGCTTTTCAATCTGGCTGGTGGGAACAGGTATTATTGCTGGCCCTGTATGGACACTGGGCACTGTTCCCTCTAAACCTTTCAGAGAATGCCTTCATGGTCTCAAGTACTTTCCACATGCATATGCTGATTAGTGTTCTGATGAATACTCTAGAGGTGCCCTCTGCAAATCTCCAGAATTCTTTCTCTGTGTAGTTCTCTCCTCTCCAGAACTCAGTCCTGTGAACTCTAGCTACCTTGCTTCTCTACCCTCAATCTGGGGTGTCTACTGGTTGTGGAGTGTCCCATGGGTGTCCCATATGGAGTTCACCTCTCTGTGCTGCAGCCTAAACTCCCAAAGCTCACAAGACTTGCCTCATTTGTTTTCCTATGTCAGGAAGTACTCCATTGTCTGATGTTTAGTGTTCTGAAAACTATTGTTTCACATATTTTTTCTGGTTTCTTCTTTTATTTTTAAGATGAATTTATTTGGAGGGGGGGGGAGCCGAGGGAGAGAATCTTCAAGCAGACTCTCCACTGAACATGGAACCTGATGTGGGGTTCTACGTTATGGTCCCTGAGATCATAACCTGAAATGAAACCAAAAGTCAGACACTTAACCGACTGAACCACCCAGACACCCCTGATTTTTTTTGTTTGTTTCAAGTGCAAGCGTAAATGTGGTCCCTGTTACTCCAGCTTGACCAGACTTAGAAGTCCTCTTCTCTGGGTTCTTTTCTTTTTTTTTTCTTTTTCCTTTCTTAAACTCTGATCCTAAGGGACAAATTGGCATTGCCCATCCCTGAGCTCCATGATGTGGGAAACTGTAAAGGCAAGAGGACTCCTCAGGCTCTTTCCAGCCTCATAAGCCTTTGTGTCTGTTGGCTTGTGGGCCTTGTATCACTCCAAAGTAGAAAGATTCCCTGCAATAGTTAGAACATTGGATCTCGGATCGGGACAAGATGGCGGGGAAGTAGGAGGAGGCGCCATTTCAACCTGTACCGTAAAGTGAGCCAATTACCTACCAAAGAACTCTGATCACCCATGAAATCAGTCTGAGATCAGAATTACACACGTCTGGATCTCTATGGGGGCAGAAGACGCCAGTGGGCAGGTAAAGTGGAGTGGGAACATCGGACTGATATCGGAAGATAAACAAAAGGGGAAAGGATCCACCAGAGGTGACCCATTGGAAAGTAATACCCCAATACAAGAGTGCCCTGCGTCTGGGGACCAGCATTAACTTGGAGTCTGGTTGAAAGCACTCAAAAGGAGCAAAGGATTGCGGAGGGGAAACTGTGGGAATCAAGGCAGTTAGGGACAGGGGCTTAAGTCCCCGGACCCAGGACAGTCACCCCTGGCACTGAGCCAGAGAGAGTGCAGTGGAGAAACCAGGTCTTGGTACCTGAGCCGCCAGTGCAACTGAGAGCTCGTGGGGTCCGGCTCCTGTGAGGGGCTGGGAGACTCACCAGCTGGCAGAAACACAGCCTTTTTGCACTCTCCATGAGCATGCCCTGCCATACTATCAGAGCCTGAGACGCACACGCCCCATACCCTCCCCTGAGAGAGGTGCGCGGAAGCCCAGCACTCTCGGACCTGGAAAGACCAGGCACTCCCAGCCCGGGCCAGCAGGAAAATCTCAGTGTGTGATTGCCGCTTGGAACCTCTCTGGCGGTCTGGAGCTGCCCAGACAGCCGTTGCTGTCATGGTTTTGGGTACAAGCAAGAGTTCCTGTGTCCCCAGGGACCACACCTCAGAACGTGCTCTGCCAGCAGCTGAGGGGGAACTTATGTGCTCTGCTGCACCCAGAGGAGAACAGACCGAGGCTTCTCTCTGAGAGAGAGGTCGGGGTGCAGTTTGCTTTCCTCTAAACCTCTAAAAACCACCGAAAGCTGTCAAGGTGAGAGAAAAAAAACAAACAAACAAACATAAAAACCTCCAGAGAACAAAAGCCTGAAAAACCGGTTTCCTCAGAGCCCATCCCCTTGAGGGGGGCGGGAGGGCTTAACTCAGGGAACATTGCCTGAAAACCCATGTGGCAGGCCCCTGCCCCAGAAAACCAACCAGGAAAAAAAAGAAAAAAAAAAAAAGACGGCAAGAGAACAACCACCACTACTTCATAGATACTACTTTTATTTTTAATTCGTTCCCACTATTCTGGTTCATTTTTTTTTTAATTTTTCATTTATTTTCAGCGTAACAGTATTCATTGTTTTTGCACCACACCCAGTGCTCCATGCAATCTGTGCCCTCCCTAAGACCCACCACCTGGTTCCCCCAACCTCCCACCCCCCACACCTTCAAAACCCTCTGGTTGTTTTTCAGAGTACATAGTCTCTCATGGTTCACCTCCCCTTCCAATTTCCCTCATTTTTTAAATATAGATACCTTTTTAACCTATTTACCATCACAGTGGGATGTCCAGTACATCAAATTCCATAATAACCTTTTAACCTGAACTTTTTGATACATATACCCGTGTTTTTCTTTGCTTTCTTATTTTTTAATTTTTTTAAATTTTAGTTTAGTTTATTCTTTTTTTATTTTTATTTTTTAATATTCATATAGAGTTAAATTTCAAGGTAATCCCCTTTCCCCAATCAATGCTACCCTTATAGGTAAACCAATTTTTAATCCCCCTTTATCTTAGGAAAGTTGAGTCCTTTAACAAAGATATCAAGATACATCCAGGAAGAATCAAAATAACCTTCCTCACCCACACTGAGAATTTATAACCACTCTCCCATCTTTTTCTTCTGCCAGTGTTTCTGTGTATTTGTGTTTGTCCTGATAGTATATAAATCTTATACTTGGGGTTCTTTTTGATGAGGTTCTTTTTTTTTTTTTGCTTTTATATATATTTTTTTTCTCTTGTCATATACTTTTATCAGTCTTTTTGTTTGTCTGTTTTTGTTTGTATACTTCATAAATCTTACCTTGGGGCCCATTTGGGCTGAGCCTTCTCTTTTATCTTCCCTTTTTTTCCTGTTTCTCTCTCTCTTTTTTTTTCCTTTTCTTTTCTCTCTCATTTGGATGGGGACCCCTGATTGCTCAGAAGTGTTCCAGGGTGCACCTTGACTGCACCACGGTTGATACATCCAGCTACATCCATTCAGCCATCTCTCACCAAAATGACTAGGAAGAAGAATGCCCAACAGAAGAAAAATTCAGAGGATGGGCCTTCTGCAACAGAGCTAATGGCTATCGACATAGACAATATGTCAGAAATGGAATTCAGGCTAACAATTACCCAGGCAATAGCTAGGGTGGAGAAAGCCATGGATGACCAAATGGAATTGATAGGGCAGAACTGAAAGCCACCAGGGATGATGTTCACAATGCTCTCAATGAGTTCCAATCTAATCTAAATTCTCTAAAGCTAGGGTAACTGAGACAGAAGATAGAATTAGTGATGTGGAGGACAAACAGATAGAGAGAAAGGATCAGGAGGAAGCCTGGAACAAACAGCTTAGAAGCCACTAAAACAGAATCAGGGAAATAAATGATGCCATGAAACATTCCAATGTCAGAATTATTGGAATCCCTGAAGGGGAGGGAGAAAGAAAGAAGTCTAGAAGATACAGTGGAACAAATTCCCCATGAAAATTTTCCCAATCTCATGAATGGAACCAGCGTTCATATACTAGAGGCAGAATGGTCTCCTCCCAAGATTATAGATTCTTGAAAGTCCTCGAGACACCTAATAGTAAGAATGAAGAATTATAATTATAGGCAGGCCCTCTTGAAGACAGCTAGGACAAAGAAGCTCCTTACATACAGAGGAAACGCATCAGAATAATGTCAGACCTATCCACAGAAACCTGGCAAGCCAGAAAGGGCTGGCAAGATATATTCAAGGCACTAAATGAGAAGAACATGCAGCCAAGAATACTTTATCCAGCAAGACTGACATTCAAAATGGATGGAGAGAGAAAGAGTTCCCAAGACCAGCAAGGCTTAAAAGAGTATGTGACCACCAAGCTGACACTGCAGGAAATATTAAGGGGGGTTCTATAAAAGAGGAAAACTCCTAAGAATATCACTGAACAGAAATATAGAGACAATCTACAGAAAGAAAGACTTCAAAGGTAAGACGATGTTAATAAAAACATATCTATCAATAATCACTCTCAATGGAATGGCCTAAATGCACCCATAAAATGACACAGGGTTGCAGATTGGATAAAACAACAGGACCCATCCATATGTTGTCTACAAGAGACCCACTTTGAACCTAAGGATACACCCAGACTGAAAGTGAAGGGATGGAGAAGCATCTTTCATGCCAATGCATCTCAAAAGAAGGCCGGGGTAGTGATTCTCATATCAGATTCCTTAGATTTTAAACTAAAGACTGTAGTCAGAGATACAGAAGGACACTACATAATTCTTAAAGGAACTATCCACCAAGATGATCTAACAATCGTAAATATCTATGCCCCCAATATGGGAGCAGCCAATTACATAAGAAAACTATTAATCAAGATAAAGAGTCATATTGGCATGCATACATTAATAGTAGGAGATCTTAACATGTCTCTCTCAGTAATGGACAGATCATCCAAGCAGAAAATCAATAAAGAAACAAGAGCATTGAATGACACATTGGACCAGATGGACCTCATAGATATATACAGAACATTCCACCCTAAAACAACAGAATACTCATTCTTCTCAAGTGCACATGGAACCTTCTCCAGAATAGACCACATACTGGGTCACAAATCAGGACTCAACCGATACCAAAAGACTAGGATTATTTCCTGCATATTCTCAGATCACAATGCTTTGAAACTGGAGCTCAGTCACAAGGAAAAGTTTGGAAGGAACTCAAACACCTGGAAGCTAAAGACCACCTTGCTTAAGAATGCTTGGACCAACCAGGAAATCAAAGAAGAACTTTAACAATTCATGGAAACCAATGAGAATGAAGACATTTTGGTCCAAAACCTATGGGATACAGCAAAGGTGGTCCTAAGGGGGAAATGCATAGCCATCCAAGCCTCCCTCAAAAAAACTGAAAAATCCAGAACACACCACCTGTCTCTACACCTTAAAGAACTGGAGAATCAAAAACAAATCAAACCAACTCCACACATAAGAAGGGAAATAATCAAGATTAGAGCAGAGATCAATGAGGTAGAAACTAGAGATACAGTAGAACGCATCAATGAAACTAGAAGCTGGTTTCTTGAAAGAATCAGTAAGATCGATAAACCAATGGCCACATTAATCCAAAAGAAAAGAGAGAAAGCTCAAATTAATAAAATTATGAATGAAAAGGGAGAGATCACAACTAACACCAAGGAAGTAGAAACAGTCAACAGAAGTTATTATCAACAGTTTTATGCCAATAAGTTAAGCAACCTAGATGAAATGGATGCATTCCTGGAAAACTATAAACTCCCAAACTGAACCAGGAAGAAATTGACAACCTGAATAGACCAATATCTAGTAACGAGATTGAAGCAGTGATCAAAATCCTCCCAAAAAACAAGAGCCCAGGACCTGACGGATTCCCTGGGGAATTCTACCAAACTTTCAAAGAAGAAATAACACCTATTCTCCTGGAGCTGTTTCAAAAAATTGAAGCAGAAGGAAAACTTCCAGACTCTTTCTATGAAGCCAGCATTACCCTGATCTCCAAACCAGGAAAAGACCACACCAAAAAGGAGAATTTCAGACCAATATCACTGATGAATATGGATGCTAAGATTCTCAACAAGATCCTAGCAAACAGGATCCAACAGCACATTAAAAAGATTATCCACCATGACCAGGTGGGATTCATCCCTGGGTTACAAGGATGGTTCAACATTCGCAAATCAAACAATGTGATAGAACAAATCAATAAGAGAAGAGAGAAGAACCACATGTCCTCTCAATTGATGCAGAAAAAGCATTTGACAAAAT
Organism: Martes martes; assembly: GCF_963455335.1. Classification (NCBI taxonomy): domain Eukaryota; kingdom Metazoa; phylum Chordata; class Mammalia; order Carnivora; family Mustelidae; genus Martes; species Martes martes. Next base: position 8,100,265 of record NC_137893.1, on the reverse strand, counting down.
CCAGCATCTGTTCCTGATTAAAACGATTCAAAGTATAGGGATAGAGGGAACATTCCTGAACTTCATAAAATCTATCTATGAAAGGCCGACAGCAAAAATCATCCCCGGGGGCACCTGGGTGGCTCAGTGGGCTAAAGCTTCTGCCTTCAGCTCAGGTCATGATACCAGGGTCCTGGGATAGAGCCCCACATTGGGCCCCACATTGGGCTCTCTGCTCAGCAGGGAGCCTGCTTTCCTTCCTCTCTCTGCCTACCTGTGATCTCTTTCTGTCAAATAAATAAATAAAATCTTTAAAAAAAATAATCCTCAATGAGAAAAAGCTCACAGCCTTCCTGTTGAGATCAGGAACACGACAAGGATGCCCACTCTCACCACTCTTGTTCAACATAGTATTAGAAGTCCTAGCAACAGCAATCAGACAATAAAGAGAAATAAAAGGTATCCAAATTGGCAATGAAGAATTAAAACTCTCTCTCTTCGCAGATGACATGATTCTTTATATGGAAAACCCAAAAGACTCCACCCCCAAACTACTAGAACTCATACAGCAATTCAGTAATGTGGCAGGATACAAAGCCAGTGTACAGAAATCAGTTGCTTTCTTATACACTAACAATGAAAATACAGAAAGGGAAATTAGATAATTGATTCCACTTACTATAGCACCAAGAACCATGAGACACCTGAGAATAAACCTAACCAAAGAGGTAAAGGATCTGTACTCGAGGAACTACAGTACACTCATGAGGAGAAATCGAAGAAGACACAAAAAGATGGAAGACCATTCCATGCTCATGGATTGGAAGAATAAACATTGTTACAATGTCTATACTGCCTAGAGCAATCTGTACTTTCCGATCAAATGCCATTCCGATCAAAATTCCACCAGCATTTTTCAAAGAGCTGGAACAAACGATCCTGAAATTTGTATGGAATCAGAAGAGACCCTGAATTGCTAATGAAATGTTGAAAAAGAAACACAAAACTGGGGGCATCATGTTGCCTGATTTCAAACTTTACTACAAAGCTGTGATCACCAAGACAGCATGGTACTGGCACAAAAACAGATACATAGACCAGTGGAACAGAGTAGAGAGCCCAGATATGCACCCTCAACTCTATGGTCAAATAATCTTCAACAAAGCAGGAAAAAATATCCAGTGGGAAAAAGACAGTCTCTTCAATAAATGGTCCGGGAAAATTGGACAGCTATATGTAGAAGAATGAAACTTGACCATTCTCTTACACCATAAACAAAGATAAACTCAAAATGGATAAAAGACCTCAACGTGAGGCAGGAATCCATCAAAATCATAGAGGAGAACATAGGTAGTAACCTCTTTGTCATCAACCACAGCAACTTCTTTCAAGATACGTCTCCAAAGGCAAAGGAAACAAAAGCAAAAATGAACTTTTGGGATTTCATCAAGATCAAAAGCTTCTGCACAGCAAAGGAAACAGTTAACAAAGCAAAGAGGCCACCCACGGAATGGGAGAAGATATTCGCAAATGACAGTACAAACAAAGGGCTGATATCCAAGATCTATAAAGAACTCCTCAAACTCAACACTCAAAAAACAGATAATCACGTCAAAAAATGGGCAGAAGACACGAACAGACACTTCTCCAATGAAGACATATGAATGGCTATCAGACACGTGAAAAAATATTCATCATCACTAGCCATTAGGGAGATTCAAATTAAAACCACATTGAGATACCACCTTACACCAGTTAGAATGGCCAAAATTAACAAGACAGGAAACAATGTGTGTTGGAGAGGATGTGGAGAAAGGGGAACCCTCTTACACTGCTGGTGGGAATGCAAGTTGGTGCAGCCACTTTGGAGAACAGTGTGGAGATTCCCTAAGAAATTAAAAATAGAGCTTCCCTATGACCCTGCAATTGCACTACTGGGTATTTACCCCAAAGATACAGATGGAGTGAAAAGAAGGGCCGTCTGTACCCCAGTGTTTATAGCAGCAATGACCACGGTCGCCAAACTATGGAAAGAACCAAGATGCCCTTCAATGGACGAATAGATAAGGAAGATGTGGTCCATATATGCTATGGAGTATTATGCCTCCATCAGAAAGGATGAATACCCAACTTTTGTTGCAACATGGATGGGACTGGAAGAGATTATGCTGAGTGAAATAAGTCAAGCAGAGAGAGTCAAGTATCATATGGTTTCACTTATTTGTGGAGCATAACAAATAACATGGAGGACACGGGGAAATGGAGAGGAGAAGGGAGTTGAGGGAAATTGGAAGGGGAGGTGAACCATGAGAGACTATGGACTCTGAAAAACAACCTGAGGGTTTTGAAGGGGCAGGGGGTGGGAGGTTGGGGGAACCAGGTGGTGGGTATTAAGGAGGGCACGTATTGCATGGAGCACTGGGTGTGGTGCAAAAACAATGAATACTGTTATGCTGAAAAGAAATTTAAAAAAAAAAGAACATTGGATCTCACCTACTTCTACCAACATTTGGATTTCTACTGTGTCATAAAAAATATATATATTGGTCTCTGCCTAGCACAGAACTCCTAAAAGTCTTGGAATTTCATAAGTGATAAGAATACTAGGATTATCTCTTGTTTTAATATTTGTCTTTGGCCCCCTCCCTGACATAGATCTCCTAAAACTCTTGTAAATTTCTAAGTGATAAGAGCACAAAAAACATCTTTTGTTCCAGTGAGGCAACTCTACTGGGTTCCTGAATGGGGATTGGTTACAAGAAAGACCAAGCCATTGAAATTTCCAGCATTGGGGCACCTGTGTGGCTCAGTAGGTTAAAGCCTCTGCCTTCGGCTCAGGTCATGATCCCAGGGTCCTGGGATCGAGCCCTGCATTGGGCTCTCTGCTCAGCAGGAAGCCTGCTTCCTCCTCTCTCTCTGCCTGCCTCTCTGCCTACTTGTGATCTTTGTCAAATAAATAAGTAAAATCTTTAAAAAAAAAAAAAAAAAAGAATTTCCGGCCTTACCTTTAATCCTGGGAGCTTCCAGGTTGGTGAACACATCCACATCAGGAGGGTGATGCTCCCCCATCTCCATAGGAAAAGAAACTTCTGCACTTGGGACCCTACGTCTTCCTTTAGCAACTCATCTGTGTCCTTTATCACATCCCTTAATAAATTGGTGAACAGAAATAAGTGTTTCTCTGGGTCATGTGAGCTGCTGTAGCAAATCAGTTGAAACTAAACCCCCAATTTGTACCCAATTGGACAGAAGTTTTGGATAACCTGGGGACCTACTCTTTACATTTGGCACCTGAAGTGGAGGGCCACCTCGTGGGGCTGAGCCTCCACCTGTGGAATCTGATGCTTTTTCTAGGCTGGTAGTGTCAGAATTGAGTTAAACTGTAAGCCACCCAACTGGTGTCACAAAGAATTGGTTAATATGGGGGAAAGCCTCCATACACTTGATAACCAAAAATGTCTGAAGTGAAATGTGCTGTGAAAAGTGAAAGGTAAAGGAGACATGCAGGAAAGCAACACAAAGATGGCAAAACCAAGTTTTTCTCTGTGCAGTACAGTCTCTGACTCCCACACTTCCTTCCCCACCTCATTTAGGATAAACAGAGATGAGACTAACCCCATTCTCCCACCCTACTCTACCCCAACAGGAATACTTGTCCCACCTTTCTGTAAGTCTCTGCTGCCTGCTAACTTTGCAAACCAGTATCACACTCTGCAGACCAGACATTTCCCAGGGCCTGGCCTCCCCTTCAGAGTTACTTATTGCACCACACACTGTATTTACATCTTTAATTTCCAAAATTTTAAAAATTAGGAGGTTCTTACATTAGAAGTATTAATTCCCAAGCTATCTTGAAACATCAGAAGCTGTGGCTACACTGCATTGGCCTTTCTCGATGACAGCTCCCTTCAAATGAGCCGCTGTGTCCAGCCTCCACCTGCTGGCTTCACTCTCGTAATTTAAAGCTTGGTCCATACAGGCATTTGATATTGCCACAGATGAAAATTCGCACAGGATAAATATGAGCAGATGCTTTTTTTCCTCTTTGTGGAAGTCACAGACATGATGTCCAGATATAAGAATCATTTTCAAGAAAGCAAGAGCATGAAACATTTGTACAAAATTATGAACTATAATGACATTGTATTGAGCAATCTGACTCGAAGCCTTTTCTTTAGGCCCTCACCTGTCTCCGTTCTCAGAACTGTGATTCAGTTCTGTTCATTTGTCAGGATTTTTATTCTGAAAAGATTTGTTTTAAAAGACTTATATACTGACGTACAAGTTTTTGGCCACAGCATTGTCATCCTCTGCTTTTAAATCAAGATGGTATGGAAAGTACATCACAAGGAAATTTTGAACCTTAAGAAAATGCATATTTCAGCACATGTTTTCAATTATACTGGAATGACTTTGAAGCTATGGAGACCCAGCTTGGCACAGTGAACAGCTGGCCGGGTGACCATCCCCATAGTTTTCATCATATGATGTACATGAGCCTTCCAAACAGAGCCTTCTGAGGTCAGCTTCTAAGTGTCATCTGGCCCAACCTGGACCTTTTACGAAAAGAGGAAAATATGTATCATCCACCCCTTAAGCTCATATACCAGTGAGTAACTCAGGACACAAGATTCCAAGGTTTCATTTGTCCTAAACACTGCATCTCAGAGGCACTAGCCTACCTTCTCACTGTCTTTCAAGTTCTATTCTCCATTCAAAACAGAAATGCCGGTTAGGGTAAAACTTTATTTTTCTACATGTGTTGGCTTGGAAAATGCTTTGCTCTGAATACCCACCAAGGTTGGGTGAATTTTTCATGAGTCAAAATTGGCATACTATTATTTTCTGGCCAAAGGTTGTATTTCTTTGTTCATATTATAGGTAGGAGTGTTCTGGGGGTCCACTACGCTTCAGGGGTACTTGATTAGTCCAGAAGGAGTCAAATCCGCATGGACCACATAGATTCCAAAAGAGTTGTTCCTTTCACTGAATGGGCTCCCAACCATTCTTTAAGAGGCTGGCAGATCCACAGAAGTGCTCATACACTGCTTCAAGGAGGAAAAACCAAGAGTGAAGTCTCAACTGCCAACCCAGTTTTCAACTAGGGCACTTCTGTTTCAACTGTCATATTATTAGCTTATTTGGAGTAATGCTGTTTCACTTAAAGAAAAATCCAGTGGATAAAAACTCTGAGGGCGCCTGGGTGGCTCAGTGGGTTAAGCCACTGCCTTCGGCTCGGGTCATGATCTCAGGGTCCTGGGATCGAGTCCCGCATCGGGCTCTCTGCTCAGTGGGGAGCCTGCTTCCCTCTCTTTCTCTGCCTGCCTCTCTGCCTACTTGTGATCTCTCTCTGTCAAATAAATAAATAAAATCTTTAAAAAAAATCTTAAAAAAAAAAAAAAACTTTGAACACCACTGTTTAGGGACAGACAACATCCAGGCAACCTAAACACTATCTTAAAAAAAAAAAAAAAAAAAAAACGCAGGTTTGGGTTGGCTTGGGTTGGGTTGGGTTGGGTTTTAGTAAGTTGCACACATGATCTAATATAACTATCCCTCACTATCCAGAGCTGTTTGCCTCCTGAACTTAGTAACAGGAATTCAGATAGGCACATGGGCTTCTCCTATTGAGTGACTGCTAGGAGGCTCACAATGGCAAGTTCACAGTGAATCTTCATTTAATGGCATAATTTTGAGTTTTTCATGTTTTAACCACTAAACCTCAACCATGAAGCTTAGGAAGGATTGCTGACACTAGAAAAAAGGATGTGGCCAGACTCCACACATTCTACTCATGTTCAAGTCATGTCTAATGCTCAAACCCCCTCAAATTATCATTCTATAAAAGAAAGTTTTAACAATATTCACATACATTTGGATTTTTGGTCATGTCTGTACCTCACAATTAAAAACACAGAAACACTTGGTTACCCCTGAGTTGAGAAACTGGCTTACCTGTTTTAAATATAAATCCTCCTGTAAGCTGACCCTGTAAGACATTTGCAACCACTAGTGCCATAGGTAAGGTGGCTCAGCAAAAAGATGAGCTCAGGTCCTCAAGGAACGGGATAACTCAGAGCAATGCATCCCCACTATCAGCCTATATTCATGTTTCCCAACTCACTAAAACTAGAACTCATGATCAAACAAATTCAACTATGCTTTGGGGAAGGAACATTTACACTGACTCTTTAAAATCAGGACTGTATTGCAATGTCTTGATTATATACTTGCCAAAAGCTCTGAGTTCCTGTGCGAAGTATGGAAGCCAGAAGAGAAATAAAGCTGGAAGGAGGGGCCTGGGAGCTGGGCAGTCACACACTTGGCCTGCTTCACCATTTATTCATCATGAGCCATGAGCTTCACAGCTATTTCTCACAGGTGGTGAAACTGAAGCCCAAGAGGTCGCTGGACAGGTGTTGGTTAAATTGGAAGAACACCCTGGGTTGCTCAGGAACACAGGCAGGAACTTGTGTTTGGAGCCAATTCCTAAAACTAGTCCACAACTCTATGTGATTTTTCTTTAGAAAAAAAACCAATATTTCTCACCTTGTTTTCCTTTTTTACCAAACACATGGGCTTCTTTTGAACATTGTTAATCTGACCCAACCCCACTTAATTTTATAAATATTTTCAGATCAACTTGAGCAGGCATTCCCCATATACCAACATGAAGCAATAACCTGAACAGGAGGTGGGTTGAGAGGAGGATCTAATACATAAGAGCACAGAAGAAACTGAGATCCAGAGGGTGACCACTGCCAGTGTGACAGTGGTGAGAAGCAAAGGTCATGGGCAAAGGAAAGCTCCTTCCCCAACCCTCCACCAATCACGTTTCCATTATGTTTAAGGTTGTTCCTGTTTTCATTATCATAAAAGATGAGTGAGGAAAGATTATATCCTTGATGCCTGTTCAATGCACCCTCAACAATCAATTTCTCCATCTGTGAGTGGACACAAACATCCCAACACCCATTACTGGGACCGATAGATGTCTGCATTTAACTAGAGCATAGTCATGTCGCATGATTTTCTTAAGTTATTACATAGAATTATCAAAACTTTGGCACTAAGGAAACTAAGATTGGGGAAAGTCCAAGGGAGAAAAAGTATCAAAATGTAAAAATTCCATTTTTCCTTTATTCTCCCATTTTATGAAATGACTTATTTTCTTTCTTCTTGTCTTTCACTTAGTGATCATTTATTTAATCACTATGTCTCCCCTTGGGGAGGCCAGAAAACTTTAGACTCTAGCATGAGGGTGGGAGTTGACATATAATTTCCAGACATCCATGCTAAACCCAAAAGAGCTGCCAAGCTGTCTAATTGTCCCATAAGTCACATTTATGAAGCCCAGAATACTTATTTCCCATATCCAGAAAATGAATTTTGTCAAGAAATTCTTTCCAGTACCATCATTAAGTTCCCTCTCCAGTTTAGCCAAACACTAGACTCACAACAGGAAGGGCTGAGCCTCAGGGGCTGGTGGTGACTGAAGTAAAGAAGCTGAAAATTGGTAGAAAGCAAGCAGGTCCCCTTGTCATCAGCCCCAGGCTCTTGGGCACACAGCCACTGGGTCACAAAGGGACACAGTTGAGTGTTGTTAGTGGTCAAAGGGAAAACAGAGCAGAGGATGTGAAATTATAGAAACCAAAGTATTATTGCTTTATTCTATCGCATCAAACTTAGGGAAATACGTTCTCCTTCCTGGTTTTGTTAAATGAAGTGTTTCTATAGCTAATGGTGCTTTCATCATTTCGTTTTTCCTATTGGTATTCTCTGGATTAACATAGTGTAGACATGTGCCATGGAGCTGAGCAAGCATGTATACTGGGTGCCAGAAAAGGTTAAATATTAGTTCATGTCTTCATAAATACTAGCATCCTAATTTTTTAAATTAACATACAATGTATTATTAGCCCCAGGGGTACAGGTCTGTGAATTGCCAGGTTTACACACTTCACAGCACTCACCAAAGCACATACCTTCCCCCATGTCCATAACCCCACCATCCTCTCCCTACCCCCCTCCTCCAGCCACCCTCAGTTTGTTTTGTGAGATTAAGAGTCTCTTATGGTTTGTCTCCCACCCAGTCCCATCTTGTTTCATTAATTCTTTTCCTACCCCCCAAACCCCCCATGTCGCATCTCCACTTCCTCATATCAGGGAGATCACATGATAGTTGTCTTTCTCTGATTGACTTATTTCACTAAGCATAATACCCTCTAGTTCCATCCACATCATCACAAATGTCAAGATTTCATTTCTTTTGATGGCTGCATAGTATTCCATTGTATATATACCACATCTTCTTTATCCATTCATCTGTCAATGGACATCTAGATTCTTTCCATAGTTTGGCTATTGCGGGCATTGCTGCTATAAACATTCGGGTGCACATACCCCTTCTGATCACTACATTTGTATCTTTAGGGTACATACCTAGTAGTGCCATTGCTGGGTCATAGGGTAGCTCTATTTTCAACTGTTTGAGGAACTTCCATGCTGTTTTCCAGAGTGGTTGCACCAGCTTGCATTCCCACCAACAGTGTAGGAGGGTTCCCCTTTCTCCACATCCTCGCCAGCATCTGTCATTTCCTGACTTGTTAATTTTAGCCATTCTGACTGGTGTGAGGTGGTATCTCATTGTGGTTTTGATTTGTATTTCCCTGTAGCATCCTAATTTTTAAAATATGAAAGGTAGAGAGAGAGAAAATCCCATCAGAAAACCACATTCCCCTAGTCCAGAAGAAAAATCAGGGAAATAAGGATGAGGATGAGGATATGAACAGCTGGGGACAGGGACAAGCTCCAGGACATATTGTTCTCTGTACATCACTCAGCTGGTAGCCAGCAGCCAGCTGCTCCCTCAGCGGGATCCTCAAGCTGCCAAGGCAGGGCCAGTGCATTTCAACCAGAATGCCATCTTCTCACAGGAAGTGCAAACAAACAATGATTGCTTCTCCTTTCAAAGCATGGACAAAGAAGATTATACAGTGGAGACGGAGACTTTGCAAACGAAAGCCAGATTTCTGTACTTTGCTAAGACTTTTTAAAAGATGATATGAACTCAGTGTTATACATTAATGAGCACTTGGCTGTCAGTATTATTTCCATTCTTATAATCTAACACTAGATCCAGGCCTGTGAACCTCTGATCTCAGTGGGGCTGTGGAATTATAATCTTCAGGCAAGAAACCCTCTCATCTACAGATTAAATAACAAATAAATAGATTGATATACGCACCACTTTTTCTAGTCTTTGTAAACACTTTATAAATAACAAAATACAAGTTTATGGAAGCGTTACTAAATTCAGGTCACCTTTTATATTTATATATTTGTCAATGATGTAACATAAAAAATATATCATATAGCAGGTTCACTGAGGGAATCTTGTCTGTATTTTCTTTCAACTTTGTTCCAATTCTGAGTTTCCATCCCTCTGGACAAGCCAGAAATTCAAGCTTGTTTTCTCCAGGTTCCCCTCACTCACATGTGAAGCTAGTGTTACATTATCAATTCTCATCCATTCTGCCCATTTTGTCAAGTCTGGAAATCTTCAGTGAGCCTGGGTGTCAGCAACTTGGGACCCCGTTCCACTGGACACAACTCGCAGCTCTGAGGGTTGGCACCTGTCAGGACCAGGACGGAGACTCCTTCTTCTCAACTCTAGGCTTCAGATAAGAAGGAATTAAAATATATAAGGGAACAAACTCAGTATTTCTAGCAATTATCTTACTATCATGTTGTATTAATCAGGGTTTAGTTAGGAGACAGAAACCACATAACAATTTGAATAGGGAGACCTTAATACAAAGAATTATTAACCATAATAGGGGGTTGACTGCCAAGGGGTACAGAGAACTCTAAAGAATACCCAAGAGTTGAAGGAGAATGCCCAACAAAAGAACAAACTCGAAAAGAAGAACACTCCCCATTCCAAGGCTGGGATTCAGATCTCACTGAAAAGGTATGATTGATGCCCACTGGGTGGTGGGGAAATTCTCAGGGCTGACCTGAGCCACAGCTGGTCCACAGTGGCTGGGCAAAGGTTGGAAGGCAGGGTAACATGGGCTGGGACTGGCTAGCAGGGAACACCCCACTAGTGTGCAGGAGACACAAGGCTGAGAAGCCAACCTCTAGGGTGCCCATGAGACTCACTGAGAATCTGCAGCACAGATGTTACTGAAACTCAGCGGAGGGGAGTACACTAGATGTCCACCACTTGTGCCATTGACTACCACAGTAGGACTTAAAAAAAACAAAAACCCAGAATCACACCAGTATAGGAAGTGATGCCTATCCTTCTTTACTTGCTGCAGTGCCCTGCCCCAGCTACGTTTGGGCTCTCATGGAGCCCAAATTGTTCTGAGGCATAATGAAGCAGGATGCCTCATCACCCACTGGAGTTATGTGGGCAAGATTACTTGAGAGATTCCATGGTTCTCCGTTCCTTAAGAGATTGTTAGTAAAGAAGCTTCTGGGACCCAGACATTGAACCAAGGAGACAAATTGCAGGATGCATGATGAAACCTGGGAATGCTTCTCCCTTCCCATGATGGAAAAAGTTTCTAGGCTTGCCTGCCCCTTCTGCAGGCGCGGGCAAATGCACTTGCCCTAGCTTCTCCCACCGTCAGTTTGCCAACATGCCCAACTTCCAGCATGGTCAGAGTTTATCCTAGGAGGCTCCTCACCAGCAGGGGTTCCATGAAGGGCCTGAAAGGAATGGCCTTCCTTCCCCCACCACATCCCACTGTTGTCAACAGCAGCCCTCTTCCACATTCTTCAATGAATAAAGCAAAGATCATCTCCGTCTTATATAAAGTACTGTGCAAATGCAGCTGTTAGTCACGTCCCCAGCCCTATGCCCTTCTAGCTCGATAGCCAACCTACAGACAAGTTCTACAGGCTCATCCTATAGTAAATTCTGGCATCTCTGCCTCCAAGAATTCCCAGCCTCACCCCCACCAGAGAGGCTTCAGTGTATTCTGTCCAATCCTGGTGATCAATTTGGAGGGACACATCTCAGTCCTCATAGATTCAAACTAGGACCCTCCAGCACCCACAGCCGGATGTCCCACCAATGACGGGCCACTTTCTGAGCAAGTAGAGAGACAGGAACACAGAAGCCTCCCAAACTCGCTCCTCTCCTCGCTCTTTCCATGGTAAACTTTCTAATGAGAAGAATTTTATGATTGTAAAGAACTGGAAAACAATGAATATTTAAGGGACTTAAGAATTTTGAAAGAGTTGCTCATATCCAAATTTCCATTTGGCAGGTTCAGAGATGTACCTTCTCTGTAGAGCAAGAGGAATTTGGGGGGAAGAAAGTCTTGTTTTGATCTCATATGAGGACCTGATTTTTTGGAGAGGTTTTGGTTCAACCTGAGGGGTCTTTGGTTGGTTTGCTCATTTTTTTTAGGGAGTGGGCTTTTTGGTTCACTGGTTGGTTGATATTTTAAATCATGGACATGGGTTTAGTTTTGAAAGACAACTTCACCCACAGGTACTGACTTAAAAATACAAACTCAGTGACTCAGAATTCAGAGACCAGAAAGGAACAGGAAACATCCAACCATCTCTCAGTGTTCTCATATACCCACTAAGGGATTATTTTCCCTTGATGTAGAAGAAAGAGGAAGGAAGGAAGGACAGACAGAAAGAAAGAAAGGAAGAGAGAGAGAGAATAGGAGGAAGGGAGGGAAGAGAGGAAAAAGAGGGAGGGAGGGAGGGTGAGAGGGAGGGAAGGAAGGAAGAAAGGAAGGAAATATGAAAAAATTGGTTCTTAGAGTTTCTTTTGGGACAGGGGTAGAAAGACTTCCTAAAACATTACTAAAATGTGTGTGTGTGTGTGTGTGTGTGTGTGTGTGTGTGTGTGTTCCAAGTGCATACATTTAGATATTAAAGGAAGATTAAGAGTTTAACAATTTGCTGTTTTAAAATGTTAACCCTATAGAGATCACTCCTTAAGAAGAAAGAAATATAATGTGATGAGAACTAGGTGTTAAATGCAACTAATGAAACATTGAAAATCATTGAACATGTTGAACATCAAAAACTAATGATGAACTAACTATATGTTGGATAATTGAATTAAAATAAAAAAGAAGAAAAAGAAAGGAATATATAAAGAAAGAAATGGGGATTGGGTGTAAATTTGGAATATACAATTGTGTGGTATGGCCAGAACATTAAGGTGAAGGTAGAGCTTTTTCTAAACACAGAGAAAAAGTTTAGCATTATAGAATTTAGAATTATTTAGAATTATAGCCAGCAAAGAAATAAAAGCACAGCTGTTAACATTCAGATTTGAAACATATGACTGCTTTGGGATTTATTTTTTATTGGACTTTGCAAATTGCTAAAGCCAGGACCAATAACCATTCTCCTTGGCAATGATTTTCTTCTGTTCTTAGAATTGCCTCCCTGTAAGAGTGGTGCTGAGCAGCCACTTCTGACCCTTGAGAAGCCTCCACAAAGCAGTCAACTTCTGAAAGTGGGGAACAGCTTCACTGGCCCCAAGGACAATACAGTGGATCAAGCATCTATCTAGGAAATCAAGCTTCTTTGTCCAAATTCTTCTACTGATGCTGAGTAAAACAGGGAAATAACATTACCTACATCCTAGGGTTGTCATGAGAATTAAATGGGTTCACAGTTGTACAGTACACAGCTCTGTGCCCAGCACACAGTAGGTGCTTACTCAGTGTTAGCTCTGCCCTTACTTCATGTGCCTGGACACTTTACTTTAAACCCCGCAAAATCATTCTCAGCGTCTTCCAACACTTCTACAAATGTGTACAATTCCATCAACTGGAGGCTACAAAATCCCATCATTCTACAATGTTCCATATCCCCTATGAAACTCAGAAATCTGTCATAAACACCTTTAAGCTTTTAGATGTACACATATCTCTAAACAAATCACCCAGAAGAAACATAAGCAGCTGTCAAATAAAGTTTTTCCTAAACTTCATCACATCAATCTCAAGCATGCAAAGGGGAAGCCCTTTTTTTCTCAAAGAAAACAGCTTTTTTAAAATAAGACCTCACCCAAAGCCTCCTATTTTAACTCCTCATAAAGAAAAGAAAAACAGTAAACTCTTCTTTAAGGCCATTCAATAAAACAAGGGAAGGCATGCAAAAGACCCACAGAAACACGTTCTTTGCCTCTTGCGCAAATGTCTTCTACCTCTCTGCCCAGAGAAATCAGTTCGCCTGCAGGCCATTAACCTGCTTTGAGAGAATGCAAAGGAAAGAAAACAATCCACTTAGAGGTTGAAACTAGACAGGTAACATAGAAATGCAAGTACTTCTCATGTTGTTGTACAAAAACCAATGTTGGGTATAGATGGAAGGGTTTTCCTCACTCGCTTCCTTCCCCAAACAGATTAGGGGTACAGTGTTTCCACTCAAGGTCGAGAAAGTCATTGATCATCAGATTGTCAAGTCCTTCACCAGCCTGCTCTGGGGAGTTCACTACTACGCACTGGGGACATACTGCAGACAGATGACGGAGCACCATGAGGAGCGTTGTACGGACAAGGACTTGCCTTTGCCAAGTCACTGCTCCTTGCACCCTCTGCCACCTGCTGCTCTTCAAACCATCCTTAATCTCTCTCCTCTTTGTGAATACTCATCTTAATTAACTAACTTAAAATATGGGGAAATGAGTGTGCATATTTCCAGCTTTTACAGACTTTTACAATAGAAACAAGGAAACAACCTAAATACACAAAAGTTGAAGAATGTCTAAGTTATGGTATGCCAACCCAGTAGACTGCTATGAAAACATTTTAAATGGTGGTGATAAAAACTATGGACAGTCTGGATACACAGGCAAATTAACATAGAATATAATTTATTGATATTACATTACAGTATACCTCGTGAAATGGATCACAGGTTACAGTCAATGTAGCTTCTCTTAAAGTAATGCACAGGTAAATTGCAACGGACACAGTGCATTAGGGCAGCATTTCCTTCTGCCCCTGTGCCTGCATCAGTGATGCCTTGTCTCAGATTATCTGTGTCTCTGATTTTCATTGACTAAAACTGTAATCCAGATCTAGCAAGCATGTGGCCCTCTCCTCTTGGCCATATCATCCACTCCGGTTTGAGAAATTTATCATCTAACCACTTTGGTGTCATGCAGTGACATGTTCTTCTGCTGGAACCACTCAGTGACCCTCCCCAACCTTCAAAGGTATGCATTCATCATCGACGACTTAAAAGTGGTCAAATATATCAGACAGATGCCAGTGTTAGCAGACTTTATGTCTATGGACCCAAGTATTCTGACATATCTGGGCATGGCCTGAGCGCTCTTTTAGATGTCTCTTTGCTTTAAGGATCAAAAGCCACCTTCAAGAAGAAAGCAGTGGGTGTTTAAGAAAAAGTCTTTTAGGTTAAAGGGAGGCATAATTATGAGTACCTATCTCCCTTTTCCCCAAAGGTCTCCCCGTGATCAGACTTTCCTAAGCCTTAGAGAGACCAGAGCTATGAATAAAATTGACCACATTTTTCTCCTGGGAAGACCTTGTGACCCAGCCATGCTGTTTTAAGATCATGTAGAAGGACCCGTTGCCCGCATATGGCCCCAAATATCCTGAAGTCATGAAAACTTAAAAACACAAAGACCATTTGACTGACAAACTTAGGAGAATCATATTATGAGTGTCAAGAAATATTTGAGATTCCCCTATGTAAGCCATGAACTCCAAAATTACAATTTTCTATCCCTTCTTACTATTCCATCCTCAGCTCAATGCACACTGTGGCCCAGGTATAACTGGGTGCTGAAAGGGAGTGGATGTTACAGTGAATGTTACAGACCACATAGCCATATAATTGATCACCAAAAATCAGGAAACTTCTGAAGTTGTAAAGGAGCATTATCAGAATTATGTCAGGACAGCAGGTGTCAGCCAGGACTGTCCCAGGCAAACCAGCATCTGACAACCCTATGATTCTATGGGTTGTAGGGGAGAACATTTGTGTCCCTAACTTTACCCTTTTGTTGTGATCAGCTCTTCATCCCATCAAATGTTCCTGATCTTTTAGATACATCTTTGGCTACTCAAAGCAAAAACCCAGGCTTTTCCATAGATTTAGAAAATCCTAAATAATAATCTTATATATGTTTATCTTCAAACTTTCCCACTTGCACCCTTACTCCACAGACATTCAGAGACAGTTTCCTAATAAAAAGAATGCAAGTAGTTAGCCACTCAAAACAATCCTACCTTAGACAGCTGCCTCTTGTTCATCAAAAACAAAAAACATCAACCACAAAAGCACATTTATTACATGCCAGGCAAACTTCTAGGTATTGGGTGACAGAGCTTTTTAAAAATATAGAACCATCACCCAGCTCAAGTGATATTATATGCAGTGAGGGAAGCAGCCAATGAATAAGTAAGCAAATAGAACATTGTGGGAATACCTGATGGTATCACCCTGAGGGTGGGTGGAGGGGAGTCTACTGCAGTAAAAGAGGTCCAAGAAGACATCTCTGGAAGTGACATTTGATCTGACTTCAGGACAGACACTGGCCAGTGTGACAAGCCCCTTTTACAGATCACATCAATTTCATTTCCTGCGCTACACCAACTTTTCCTGTTTCCTCCCAGTTTGTGAAGATCAGGGACCCCTCTATAGCTTTCTCACAAAATTAAATGAATACAGATGAAAAGCAAAATTGGTTTCCACTGCATATTCTAGAAGTCATGGGAAATAGAATCACCACCATTAGTCAGCATAAGGTGGCCACAGAGTGCCTAAATGACCCACTCCTGAGTGTGGCTTTAATCATAGACAAGGTTCTGTGCTCCTCTAGCAGTCCTGGGTGTGGGGATCAGAGAGGACTCTGCACCCAAAGTCCTGAGGACAGGCAGCTTTCACTGGGCTTAGCTAACCACAGTATTTTTCAGGGCAACTTTGAGCTCATGTTTATGCCGAAGTCAGCCTGAAAGGCAGTTGTCTGAACCCATCATGTTCCCGGCATCATTCTTCGCCTCTGGTGGCCACTGGTGCCACTGACCGATCCATTCTTGTGGTTAGATTACTCCTGCGTTTGATGTCTATCCCCCCTGCTGGCAGTGTCATAATGCAATTTCTGATCCCCCTGTCCTGACTAATCAGAAGAATCAAAACCTCTCTCTTCTAAACATGAGCCACAAGTCACTGTCAGCATCAAGCTGATCCGGCTGTTTTCTGTATCCCTCTTGCTTTCCAAACTCCAAGTCAGGATCCCTGCACTCCCCTCCACATTCTGCAACATGTGATTTTTTGGAAATGTAACCAAAAAAAAGTCTGACTTGAACCCAGCAAGAGCCAAAGGAAATGAAATAATGAAGTATGTCCCGCTATTCAGCCTGGGTCTGTTACCTTGCCCAAATGTGGTTTTGCCTTCTACAGTTTTTAGATCACACTGTTGACTCATGTTCCATAAGAACAGACTCATTTTATCCATGTAGACTCTTCCACTCCCCACTGACCTTCATACTCACCCTTCCTCCCCTTCCCTCCGGGAACTTTCTGCCCAAATCCAGTTTTTATAATGGCACATTTGATTGGACTATTGTTCACACTTAATTCACCCAATTGTTCTTTATTAACTCTCCTTTGATTGCTTTCAGATGTTTTCTTCTACTTGTCAAGATAGGTAATGCGGTTTTCATTTCTCTGTTACATATTAAAATGTTGTTTGCCAAATCATTTGGATCCTCAATAGATCTTTTTTCAGAATTCTTACCAGCGGACATGCAGGTAATGTCAGTAATGTTAACAAACTTGTAAATAGCACTTACTATACTCCACTGTTCTAAGGACTTTACATTCATCAACTCATCAAATCCCCTAAACTGTAACAAGTAGGTATTATAATAACACATTACAGGGGCGCCTGGGTGCCTCAGTCAGTTAAGCATCTGCATTCAGCTCAGGTCATGAGCTCACGGTCCAGGGATTGAGCCCTGCTTGGGGCTCCCTACTCGGTGGGGGGTCTCCTCCCACTTCCTCTGCCTCCTCCCCGCTGCTTATGCTCTCTCCCGCTCTCTCTCAAGTAAATAAATAAAATCTTTTAAAAAATAAATTAAATAACCACTTTATAGTTGAAGAAACTGAATCACAGAGAAGCTAAGGAACTCAGTGTCACACAACTAATAGTCCTGAGCCCATAGCATTTGTGCCTTAGCACTCAAACGTAACAATAAAAGTTCACCTTGTGTTGTTCACATTTAATTATCATAAAATTCCTATCTATCTCTTTTCTAAGACAGGAGAAAAAAATCAGACCAAAATAATCATGAACATCATCAAACTGGGACCAGTCATCCCCTTTGGACTGAGTTATTAAACTGAATTGTTTGTAACTCCCATCTCCCAAGAGAACAAGTAGTTCCCTTCTAGAGAAATGACTCAGATACATTAGCTTTTCCAGGCCACTGGGCTAGGGCTGAACTCAACAACATTTAGATTTCTTTTTGTTTGTTTTTGGTCCAAGTTCTATAGCTTGGCAGATCCAACTTTCCACAATCTGTCTCCAGCCTCCCTCCTCTGATTCTCATCTCTTGCTCCTCCCCCACCATGTCACCCCCTCTGATGGGCTCCTGCTCATCCCTGTGTTCATGCCATTAGCCCAGAATGCTCTACCCACCCCCGCACCAATATTTCTCTCACCTTTAGTTAATTTGCATTTTTCTCAAAATTATGCATGTAATTTTTTAAAAGATTTTATTTATTTGACAGAGAGAGACACAGCAAGAGAGGGAACACAAGCAGGGGGAGTGGGAGAGGGAGAAGTAGGCTCCCTGCCAAGCAGGGAGCTGGATGTGGGGTTCAATCCCAGGACCTTGGAATCATGACCTGAGCCGAAAGCAGATGCTTAACAACTGAGCCACCCAGGGGCCCCTATTCATGTAGTTTAAAAAAAAAAAAAAAAGTTCTATAAATCTTGAGTAAAGAAAGGCCGTCATCCCCTACCCCATTTTTTCCCCACCCCCAAGTCTTAACTACTTTCAACTCCTTTTCTTCCTTTTTTTTTTAAATTTATTTATTTGTCAGAGAGAGAGAGAGCACAAGCAGGGGGAGTAGCAGGCAGACGGAGAAGCAGGCTCCCCGCTGAGCAAGGAGCCCATGTGGGACTTGATCCCACGACCCTGAGATTGTGACCTGAGCCCAAGGCAGAGGCTTAATCCAGGTGGCCCTACTTTCAGCTCTTTTAATTGTGTCTTCTCTGTATTTCTTAATAACTTTCGCTAAATGGATTAGAATTATGTTCATTTGCCAGTAACAGAAAACCTTTATAGAGTGACTTAAACAAGCAGACTTAAACAAGCTACCTAAGAAGCCCATGCATAGACGTTCCAAGGTAGGTATGGGTCTCAACAGGTCCTTCAGAAACCAGGCTCTCTCCACCTTTCTCTTCCACCATCCTTGCTTGTGATATCCATCCGCATCGTCACAAGATGGTGGCTCTCACCTCCAGGCATTGTGTCCACATTCCAGGAAAAAGAGAATAGGGAAGGACAAAGACATCTTTCCTAGTAAGACTTTGCCTTTTATTTGAAAGGGAATATCCTCTCCAAGAACCTCTGTCTGTGTCCTCTCCAGTCTTTTCAAAGTAACCTGCTGGGGGCAGGGCGGGGGATGAGGGCAGGCTTTACTGCTTCTCGAAGTGTTTATTTCCTCCAAATTGCTCTTTTTATTTGTTTGTCTTTGCCGTTTGTTTGTTATTGATCTCTCTTTAATGTTGGAAACTTTCCCCTAAGTCTCATGATCTTTGTCTACTCATTCCTAGTTAAGAGAAAATCTCAGATAAAGTGGCTGGAATTTCCGTGTGCACGGCAGGATTTGTGGACAAGCGGCTTCGTGGCAAGGAAACTGGGATGTTTTCATTGGACACACACACAGTTGTTAGTATGTGAAGGCATTTTCTCTTGGGCTGCTCAGCTTCCCCAGAAGAGAACTCCAATATTCTGCTGGGGTATGTAAGCATGGCTGCCAGCACCCTGTACAGGGCTGGGGAAGGTTCTAGTGTGTCTCACTCTCCAGCATGTAGCCTCCAGCCTTAACTGTGCCTGACACCTCTAGGTCCAGGGCACGGGTAGTTGGGATATCCTCACAGAGTAACCATACAGTCTTCTGCCAGGGCAGAGGAGGGGTGGCTGCCTGATGGTGTGGGATGGGGAGGAACCGTAACCACTTCTCCTGCAGACCGTCCGCCTGTCCTCCCATCGGCACCTGCATCTTCAGAGACTCCTGTAGCTCCAGATCCTGAGCGGTTCTGGGGGCCGCTGCACAGAGCCACAGCACTCTGGCCCTTCACTCTCTGTCTGCTTGTGTTTCGTCTGCAGGTAAAGCAGAACTTTACCTGCTCTGCTCGGTCAGTTCTCACTCATTCAGATGTTGTTTGGCCTCCAGAGTAGATCCCATTCATCCCTATCCCTGATTTATCATTTACAATTTAAAAACAAATTTTAAATCACCTACGGTTGTTTGAATGGGGATTCCAGAAGAAGCAGAGGTCAATCCACCACATTTATCCGGAAGTCAGTTTTGGGGTATCAGAATTCATAGTCATCCCTCAAGGCAAAGTGCAAATGTCTGCTGTAAAGCTGTCCCCACTTCCTCTCCACTTTCTCTACCCTATAAATTAATGTCTTCCTTTGCACAGCACTCAGTACACACTTCCATCACCCCTCTTATCACACCATGTCACAATGAGGGCTCCCCACAGCTTTCCTCTGGCTAGACAGTGAGCCCTACAAAGGCAGAAATGGTGTAATATTCATCTTCGTATTCCTACTTCCTGGCTTTCTGCTCACCCAAGCAAGCTCTTCACATTTTTTGACAAATTTAATGAAGGCTGATATTAAAAATAAAAGACTAGGAGATAGGCCTTCAGTATTCCCATCTGGGCTATAGTGCTGAGATACCTATCACCTTAAATGTACGTCTTAGTCAGCGGGGGCTGCTACAACAAAATACCATGGACTGTGGAGACATAGACACCTATTTCTCACAGTTCTGGACTCTGGAAGCCGGACATAAGGGGCCAGCAGACTCGGTGAGAGCCCTCTTCCTGGTTTGCAGATAGCCACCTTCGTACTATGTGCTTACACGGAGGGAGGAACTAGAGCAAGCTCTGGTCTCATGGTCTCATCCTCTCCATGTAAGGTCCCTAATCCCATCACTGGGGGCCCCAGTCTCATGACCTCATCTAAATCTAATTACTCCTCATAGTCCTCACCTCCAAATACCACTACATTGGAGGTTAGGGCTTCAACATATGAATTTGGAGGGGATCATTTGCATGAGGGAGGAAGCAAACATTCAGTGCATACTAGTGTATTTTGCAGGTTGAAAGACGGTGCCCAATAACTGGTGGTTATTTTTATTGTCAGTATCTCTCAATGGCAATAATATTCACATCTCACTTTAGAAGGTAAACAATATGCTTCCTGGGAAAGGGAAGTCCAAGATTAGGAGCACATGGTACATACTGTGAGCCAGACTGCCATCTGGCAGTTCATCTGTGAGCCAGTTCAGCCATTGAGATGGCCAATTGTTATTGCTTTTCAATGGCTTTCTGTGCTGTAAAGCAAAACTCTTAATCAGTTCACTCTTAATCAGTAAGTTGCATTTTGCCTAAACTACAGTCTTTATTTAAAATGGTAGCAAGTCTTCCTTAAAATTCTTACCAGTTATCGACTCTGGTCATGAGAGATTTTTATATAACTATGCTGTGGGTGCCCTTATTTTACAGAAGAAGAAATACGTGTGAAAGGCAAACATGACAAGTAGGTGGCTAAGGTGGACATATATAGACAGAGCTTGCCTCTCAATTCAAATTCCTTCCTCAAGATGGCACTGGGATGAAAGTGTATTCCAGGACCTACATCTCCTGTATTTAATGATGGTATTCAGAAGTACTGTTAAACACAACAGGCCCAAAATGGATTTATATATGCTAACCCCCACATCACCAACATGGGACTTAATGATAGTTTCGACCCTCATAGAAATGGACTCTTAAACCAGTCATTAGGAATCATTGGATCAGCATTATTTAGGTAATATGCCTGATCATACGTCCATCCCCTAAAGGAAAGTAACCTCACAGTAACCAATCTACTTTTTCCTAGTACCATCTCCTTGTTCCTACTCCCTTCTGCTTATAAAATCTCTTGCCTCGTACAGCTATTCAGAACTCCTATCCACTAGATTAGATGCTGCCTAATTAATGAATTGCTGAATAAAGCCAATAAGCTCTTTAAATTTTACTCAGTTGAATTTTGTTCTCTGACAGCACTTACTAGTAAACTGAATTACCATGTTTCATTTGTGGGTGATGAGGACCAGAACTAATATCCTCTGATTAAATTCCCCAAATTATTCCTTATTTCTTATTCCTAAAAACTATCCAGAAAAAAAACTGTATGAATTGATGTGGGAACCACTGCTTCCAGTCTTAAATCCCACAATATTCTCACTTGTTTCCATTATAATTGAGCTCACATAGTCAAATAGAGAAGGAAGAACTAACTCACAGAGACTGCAACCCTTCCACAGAACTTTCCCTGCCCACAACAAAGCCACTGATGTCTGATTGCTTAGCTAAAGTTCTCTCTAAGGATAATACTTGGGTTTCTGCTGGAGACCCCTCCCCCTCACCTTTCCTGCTTTGAACACACAGAAACCTGGACACTAGAAGAAAAACAAGGAAGGAACCTGCACAGAGAGACAGAGCTCAGGTTGTAAATGTGGAAATTCAGGTACAGGCAGATGCCCTTCTGCCAGCACCTAGCACCTGGAGCTACCGTAGGGATGGAGAGCCAGTGCTGACCATGACCATGACCATGACCATGACCATGACCACACTTAGAGCAGAGTCTGGCCCACAGAGAGTAACCACAGCTCTTACTTCAGCAAGAAAAACGTTTAGCCCAGAAAGGAAAAGAGTGCTTGAAGCAATCATGATCTCACATGAACAACAACAAAAGACTTAAAGAATCTAAAAAGAACCCCCATCTCAAAAATAAAGATAACAACTCATTTGAGATGACAAAGATGGGATTAAACAATACACAACAATGGTGTGCTGTGAAGTGTGTAAACCTGGCAATTCACAGACCTGTACCCTTGGGGCTAATAATACATTATATGCTAATAAAAAATAAATAAACAAAACAGCAGAGATTTAGGGGAAAAAAATACACAACAATGGAAGATGGCAAGTGAGATTATTTATTTTTTTATTTTAAGTAGGTTCCATGCCTAGCTTGGTGCTCAAAGTCACAACCCTGAGATCAAGACTCACAGGCTCTACCAACTCAGCCAGCCGGGAGCCTCAGAAGGCAAGTGAGTTTAAAGAGAGTCTAAGTGTTTTAAGGTCACTGTCTTTTCAAGAGGGGGAAAAAGATATTGATTAACTTTAGATATTGTTAAAAATATTAAAATTAGAGGTATGTATACATATATAAACAGAAGGCATAATTTCCAAACCAGTAAAGGAACAAGATAGAAAATATTAAAAGAGAGAGAGAAGAAAGAAAAGAAAAAGAAAAAAAATCTTTTATTTCAACAGAATACAGTAAAGAAAAAATAAGAACAAAAGAAAAACATAGTAGTTACATAATGAAATGGTAGGCAGAAGTCTAAGTATATAGTAACTACAATAAATATAGGTGCCTTAGATTTGCCAATTAAAAGACAAACTTCCATATTTATTTCTTTATTTTTTGACTGTTTAGTCTTCCACTTAAAAATTTGACATTAAGGAAAAAAAAAATTGACATTAAGGGGGGGGTGTGGGTGGCTCAGTCTGTTGAGCACCTGACTCTCAATCTCGGCTCAGGTCTTGATCTCATGGTTGTGAGTTCGAGCTCTGCATTGTGCTCTATGCTGGGCATGGAGCCTACTTTTTAAAAAAAAGTGATATTAAAAAGTCAAAAATAGGGACACTTGGGTGACTCAGTCAGTTGAGCATCTGCCTTCAGCTCAGGTCATGATCCCAGGGACCTGGGATTGAGTCCCACATTGGGCTTCTTGCTCAGCAGGGAGCCTGCTTCTCCCTCCGCCTGCCACTCCCCCCCTCTCTCTGGCAAATAAATAAATAATATCTTTTTATTTAAGTTGAAAATAGAACCAGTTTAGCAATATTAACTTAGTCAAATAAAATTAAAGTAAAATATTAATGAAGATACAGAGATTACTTAATAATTAAAGGGGAAAATAACCAATAAGATACAAAAATCATTAATTTGCTTCACCTAACAAAATTCCCTTCAAGTATATATGCCAAATTTACCAGAATTAGAAGGAGAAATGACAATTGCACAATTATAATGAGTTTTTTTTAACATATTGCCATCAGAAACTGTTACATCAAGCATAAGAGCACAAATGATTCCAGCAATGCAAACAGCTTGATATACTTCCCAATAAAGAGATAATATACAATATTTTATGAAAACAAAGCAATTCTCAACACACTCCAAAATATTTGTACCACGAAAACCAGGTTCTATGATCACAATGCAATACAATTGAAAACAATAAACTCTTTAATTGAAAAATAAAAATATCCTTGGAAATTAGAAAGCAGATTTTTTTTTTTTAATTCTTGGCTAAGGAAAAACTCACATGAAATTTCCCAAGTGCTTAGAACGAACAACAAAAATACTACCTATTAACATTTATTGGATGCAACTAAAACAGGAAACATATTTTTTTAATGCACAAATTAATGAGATAAATATTCAGGTGAAGAAACTAGAACCTATAAATACAGAGAACAAACCGGTGGTCACCAAAGGGAAAGGGAGTGAGGGATGGGCGAAATGCGTGAATGGGAGTGGAAGATACAGGGTCCCAGTTATGGAATGAAAAAGTCACAGATATAAAAGACACAGCATGGGGGGGTGTACTCAATAATACTATGACACAGATGGGTAGTGACAGATGGAAGCTAGCACACTTGTGGTGAGCACAGTGTAATGTATAAACTTGTCAGATCATTGTGTCATACACCTGGAACTAATGTAACATTTTGTGTTCACTATGCTCAAATAAAAATAAATAAATAAATAAATATTAAATCAATGCAAAAAACTAGACTATATAAATATAGAGAGCTCATGAAATTAAAAACTAAATACATTCAGCATATTGCATGTTAATTATACCTCAATAAAACTGCTTTTAAAAGTTAGGCAAGGGGCACCTGGGTGGCTCAGTGGGTTAAGCCTCTGCCTTAGGCTCAGGTCATGATCTCAGGGACCTGGGATCAAGCCTCACATCGGGCTCTCTGCTCAGCAGGGAGCCTGCTTCCCCCTCTCTGCCTGCCTGTCTGCCTACTTGTGATCTCTCTCTCTTTCCTTCTCTCTGTCAAATAAATAAACAAAATCTTAAAAAAAAAAAAGTTTAGGCAAGAGTGATAAAAAAAAGTTCAATGAATCAGAAAGAGAGCCCAGAAATTGGCTATATATATATATATATATATATATATATGTATATATATGCCAATATATATATGCCAATTACTCTCTCTCTCTCTCTCTCTTTCTCTCTCTCTCTCTATATATATATATAAACTCGGGATATGATAGGATGGCAATACCAACCAGTGGAGAATTGATAAGCCATCCAATAAATAGTATTAGGGCAGTTGGCTTTCCATATTGAAAAGTTAAACCAGTACACTCTATGCATGAGGCCTGCATAGAATTGTTGGATCTCTATACTGCACATTTGACAGTAAGATAACACTCTATATTAATTCTACTTCAGTTAAAAAAAAAAAGAAAAGCTAAAATAGATGCACACCCCCAAAATCAACACCAGATTGATCAAAGGCCCAAATGTGAAGAAGAAAAATATCTTAAAATCATTCATAAAAAGTATAAGAATATATTTATGACTTCAAGGTAGTAAGGTTCTTTTAACCATGACACCAAAAGCGTGAATAATAAGGGAGAATGTTTGACTCTGTCAAATGCAAAACTTCCAGTGTTTCAAAAGATGCCATAAACAGAATAAGAGAGGAGTCACAGCTTGAGAAAGTCTTTGCCCTACATAGAACAAACTAAGGATTCATATCCAAATAAATACTTTTTTACAACTTACAAATCAATAAGAAAACAGCAAACACCCAATAAAAACATGCAAAAGTGATGACTACAGTCCTCAGAGGAAGGAATGCAAACAGCCAATACACTAATTGGGAAAAAAAAGTTCAATGGGGAAAGGAAAGCTCAACTCCACTGGTAATTAGAAAAGTCTAAATCAAGGGAACAATAGCACTTTTCACCCATATGAGACTAGCAACAATTTCAGATGTAAAAGTATCAAGAGTAGGCAAGGACGGCTTTGGAGAACAAGATGGCACACACTATCTAATAAAATTTAAATTGTTTTTTATCTCACAAGCCAGTAGTTTTATTGGGAAGGGGGCAGGGATGACAGTCCGGGAAGTTGGCACCATCTGTGCTCCCTCAAAGATCTAGACTGTCCGCACAAGCCCCAGATTACAGGCAACTTGTCGTGCTTCTGCGCTAAGGAAGGAGATGGGGCCAGCATGGTGTCACGCAGGGGAGCAGGAAAGCACAAACCCACTTCATCCTCCTTCCAACGGCTGCTGCTTGCTCCTCCACATCACCTCTTTGGAAGCTGGACACCACGTGTCTTCTCTTCCTGCCCTGCTTTGCCCCTCTGCCCGACGGGCCTTGCTCACTCCGTGTTCCTCCCTGCAGCCAGCGTGCTGCTCTGCTCCATCAGACAATGGTGAGACTGAGCACAGGATGTTCACAACATGGGGGCACCTGGGTGGCTCAGGAGGCTGAGCATCTGGTTTTGGCTCAGGCCATGATCACATGGGTCGTGGGATCGAGTCCCGCATGGGGAAATCCATGCTCAGCAGGAGATCTGCTTGAAGATTCTCCTCCACTCCCCTTTCCCCCACTCGTGTTCTCTCTCTCTCAAATAAATAAATAAGCCTTTAAAAAAAGAAAAAAAAAAGATGTTAACAACAGGCCTGGCAGCACGTCTGATCTGGTGAAAATAAGGGAGACAGTCTTCATCCTGACCCACAGAACAAAACAGCTTTCCCACAGAAAAATAAACAATCTAACTTTTCCATTTGTAGAAAACAGCAGAGAAGCTCTCTGAGTCTGTGGTATGGAGCATGTCCGTCTCCTGTGAAAATTACCTCACTGACCACCCGCATTACAGCCATGGGTTGGAGATGTTCCCGAGTCAGCGAGGTGGGCTGGTGCCAGTCTAACCACACAAGTCACCAGATAGCGCTCGCTATGGCTTGATGTGGGTGTGAGATGGAGCAGAGCCCACGGCCCTGACCTCACCCATCCCCTGCCCCAGGCCCCGGAGCCATCCAGTCCCAGACAGTCCCCTATTTCAAGGAGAGGGCAGCTGACAATTGCACCATCCTGTAATTCATGACACAGAATGACAACCATCATGTGCGCCCAAGACTGCCTAACGGATTGTCTTTCAAAGTTTGTTTGACACTTATTTATTGATATTCTACCTATAAAAGTGTGTATACAACAGACTCATTACCAATGTATTCATTACCACAAGCCAACCCAGAGTCAAGGTTTTAGAGGAAAAGTAAACTGGCAATTTTCCCACTTTTCTGCAGTTCTTCTTCTGTATTTGGTTTTCCTTTGGGACTTTCAGGATGAGAGGATTCCAAAAGGCAAACAAAAGGGTTTTGATTTAGGATGGTATAACCAGTTTCCAGTAATAGAAGGGCTCATGCACCAGCATTCCCGCTGGCCTTGACTTTCAGCTTACAGAGCAGCCCCACATCACAGAAGCCCAGGGATGGCAGGCGTTTCCAGGGGTGTTGCTCCGCTCCCACACCCTCACCTTGCTCTAGGGCACCTTCCACCTGGGAAGCAGAACCAACGTGTCTCCAGCTGTACAAGGATTCGTCTGTCCTTAAAATGACCCGCATTCCTGCTTCACTCTAGCGATGGTGCCGTGCTCTCTGTCAATCAAATCCCCGCTCAGCTGACCTGCCCATAATTCAATTCTTCTTTTAGTCTGAACCTTCCAACACTGCCAGCTCAGGCTCAAGCATGAGCAGGCAGGACTGCCAGATCAAGGGCCTCCAGGAGTATACAGCTGGCCAGGTGCAAATATGAGAGTCGCCTGTGGGTGGGCAAGACTCAGGGCCACCCACAGAGTGGCTGAGCTCAGCCCCGCTCACCCCTCAGCTGGGCAGCTTTGGGCGGTGCAGAAACACCACCATTCTCCAGGGTATCTCTGGCCAGAGTTCCTTCGTTAGCTTGAAGACTGTCTGTCAGCTCCATTTTTCCCAACCTTCTTATTATTACCATCTTTCTCCTCAAAAGCCATACTGGGTGGGCATTTTTTTCCTAATCGCCCCCTTGCATGAATTTTTAATGCCACAGATATACTGATATACTGTGGATTGAGGCTGTTTGAAAGGCTATAGACCACTGCAATATCTAAGATTATTTTGCCTCCCAAGAACCGTATTTGTGATATCCTCGCCCTCCCATCCTCCACCACTGAGAATGCGTGCATTAGCTGTGACTGCAGTAGGCTCTACCCTCTATTGCCAGAGGAATCCACCTGCCCAGGGAGGGAAGAACCAACTCGTGACCAGCACTAAAGTGACCGGTTCTTCACACCAGTCCCAGACACCTCCCCCTGGCCAGGCAGCACTGGGCAGGGCATGGACCCTCCTTTCCTGTCCTGTGCCCACATTCCCTGTGCCCTCACTAACCTCCGGTCTTCACCCAGTCTCCTTTTCTTTCCATGAGCTGCTTCCTGGTGTGCTGTGGGGGAGAGATTCGGCCCACAAGGGAATTTCATAATCCTTGAATATTCAGTAAAGCAAAAACTCCTAAGTCTGTAAGTTGGCAAATTGATAAAGTAGCAAGTCTCTTCATTTACTTATATACCGGTGCGGTTAATCAGGTAACAAAGAGGAGGGCTCTGGCAGGTGAATGAACAAGAAACAGTGTGAAGCACAGGACGGAGAGAGCAAGGGGCACACAGTGACTTCTAGAAAAGCTGATGCTCGCCAAGTCCTTGAGGAGAAAACACAACCTGACTTGGGGAGTTGGGGGGACCTCTGGGCAAAGACCAGGCAGGCAGATGGAGCATGACCGACAGGCTTGGGAAACTGTGCCAGAATTGAGTGTGCTGAGGGCAGGCAGAGAACCTGGAGCCCCAGGTGAGCGAGGAGGGCAGAGAAGGGGCTGAGAGAGGTGGTGTCAAGTCAGTGGGGGCCAAGTCAGTGTGTGCTCTTGCATGAATATAGAAAAGACACATGTGGCCCCTGGGGAGAAGTGACACCTCAGGCTGTGCCCACACGGGGGACTGTGGGAGTTAAGGAGGGTCTACTGGAGGGTGGAGGGAGGTAGGAGGAGAGAAAGAGAGGAAGTGAGAGAAAGAGATGGCCCATCAGGTTCAGCTGGAGCAGGATGGGCTGAACAGGAGAGCACTAGAATCAGAATCCACAGAGACCCATGGGAAGAATGAGGCCGAGGTTCTAGGCACAAGCACTAATTTTAATTACTTCTGGAAGTCACAAAGGCTTATGCAAGTTTGAAGCTAAAAAACGAAGCCACCAAGAACTAAGAGGGGAAGATGTGACTACACTAGCTAGCCAAAGGTCTAAGTTGAATCTAAAACATCTCGTATCTAAGCAGCAGCCATGCAGGAAACTGTCAGATTTCGGATGGACAGTCCAACTCAAGACCGGAGACAACCGGCAGCAAGCGTAACTAGATAGTTCATGGGCTTCTGACCTATAGTTTTCTGTATCTTCCTCATTAGACACAGGACTGTCCAATAGCTTGTGACAGGGTCAGCCTACAGCCAGGGGCAATGTGGATGCAGATTCCCAGGTTAAGAAGGGAGCTGGGCAGAACCCTGAATCAGGAGAGAAAAGTATCGGTGCAGACAGAGAACTTACTTGTGACCTGAACGCATTTGTTTCATGTTCATGACCTGAACATGTCCATTTCAAAGCATTATTTTCCAACAATTCTCTAATTCTAGAGTTCTCACTAAATGACCCCAACTAATGAGATATTGACTAATGGAATTTATTTTAATTTAAGAAGTGCAACTGTGGGGTGCCGAGGTGGCTCTGTCATTAAAAGCCTGCCTTTGGCTCAGGTCATGATCCCAGGGTCCTGAGATTGAGTCCCACACTGGACTCCCTACTGTTTTGGGAAGACCGCTACTCCCTCTCCCACTTCCCCTGTTTGTGTTCCCTCTCCCACTGTCTCTCTCTGTCAAGTAAATAAATAAAATCTTTTTTTTTTTAAAGTGAAACTGTACTGAAAGAATGTCCACCCCAGCTGAGGTAGTAGGAAGGAACACAGTTTTCAGTGGATAGAGAAGGAAAATGCAGTGCTTTAGAATAGCCATTGATAGTAACAAAGCACGTACATGCTGTAAACTTTTGAGTGACCTGAGTAATGGAGAAAAAGGTCACAGATTTACCCAGATTAGTCACACATAGTACAAATACAGATAAATGTAACAAGCGATTATTTACAATTAAATTCTTAAATTTATTTATTTATTTGATTTTTTCACAAAAATTAACTCAAAATAGGTTCTAGACCTAAATGTAAAATGCAAAACCATCAAAACTTTTGGAAGGAAAATATAGAATACAATGCATGTAACCTTTGATTTTGCAATGACTCTTTGGATACAATACCAAAAGCATGATCCATGAAATAAAAACTATTAAGTTACATTTCATTGAAATTTAAAAACATTTGCTTTAGGAAAGACACCATTCAAAGAATGAGAAGACCGGCCATAGGCTGGGAGAAAATATTTAGAAAACACATAACTGATAAAGAACTTGAACCCAAAATGTATAAAGAACTTTTAAAACTCAACAATAAGATAGCGAACAATCCAATTAGAAAACGTGCAAAAGATCTGGACAGACACTTCACTAGAGTAGACGTACAGATAGAACATTCCACACGAGCATATTCTAGTCAAAGAAAAATTGACATATTCAGTCCAGAGGTAATTCATTCTGTCTGCACTGATGTTTTTCATTCCTGATGCAGTGATGGCGTAGAAAAAGATGCTCAACATCACTGGTAATTAGGGAATTGAAAACTAAAACAAGGCAACAATAAGATACCAGCACTTAATAAAATGGTCAAAATCTTGGGTGCCTGGGTGGCTTGTCAGTTAAACATCTGACTCGATTTAGATTCAGGTCAGGACCTAAGGGTCGTGAGATCAAGCCCCATGTTGGGCTCCACAATGCGTGTGGAGCCTACTTAGGATTCTCTCTCTCCCTCTCTCTGTCCCTCTCCCATGCTCTCTCGCTCTGTCTCTTCTTTTTTATTTTATTTTATTATTTTATTTTATTATTTTTTATTATTATTTTATTATTTTATTTTATTATTTTATTTTATTTTTTATTTTATTTTACTTTTATGCACCACATGCAGTGCTCCATGCAAAACATGCCCTCTTGTTCTGTCTCTTAAAAAAAAAGAAAAAAATGGTCAAAATCCAATACGCGAAAAACACCAAGTGCTGGTGGCAAACAATGGGAATTCTCATTCACTATTGTTGGGCAGGCAAAATGGAGCAGTGACTTTGGAAGACAATTTGACAGTGTCTGACAAAGCTAAACATAGTCTTACCACAGGATCCAGCAATCACAGTCCTAGCTATTTACCTAATTGATCTGAAAGCGTGTATCTAGACAGAAGCCTGCAAATGAATGTTTATAGAAGTTTTATGCAACCAAGATGTGCTTTAAAAAATGAATGGATAAGCAAGCTTTGGCACATCCATGCAATAAAATATTATTCAGCAGTGAAAAGAAATGAGCTCTCAAGCCATGAAATGACACAAAGGAAATTTAAAACATAGGCAAAGTGAAAGAAACCAGGCTGGAAAGGCTATATACTATATGATTCCAATTATATGACATTCTGGAAAAGGCAAATATGTAGAGACAGTTCAAAGATGAGTGGTTACCAAGGGTTCAGGTGGGAAGGCGGGGTTGAAAAGTGGAGTACAGGTGATTTTAGGATAGTGAGACTATTCTGCATCATACTACCTTGGTGACTACATGACACTGTGCATTTGTTAAAGTCCAAAACACTTTACAGCACAAAGATTGAGATTTAATGCATGCACATTGCAAAAAATTCATTTGGAAGTCAGAAAAATCCCAGGAAGGAAGGCAGACTATGACAAAGGATCTCACTGTATGACAAATGTATGACAATCTCACCAAAGTTGTTGGGGAAAGGAGCTAAACTAAGTAACTTTGGAAATGTACGGAGCCTAAAGATTCAAGGGAGAAAGGAACTGCACACAAGCACCATACTCTAGTTGATAAAATTGCTCCCTTTGAGTGTACAGCTAACAGTTGTGATGCTGCTATCCTCTATACTGGAATTAAGTAATTAAGTAATGACTAGTGGCACTGATGCAGGCACTGACGGCGAGGGGATTTATAGGTAAGCAAGAAAGCCAGAATGATCTGCATGGCGATATATTAGAAATGGAGACATCAGTCACAAGTCATGTTTAGCTTAATGGAGGTATGCAAGGTTACATGTAGAAATATTCCCAGCGTGGGGCCTGGGTCTAGGCAGAGAAGTCCTGGCTGCACTTTCCTGCTCTTTTTAATGGACCATCCTCTCTTTGGAAGTCACAGAACCAGATCCCACCTGGGGAGGGATCCTTTTAAGAAGACTCCAGGCCAGTTTCCTTCTAACGCATTCCACTTCTGGTTCCTACAAACCCACACATTGGCCCTGCCATTGACTGAGGAACTGCCAATTAGCCAGCACCCTCCCCACCACTCTCCAGCTGGCAGGAGCAACAGCCACATCCTCTCACCTTTACACTTCTCTTATAAAGTATTAGACACTTTCTCACGAGCCCCAACTCTCCAGGGGACACATACTGAGTTCTCCAAGGTTCCTCTTGGAGCCCCCTATTGTGGGTTCAATTGTGCCCTCCAAAACTTTACATTGAAAGCCCTACCCCCCAGATACCCGAGAATGTGACCTTACCTGGAAATAGCTTCTCTGTGGATCATAATCAAGTTACCATGTGGTCCTACTGATTCAGAGCGGGCTCTGAACCCACTGGTGTCCTTGTGAAAAGAGAAGAGACAGACACACAAGGAGAAGATGGCCATGGGATGACAGAGGCAGAGATTGGCGTGGCGCAGCCATGATACAAGGAGCACCAGGGAAGCTGGGGGAGACAGAAAAGGATCCTCCCGTAGAGCCTTCAGAGGGAGGCTGCCCCTTGATTGCAGACTTTGGGCCTCCAGAGCTGTGAGACAAAAAAATATCTGTTGCTTGAAGCCACCCACTCTGTGGTACTGCATTAGGGCTGCCCGGGAAACTACACACTCCCTCTGTTACCTGGCTTGAGAGGAGGGGCATTGCCCAACCTCCCAAACCCCCACCCCCCAACCCTCCTGCTGGAGAAGGAGAAACGCCACAGCATGGCCACAGATCTCTGCAAAATATCCGTCCTCTTCCTCACGTCTTGCATCCTGATGCTCTTCCAGGCTGGAGCTAGGTGGTTCCCTAATAAAAACTCCCCTGGAGCCACTCCCTTTGCAAGTCCCATACAACTGAAGTGCTCCTCGCTTCAAAACATGAGGGCACACAGCACCCAGGCTTTGTTTTGGCTTTGGGGGCCTTGGCTCAAACGGATGTTTTTAAAATCTCCATCTTAAGGTCCTGTTGCATATCACGTGTGATTCAACAAGTCCTATTAGCTGGATTTCTTCTCTGCCTCTTAATTCAATCAGAATATTTGGGCCAGAATACACCACATATTTCTGTCTCAGTGTCATGCTGCGGACCACTCCCTACCTTGTGCAGCTGAAGCCACATGAGCTCCATCACTACCCACAGCCCCGGCTCCAAACCCTACTCCAGAGAAAGGCAGCATGATCTCAAGAGCTCTGGCGAGATGGACCATCCCTTCCACATGAAGTTGGTTTTCTCATTTATTCTTGGTATCCTCAGTTCTGAAACTGAGACTTAAGACTTCCTATGTCCCACTTCCTTCATTCCCCAGAACCTTCAGAGACAAAATTGCTTTCCCACCACGTGGGCTCTCATAGCCACAAAGACTCCATTCGTGGCTCAGAACCCCAGGCCCACGTAATTAGATTTTAACCATCTCTGCTCAATCCTTGACCTCGTCCTGGTATTAATTTTTTTCTCTGTTTAACACACACACACACACACACACACCCCATTCCGCTGAGCTAGGGGTCAGAGGGGGAGACACCCTGGGAAAATGGTGGATAACAAGGGGGAAAGAAGAAAGAGGTTGGAGACAGCTGGGCCATGGGGTCAGGGGCAACAGGACTCCTGGCAAGGACCGAGATCCATAGCATGGGGAGGGGAGACAGGACGGGCTGATGGTCAAGGAGTCCCCAAGGGGCCCAGGGGGGTTGCCAGGGCACTGGGTTTGCCAGGGCACTGGGTGAGGGCACTGGGTCTGGGGCCTGGGGTCCATCACCACCCTGGACTACTGGAAGTAGGAAGAGGTACCCCCCCAGGGTGGACAGGGCTACAACACCAAAGGCCTCCCCTTACTCTTCTATCAATGGGGCCATCAAGACAGGGTGTCCCTAGGCTCCCACAGGCTTGTAGAAGAGCCTGTTGGCCTTGAATCTCTATCCCTGACCCACTGTACTCCCAGTCTTGGGAAGATGCTTTGTACTCCCTCGAGGTCCTTCTGAGCAGACGACAGCCTGGGGGCTTGGGGGGCTGACGATGTGGGCTTGCAGAATGTGGCAGAGCACGAGACCCCTGGTCTGGGGACCAAGGTCAGGACCCTCCTTGTTGCAGCCTCAGGGTCCCCATTGGGAAGAGGTTCCAGAGTCAGTGCTCTGCTCGGGCTGAGATGGCCTTAGGAAGGAACCAAGCATCAGCACAGGAGAGGGAAACAGGGACAAGGGAGACGTCTGAGGTTTCTCCCATCACCCCTGGAGCCCACAGATCCTGCTCCTGGGAGACACACAAAAACAGAGACAGAGACAGAGACAGACACTGAACACAGGAGACAGGGAACCCGGAGAAGTCACAGACTTTCCTCCATCAGCTGGGAAATGACAGCCAAACATGTTGTCCCCTTCTCAGTCCGACGGGCCATCCACCCTGGGAGGACGGATTCAGGAATGCCCGGGAACCACTGTGGGGGGCTGCCCAGCACATGGGCACAGACGAGGCCCTTGGACCTAAACCTAATGGGAGCCCCTGGAAGTCTGTGACACCAAGGTCAGAATCCAAGCCCTGCGACCTTGCCACGGGTGATGGGACACGGGCAGGAGGAGGGTGGCTTTGCCTGGATCCCAGAGCAGATCCAGGCCCCTCTGGGCTGTGTTCCATGCCCCGCCCAGCCCCTGGCTCCCCCGTGCTTTGCCAAGTGTGTGCACCAGCCTCCTGGGAGAGCGGGTATGGAACGTATGGAGAGGTCCTAGCCCTGATGGCATCCCTCGAAGTAGAAGCCAGAACACCCCCACTGTGCAGACGGGGAGACTGGGGGGGCCCTGAGAGCCACAGGGTGTGTCCGGGGTCACAGTCCTGGGCAGGAGCAGGAGCCCGGTCTGAACCCAGCCCTGGGCCCTCCCAGCGGGGACAACAGCGGCACCCAGGCCTCCCAGGGGCTGGGGGTAGGCTGTGTGGGAGTCACTGGATAGACAGGGCATGGAGTGGAGGGGGAGCCTGGAGCAGCTGGGGGAGGGGCGCCCTCAGGGAGCTCTGCTGTGAGGAGGAAGTCGGGTCAGGAGCCCCCAGGCAGTGGTGACCTCCCTGACGACAGAGCCCAACGGAATTGGAACCCACGTATCCAGGCACCCACATTCCAGAGACAACCCCCTGCCCAGCTCATCTCTGTGGACATCCTGAAGGAAGCGACATGTTCTTGTGTTGCCTACCGAAGTCCAGAGGATGCAGGCAGAGGAGAGCTCGCCCGCCAGACACGTCCCCTCACTGGGGACGTCGTGTCAGGGCTCCCCGACGCCTCTGGCCCTTTGGCGAGAAGAATCAAAAGGTGACACCGGGAGGCTCAGAGTCAGACAGCCCCACACCTTCTGATCGACCCGTGGAGCCCCAGGTCTCCTCCCCGTGTGTGTGTGTGTGTGTGTGTGTGTGTGTGTGTGTAGAGAGCTCAGTGGGGGTGGAGATGCCCCGAGCAGGAGCAGGCCGATGAGGGGTCAGATGCCTGGTGGGCAGGTCATGTTCACGCCCCAGGTGAAGGCTGGCTAGGTGGGATGGGGTGTGGGGGCTGCCCCCTTCTGCCCAGGGTTTCTCCTGAGACCCTGCAGGGATGGGTCACTGACCCGGGTGCGGGGCTGTGCACGCACAGGTCTGCGTGGGATCTGGGGAAGCTGGGGGACCGGGCAGGAGGACGGTGGGAATGGCCGGGCAGGGCTCTGACGCCTCTCGCACACTCCCCGTCTCTGCCTCGGCAGGCCCCGGATGACATCGGAAGGAGGCGGGAAGACACGCACTCCTCCCTGACCCAGGAGTGCCCGGTCCTGGGAAGGCCTCCGGTCCCTCCCAGACCACGGCCCCTGGTACTCCATTGGCCTGCGGTCCTGGACACGGAGCCCACGGAGGCCAAGTCCGAGGGTTAGAAGGCTGGGATGGGGTGCCTCTGGCTCTGTGGGGATGGGTCGGTGCCGGGCCCCACAGGGAGAAGCCCCCACAGGCTGGTGTGGGGCCAGGAGCGAAGCGACGACTTGGCTCGGAGCACCCAGGGGGTGGACTGCAGTCGGGGAGACGGCCCGGGGAGGGTTCCTTCGTGGCTGCGGCTTCTCTGGGAGGCCCTGGGCAGTGCTCTGTCTCTGCAAAGCCACAGGCACAGGCAGGCCCGTGGGGGACCTTCTCTCCTCTCACAGCTACTCCAGCGGAGGAGCTAGACACACTCCCAGCTTCAGCCACTCTGGAGGGGGACATGGTGACTGGAGAGACTTCCGCAGGACACCGGGAGCCGACAGGGGACCGGGCGCCTGCCCACGGAGATGCCGATGCTGTCCAGGAAGAGCTGGCTCCGGCTCCTGCCCCCCGCCTCTGCTCCTGCCGCTCCCCCTTGCCCTGCCCCTGCCAGGACCACTGCCCCTTCCCCTGCCCCTGCCTAGGCCCCAGTTCCCGCCCCTGACCCTTTCCCTTGCTCCTGCTCCTTTCCCTGCCCTTGCCTGTGCTCCTGTTCCTGTCTCGGACCCAGCTCCTGCTCTGGATCCTGCACGGGCCACCACTGCTGACCCTGTCCCCGCCCCGATCCCAACCCCTGCCCCTACACCTGCTCCTGCGGGGCTCCCAGGGCCGCATCCAGAGCCCACAACTCTGCGGGGAGATCTCCCTGTAAAATCACCCTCCGTCCCATCCCCTGACCCCGACATCCCCCCAGAATGTTGCATCCCCTCCCCCTATGTTCTTCCTCTCCTGTATGTAGTCACCATTATAGTCGCCTTCCATCTCCTGTACGCTGTTTATTACTTATTTTAAATAAAAGTGCTTGTTTTCCCTTGAACACGTCATGAGCATGAAGTACATTCCCAACGCTGTGCCACCGCCCCCCCAGAACATCGCTGCAGGATCTCTCCTTCCCCAAAGGTGACCCTGAGCCCAAGCCCCCCCTGCCCGTTTCTCCCTCAGCCTGGCCCCTCACAACCCCTAAGCTGCTTTCTCTTTCTGTTCCTGCATGTGTTCTGGAGGTTTCTGGAAGGGGAATCACTCAAGAGGTGCCCTAGTGTCTGCACCTATTTTCAAAGCGCACTCGGTTGGGTTTGTTGTTGTTGTTGTTTTCTCCATTTGACATAGAACTTCCCTCACTTGATGTTGAAACGCCCACTGGATTCCAGATGAGATGTAATCATAGGGACCCCTTTAGGAATTCTGGCCCCATCTTGGGGCCAAGGCCCCTGTTCCAGCTGGGACACCACAGTCGGTCCCCAGACGGGACACGGCTGTTTCCTCCTGTGGCCCACAAAGAAACCAGGGAAATGCAGAAAGCTGGAAGACACAGCGCAGAGGGCAAAAGCATCGCTCACATCCCTAGGCCAGGGAGAGGTTTCCCATGGGTCTGCTCCAATCCATGCTCCAAGTCACTGGGTCCCACAGGGACAGAGACAGGGACAGAGACTAAACACGTGCAAGTTCAAGCAGGAGGATAGGCACACAGGGAGTCTGTGTCAGGAGATGCAGGAGCTCCCGGGGAAGGACTCAGGCCAAGGAAACCCTGCGGAGGCAGTGCTGGTCACCCTCAGACTGGCAGGTGTCTGGTCTGGGGACCAGCAGCCCTGGGGAGAACGTGAGGAAGCAGAGGTCCAATGCAGGTCCCCTGGAGAGAAGGGTGACAGGCACCCCTGTCTGGGACAACAGTGAGCGGCACCCATCCCAGGCCACAGGAGCACCGATCACCTAGCGGGGCTCAGCCTGGGACTCACCCCCAGAAACTCTGGCTCGGTGTTTCACAGATGTGTTTTCAGGAGTATTTGGCACAGCCGTGGTGGAGGTGGCAGGGTATGGAACCATGTTCACGCCCAAGGAGGTGGATGGGATCCTCATCCCAGTCCTCATGACAGAATGTCCTGTGGCTACTTTCTCAGTGTCGTCTAGGACACGGGATCGCGGCAGCCCCTCCTGAGACCCCACTCCTGCCACCCTGCTCCTGGGAACCCTCATAATTCTTTAAGGAGGAAGTGGAGAGGATCCAGCATGACAGAGGGCCAAGAAGACGGAAGGTCAGCACTGGGAGGACAGACGGACCTGGCCCGAGCCAGCACTCAGGGCCTAATGCTAACCCGAGCCAGAACCCAATACTAAACCTAACCCAAACCCGAATCCGAAGCCCTAACCCATAACCCTAACCACAAACCTGAATGCAAACCCAAACCGGAAGCCCGAATCCTAACCCCGAACCCTAACCCGAACTCTAATGCTAACCCTAATCCTAAACCTAACCCTAACCCTAAACCCTAACCCCGACCCTGACCCTGACCCTGAACCTCACCCTAACCCTAACCCTGACCCCAACCCTAAACCTAACTCTGACCCTGACCCTAACCCGGATCCTAAGCGTAACCCTGACCCGGACCCTAACCCTGACCCTAAACCTGACTCTGACCCTAAACCTAACCCTGGACCTGACCCTAACCCTGACTCTGACCCTGACCCTACCCTTACCCTAACCCTGACCGTGACCCTGACCCTGACCCACAGCCTAACCCTAACCCTATCCCTTGAACCCTCACCCTAACCCTCTAACCCTAACCCTAACCCTCACCGTAACCCTCTAACCCTAACCCTAACCCTCTAACCCTAACCCCAACCCTAACTGTTACCCTAACCATAACCCTAACACCTAACCCAAACCCTAACCTTCCCTGTCCTCCTTCCCACCCACTGACTCCAGGCAGGGCTCAATCCAAAGACAGGCTGGACCTCTGTCCCAGGGTACAACCAGGAAGACCAAGCAGAGGGAGAGAGGAGAACTGGAAGGGGCCCACTGATCTCTCTGCCCTGATTTGGCCTCCACTGATGTCTCCAAGTCCTCTGGCTCAAGCCCGCATTTAGCGGGACCCTGGGAGGGATTCTGAATTTCAGGCCAGCTGGGCGGGGGTACTCGGTGACCTTTGCCTCCCCAGATGTCCAACCCGCCTGGCCTTGCACCCTGAGCCTTGCTTCCCAGCATAGGCCTGGTCCGGTGCTCAGCAGACTTCAGGGCCACAGAGCACTTGGCAGCGGTGAGGGAACATGGGGGACCAGCCAGGTCCAGCGCCACGGGTCGCGTACCCATCTACCGCAAGGCTGGGTCACGGTACAGGTGCTTGTGCAGGTCTCCTGTGCACACCTGGCCCTCTCGGAATGGAGGGCCGTGTGCCTGGTGCACCTTTCCTCCACCTCCACCTACCCCTGGAGGAACGGCCAAGTTCAAGCATTTCCCTGTCCAACCCTCAGGGACAGTTGGGAACCTGGGGTCAAGAGAGGCAGGGACTGGCCCAGGACAAAAGACAGGTACAGAGTGCAGGGAGCAGAGCTTCCCTCCAGTCCTAGGCAAGCCCCGACCCTCCCATGAGGTTTGCTTTGAGGGCGAGAGCCCCTCAGATCCTTGGGGAGAGCTACCCACCCCATCCCACGTGGGGACATGACCTGGGGCATCCCCAGACATGAAGTTGGCTCCACATGAAGTTGGTTTTCTCATTTATTTTTGGTATCCTCAGTTCTGAAACTGAGACTTAAGACTTCCTATGTCCCACTTCCTTCTTTCCCCAGAACCTTCAGAGACAAAATTCCTTCCCCAGCAAGTGGGATCTCCTAGCCGCAATGACTGCATTCTTGGCTCTGAACCCCAGCCCCATGTGATTAGATTTTAACCATCTCTGCTCAATCCTTGACCCGCCCTTTGAGGAGAAAGCCTGGCTTTTGGATTGGCTCTGTATCTTCTGCTAAGGAGTAGCATTCATGCCTAACCTACCTTTCTCCCTTCCTTCCCCATCCATTGTGTTTGACTTCAAAGAGCCACAGGACACCAGTCCTCCCTCCCACTGGATGGGAATAGACAAGCATGAAGCCCTCACTGAGCTGCTGACCAAACCACAAGTGCTCAGAAAATAAGCCTTTGCTTGAGCTGATAATGTGGGTGTCAGAGTGGACAGACAGAAAAGACCAGGATCCTTGAAGACCACATGAGCCACTGGCTCACCCAGTCCCAAAGTCTACCATGGCCTCCGGCTTCTGTTACATGAGCCATCCAGTGTTCTCATTAGCTAAGCCAGTGTGAGTTGTGATTCTTTTTCTTTGCAAACAAAACACCATCTGATTTTGGACCAACGATCATGCTCATGGCTCCACACGCTTGTCACCTGATGTTCAACTGAGTGTGTGTGTTTGTCTACACATCTGTATAAACACTTTGAAAAACCTAAAATCCAAACTGAAACTTCTAACATGATATTTTTGTATTTGCATACTCTACAATGTGTCAGTAAATTAAATAAAAACAGATACAATAAACCTTGCATAATTGCAAGCACACATAGGCACCCACACATAAATATAGCTTACTCAGAATAATCTTAACTAAAGGGGGAAAAAATCAGTGTTTTATGTCATGAATTATGACACTCCACCAAAATTACTTTAATGGTATCCCCCTCTGACGGTAAAACTTAAATGCTTTGGTGTAGTTTTAGGATGGGATTTTAAAAGCTATCCTAATAGCCATTAGGATCCTAATAAAAATAATGAGCAAATCTTGTGGTAAGCAGACACAGCACCAAGGCTATCACAATGGCCAAAATTCCATACAAGTAAATATGTCTATCAGCTATGCTATGCTATGGCCCCCTACACTACACCCAACATCTGACTGCAAACTAAAAATAATCAAATGACAATGGGTATCTCCACAGTCATGGATTAAGACTGTGAAATAGAATTTTACATGTTAACATTTTTACTGCATGGTCTGACCGTCATACAGCTTTGCTCTTTATCAAGGTTAGAATTAAATTTTAACACTGAATTTTAACATTTGTCTATTTCACTAGTTAAGAGCTAATGTATTTTATTTGTAAAGCACTAGAATTGCTCCCCACATAGACCTCGAAAGTAGACCGTGAAATTGAATCTGAAGTCACTACACTTTCTGTTAATATGGTCATCTCAATAGTGAAGTTCTCATGCATTTTCCAGATGGTGATTCCACATTAATGTCACAATTTGGTTTTTAAACAAACATATTTCAAATGTTCACAGATGTTAGAGTTCAAAAACTCACATTTAAGGCATATACATTCTTTGGCAGCAGTAAAGTATATGTATACTTTACTTTTAAAGAATTCACAGAACACTCCAGAAAACATTTGTATAAGGAAGAAAAGTAACTTGACGTTTTAACTGAAGTCAGCCTCGTGACAATTACAAAAGACTAAAAACAGATAATTAAGCCATTTATTATAATCTAAATAAACACCAGTAAGTTTTAGATAAACTCTCTAATGAACAGTCTAAAACATAACACAATGGCAAACACCATCTCCAAAGAACATTTTAAAAATATTTTACTTAAGTGGAAAATAAAAAGCAATAGTCTTGGCATTTGCCCAAGACATGCATTCCCAAATTCTTGTATTTATTTACTAGAACTACATAGTGTCTTTCATCTCAAGAATGCCAACTTAATGTTAAGAATCTTGAAAATAACCAGAGGCAACCATACTCTTGATTGTCCTCGAAGATCTCCAGAAGAAACTATGTACCTATCCAAATTTAAGGACTCGCCTATAATAAACTAGTACATTTCAAGAATAACATCTCTCTTGCTCGCTCCCTCCCTCTCTCTGTCTCTCACACACACAAATACACACAGCCCACATGCACACACAGAGAAAGAAAAAATACCAAATTGATTATTTGGGTCTGAATGAATTGGCAGTAAGTCACTGTTTAGCCTGATGTTTTTTAAGCCACAGTCCTCTGGTCTACATTTGGTCACTCTCAATTTTTTTTTTGACAACAAATTAGTAAATAGTTATTTTTCATTTCAGTTGTAATGCATAGACTTTTATTTTTTTTAAAGATTTTTATTTATTTATTTGACAGACAGAGATCACAAGTAGGCAGAGCAGCAGGCAGAGAGAGAGGAGGAAGCAGGCTCCCCGCCGAGCAGAGAGCCCGATGCGGGGCTCGATCCCAGGACCCTGGGATCATGACCTGAGCCAAAGGTAGAGGCTTAACCCACTGAGCCACCCAGGCGCCCCTTCATAAACCTTTAACGTAAGCACTGTCTGGGCTATCGGAACATCTGCTTAATGTCTAGGGACAGCAAGAGAACTCCACTGGCAGCTGGGCTGATTGATTAGATAGTCATCGAGTAATACCCCT
Organism: Martes martes; assembly: GCF_963455335.1. NCBI lineage: Eukaryota > Metazoa > Chordata > Mammalia > Carnivora > Mustelidae > Martes > Martes martes. The sequence continues at coordinate 8,058,347 of NC_137893.1, read as the reverse complement.
TTAAATTTGGTGAACTGAGTAGAAATGAATTTAGTAGACAAATGAGGCATTTTTAATCCAGTGGAGGTAAAAGGTAAATTGCATTGCAGATGGCAGAAAGCATATGTATTTTGCAATATTTTGAGTAAGAGGAATGGTGGGAGAAGTGGCTCGCCGTAGGGTGTGCAAGCCTGCCAAGGGAAACACAGGCATGGCGGTGGGAGGGTAGGATAGGGTTCATGCAGGAGGCACCGTTAAGTTCACTGATGCGGTTCCTTCAAATTATGTCGCTTTCCTAATTGTGTTCATGTTAAATGGCATATTTATTTGGTTTTATAGTTAAGTAAGATCCATAAAAGTAGATATTTTTATAGAGGTTGGTATTATTATGTATTCATATTAAGAATCATTTAAATTAGGGGCACCTGGGCGTCTCAGTCGGCTGAGTGTCTGACTCCTGGTTTTGGCTCAGGTCATGATCTCAGGGCTGTGGGGTCAGCATGGAGTCCGCTTGTCACTCTGCCTCCTCACCTTCTACCCCGCCTCCTGCTCGCACACAATCACATGTCCTCTCTTTCTCTCCCTCTCGCTCATAAATAAATAAATGAATAAATAAGTAAAATCTTTTTTAAAAAGAATCATTTAAGTTAAAAAAAAGAACACCAACTGAGTATCGTGAATTCTTTCATTTACACACACATCCCCACACACGCACGCACGCGCACACACACACACACGTGGGTTTTCTTATCAAATCTTACCATTCCTCTGAAATCTTCTTATCTAACTTCCCAACAAACTGGCAAAGAGGGGACATTTCAGACAGTTGCTAAATCATGACAAAAGCTGGGCCCCATGGCCCACATTTTGCTGGCACAAACCACAGTTTTGCAACGTATTCTTAAACAGATAGATTTATCCAGTAATATAATTGCCTATGGCTCTGTGAACACAGGTTTCTTGTGTGGTTCTAACATTATGGCAATAAAGAAAATAGAAATTATCACACTTATCCAATATTTATAATATTTATAATATTCAACCAATATTTGTAAGTGAACAGGGCAGTGTAGTGGTTTCTGGCAACACAATGCTGATTTTTAAAACAGTTCCATGACCTTTTGCCTTCATGGAGCTATGGTCTAGTGGGGGAAACCACTACTGACAAAACGATGGTGCCAAGACAGTAAAAGTCAATGGTGGTATGTGTTCCCAAGCTGCCTGCTGCTGTGAAGAGGCTGTGCAGATAACCAAGTCAGGTTTCATCGACCTAACACTCTGTCATCAAAGGGGGCCCTTGCTTTGACCTGAAAGTGGATGGAGAATAGCCCTCCGGCTCTCAACAAAATGACACAGCCTGGGAAGTCACCCCAGTCACACTTTTCAGCTGACCTGATACTGCAATTTGAAGAAAAAATTTCCTGCTGATCTACTTGAAGGAGGAAGAGGAAGGAGAAGAGGAAGGAGAAGAAAGAAAAAAAGGAGAAAGAAAAGAAGAGGAGAGGAGAGAAGAGGGGGGGTGGGGAGGGGAGGGGAGAGGAGGGAAGGAAGGGAAGGGATAAGGAGAGAGGAAAGGAGGGGAGGGGAGGGGGGGAGGAGGGGAAGGAGAGTAGGGGAGAAGAGAGGAGAGGAGAAAGAAAAAAAGAAAAGAAAAGAGAAAAGAAGAAAGGGTTACCTGGCCAGCTCAGTAGTATAGCATGTGACTCTTGATCTCAGAGTTATAAGTTTGAGCCCCACGTTGAGTGTAGAGATTACTTAAAAATAAAATCTTAAAAAAAGAATAGAGAGTGGGGCGCCCGGGCGGCTCAGTGGGTTAAAGCCTCTGCCTTCGACTCAGGTCATGATCCTGGGGTCCTGGGATGGAGCCCAGCATTGGGCTCTCTGCTCAGCGGGGAGCCTGCTTCCCCCTCTCTCTCCTGCCTCTCTGCCTACTTGTGATCTCTGTCTGTGAAATAAATAAATAAAATCTTTAAAAAAGAAAAGAGAGAGAAAGGAGAGAAGGAAGAAAACAGTGAGACACAAGTTGAACAACATATCCCTCACCCACCCCCTGCAATGGCTCTCATCTTATTCAGAGCAAAAACCAATGTCCCTCCTGAGGCCAACAGACCTAAGTGAACGATGCCCCCACCCCAACCTCATTACCCACTGCTACCTCCTTGCTCTCCAACTACATTGTCCTCCTGGCCATTCCTGAGCACACCGGAAACTCACTCCAACACCAGGCTTTCGTAGGGTTCCCTTCCCCCAGGTAATCTGTGCCCCTCACTCCTTCCTCCTTCAAGTATTCACTCAAAGGACACCTTCCAGTGAGGCTCACCATGACCACGTTCTTAAATGCACACGGTTCGCCCACTTTCTTATTCTGTTTCCATAGCACTCTCACCTTCTAACATATTAAATATTTACTTATTTTTTATGTTTATTGCCTCCCACCACTGACCAGCAACTCGAATATAAGCTTCTTGAGGGAGGGATTATTCAGTGTTTTGTTCATTGCTCCAACACAGCGATAAGAATCGTGCCTGGCAATAATAGTCAGTCAACAAATACTTCATAAATAAATGAATGAATGAACATCTTGGCAAATCCCTACCACGACACCACAATGGAACTCTGTCATAATGTTACCCCAATGAATGCCAATGATAGTTCACTAATGTGCAGGTAATAATTATGATAAAAAGTTTTAAGTCGTTTTTAAATATAAACACTGAGACTGCTCAGCAAAGGTCTACAGAAGACTGAAATAATGCGGTGCACCTGAGCAGTTATCCAATGGTCTGCTGAGTCCACGAATGATTTTGGGCAGATCCAGCCCAGTTTGGAGAACAGGTGGACTGCATCACTTTTGTCATAATTATCATCAAAATAACCACAAGGAGGAGGAAGCAGGTGATGGCGAGGGATCAGAGCCTATCACTCATGAGTGATCGCCACGTGAGGTGCTACGCAGCCACGCTTCCTTCACATGTCTATAAATATTATTTCTTGATTTTTACAAATATTGGTCAGGAGAGAATTTGGGGTTTACTCTGACAACTACCTAAAGTGCAAATTGCATACTGCCAAATATGGGTGGGCCCACACCCTTTCATTGTCTGCTGGGTTGAGATAGGATTTGTAGAATAAACTACAGTGTGCATGAACAGAAGGTGGTTCACTCCACAGGAGGTGGCCAGGGCCATCCTCTTTCCCACGGGACAGTTTCTGAGTCTGCCTCAACACGCAGACAAACCAACCCTTGAAGTTGAATCTTCAAATGAAGATTCAAATGAATCTTACCAAATGTTATTTATAGCCATTGTTTAATAAAAAACTAGGAAAGGGCAAGAAATGTCTTAAAACATGTTAACCTTCAAAAAGCCTAAATAAATTGCATGGACTATCGTAGAGTGGTTAGCAATGAGCCTTTAAAATGACCGTTTGGACCAGGTGGTGCGTATTAGGGAGGGCACGGATTGCATGGAGCACTGGGTGTGGTGCAAAAACATTGAATACTGTTACGCTGAAAAGAAATAAAAAATTTAAAAAATAAAATAAAATGACAGTTTGGGTTTCCAAAGAGACTTTCATGTTCTGCTTTCTGAGAATAATTAAATGTCTATTAAGACAACATCTAGTTATTGATAATAAAGCCATGTCATCAGCTTATGAGATAATGTTTTCTATTCTATTTTCCACAACTAAAAACATATGCCAGGAGGTAGATGGAGGAAAACGCCAGACTAAAATGAGAAGAAACTAGCTAAAGGGAAGAGCTGTTGAAGGCACGTGTTTTTAGAGAGGCTGACAATGAGCCAGGGGGCAAGCCCTATGAGAAGTGTTAGGGATACAGAACGAATAAAGGCCAATTCCCACCCTGGAGAAATGTGAAGCCTTTTGGAGAACGCAGACCTGGAAGCCAGTTATCACCATGTAAACCGGGACACACCAGAATGGAGACAGGAACAGAGAGGGTGCAAAGGACTGACCATTTCAGCCTGGGGCATCAAAAAAGGGTACCATTACACCAAATCTTAGAGACTAACTGGATTTTCCCAGGAAAAAAAAAAAAAAAAAGAGGTGGAAGGAACAAATGCAATACTTAAAGAAATAGGGCTTGAGATTCATGACCCAGACAAATGGGATCCCTTTCTTGAGGGAAGAAATTCCTTGGCAAGACAGGGAGAAACAGGACCAGTGGACTACAGCATGGCTGAGTCCCACACACGGTTTCCCTCGACTGCAGTTGGGTCCTTCTTAAAATGTCTGAAAACTAAGGATGACATCTCATCACGTAAATAAGTCAGAACAAAAGATTTGGAAAGAAAACATGACACAGGAACTTTTGCCTCAAGGAAATGTTTTTTTTCCCAAGGGGTGAGAAAGATGTGAACAGAAGCCAGTGAACTCAAACGGCATACCACAGAAACTCACCGCAGGCTAAGTCGGAAGCTTCCCATTCTGAGCCTTCACAAGACTGTGCACGTAGGCTAACAGCCCCGACCGAGGGTGTCGAAGTTCAATGCAAAGCAAAGGGTGTTTTCCCCACTATGACCCTTTGCACAGGGTCCAGGATGTGGGGGCCTTCTAACAACACCCATGACAGCCTCTAAGGTAGGTTCTCTGGATCGTCAGATGTCAGAGCCAAGGCCAGCCTTCTGATCTGCCGATCTATGCTGACCGGTGGGTCCCCAAGCTCAGAAGAGTCCCACGCTTTGTTTCATACTCTGCATCACCTTCTCGAAATTCTTAGCAGTTGTGTTTTTGAGCTTGTGCTTTGGAAATGAAGTCTAACGAGACAATAGAGTCTAGAATACGCAGAGAAGATACGGCAATACATGCCTGTCGTTCCCTGATGTCCCCTTTGCATGTGGCGTCTGCCATGCCCCATGGGTCCAGGTTCCCATGGACCCACTGGGACTTCAGTGAGACTCAAAGCCAGCACACGGGAAACACATTCCTTCTGTGACTGACGGCTTTGAGAGACACGCTTTCCATTTGGACTAGAACTTGCTAGAAGACAAAAGTATTCTAAGAAAAACAAAAGACCATATTCTTCCTTACTCACGTTCTCTTGTATGAGCCAACTAATTTTGCCGAAATTCTGGACCTAGAAGGAAAAGGAAAGATATGGCAATTGTCAGGGAGGAAGAAATATTCTTCTGGCCAAGATTCTTCTGTTTGGACCAAGAATTAAATTGACATGAGACAGATAAACAGAAGAAAAACAAAGGTTGATGACATGTGCATGGAGGCCCAGGAATGAAATGGAGGCTGAAAGAATGACCCAGACAGACAGTTCTGATACTTTTTAGACAGAGATGATAAATCTGTGAGGCACTGACAGGACAAAGAAAACAATTTCCAGAGCTTCAATTAGTAAGGAATTCTCCAGGAATTTGGACCAGGGTAGTTAATTAGTAGAATGTCCCAAAAGTATATACAGCATTCTGGGCTCCAAATTCTCCATCTCTGGTGATAGGCTGCCTCTCCCTCCTGGTACAGGGAAGGCACCTGTCACATGGAAGATGTATTTCCTGCTGTCAGGTGGACAGGAGGGTCCGAGTGTCCTCACACTGACCATCTCTCACGTAATCTGTATTTAAAACAATCTATATGCCACAGTGGCCCCTCTTGGGCAGCCTGCCTGTGGTCCCCACACAATTTATAGCTCCTTTCCTTACATCCCTCCTGGCTCATCAGTGAGCCTAAGTTGAGCAAACAGTGTTGGTAGAACGTGCACATAGCAGGAGGGGAAATAAACACTGTTAGTCAGTTTTGTGCAGTGTTACAGCTGTTCTACTAAGAACAAAATACGTGTGCCTGTACAAAGTATGTATTATTCTTGGTGATTCTGCACACAAATGAAATGCTTTCATATTTGAACTGAAAACTGGCATTGCACAATATAAAGATGAAAAGTAAAATTCCTGCTAATGATTTAAATTTTTAATTATTCTTTCTTTAGAGCAACATTAAATACCGAATTAAAAAAATCATGACAAATTAAGAGAAATTTGTGGAATACAGGAAAATGCTTTATATTTCAATACCTTAAGCAGCACTTTTTTTCTGTTTTCTGCATAAGGGACATCACACTTTCATTTTGTGCTGGGACCCACAAATTACGTAGTCAGCTCTGGTGTGGACTCATAGTTTTCAGTATATACAGATACAGAAAAAATTGTAGATGTAATTGTCTGATATATATGTAGGTATTTCTATATGTGTGTGTGTACATGTGTGTGTATCTAGGTGTGTATAAATGAGTGTACATGTGAGTATCTATGTGTATATGTATGTGCCTATGTGTATGTGTGTGTGCATGTATATATGTGTGTACATACATGTGTATCTGTGTGTATATGTATGCCTATCTGTGTGTGCCAATGTCTGCATGTGTGTCTGTGTGTGTGTCTCTGTGCGTGCATGTGTGTGTGTGTACACATACTCACATGCATAGTCACATATTCCTTAGTTCTGTCCAACAAAAACACCTGGGAGCAAGGACACTCCAAAAACAATGAGCTCATCTGGTTTCTAAATATCATTCCCCACTGAAAGAACCCAGAACTCTTAGAAAAAATGGCAGATGGGGGCAAGGAAAGTACGGTATGAACTTTGCACATGTTGTGCCAGAAATTAATGATGGAGTGTGTCAAAGGATGTGGAAGATGCCTCAAAGTGGTTCTCACTGACTAAATCTGAAACGAATAGCCCACTGAATAAAACAGCAATTCATCAGTCCATATTGGTATAAGTAAATGAGTGAGTAATTCAAAAACTTGATGATAAACGTGCTATTCACATAGTCTCAAAGTACCTCTTCACCAAAGTCTTGTTAAGTACAAAGGGACCTAGAATGTCCTTATGACGGACATGACCACCAGACATCACTGTAATCAAGTGGGTAAAGACACAGCCGCTCACCAGCCACGGCACAAGCCGAGACATTGTGCTACCTGAAAGGAAGCGGCACAAAGAACCAGTGTCACTTCTGTGATATTCCTGCCAAAGATGCATAAACTGAATCTCATGTAAGGATGCAGATCTATTGAGGGACATTCTACAAAGTAAAACCGGTAATGTTAAAAGTACCAAGGTTATGGAAAACAAAGGAAGACTGTGGAACATTCCCAGCTTGAAGGATATCAGGAGACATGATAACTAAATACAGTGGTGATTCGGGACTGCATTCCTGTGCTGTAAAGGGCATAATGGGACAAGGGGTGAAACTTGGATGGTTATCCGAGAATCACAGAATAGCAATGTACAGTGGTTCATTTCCTGACTTGGAAGGCTCTCTAGTGGCTATGTTGAAGAATGGCCTTGTTTGCAGGAAATACAGATAAGGTTCTCTGTGGTGATGGGACATCACATGGACAACTTTCAAAAAATTCTGAGGGAAAAAAAACAAGGTTCTTGAACCATAATTGCAACTTTTTAGGTAAATTTGAAATTGTTTCAAAAGAAAAAGAAAAGGGATAAAATGAAAAAAAAGGTAAAAAATTATCTGTTCTCAAATGAACAAAACAAAAAAAGTCTTGTGCCTTTGGAGGCTTCCTGTAATACTATCTCAACACCCTGAACCCACTCTGCTTTTACAGAAATCCTGCGTTTAGGAGCGCGCCGGAGAGAGAAAAGTGTGGGAATACTGCCACCTACTGGCCGAGAGCAAATACATTTAGGATACCGGGAGCGCACTGGGGTCTTAAGACGATGCTGCGTTATCCTCTGCACTGGCAAGAACAGAGCATTCTATGGGGATTGTCTTTTAAAAGCTTTCAGAGAGTAAGGGAAACAGGTCACTTAACCATGAGGCCTGCCCAAGCACCACTCAATCTCACACTTGGAGCCTGTGGCAGATGGCTCTTCCGGTTTCGGATGAGCCCAGGGCACATTCTAGAATGAGGAATTCAAGAGGAAGGGATACATTTACGGGGTACAATAAAGACACAAAATTCTTCCATTCCCCATTACACCCCCCCCCCCAGCAGCCTTGGAGATGATGAATTCCCTGGAAAGAGAAGAAATGAGAAAACTGGCCCAAGGACAAGGTGCCAGGCCGGGACCCAAGGAGAGAGAAGATAGCAAGATCTAAGCTTGCTCTCAGGGCAGTTTTGTGGGAGTGGAGCGGGTGAATCTTCACACTAGGGCAGGAGAAGGCTGGATTCCAGCCCACACTCACTCTCCTGGCCCAGTCCTTGTGGGGCACAGCCTGACAATCATTTGCAGAGGCCCCGGTTACTGGTAAGATTATCCACACAGTGGGGTGAACATTTAACCATCTCAAAGTTATTTGTTAATTTTTTGAAATTCCATTTCTACAAAATTAAACATAGTCTCACTATAGGATCTAGCAATCACTTTTGGTATTTACCCAAATAAGTTGAAAGTCTATACTCACACAAAAACCTATGCAGGCATGTATATAGTGGCTTTATTCTGTGACTCCCAAAACTTAGAAGCAACCAAGATAAACTGTGGTCCATCCACACAGTGGAACATTATTCAGCACATAGAAAGAAATTATCTATCGAAATATGAAAAGACATGCAGGGACCTTAATCGCATATTACTAAGTGAAAGAAGCCAATGGGAAAAGGCTACATTCTGTATGATGCCAAGTATTTGGTAGTCTGGAAAAGACAAAACTACGGAGACAGTAAAAAGAATAAATAAAAATCAGCGTTTGCCGGAAGCTTGTGGGGGTGGGAATGATAGGTGGAGCACAGAGCACTTTCAGGGCAGTGAATCTATTTTGTATTGATGACTGATGTATGTATTGATGATGGATGCATGTCATTGTACAATTATCAAAATCCATAGAATATACAACACTGAGAACGAACTCTCATATAAACAACTGAGGACTTCAGTTGATTATGATTTGTCAATATAAGGTCATTGAATATAATAAACGCACTTCTCTGGTAAGGAATGTTTATAGTGGGAGAGGCTATAGGAGGTCCAGCGGGTAAATGGGAAATCTCTGTACTTTCTGTTCAGGTTTGCTGTTAATCTAAAACGTCTCTAAAACATAAAGCCTAGGGCACCTGGGTGCCTCAGTTTGTTAAGCATCTGACTCGATCTCAGTTCAGGTCTTGATCTCAGGGTTGCGAAGGCAAGCCCCATGTTGAGCTCAATACTGAGCATGGAGCCTACTTTTTTTAAAAAATCTGATTAAATTGAATTAAAACATAAAATCTATTTTTTAAAACTTTGTCTCTATTTCACCGAAACCATAACAACAGCTGAATATAGCCAAAGTAAAGAGAATAACAGACACAGTCACCCACATCCTTCCAGCAGTGAAAGTGCCAGAAATTCATGTGTTTGGGTTCAACTTTAGCCTTTGAGGTGTTAAAAGGAACTCCTTACAAGTATTCAATTAAAACAAAACTTAGGGACGCCTGGGTGGCTCAGTTGGTTAAGCAGCTGCCTTCAGCTCGGGTCATGATCCCAGCGTCCTGGGATCGAGTCCCACATCGGGCTCCTTGCTCGGCAGGGAGCCTGCTTCTCCCTCTGCCTGTGCCTACCACTCTGTCTGCCTGTGCTTGCTCTCTCTCTCTCTCTAACAAATAAATAAATTTAAAAAAAAAAAAAAAAAACAAAACTTAAGTATGCACTTCATCTATTTCCTACCTCTGTAATCAGGAAATACGCAAGAAATCTTATGACAGAGGGTACCTACACTTACCGTGCTGAGCACTTCATAAGGCATGTAATTGTCAAGTCATGGTGTTGTACAGCTGAAACTAATATAATGTTATATGTCAAACTACACTTTGATTTTAAATAAATAAATAAATAAATAAAAGTACATATAAATAAGATAAAATATCACTCCAACCCAGTGAATATTAATCACAATATTAAATTTGATTTGCACTTTGTTCAGGAGGAAGACATACCAACAGGGATCATAGAGAATTTCTAGTTTGAGGGGTTTCAAACTGCCTTCTGAGAACCCCCTCAAGGCTTGTCACATGAAGAGAAGAGTTTTTTATTGAACACCAACTATGTGCTAGACACAGGACACAGAGATTCAGCTATGATTAACACACAAGACCCCTGCCTCCTTCAAGCTTAGGTTCTAAAACAGAAAAGGAAGTATGCCCTGCCCACCAATGACAGCTCTCCAAGGACAACACAGGGAAAGCACCCTGTAGTTTGGTGCTACTGCATCTCTGGTAAACCCCCAGTCTGACTCAACTCAAGCCCAACTTGGGCCCAAACCAGTCAACTAACACTATGGGAACCAAACACTGCCCATAACAGGCAGAGAGCCATTGCAGATGACAGACTCAAGGCAAAAGTGGGTCAGCCATAACAGCAGGGTACATACATCACATATAGGAGACACCCCTGAAGTGCCAGGTTCTGATGAAGAGGGAACACTACTTTGCAGGGCACCATAGGACCTCTTCTTCAGAAGGCCACTACTTTCCAGAGCAGGAGATGAAGCTAACTTTCTTAACACAGAAACAGACATAGAATTAGACAAAATGAGACAGAGGAATTTGTCCTAATGAAAGAGCACCTGGGTGGCTCAGTGGGTTAAAACCTCTCCCTTCGGCTCAGGTCATGATCCCAGGGTCCTGGGATTGAGCCCCACATCAGGCTCCCTGCTCAGCAGGGAGCCTGCTTCCCTTCCTCTCTCTCTGGCTGCTTCTCTGCCTACCTGTGATCTCTGTCTGTCAAATAAATAAATAAAATCTTTAAAAAAAAAAAAGAAAGAATAAAAATCACAGCAAGAGTCCTAAGCAAAATGGAGATAAGTAATGTGCCTGATAGAGAATTTAAAGTAATGGTCATAAAGATATTCCCTGGACTTGAGAAAACAATGGAGGACCTCGTGAGAACCTTAAAAAGAGATAGAAAACATAAAAAAGAATGAAACAGAGATGAAGAACTCAATAACTGAAACTGAAAATACACTAGGTGGAATAAATAGTAGACTAGAGGAAGCCAACAAACAGACCAGTGACCTGGAGGACAGAGTAATGGAAAGCAATCAGCTGAACAGGAAAGAGAAAAACTAATGATAATAAATAAAAATAGACTTAAGGAACATCATCAAGTGTAATAACTTTTGCATTATAGGGGTCCCAGAGGAGAGGGGAGAGAAAAGGGGGCAGAAAATTTATTTGAAGAAATAATAGTTGAAAACTTCCCGAATCTGAATAAGGAAACAAAAATCCAGATCCAGGAGTCATGGAGAGCCTCCAACAAAAGCAACCTTAGGAGGTCCACACCAAGACACATAGTAATTTAAATGTCAAAAAGTAGTGGCAAAGAGAATTTTAAAAGCAGCAAGAAAAAATAAAACAGTTACATACAAAGGAAACCCCATAAGTCTATCAGCTGATTTTTCAGCACAAACTTTCCAGGCCAGAAGAGACTGGCAGGATATATTCAAAGTGCTGAATGGAGAAAACCAACAGCCAAGAATACTCTATCCACCAAGCCTATCATTCAGAATAAGAGAAATAAATAGTTTCCCAGACAAATGAAAGTTTAAAAAAATTCATCACCACCAAACCAGCCCTACAAGAAGTGTTAAAGGGGTCTCTTTGAGTAGAAAGGAAAGACCATAAGTAGGAATAAGAAAAGTTGGAAGCACAAAAGCGGTAAAATTAAGTATGTCTGTAAAAATCAGTCAGGGTTTCACAGAATAAAATGATGTAAAGTATTAATACCATATAACTAAAACACGGAGGAGTAAAGATGGGGTTCAAACTTCAGCAATCTTCAATTAAATATAGACTGCTATCTGCATAAGAGGTTATAGATATATATAAATGTATATATGTTATATATAAACCTATTGTTTATATGTGTGTGTGTGTGTATGTGTTATATAAACATAATGGTAACCACAAATCAAAACCAGTAATACATATGCAAAAAAATAAAAGGAAAGAAAGCCAACAAACCATGAAAGAGGATAGCAAGAGGAGAATGAAGCAGAGAAGAACTACAAAAACAACCAAATACAACTAACAAAATGGCAATAAGTACATACCTATCAGTAATTACTTTGAATATCAGTGTAGTAAATGCTCCAATCATGAGACATAGGGAGATGGAAGGGATAAAACAGTAACACCCATCTATATGCCGCCTAAAGACATGCAGATTAAAAGTGAAGGGACGGAGGGGTGCCTAGGTGGCTCAGTAGGTTAAGCAGCTGACTCTTGATTTTTGGCTTAGGCCATGATCTCAGGGTTATGAGATAGAGCCCCATGTTGGGCTCCATGCTCAGTGTGGGGTCTCCTTGTCCCCCTTGTTACCCCTCCCCCTGCTCACACTCTCTCTCAAATAAATTATTTTTAATCTTAAAAAAAAAGTCAAGGAATGGAAAAGCGTTTATCATGCAAACAGAAATATGTGTAAGAAAGCTTGTGTAGCCAATATTTATGTTGGACAAAATAGATTTTCTTTTTTAAAAAGATTTATTTATAAAAAATTGTATTTATTTATTTATTTATTTGGGGGGGAGCACAAGTGGGGGGAGGGGATAGAAGGAGAATGAGAGAAGCAGACTCCCTACTGAGCAGAGTGCCTGATGTGGGGCTCAATCTAAGGAGTCTAAGATCATGACCTGAGCCAAAACCAAGAGTCAGATGCTTAACTGACTGAGCCACCCAAGTGACCCCAAAACAGGTTTTAAAACAAAGACTGTATCAAGAGACAAAGAAGGATACTACATAATGATAAAGGGAATGATCCATCAAGAAGATATAAGAACTGTAAATATTTATGCACCTAACACAGGAGTACCCAAATACACAAAGCAGATAATAACAAACATAAAGGAAGTAATCAATAGTAATACCACAATACCCCACTTACATCAATGGATAGATCATCCAAACATAAAATCAACAAGGAAACAGTAGCTTTGAATGACACATTGGACCAGATAGATCTAACAGATATATTCAGAACTTTACATCCTAAAACAGAATATACCTTCTTTTCAAGTGCATGTGGAACATTCTCCAGAATAGATCACATGGTAGGCCACAAAACAAGTCTCAACAAATTCAAAAAGATGGAAGTCATATCATGCATCTTTTCCAACTATGATGCTATCAAACTAGAAATCAACCACAAGAAAACATCTGGAAACAACACAAGTACATGAGGTTAAATAAAATGCTACTAAACAATGACTGGATCAATCAAGAAATCAAAGAGGAAATCCAAACACACATGGAGACAAATGAAAATGAAAACACAATTGTCCAAAATCTTTGAGATGCAGCAAAAGTTGTACTAGAAGGAAAACTTGTAACAATACAGGCCCCCCTCAAGAAGAAAAAGAGTTTCAAATAAACAACCTAAACTTACACCTAAAGGGCCTAGAAAAAGAACAAACAAAACCCCAAACCAATAGAAGGAAGGAAATAATAAATAATTAGAGCCAAAAAATAAATGAAATAAAAACTTAAAAAAAAAAAAAAGCACAGTAGAACAGATCAATGCAACCAGGAACTGATTCTTTGAAAAGATCAACAAAATTGGTAAAACTTTATCCAGACTCATCAATAAAGAGAGAGAGAGAAAGTACTCAAATAAACAAAATCAGAAATGAAAGAAGAGAAACAACAGCCAACACCACAGAAGCACAAAGAATTATAAGAGAATATTATAAAAAAAAAAAGTATATGCCAACAAAATAGATAACCTAGAAGAAATGGATGAATTCCTAGAAACACATAAATCCCAAAACTGAATCAGGAAGAAATAGAAAATTTAACAGATCAATTATAACAATGAAATTAAATCAGTAATCAAAAACTCTCAACAAACAAAAGTCCAGAACCAGATAGATCACAGGTGAATTCTACCAAATATTTACCATATATTTAAAGAAGAGTTAATACCTTCAGCCTATGAGGTCAGCATTACCCGCAGACCAAAACCAGATAAAGACACTACCAAAAAAGAGAACTATAGCCCAAATCTCTGATGAACACAGACGCAAAAATTCTCAACAAAATATTAGCAAACTGAATCCAGTAATACATTTTTAAAAATTATTCACCATGATGAAGTGGGATTTATTCCTGGGATGCAAGGGTGGTTTGATATTCACAAATCAATCAACATGATATATCACATCAACAAGAGAAGGGATAAAAAACCATATGATCATTTCAATAGATGCAGAAAAAGCAATTGACAAAGTATAACATCCATTCATGAAAAAAACCCTCAACAAAGTAGGTTTAGAGGGAACATACCTCAACATAATAAAGGCTCTATATGAAAAACCCACAGCTAACATCATAATCAACGATAAAAACTGAGAGCTTTCCCCCTAAGATCAAAAACAAGACAAGTGTCCAATCTTGCCACTTTTATTCAACGTAGTACTGGAAATCAGTCCTAAGCTGCAGCAATCAGACAAGAAAAGAAATAAAAGGCATCCAAATTCGTAAGGAGAAAGTGAAACTTTCACTATTTGCAGATGACATACTATATATAGAAAACTATGATATGATAAGAAATGATAAATGAATCTGGCAAGGCCACAGGATACAAAGTCAATATACAGAAATCCATTGTATTCCTATACACTAATATGAAGTAGCAGAAAGAGAAATTAACAAAAAGACTCCATTTACAATTGCACCAAAAATAATAAAATACCTAGGAATAAACTTAACTAAGGAGATGAAAGCCTATATTCTTTTTTTTTGATGTGCTAATTATATATTTTTTTATTTTATTTTTATTTTCAGTATTCATTGTTTTTACACCACACCCAGTGCTCCATGCAATACGTGCCCTCCTTAATACCCACCACCTGGCTCCCCCAACCTCCCACCCCCCTCCCCTTCAAAACCCTCAGGTTGTTTTTCAGAGTCCATAGTCTCTCATGGTTCACCTCCCCTTCCAATTTCCCTCAACTCCCTTCTCCTCTCCATCTCCCTATGTCCTCCATGTTATTTGTTATGCTCCACAAATAAGTGAAACCATATGATACTTGACTCTCTCTGCTTGACTTATTTCACTCAGCATAATCTCTTCCAGTCCTGTCCATGTTGCTACAAAAGTTGGCTATTCATCCTTTCTGATGGAGGCATAATACTCCATAGTGTATATGGACCACATCTTCCTTATCCATTCATCCGTTGAAGGGCATCTTGGTTCTTTCCACAGTTTGGCGACCGTGGCCATTGCTGCTAGGAACATTGGGGTACAGATGGCCCTTCTTTTCACTCCATCTGTATCTTTGGGGTAAATACCAAGTAGTGCAATTGCAGGGTCATAGGGAAGCTCTATTTTTAGTTTCTTGAGGAATCTCCACACTGTTCTCCAAAGTGGCTGCACCAACTTGCATTCCCACCAACAGTGTAAGAGGGTTCCGCTTTCTCCACAGCCTCTCCAACACACGTTCTTTCCTGTCTTGCTAATTTTGGCCATTCTAACTGGTATAAGGTGTCAATGTGGTTTTAATTTGAATCTCCCTGATGGCTAGTGATGATGAACATTTTTTCATGTGTCTGATAGCCATATTTATGTCTTCATTGGAGAAGTGTCTGTTCATATCTTCTGCCCATTTTTTGGTACGATTATCTGTTTTGTGTGTGTTGATTTTGAGGAGTTCTTTGTAGATCCTGGATATCAACCTTTTGTCTGTACTGTCATTTGCAAATATCTTCTCCCATTCCGTGGGTTGCCTCTTTATTTTGTTGACTGTTTCCTTTGCTGTGCAGAAGCTTTTGATCTTCACCAAGACAGCATGGTACTGGCATAAAAACAGACACATGGACCAGTGGAACAGAGTAGAGAGCCCAGATATGGACCCTCAACTCTATGGTCAAATAATCTTTGACAAAACAGGAAAAAATATCCAGTGGAAAAAAGACAGTCTCTTCAATAAATGGTGCTGGGAAAACTGGACAGCTATATGTAGAAGAATGAAACTTGACCATTCTCTTACACCGTACACAAAGATAAACTCGAAATGGATAAAAGACCTCAACGTGAGACAGGAATCTATCAGAATCCTCGAGGAGAACATAGGGAGTAACCTCTTTGATATCAGCCACAGCAACTTCTTTCAAGATATGTCTCCAAAGGCGAAGGAAACAAAGGCAAAGATGAACTTCTGGGACTTCATCAAGATAAAAAGCTTCTGCACAGCAAAAGAAACAGTCATCAAAACAAAGAGGCAACCCACGGAATGGGAGAAGATATTTGCAAATGACAGTACAGATAAAAGGTTGATATCCAGGATCTACAAAGAACTCCTCAAACTCAACACACACAAAACAGATAATCATATTTAAAAATGGGCAGAAGATATGAACAGACACTTCTCCAATGAAGACATACAAATGGCTACCAGACACATGAAAAAATGTTCATCATCACTAGCCATCAGGGAGATTCAAATCAAAACCACATTGAGATACCACCTTACACCAGTTAGAATGGCCAAAATTAGCAAGACAGGAAACAACGTGTGTTGGAGAGGATGTGGAGAAAGGGGAACCCTCTTACACTGTTGGTGGGAATGCAAGTTGGTGCAGGCACTTTGGAGAACAGTGTGGAGATTCCTCAGGAAATTAAAAATAGATCTTCCCTATGACCCTGCAATTGCACTACTTGGTATTTACCCCAAAGATACAGATGGAGTGAAAAGAAGGGCCATCTGTACCCCAATGTTCCTAGCAGCAATGGCCACGGTTGCCAAACTGTGGAAAGAACCAAGATGCCCTTCAACGGATGAATGGATAAGGAAGATGTGGTCCGTATACACTATGGAGTATTATGCCTCCATCAGAAAGGACGAATACCCAACTTTTGTAGCAACATGGACAGGACTGGAAGAGATTATGCTGAGTGAAATAAGTCAAACAGAGAAAGTCAAGTATCATATGGTTTCACTTATTGGTGGAGCATAACAAATAATATAGAGGACAAGGGTAGATGGAGAGGAGAAGGGAGTTGAGGGAAATTGGAAGGGGAGGTGAACCATGAGAGACTATGGACTCTGAAAAACAACCTGAGGGTTTTGAAGGGGCGGGGTGGGAGGGTGGGGGAACCAGGTGGTGGGTATTAGGGAGGGCACAGATTGCATGGATCACTGGGTGTGGTGAAAAAACAATGAATACTGTTATGCTGAAAATAAATAAAAAATTTAATAAAAAAAAAAAAGAAGCTTTTGATCTTGATGAAGTCCCAAAAGTTCATTTTCATTTTTGTCTCTTTGCCTTTGGAGACATATCTTGAAAGAAGTTGCTGTGGGTGATATAGAAGAGGTTACTGCCTATGTTCTCCTCTAGGATTCTGAAGGATTCCTGTCTCACGTTGAGGTCTTTTATCCATTTCAAGTTTATCTTTGTGTACGGTGGTGCTCGCTTCGGCAGCACATATACTAAAATCTTTGTGTACGGTGTAAGAGAATGGTCGAGTTTCATTCTTCTACATATAGCTGTCCAGTTTTCCCAGCACCATTTATTGAAGAGACAGTCTTTTTTCCGCTGGATATTTTTTCCTGTTTTGTCAAAGATTATTTGACCGTAGAGTTGAGGTCCATATCTGGGCTCTCTACTCTGTTCCACTGGTCTATGTGTCCGTTTTTATGCCAGTACCATGCTGTCTTGGTGATCACAGCTTTGTAGTAAAGCTTGAAATCAGGTAACATGATGCTGCCAGTTTTATTTTTGTTTTTCAACATTTCCTTAGCGATTCGGGGTCTCTTCTGATTCCCAAAATTGAACCAGGAAGAAATTGACAACCTGAATAGACTGATATCTAGTAACGAGATTAAAGCAGTGATCAAAAACCTCCCAAAAAACAAGAGCCCAGGACCTGACGGATTCCCTGGGGAATTCTACCAAACTTTCAAAGAAGAAATAACACCTGTTCTCCTGAAGCTGTTTCAAAACTCTGAAGCAGAAGGAAAACTTCTAGACTCTTTTTATGAAGCCAGCATTACCCTCATCCCCAAACCAGGCAAAGACCCCATCAAAAAGGAGAACTTCAGACCAATATCACTGATGAATATGGATGCTAAGATTCTCAACAAGATCCTAGCAAACAGGATCCAACAGCACATTAAAAAGATTATCCACCATGACCAGGTGGGAATCATCCCTGGGTTACAAGGATGGTTCAACATTCGCAAATCAATCAATGTGATAGAACAAATCAATAAGAGAAGAGAAAAGAACCACATGGTCCTCTCAATTGATGCAGAAAAAGCTTTTGACAAAATCCAGCATCCGTTCCTGATTAAAACACTTCAAAGTATAGGGATAGAGGGAACATTCCTGAACTTCATCAAGTCTATCTATGAAAGACCCACAGCAAATATCATCCTCAATGGGAAAAAGCTTGCAGCCTTCCCGTTGAGATCAGGAACACGACAAGGATGCCCACTCTCACCACTCTTGTTCAATGTAGTATTAGAAGTCCTAGCAACAGCAATCAGACAACAAAGAGAAATAAAAGGTATCCAAATTGGCAATGAAGAAGCCAAACTCTCTCTCTTTGCAGATGACATGATTCTTTATACGGAAAACCCAAAAGACTCCACCCCCAAACTACTAGAACTCATACAGCAATTCAGTAATGTGGCAGGATACAAAGTCAATGTACAGAAATCGGTGGCTTTCTTATACACTAACAACGAAAATACAGAAAGGGAAATTAGAGAATTGATTCCATTTACTATAGCACCAAGAACCATAAGATACCTGGGAATAAACCTAACCAAAGAGGTAAAGGATCTGTACTCAAGGAACTACAGAACGCTCATGAAAGAAATTGAAGAAGACACAAAAAGATGAAAGACCATTCCATGCTCTTGGATCGGAAGAAAAAACATTGTTAAAATGTCTATACTGCCTAGAGCAATCTATACTTTTAATGCCATTCCGATCAAAATTCCACCAGTATTTTTCAAAGAGCTGGAGCAAATAATCCTAAAATTCGTATGGAATCAGAAGAGACCCCAAATCGCTAAGGAAATGTTGAAAGCCTATGTTCTTAAAACTATAAAACATTGACGTGGGGCACCAGGGTGGCTCAGTCAGTTAAGTGTCTGCCTCTTGATTTCAGATCAGGTCATGATCTCCGGTTCATGAGATTGATTCCCAAGTAGCACTCCATTCTCAGCAGGGAATCTGCTTGAGATCTGTCTCTCCCTCTCCTTCTGCCCCTCCCCACCACTTTCTCTCTCTCAAATAAATAGATCTTTAAAAAATTAATGAAAGAAATTGAAGACAACACAAACAATGGAAAGATATTCCATGTTCATAGATTGGGAGAACAAATGTTGTTAAATGTCCATACTTCCCAAAACAATCCCTATCAAAATACCAATAGCATTTTTCACAGAACTAGGACAAATAATCCTAAAATTTGTATGGAACTGCAAAAGACCCCAAATAGCCAAAGCAATCTTGAAAAAAGAAAAAAACTGGAGGTATCACAACCTCAGATTTCAAGATACAGTACAAGGCTGTAGTAATCAAAACAATATAGTGCTGACACAAAAACAGACTCATAGATCAATAGAACAGAATGGAAAGCCCAGAAATAAACCCACAATGATATGGTCAATTAATCTTTGACAAAGGAGTCAAGAATATATAATGGGAAAACGACAGTCTCTTCCAACAAATGGTGTTGGGGAAACTGGACAGCCAAATGCAAAAGAAAGAAACTGGACCACTTTCTTACACCACACACAAAAATAAGCTCAAAATGGATTAAAGACCTAAATGTGAGACCTGATACCATAAAAATCCTAGAAGAGAGCAGAGGCAATAATTTCTCTGACATTAATCATAGCAACATCTTTCTAGATCTGTCTCCCTGAGGCAAGGGAAACAAAAGCAAAAATATACTATTGGGACTACATCAAAATGAAAGGCTCTGTACAGTGAAGGAAACAGTCAACAAAAGGCAACCCACAGAATGGGAGAAGATAATTGCAAATGACATATGTAAGCTGGTACAGCCACTGTGGAAAACAGTATGGAGTTTCCTCAAAAAATTAAACATTGAATCACTGTATTTTCCAGTAACCACTACTGGATATTTACGCAAAGAACACAAAAACACTAATTCAAAAATGTGTATGAACCTTCATGTTTATTGCAGCATTATTTACAATAGCCAAATTATGGAAGCAGCTCAAGTGTCCAACAACAGATGAACAGATAAAGAAGATGAGGTAGGGGTACCTGAGTGTCTCAGTCAGTTAAGCGTCCAACTCTTGATCTCAGCTCAGGTCTTAACCTTAGGGTCGTGAGTTCAAGCCCCCACCCAGCATAGAGCCTACTTTAAAAAAAAAAAAAAAAAGATGATGATGAGACAGATATATATATATATATATCTCAATCATTACTCAGCCTTAAAAAAAGAATGAAATTTTCAGCAACATGGATAGAACTATAGAGTATAATGCTAAGTGGAATTTTGATCGGAGAAACACAAATACCATATGATTTCACTCATATGTGGAGTTTAAGAAACAAAACAAATGGGGGCACCGGGTTGCTCAGTCTATTAAGCAAGTGCCTTTGGCTCAGCTCAGGTCACGATCTCAGGGTCCTGGGTTCAAGCCCCACATCAGGCTCCCTGCTCAGCGGGGAGTCTGCTTCTCCCTCTGCCCCCTCTTGTGCTCTCTCTCTCTCACTCTCTCAAATAAATATTTTTTTTAAAAAAGAAACAAAACAGGGGCACCTGGGTGGCTCAGTCCTTAAGCGACTGCCCTTGGCTCAGGTCACGATCCCAGGGTCCTGGGATCAAGCCCCACATTGGGCTCCCTGCCCAGCGGGAAGCCTGCTTCTCCTTCTCCCACTCCCCCTGTTTCTGTTCCCTCTCTCGCTGTGTCTCTATCAAATAAATAAATAATTTTTTAAAAAGAAATTTAAAAATGAACAAAGCAGAAAAAAGAGAGAGAGAGAGACAAACCAAGAAATAGACTCTTAACTCTAGAGAACACAGGGGAGAAGGGGGGGTGGGAGGATGGATGAACTATGTGAAGGGGATTAAGAGGACATTTATCCTGATGAGCACCAAATAATGTATAGAATTGTTGAATCACTGTATATAACACTGTATGTGAACCTTATTGGAATGAAAAATAAAAAAACAAAAATAGGGTTTTTCTTAATATACACATGGCTAGGCCAGAACTTGCTCCAAAATATCCTACCTTTTTCTGAAAAAAATATCACTCTCAACACCCCTCTCCCCAAAAAAAAATCTCAGTTTGCTTACAAGGCCGCTTAACTCTTTGATGGCTAAGTCTAATAAAGAAAGAAAAGAAAGGAAGGGAGAGATTAAAGCCATTTGCCCTTTCCCATCTGCTGTCTTTGCAAGGACAGGTATATTCACTTTTCGCTTATTCCAATCCTTCTCGTAGAAGGGCTTAACCAAATAAAAATGCATTTTTTAGAAAAAAAAGCCTTTGCCATCTGACTTCATCTCAGGTCATGATCTCAGGGTCCTGGGATTGAGCCCTGAGTCAGGCTCCACGCTCAGCAGGGAGTCTGCTTCTCCCTCACCCTCTGCCCCTTCTCCTGCTCACACACACACTCTCTTTCTCTCTCTCAAATAAATAAAATCTTTGGGGGAAAAAAAAGCTTTGTAAAAAAAATTGCATACTTTGGTATGGGGGAGGAAATGAAAGTAATATTTGAAACGTGCATACAGAAAAATAAATCAAACACATCAGCAGAATTACTTTATTAAATCAGATTAGAAGGGTTTGGGGTTTTTTTCCCCCCCTAAATGAAGCAGCTTTGTTCCCCTGACTTAAAAGGTATAAATAAAAGGCATTCTTTAAGAATATCATGCAGGACTGTGCAATGAACACTAAAGCAGGCAGAGGTTCCCAGAAGTGGCCGTTGAGCTAGGGCGGTGGTATCTGTGTCTGTCCCTGAGCCTGTGTTTTCCGTGCCTTCGCTGAAGAGTGGCTGAGTCAGACCACAAGAAAATTGGGAAGTCACATTTAGCTGCACTTCATGGTGTAATATGCACTTCATGGTACATTATTACACACCAGACACTGTTCTAAGCCCCTCACATGTATTACAGCATCTGAAACTCAGATTATCCCATTATCACCTGCTGAGGACACTGAGACACAGAAAGGTCAAAGAAACCCGGGCATAGGAGCGGAGCTTAAACTACACCTCCCAGGGTGCCTGGGTGGCTCAGTGGGTTGAAGCCTCTGCCTTCGGCTCAGGTCATGATTCCGGGGCTCTCTGCTCAGCGGGGGGCCTGCTTCCCCCTCTCTCTCTGCCTGTCTCTGCCTACTTGTGATCTGTCAAATAAATAAAATAAAATCTTATAAAAAAAACAAACAAACAAACTACACGTCCCAGCCTGCCTCCCGGGGAGGTACAGTGTGGTCACCCATGAAACGAGAGCAGAAGCACCGGCACAACCTAGCCCATGAAACTTCACACCTGCCATCCTCACATTTGTTGACCCCACGGGCTCAGTGAAGATGACAAGAGCTACCTTGCATGACACTTACCTGAGATGGCAAAGCAGTAAGACCTAAAGAGCCTGGATCGTGGAACCTCCACTTGGAGGAAAGCCCCTGTGAACCAGAACCCTTCACTGTAGACTTTGCATGAGTTAAAATAAAAAAATAAAAAAATAAAAAGTCTATTGTCCTTGAGCCATTATATATTTAGGGTTTGTTGTCGATGCAAGTATTCGTTACCCAAATTAAGTCAAAACTTAGGATCTAGAAGTGGGTATTTCCCCAGAAAACAAAACAAAACAAAAATGTGAAGTAGATGACACTGGGTTAGCGGGCGGTGAGTAGATTGGAGTCAGAAGCTGAAGAGCTGGAAAGCCACGGCACGCGCGGCAAATCATGCAGTAAAGCTGGTCCCCGCAGTAACATGAAGGGCAGGGCCATGGTAGCTCTGCAAGTGTTTGGGAAGAACCAGACCAATACTGCATGTTGGCTCTTATCTTCCCCTTTCAAGAGTTATTGCCGGCGTGTTCAAGAAAGAACTGGTCTGTCTGCACACGGAAATGAAAGGGGAAGGGCGCCTAGGTGGCTCAAGTCAATTAAGCATCTGCCTTCAGCTCAGGTCATGATCCCAGGGTCCTAGGATTGAGCTCCACATCGGGCTCCTTGTTCGGCAGGGAGTCTGCTCCCTCTCCCCCTGCCTTCTGCTCCTCCTGCTTGTGCTCTCTCCCTCTCTCTCTCTGTCAAATAAATAAACTCCTTTAAAAAAAAAAAAAAAAAGCAATGAAAAGGAGTATCGTTCAGAAATTCAGGACTCCAAAGTCTGGGAAAGCTGACTATTTCTAAACCCCAAACAGTAAGAGATGTAAGACTGAAAAAGGCTCTGAGCAACAAGGGCTCCAGACTCAAGCCCAAAGCAGAGATGAAGGGTGTGGGCTTCCCACGTGAGCCTGTTGTTCTGACTGACTCAAGGTAGCTACTGTTACACAGATGGGGTGAAGAAACAAGCGTGTAAATCATTCTTGAGAGGTGTGTCTAGTAAAAAAAAAATTTAGAAGTGGATACTGACACATGAACTGGCAGCACAATTTGGTTAGAAACCCACAAAGTTTTTAAGGGAATTGTATTGCCATGGAAAGCAATAGACTAAACAGTCTTCCACTTTTGGAGTTTTAAAATAACCTTCAGGGGCACCTGGGTTGAGCCTCTGCCTTCAGCTTGGGTCATGGTCTCAGGGTTCTGGGATCAAGCCCCACATCAGGCTTTCTGCTCAGCAGGGAGCCTGCTTCCCCCCACCACCACCTGCCTCTCTACTTGTGACCTCTCTCTGTGTGTCAAAAAATAAAATCTTTAAAAAAAAAAAAAAGATTTTTCCGAAAAAAAAAATTTTTTTAAGATTTTTTTTAAAAAAGATTTTATTGGGGCACCTGGGTGGCTCAGTGGGTTAAGCCTCTGCCTTCGGCTCAGGTCATGATCCCAGGGTCTTCGGATAGAGCCCCACATCCGGCTCTCTGCTCAGCAGGGAGTCTGCTTCCCTTCCTTGCTCTGCCTGCCTCTCTGCCTACTTGTGATCTCTGTGAAATAAATAAAAAAAAATCCTAAAGAAAAAAAAAAAAGATTTTATTTGAGAGAGAGAGAGAGAGAAAGGTTGATCACAAGTAGGCAAAGGTTTTATTTATTTGAGAGAGCCTGATGCAGGGCTTGATCCCAGGACCCTGAGATCATGATCTGAGCCGAAGGCAAAGGCTTAACCCACTGAGCCACCCAGGGGCCCCTCAAATAAATAAAATCTTTTAAAAAATAAATAAATAAAGGACATAAGCTGGATGGATGCCCTTTGTGACATAAATATTTTGTATAATCAGTATTCACTTATCCACAATTTTAGTCAATACACAGATAAATCCATAAAATGCTGGGAGTTGGCACCTAAGATGCTCTCTCCATAGCTATCATTCTACAGCAAAGGGATAGGAGTAGCAAACCTAAGGCCTTCAGTCCCAGCAGCTCTGTCATCAAACATCCTTGTGGGTTTTGGTAGGTGAACTTGGTAAGTGAACCCAGCCTTCCAAAAACATGTATTTATACTGAGGACTGTATTAAATCACATCATTTAATAAAAACATTTGAATATGGGCCTACGATGGTGTGCTCAGTACCAGACACAAATGAACAAGAACCTTCTGTCCTGGGCCTTCCCAGAGCTCATGTTTTAGTTGGGGCTGAGATAAACACAGAATGGCCTCTGTGTGAAGAGAAGTACTGAACACAACAATGAGACAGTAAATGCCTAGCAAAGCCAGGACTCGAAGCACTCAGTCTCCTTCCTTTTCACAATGTAAACGGAGAGGTCCTACTCTTCATATGTTCCAGAAGAATCTTGAGAACAGCACTCATTACAAGCACAGGGGAAGAACAGGCAGCGTGACCTCACCGAACACAGGTGCACTTTACTTCCCTTTCCAGAACTGGGTAAGTTCAGGGATAGCCGCATGAGGTGAGCTCAGACTTCCCAACATGGGTGGATAAAATACCAGTTATCCAGAACTTTACGGAAAAAAGTAAACAGCCTTTTTATCACAAGATGTGCTGTACATAGTTAAGGCAATATTTTTTTTTAAAGATTTTATTCATTTATTTGAAAGAGAGAGTGAGCACAAGCAAGGGACAGCACAAAGGGGGAGGGCCACAGGGAGAGAGAATCTCAAGCAGGCTCCCCACTGAGCACAGAGCCCAACACACAGGGGGGCTTGACACCATGACCCTGAGATTATGACCTGAGCCAAAACCAAGAGTCAAAAGTCCAAATGACTGAACAGCCCAGGCACCCCAAGGCAATGTTCTGTCTGGTTAGTGTTTGAAGATGTTCTAACTTTATAATTTAGTATCTAAAGTATTACAGTATTACATTTTCAGCTATTACTACAGATATGAATAGACTTCATATGCCTTCTGAGTTTTAAGAGTAAAATTGCAATGACCTTTTATTTATTATCCCTGTCCCACAGGAAAGCAGTAAAAATGATAAAGCATTTTAAGATTATTTTGACACACAAGCACAATGCAAGACCTCTTTTGATAGTTGACAGATTCTTTTATTAACAATCAAAAAACTTCACACAATAGGAAAATAAATGTTTCTCTAATGGATAATTAAATGAAAACTATCCAAGACCTTATAGGATTTTTAATGCATCCCAGGTTTGATGTGTGCTTTCAGAGATAGGCCATCAGCTTGCCCAACCGTTAGGTATGACTGAAAATGAGAAACAGTGATTTATAAAACTTCTACCTAACAGCTTTCCCAGTGCAATTAAAACAGGAAATAAAATTTGTATTTAGAACTAGTTTTAGATGACTCACAACACACATCAATCTTAATTTTATCATCGTGATGTTATTTTTTTAAATATATAATCACTAGAAACTCAAATCTCATTTTAGGATCATGAATTTGAGGTGTGCAGTAAAATCTGTAGTTTCTCAACCTCCAAGTCTAATTATCACACAACAGTTCCAGCAGCAGATTCTACTTGAGACGTTATTTGTCTTGTGCCCTGTTTTCTTGCAGCACTAATCACACTATGATGTTTGAAGCACATTTAAGATTAGAACAAGCACTGCTGAGTCGGTCACAAAGATCCCTCCTGGATGAACAATGAATGCTTGGTTCATTTCAGAAGAAATGCCTTTTACTTTTTCTAATTTCTTTTCTATTATGAGTAACAGGGCTAAACAAAATCTTGAGGTCTCATTTTCTGTCAAATGATTAAAATCTTTATCTGTAAATTATCTTAGTCTCTTAAAATCTATCTAATGGGGAGGGAAAAAACAAAACCTTAGGGAAGAACAGCATGCTTTCCCTTGTTCCCTCAACACAAAATCAGAGCAAAAATAGAGCCCCATAGAAATTTCAGCATTGAATTTTTTTTGAAATCTTAAAGCTTAATAAAAGTCAAAAAGCTTTATATGAATCAGTAATCTCTGCGTACCTGCTGGCTCAATACAAACCAGGATCTGGCAGACTACTTGTGTTCAAAATGCCATCTTTCAGAAAGGATCCACTTGTTTAATGGTCCATTTACACAGAGTTCACTGCCTTGCTTATACATGTATGTGTGTATATATCCATATATACGTGTGTGTCTGCATATGTACGTACAGGCATGCATGCATACATGTGTACACATGCAAGCGGTAAGCACGGCTCTGATTTGACTCCATGAAGTCACTTCACTGCGGGAGAAGAAGGACGGCAATCCTAGTCCCCACAGTGTCTTCAATCCACAAGCACACACGCAGCTATCACTACTCTCATCAATGCCGCCGACAATTCAGAAAACCTAAATACTTTCTAATTGAATTCTAAAAGAAAAGTGCCTTAAATTTAATTTTTTTAAACTTCAGTCTTCAATATTGAAACTGCTAAGTTACCCCATTTTTCCATGCCAAAAAAATAGAATAAACTTGGGGAAAAAATAATATACTAACTCGGGAAAACATTCAGTTACTAATTAGGCATAAGAAAAAAATCTATATAGAAAAAATATTCCCACGGAAGGTAAAATCTATGTGGGTTGCTCACCACAGCATTATCTGAATAAATAACAATTAGAAACCACTGAAATATTCAGTAACAGAACTGTAAAATAAATTAGCAAGTGTCCAATTATACAGCCCCCCAAAATAAGGGAAATGATGAAACATGGAACGCATGACAATTTAGGCCAAATTACAAGAGGCTCCCTGCTACATTTGAACAGTCCCACCTGCAAGCAGGAAACAAGAACACAATTTGACAGGCTGTGTCACTGGATTATGGGTATCACTTTCCTTTACTTGAAGGACTATATAATATAAAGCTTCTATAGTGACCATGCATTTGTTTAAAAGAAAAGATCAAATATGATGGAATAACTCAAAAACAAGTCTTTGAAAAGCAATGTTCCTGTGCAGGGATGTGCCGCTGACCACATCCAGAAACCAACCACCTGCCGCTCTGGGAAGGCAGCACCCGACCCAGGCTGCTGCTCTGCAGAGGGGTGCTCATGAACAGGGCAGAGATAGGGGGGCAAGTGCTTGGCCAGAACGGTCTGTGGCCTCATCCCCAACATTCGTTTTATCAATAAGGCCCAGGTTTGTCCCCTTTGAGCAGTCACCTAACACATATTTCTGTTTGATGACAAGATTCCACATAAAAGTCTTATTTCTCCCAACAGAAAAATTCAAACGCATGACTATTTCCTTTTCATAATAGAGCAATTCTCAATTATCAATCAAGTGATTTTTTTTAAAAGACCAAATGGTGTTAACCTTGTGAAACATGTGACCAAAGATAATTAAAGGCCCACGGGTGATATCTACCACAAGTACTACTAGACAGATTACTTACAAAAAAGAGCAATTTTCAATAGAAAAACTGAACATTTCCCTTGGGAAACAAATTTAACCTTTTATCGTTAAACAACTGGGCAAAGGACAGGTTTTCTACAAGTGCAACAGAACAGGAGCAAAAAGGCTTCCCCAGAGGTCCTAAGAGGACAGGGATGAGATCTTTTTGACAGTTTTATGACGGCGATTATAACCTGCTGGCTGTTTCAGCTCTCGGAAGAAGATGTTCAACCAAAAGACTAAATCAAACAAAGCACTTACTATTTTCAGTTGCCCAATAGCAAAATTTGAAAAGAAGAAATTCATAGCATTAAATCATGTTCATCAAATGCTTGAACAAGCTACATTAAGAAATGCTACAAAAGAGCAGCTTACTGGCATACTACGGTACTCTGCACTACTACAAAAATAGTCGTGAGAAGCTTATTTTGCTCATTGTAATGATCATGTTTTACTTTTTGCAAGCCATGTATCTCTCCGTTACATTCTCCCAGTTGATTACATTCCAAATAGCTTTTAGGTAATCCGGTCTGACATTTTTATACTGAAGGTAGTAAGCGTGCTCCCACACATCGATCCCCAGTAGTGGAATAAGACCTATTGGAGAGAAGGGGGAAAAAAGCAAAAACTATGAATTTCAATCTAAAACGTGACTCCAACTTTCTTCTATGCACACAAAATTGCCCTTTACAACATTCCCATCCATTTTTCAGTTTCTTTTACAAAGAGGAAATTTGCCAAGAATAAATATAATTTTTTTTTTAATTTTAGTCTTTGGAAGAAAATGTGATAGTGAAAAATTTAAAATAAGAGTTTGGAAAATTAAGTATAATATTTTAAGAGCTGTTCTTGAAGTACCAGCAAATCTACCCATGAGCCAATTCTTGGGGGGGGGGGGGGATCAGTAAGGTACTATGTTTGTGGGGGTGGTTGAGGACCTTCCGAAGCAGTCAGCGGAGTTTTAGGAGAACCTGCTCTGCTCCCAAGGCTAATAATGTTAGTCTCAGAGAATACAGAACATTTGTGAGACACTAACAGAAATAATAAGTTAACAAAGGAAACTAAACAGGACCAAAGAAAAAGAGACACTGTTTGCAGAAATTAAATAGTGTAAAGAAGGAATTACTTCTACAACACTCATTTTCAAAAACTCTCAAACTAAATGACAGCTCTCCTCCGGGAAAACAAGTACCAACCAGTAGGTCTTGAGCAGTGGAGAAGTTTGTCACTAATCATGTATTGCGAGTAATTAAGGTAACAAAGTTCATAAATGATTTTTCCTCTCTATATACTTCCATGACTTTCATTGATTTTCATTCCAATGGGCTTTCCTCAAGTGGAAGAGAAGCAGGTATGGCCAGGGTTTACCTGGAAATCACAGCCTCGTCTGTCAGGCACCTTCAAAGATAAACCCGACTCTCCACAGCGTTCTCCAGCATCTCACTTTGCCAAAAGAGCCATTAGATCCTGGCTAATTCTGAATTTATCTAGGGCAGTGAGGGACGTAAGCAAGTCTGTGGACATGCATAGAGGCAGAAAACGGGGCTGAGAACTACTGGTGATGGACACTGAAATGTCACTGCAAGTCAGTTACACTGCAGATCAAAGTTCCAACTAACTGCTGGATGCCTTGTGACTATTTCCTAGAGACATTGTGATTTAATCCGCCTCAAAATGAAAAAGGATTTGGTGAGCCCACCTGGACCTTCTAAGCCAAATATTTTCCTATACCAAAACCAAAACCCCCCAAAAGGCAGAAGTCTGGAAATCGGAGCTCTAGTGCTACTCTGACCACAGGTGCTCAGCAGACGGGCTGACAGTCCAAGGTCTAAGGTCAGACTCGGCTTCCAGGTCTTATCCTCCTGTGTGGTGTTTATCTAATTTCAGTGCATGTAATTATGTAAGCTGGTATGCATTCTCTGTCAAGTGAAGCAGAGTTTATGTTCAAAACATGTTTTGTTAATGTATCTGTAAAATTACATGTGCTAATTTTGCAAAACATCAAGGGCTCTTAAAGCATTTTTGTTCATAGGAGACTCAGAGTACTATCAGCTGTTAAGATTTACTCACATTAGGACATGCTCAAGATAGGTTTAATCACTGCTCGTGTTCCTTATTTCAACGTAAATGCTTTACCGTGAACCATCTCACACTAATGAATATGAATCAATTTTCAAACCTAACCTGTTGTTCCTTGCAGCGGATCCTGGTTAAAACAAGCAGCAATCTGCAAGCGTCCCTGTTCCTTATTGAAACCAAGCCAACCCCAACCTGAGCCTTGGACGCCAACGGATACAGTGGTCAACTTCTCCTTAAATTTGTCGAAGGAACCAAAATCACGTTTGATGGCTTCCAGCAATTCTCCTATTAAAAAAAAATCCAGAAAGACCCACAAGTGAACATACTGCAACGATAAACAATTTTATTACATATAGTAAAATATGCCTGTCATGAGGCACAAGATACGAACTAGACAACACCTGGAAAACATAACGTAACCCAGTGAGCCCCAACGTTACTCCTTCCCTGACACTAGCATCATAAGGTCTCACAACTGTAATTCAGGTGTTACTGAACCACATTAGAGGGATTTCTTTCCTCACTGTGCTATTTCCATCAGAAAAGAAATAATATTTTCCATTAGTTTCATTTCCCTTCAACAGAAAATTTTACTTCAACTTCTACGCTACCTGTTCTGTCTCAATTTGGGAATAAAATTTTATGGCTGTTATTTGGTTCTTCCCCAAGGCAGTCAAGATCTTTCCTACCACAATCATGTAATTTTTTTTTTTTTTTTAAAGATTTTATTTATTTATTTGTCAGAGAGAGAGAGAGGGAGAGAGAGTGAACGAGCACAGGCAGGCAGAGTGGCAGGCAGAGGCAGAGGGAGAAGCAGGCTCCCTGCCGAGCAAGGAGCCCGATGTGGGACTCGATCCCAGGATGCTGGGATCATGACCTGAGCCGAAGGCAGCCGCTTAACCAACTGAGCCACCCAGGCGTCCCGACAATCATGTAATTTTAAAAACAGTGATTTTTGTCTTTTATTACCAAAGGGTACACTGTAAGAGCAATAGTCCTTTTATTCTGTACCAATGTGACATACAATTCTAGATTGAGCACATCAAATCAAGTAGGCCAAAAATATCACTTCTGATTCGACTGGTTTAAAGTAATTACCTATTATAAGCACAAATAATAAAATGGTACAGATAACCCAAAGTGTCAGAGAACCAAGACCTGTTGGCTGAATATGGGCGTATCTGACATTCTACTAATCCCAAAACCTCAAAAGTATTAGACCTAACCCATCTGCAGACCTAACCCATAAAAAGAAATGCCCAGGGATGCCTGGGTGGCTCAGTTGGTTGGGCGGCTGCCTTCGGCTCGGGTCGTGATCCCGGCGTCCTGGGATCGAGTCCCACATCGGGCTCCTTGCTCCGCAGGGAGCCTGCTTCTCCCTCTGCCACTCTGTCTGCCTGTGCTCGCGCTCTCTCTCTCTCTCTCTGACAAAAAAATAAATAAAATCTTTAAAAAAAAAAAAAAAAAGAAAAGAAATGCCCAGCTTGCCAGATTTACTCTCCCTTAATCTTTACTTCCAAATGAAATAGCTTAGTACAAGCACCTAAGATGACTTCCAAAAAACAATTAAAAACAAACAAACAAATCCACAGAAACTTAAGGTGTATGCCACAAGCCCAGAGACAGGGAGAGCTCTACTTCCGCCCCATCCATTCCCCGGGATGAAGAGGGTAATTAAGTCATCTGGGCCTCCAGAAGAGACACAGGAAGTCAAGTAAACCCACCAGAGCGAACAAACCATTGGCTCTGCAGTCCCCTCATTTACCCTCCAGGTGTTCTGGAGAATCTCATTTTCTGGGACAACTGACTTTTTATCAGTTAGGAAGAGCAGGAAAATAACAGCAAAAGGTACTATTCTAAGCATTTTACGTTTGATAAGTTATTTAGTTTTCGAAACAGCCTATTATTGTCCCTGTGTCATACAGATGAAGAAGGTAGGTACAGAATGATTAAGTATCTGACCTACTCCCAGGTTGCTCAACTTCTCTAAAATCTGTTTACCAGTATTGTTCTGATGTAAAGTACAGTACATTTCAACCAGAACTTGACATCATATCTGACATCGTATGTGTATACAAAAAAAGCTGATGACATAACTACCTGAATGGTCTCCATTCCTACACGAGTCCCATTCAAAGTTACAACTTCGTTATACTCCTTGCTATGAAAAATATGCCACTAAGTAACATAAGAATTAATATATGAAAAGCAACCGGCATTGCTATTGTGCACAAAACGTAGCTAAGACTACACCAATATCTACGAACCTTTGGGTTCTCCACCACCCTTAGGGCTCAGGTTGGTCCAGAAGATGGAATGATTGATATGGCCTCCACCATTGAACTTGAGCCCAGGCTGAAGAGCTACCTGAGTTGTAATGTCACCTGTAATGTAAAGAGGCAAACATTTTTTTTCTAATTGTTACTTTTCAAACATTCTATATACCATTTTCTTTAGAAAAACATCTGATAATTGGACTAGCTTATCTGTAACATCCCTATCTGTCCTAAAATTCCACAATTTACACACATACACACACACACACACACACACACACAAGATTTTCTTCAAAAATTATTTGTCCCGGTGGATTTTCAGTTCAATTCATGTCCTGAACAACTCATGAGTGGCCCAGCAGGGGGTGCATGCAGAAAATTCTTTCCTGAGCTCCAAAGAACTCAAAGTTTTCCTGGATATTAAAGATTTCAGCAATAATGAAAACAAAAATAGAAAACAGTGAAATGAGGGTATGTGTGGTTCCATAAACAGATTAAATGGTAAGTTTTCTGGGGCACCTGGCTGACTCCGTCAGTAGAGCACACAACTCTCGGTCCTAAGGTGATGAGTTCAAGCCCCATAACGGGAGGTAGAGCTTACTAAAAACAAATAAAAACATTTTTTTTAAATGGTAGATTTTCAACTCTCATTTTCTAGATAGACAACTCTTCATTGGCAAACAGTTCAATGTTCCATCAACAAAAAATTCAGCATATTCAAAACCCAACTCCGGATTTTCACTCCCAAACTTACCCAATGGCCTTCCCCATCCCAGCAAGTGCCAGCTGTTTTCTCAGGACATTTTTGATAACTAGGTCATTTCTCTCTTTCTTTTTTTAATTAACATATGCTGTATTATTTGTTTCAAGGGTACAGGTCTGTGTACTTAGTCATTTCTTACTCCTTTCCCCACACACCATGTTCAACCCACCAACATATCCACCAGCAAAGCCAGCTCTACCTTTAAAAAAGATCCAGAACCAATCCCTTCTTCGTACTTCTGGGGCAGACCAGCATCATCAACCTACCTGCATCTGTGCCACCATAGCCCACAACGGTCTCCTGCTTCCACACATGCCCCCTACTCTCTGTTCTCACCACTGGCCAGAGAGCTCCTCTAGACCCCACACTACCGAGGCACTCCTCTAGTCAAACCCCTCCAAAGGCTGCTCCTCTCACTCAGAGTGAACCCCAAGTCCCTATAATCAGCTTCCGAGATGCACGTCATCTGACCCTGCATTTCCTCGTTGGCCCAGCTCCAGCCACACTGGCCTCCCTGCACTTACAAAAGCAGCTCAGCCTGCTCCCAGTTTAGGGTTTCCACTGACTGCCGTCGCCTGGACTGGAGTACTCTTCCCGAAGAGAGCCTCGTGGCTCATTCCCACATTTGTCCTTCATGTCTCCACGGACATGTCAACCTCATCAATGGAGCCTTCACAAACCACAATACAAATGGGCAGTTTTCACCAGTTCCCCAACTTGTTTCTCGATAGGACTTACAGCCCTGGCATACCACTACATATTTACTTGTCCATCTGTCTCCCCACTAGAACAAAAGCTCCAGTACTAAGGACTTCAGTGCACTGCTGTGTCCCAGGGGCCAATATATCGCCTTCTACATATCAGGCACTCAATAAATGTTTGATTGACTAGATAACGGAATATATTAAATGTAGTATTTATGGAAAAAAAATTAATTATCTGATACCTATATAAAAAAAGTCACATTGGAAAACTTTTTTCCTACCTTGCTAATAAGAAAGCAAAATAAAATATTCTTTTCCTGCCTTTAAGAAGCTAAGATTAACTATTAGGGAAAATGGCAATTCCCTTGTTCAATTAAGTCCCAAGTGCTTATTATTCACAAAATACTAAGAGACCACGTGGAAGACGCAGGAACCACGGAGAGCTGTGTGCTTAGGGAGTTCACATAATAGAAAAAGTTCTCTAATCTGCTCTTAGGGCATACCTCAGAGAGGAGAAACGGGCCAAGTGACCTCAGAATACACAGATCATCTTGGAGAGTTGTTTTAAGATGCTAACTTCTTGTTATTATGTTCACAGTATAATTTTATTATAGATCAGTGTCCCCCTTAGAAATTATTCCAGGAAAATCACCCTGGAATAATTTGTATATAATTATTTGTATAATAAAATGTAGGTTTTATATTGTTTTTTAACCAATCAACAGTAACTAAATTTTTCTAATGGGAAAGAAACATGCTTATTGAAAACTAGCTTAATAATCTCAATCTCTTAAAGTTTATTTCACCATTTTTTTAAAGATTTTATTCATTTATTTGTCAGAGAGAGAGAAGCATGTGCACAAGCAGGGGGAGCAGCAGGCAGAGGGAGAGGAAGGCTCCCCAATGAGCAAGGAGCCCAATGCAGGACTCGATCCCATGATCCTGGGATCATGACCCGAGCCAAAGGCAGATGCTTAACGACGGAGCCACTGAGGCGTCCCTACTTCGTTATTTTTAAATTTTAATACAGAGGTGCCTGGGTGGCTCAGTCAGTTAAGTATCTGCCCTCAACTTAGGTGGAGATCCCGGGGTCCTGGGACCAAGCTGCTTGGCGGGCTCCCTGCTTGGCAGGAGGTCTGCTTCTCCCTCACCCTCTGCCCCTCCTCCCTGCCTATGTTCTCTCTCTCTTTCTCTCTCAAGTAATTGAATAGATAAATAAATAAATAAATTTTAATACAAATTCGGGGGTTCCTGGCGGGCTCAGTTGGTAGAGAATATGACTCAATCTTGAGATTGTGAGTTCGAGTCCCATACTGGATATAGAGTTTATGTTAAAAAATAGGGGGCGCCTGGTTCAGCTGTTAGGCGTCTGCCTTTGGCTCAGGTCATGATCCCAAGGTCCTGGGACCTATCCCTGCCTCAGGCTCCCTGCTCGGTGGGAAGCCTGCTTCTCCCTCTCTCTCCCACTCCCCCTGCTTGCAATCCCTCTCTCACTGTCTGTCAAAAATGAATAAATAAAAATCTTTTTTAAAAAACAGTAATAATAATAACAGAAATGTGGGGGGTATTACAATCTGCTTTTAAAAATACTACTCTTGGGGCACCTGGGTGGCTCAGTGGGTTAAAGCCTCTGCCTTCAGCTCAGGTCATGATCCCAGGGTCCTGGGATCGAGCCCCGCATCAGGCTCTCTGCTCAACGGGGAGCCTGCTTCCCCCTCTCTCTCTGCCTGCCTCTCTGCCTACTTCTGATCTCTGTCTGTCAAATAAACAAATAAAATCTTTTAAAAAAAAAAAAAAAGTACTACTCTTGGGGGCGCTGGGTGGCTCAATGGCTTAAAGCCTCTGCCTTCAGCTCAGGTCATGATCTCATGGTCCTGGGTTGGAGCCCCGCATTGGGCTCTCTGCTCGGCAAGGAGCCTGCTTCCTCCTCTCCCTCTGCCTACTTCTGATCTCTGTCTGTCAAATAATTAAATAAAATCTTTAAAAAAAAAAAAAAAGTACTACTCTTGGGGGTGCTGGGTGGCTCAGTGGCTTAAAGCCTCTGCCTTCAGCTCAGGTCATGATCTCATGGTCCTGGGTTGGAGCCCCACATTGGGCTCTCTGCTCGGCAGGGAGCCTGCTTCCTCCTCTCCCTCTGCCTACTTCTGATCTGTCAAATAAATAAATAAAATCTTTAAAAAATAAATAAATAGGGGCGCCTGGGTGGCTCAGTGGGTAAAGCCTCTGCCTTCAGCTCAGGTCATGGTCTCAGGGTCCTGGGATCGAGCCCCACATCGGGCTCTCTGCTCTGCAGGGAGCCTGCTTCCCCCCCTCTCTCTCTGCCTGCCTCTCTGCCTACTTGTGATCTCTGTCTGTCAAATAAGTAAATAAAATCTTTTTTAAAATAAATAAATAAATAAATAAAAATAAAAATACTATTCTTAAGGTCAACATTTTCTTCAGTTTCAATTCAATTTTTTTCCTGTTAAGTACAATAAAAGTTAAATACTTTTGTTTGAAAAGTATTTATTTACCTACCTATAATGAGATTGATGATGTTATTTCACTTAATATTGTTGCCCCAAATTCTCAAACATGGAAATTTAGTTCTTCAACAGTCTTTAATACATATAATTTTTTAAATAAAAGAAAACTCTACCGGTGCTTATTAATTTACAGTCAATATAACACAACATAATATACAGCTTTTTTTTTTTTTCAGTAACTTTCATGAAAACAAGTAAAGGTTTGATTGCACAAGAAAAGGACCGAAATTAAGTTGTTTTTAAAATACTGAAGAGAAAGGTTCAAGTTGTCAGGTGTTGTCATGCAGAAAATTATTTCGCAATTGGGATATTCCCCACCTTGTCATCGTCAGCATATCTTTCCCGAATTTGTTATTTTCTAAAACCCCTTTCCCGTACAAATGATGAAACTCCCCCCCCCTCCCAAAAAAGGTTCCTGTTACAAATCTTCCAGAATGTGGCAACTTCCTCTTGTTTTTGTTTAGCCAATTACCTCATGCAATGAGGCTGAAATACTACATTTTCCCACTAGATGCCCCCAGTCAACAAGACGTCACGGTCTGAAATTTACTCAGCAAATTTCAGAGGACCTAAAGTCAATAAAAATAAAGAAACAAAACATCTTCCAACCCGGCAGCTTATTAAGCGATACCTGTCAATTACTCTTCTCGTGCAAACCACTGATGAACGGGCTGGAAAGTGTAATACGATTTTGCACAGAGACATTAAAACACAGATTCTCGTACACGCACGCCCCAGACACACAAAGTCCACACACTTCTTACTGGTTTTGTCAACTGGGCTCTTCAGGAAAAAAGAAAAGTGTAAGTCCGTATTCTATCATAATACTGAACTCTAAACACTAGCAGATACACACAAGCCTGGTTCAGCTCCGCACAAAATGACCGCTTT
This sequence comes from Martes martes, assembly GCF_963455335.1. NCBI lineage: Eukaryota > Metazoa > Chordata > Mammalia > Carnivora > Mustelidae > Martes > Martes martes. The sequence goes on along the minus strand of NC_137893.1, from coordinate 8,021,280 downwards.
CCCTGCGAATTCTGACCCCGCGTCAATTCCAGGACACGCGGAGCCGCTCTCCCGCACCGAAGGGCCTTGGCTCGCCCGCGGCCACGCCTCGCTCAGCGCCCCGCAGCCCCGCACCTACCCTTCTCCAGCGCCTCCAGATACTTCTCCTCGACGGCGTTCAGGTTGTTCACGTACGTCGCGTGGTGCTTGCTGTGGTGCAGCTGCATGATCTGGGCGCTGATGTGAGGCTCCAGGGCGCCATAATCGTACGGCAGGTCGGGGAGGCTGTGCTTCTGCCGGGAACCCAGCGACGCCAGCGCCGGCACCAGCGTCCTGCTCGCGCTGCAAAGAGAGCAGACACGGGACACGGACCGATTCGCTCACGCGTCTACGCAGACCCAGCGTCATCTGGGCCTTTCTGCCGCTTGCTCGCTCCCCCCTCCACATTCCCTGAAGCGTTACACCAACGCGGCAGCCGGAAGCGCTCGGTGGACACCTGCCCTCAGGCACGACCGCCCGCCGCTTCTCCGCGACCCCGGGGCCTCGAAGGTGCCCGGGACCCGCCGCGCCGGCGCGGGCACGCAGGCAGGGGGACCCTTCGCCCTCGGGGCCGTGACCCGTCTCCGCTACGCCACGCGGTCCGGGCGCCTCACCTGCGCGCTGCCCGGGACAACATGGTGAGCTCTGGCCGCGGACTACACCTCAGGGCTCGAGTGGCCGCGCCGACCGCCCGGCGTACACACACGCGCACCCCCGGCCGCGCCGCAAGGACACCGCCGACCTCCACGGGCTCCGCCCCCGGCGCCCGCCGCTCCCACCCGCTCCCACGCCGGGGGGCGCGCGGCCCCAGGGTCTGCCCTCGAGAGCCAGCCCGCGCGCGGATCCCAGGGAATGCGAGAACGAGGGGTATAAGAGACCTGTCCCAGGTGGCCGGAGGAACGGCGGCCCCCACTTGCCCGCTCTGGGCGTGCGACCAAAAGGAAGGCCGCGCTCTACGTCCCCCATGGTGGAAGATGGTACGGTCCGCAGTCCCGCCCCCTCGCGGGCCCGCCGGGGGGGGCCGCGGCCGGCGCATCCACGCCCCTGGTGAAGGCGGCCGTTCCGTGAGCCGCCGTGGCACGCCCTAGCGGTCTAGGGAGGTCCCTCCGGAAGGAAGGTCCTTCCCGGGCGCTGGTAAGGTGTAGAGCCAGTGCCCCTCCAACCGCTGCCCGGAGTGACCTTTCTCTCCGAGTGAATTTGACCTTGGGACCGGGGCCAGGACCCGGGCGGCCCGATGGTAGAGTTACTGAATGCCTACAGTGTGCCAGGGACTATGCTGCGGGCTTTATATGCATTTATCTTTATTTCACTCCTAGAGTAGGCATCGTTGACTCCAGACGACAGTAATGAGCTCACTGAAGTTAAACGGGTTGCCCTGATCACACAGTTAATAAGTGAAAGCGTGGATTAGAACCGAAAGTTCATTCTTTTTTGATGACTAAGCGTTACCAGGCCGGTCCTGAGTTTGTTCAGAGGGACTTCCATGAACCAAAAGCTCAGAATATTATTTTTTAAAAAAAGTACAACAGAAGATTGTTTCCTGCTGTGTCTGATGAGCTGCATCTAATGCTTTCTTCACAGTGAAAAAAAAAAAAAGAATCCTGAATTGTGTGACGACTCCTTATACAGAAGTTAGGAAAGCCTTACACTATTATTGGCAAAAGTTAGGTCCTTATTGAATAGAATAATATAAAAGGAAGCTGAGAGTAGGTCCTGAATAGTTTCAGCTACTCTCTTCCACCTCCATCCCCACCCCTGCCCTTCCCAAGGATGACTAGGATTTGGGGTGGGGAATAGCTAACGGGAACCACTGAGCTGGCTTCTCAGCAAGAGCACTGTGGCTGCTGACAGTTGGGAAACTACCCAAGAATATGGGACCCGGTAAAGGAGGAAAATCAGGTTGCAGGCAAGTAAGACATGTGCTTAAAACTCAAACATACGGGGGTGCCTGGGTGGCTCAGTGTGTTAAAGCCTCTGCCTTCGGCTCAGGTCATGATCTCAGAGTACTGGGATCAAGCCCGCATCCGGCTCTGCTCAGGGGGGAGCCTGCTTCCTCTTCTCTCTCTGCCTGCCTCTCTGCCTACCTGTGACCTCTCTCTCTCTCTGTCAAATAAATAAATAAATAATCTTTAAAAAAAAAAAAAAAACCTCAAACATATGATTGGTTACAGAAATTAAGAAGCACTTCAGCTGAACTGAGATATAAAGTAGTTTTTCAGTCAAGGTAGTCTGGCATTGATATCAGGAAGGGCAAGCTAGTTAGAAAGCTGTTCTGTGAATCCTAACTGAGGTCCTAAGCGCCTAGCTCTGAGAACTGGAAGAAAAGGACATTTTGAAGGATGAAATAACAGAATTCAGTGACAGATCAGTCTCTAATAAAAGGGCTTGTTCTAGTGAGAACAAAATATCCCTGTAAGGTGACTGAGCCCAGTTAGGCTGCATGGATGTACTCCTAGTTTGTACAGATGATGATACTTTGATACTTAAACTGACTCCCTCAGGAGATGCCTTTTTGAACAAGCAACAATTAGGGGTGGGGGGCGGGGCTAGTAACAGTAAGTCTGGTGTCTCTAACATCATAACTGTATCAGCTACATCCTTCCAGAAGACAACACCAACTGTGAGAGTATCTGGATTGAGACCAAGGATTTGGGGGATACTGGAGATTAGAAGTATTTTAGCTCCTTGGTCTGCCACACCCAATAAACAGGACTCTTTTTTTCTTTTCTGTTGGCCACTATGTGAAGTACTCATTCAGCATTGGTTAGATTACAGTTCATTGGGGTCTGTCCCAAATTCCTCCAGCCAGCTCAGGATGTCATCTGCCACATCCGGCATCATCATTGTGCATTTCCCTTGCATAAACTTCCCAAGGCTACTCAGACCCACCATGTTCGACCAACATATTGGCTGGAGGAGGCAAAATATGGGTTGAGCTGAAATCATTTTGAGCCAATTAATCACATTCATGTTCTAGTGACTGAGTGTCTCAAACACAGAACAGCATATCCATTCCCTCATGTAAAAGCAATCTGAAGTAGGCAGTCCAGGGCTGGGATGACAGCACCATGAAATGATCAAGGACCCCAGATTTGCTTCACGATGCATGATAGTTTCTGGAGGGCACCAGCCATCTCATCTCCTTCCCATGAAGGGGGAAGGACAAAAGTTTGGGGCCAAGCTATCTCCCTTTTAAGGAGTAGTTTTGCCCAACAGATTCCACTCAAAATTTAGGCACAAGGCTACACTTAGCTACAGAGAAGGCTGGAAGATGTAGTCATTTAGCTGTGCACATTTCCAGGCTGAAAAAAATGTAAAATCTAATCTCCAGATTCATCTCTTGCATATGACCCAGGTCATAATTCCTGGACCTGAGCTTGATACTTCTCCTCTGTTTTCATGTTGGGTTGTGCTTTCAGTCACATTTGCCTCTCAGCCTCAGTGAAAACCCAGCTTCCTAAAGCTGCCTTTGGCATCAGGTCACCTGACTCTTCCCACCCTTGCTGACCATAAGCCTGGGAAACCAGAATGAAGGAGGGTAAAAAGAAAGGGGCCCCATATTTAGAGTCCAGCAGATCCCTCCATAAAGACTATGCAATGTCTACCCCTTTAGGGGAATCAATAACCATCATAACTACTCCAGGTGTATTGGTCAGAGGCCCCAGAGAAACAGACTTGATATGATTTGTATATATGGACAGAAAGAGATGTATTAAGAAACAGAAGAGAGGGGCGACTGCCTGGCTCAGTTGGTTAAGAGCCCAACTCTTGATTTCTGCTCAGGTCACGATCTCAGGGTCATGAAATTGAGCCGGGTGTTGGGCTCCATATTCAGCAGAGAGCCTGCATGGGATTCTCTCTCTCCCTCACCCCTTCTCCCTTGCATGCTCTTTCTCTCTCTCTCTCTCTCTCCAAAATAAACAAATTAATCTTTTTTAAAAAAGAAATCAGAATTGATATGATTTGCATATATAGAGAGAAAGAGATGTATTATAAGGAATTGACTCATGGATTATGGAGGCTGGCAAGTCCAAAATCTACAGTGTGAACCAACAGGCTGGAGACTCAGGACAGCCAATGGTGTGGATCCAGTGCAAAAACAATCTTTGGCAGAATTTCTCTTGCTTGGGAGGTCAGTTTTTGTTCTACTCAGGTTCTTAGCTGATTGGATGAGGCCCACCCACATTATGGAAGGCAATCTACCCCAAATTCACCCATTTAAATGTTAATTTCATCCAAAAAACACCTTCCAAATTGACATGTAAAATTAGCCATCCCACCAGGTAAAAAAAAAAACATGGCCAATATATTCTGTGTGAGGAGTGTGGGTTGATCTATTCATATCCCAGGATTATCATGGAATAAAATTGAATTCATAGGCACAGTTCTAAGAATAATTCCCGAGAGCTACCCAAGATGAATGGACTCGCATCCCTGAGGGCAATGACCAAGCATAAGGATCTCAGGCTAGCTATATCTCCTGACCAGCACATGTCAGGTGTTACACCCCACACCAAGGAACCAGAGTAGGTGTGCAGGAGGCTCGACCTCATATACCACAGAGGTTCAGAACTTGCTCCACTGGGAAGAGTATGAACTTTGGGTCCCTCCTCAAGCATGTTCCCCAACACTAGCCATCCTGGCTTACATCTCCCATCCCCCTGCTCTGGTGCTGGCTTACATCTTCACTGGCCCTTTTGTGGGAAAAATAGCATAAAAACCATGTGAAATAAGCCTTAAAGTCTCTTCACCCTAAAAGTATTCATTTAGGGGCACCTGAGTGGCTCAGTCGGTTAAGCATCTGCCTTTTTGGCTCAGGTCATGATCCCAGGGTCCTGGGATCAAGCCCTGTATCAGGTTCCCTGCTCAGCAGGGAGTTGGCTTCTCCCTCTCCCCCCGCCCCAGCACTCGTGCTCTCTCTTATTATCTCTGTCTCCCTCTCTCAAATAAATAAATAAAACCTTTTTTTTTTAAAGAGTATTAATTTAGTTTAAGGAACTAGTCAGCTATATATTGGCACAAGATATTCTGGCTGATTATGAAAGAAGGCTGGTCAGTTACTCATGTGTGGGGTTTGAAGAGTATCCTCTCAGTGAGGTACAAACCAGAAGCTCTCTCTTTTTTCTTTTTTCTTTTTTTTTAATTAACATATAATGTATTGTTAGCCCCAGGGTACAAATCTGTGAATCTGCAAGTTTACATTTCACAGCACTCACCATAGCACATACCTTCCCCAATGTCCATAACCCAAACAACCTCTCCCTGCCCCCACCCCCAGGCAACCCTCAGTTTGTTTTGTGAGATTAAGAGTCTCTTATGGTTTGTCTCCCTCCCGATCCCATCTTGTTTCATTTATTCCTTTCCCACCTCCCAAACACCCCACGTTGCCTCTCAACTTCCTCATATCAGGGAGATCATATGATAATTGCTTTTCTCTGACTGACTTATTTTGCTAAGTGTAATACCCTCTAGTTCCATCCACATCATCGCAAATGACAAGATTTCATTCTTTAGATGACTGCATAGTATTCCATTGTGTGTGTGTGTGTGTGTGTGTGTATGTGTGTGTGTGTGTTTGTATACCACATCTTCTTTATCCATTCATCTGTTGATGGACATCTAGGTTCTTTCCATAGTTTGGCTATTGTGGATATTGCTGCTGTAACATTCGGGTGCACGTGCCCCTTCAGAGCACCATGTTTGTATCTTTAGGGTAAATACCCAGTAGTGCAATTGCTGGGTCATAGGGTAGTTCTATTTTCAACTTTTTGAGGAACCTCCATGCTGTTTTCCAGAGTGGTTGCACCAGTTTGCATTCCCACCAACAGTGTAGGAGGGTTCTCTTTTCTCTGCATCCTCGTCAACATCTGTTGTTTTCTGACTTGTTAATTTTAGCCGTTCTGACTGGTGTGAGGTGGTAGCTCATTGTGGTTTTGATTTGTATTTCCCTGATGCCAAGTGATGTGGACCACTTTTTCATGATTCTGTTGGCCGTCTGGATGTCTTCTTTGCAGAAATGTCTGTTCATGTCTTCTGCCCATTTCTTGATTGGATTATTTGTTCTTTGGGTGTTGAATTTGATAAGTTCTTTATAGATTTTGGATACTAGTCCTTTATCTGATACGTCATTTACAAATATCTTCTCCCATTCTGTTGGATGCTGTTTGGCTTTGTTGACTGTTTCCTTTGCAGTGCAAAAGCTTTTGATCTTGATGAAATCCCAATAGTTCATTTTTGCCCTTGCTTCCCTTGCCTTTGGCGATGTTGCTAGGAAGAAGCTGCTGTGGCTGAGGTCAAAGAGGTTTCTGCCTGTGTTCTCCTCAAGGATTTTGATGGATTCCCTTCTCACATTGAGGTCCTTCATCCATTTTGAGTCTATTTTCATGTGTGGTGTAAGGAAATGGTCCAGTTTCATATTTCTGCATGTGGCTGTCCAATTTTCCCAACACCATTTGTTGAAGAGACTGTCTTTTTTCCATTGGACATTCTTTCCTGCTTTGTTGAAGATTAGTTGACCATAGAGTTGAGGGTCTATTTCTGGGCTTTCTATTCTGTTCCATTGATCTATGTGTCCATTTTTATACCAGTACCACACTGTCTTGATGATGACAGCTTTGTAATAGAGCTTGAAGTCTGGAATTGTGATGCCACAAACTTTGGCTTTCTTTTTCAACATTCCTCTGGCTATTCGAGGTCTTTTCTGGTTCCATATAAATTTTAGGATTATTTGTTCCATTTCTTTGAAAAAAAAATGGATGGTATTTTGATAGGGATTGCATTAAATGTGTAGATTGCTTTAAGTAGCGTAGACATTTTCACAATATTTGTTCTTCCACTCCATGAGCATGGAACATTTTTCCATTTCTTTGTGTCTTCCTCAATTTCTTTCATAAGTATTTTATAGGTTTCTGAGTATAGATTCTTTGCCTCTTTGGTTAGGTTTATTCCTAGGTATCTTATGGTTTTGGATGCAATTGTAAATGGGATTGACTCCTTAATTTCTTTTTCTTCTCTCTTGTTGTTGGTGTATAAAAATGTGACTGATATCTGTGCATTGATTTTATATCCTGACTCTTTGCTGAATTCCTGTACAAGTTCTAGCAGATTTGGAGTGGAGTCTTTTGGGTTTTCCACATAAAGTATATCATCTGCAAAGAGTGATGGGTTGACTTCTTCTTTGTCGATTTGGATGCCTTTAATTTCTTTTTGTTGTCTGATTGCTGAGGCTAGGACTTCTAGTACTATGTTGAATAGCAGTGGTGATAATGGACATCCCTGCCATGTTCTTGACCTTCGCGGAAAAGTTCTCAGTTTTTCTCCATTGAGAATGATATTCGCTGTGGGTTTTTCATAGATGGCTTTGATGATATTGAGGTATGTACCCTCTATCCCTATACTTGAAGAGTTTTGATCAAGAAAGGATGCTATACTTTGTCAAATGCGTTTTCAGCATCTATTGAGAGGATCATATGGTTCTTGTTCTTTCTTTTATTAATGTATTGTATCACATTGATGGATTTGCGAGTGTTGAACCAACCTTGCAGCTCTGGAATAAATCCCACATGGTCGTGGTGAATAATACTTTTAATGTACTGTTGGATCCTATTGGTTAGTATTTTGGTGAGAATTTTCAAATCTGTATTCATCAAGGATATTGGTCTGTAATAATCCTTTTGGATGGGGTCTTCGTCTGGTTTTGGGATGAAGGTAATGCTGGCCTCATAAAGTGAGTTTGGAAGTTTTCTTTCCTTTTTTTTTTTTTTTTTTTTTGGAACAGTTTCAGGAGAATAGGAATTAGTTCTTCTTTAAATGTTTGGTAGAATTCTCCTGGGAAGTTGTCTGACCCTGGCCTCTGTTTGTTGGGAGATTTTTAATGACTGCTTCAATGCCCTTACTGGTTATGAGTCTGTTCAGGTTTTCTCTTTCTTCCTGGTTCAGTTTTAGCAGTTTATATGTCTCTAGGAATGCATCCATTTCTTCCAGATTGTCAAATTTGCTGGCGTATAATTGCTCATAATATGTTCTTATAATTGTTTGTATTTCCTTGGTGTTGGTTGTGATCTCTCCTCTTTCATTCATGATTTTATTAATTTGGGTCCTTTCTCTTTTCTTTTGGATAAGTCTGGCCAGGGTTTTATCAATCTTATTAATTCTTTTAAAGAACCAGCCCCTAGTTTCTTTGATTTGTTCTATTGTTTTTTTAGTTTCTATTTCATTGATTTCTGCTCTGATCTTTATTATTTCTCTTCTCCTGCTGGGTTAGGCTTTCTTCATTGTTCTTTCTCCAGCTCCTTTAGGTGTAGAGTTAGGTTGTGTACTTGAGAACTTTCTTGTTTCTTGAGAAAGGCTTTTAACCCTATATATTTTCCTCTCAGGACAGCCTTTACAGGTGTGTTTTCATTTTCATTTGTTTCCATGAATTTTTTCAATTCTTCTTTAATTTCCTGGTTGAACCATTCATTCTTTAGAAGGATGCTCTCTAGCCTCCATGTATTTGGATTCTTTCCAAATTTCCTCTTGTGATTGAGTTCTAGCTTCAGAGCATTGTGGTCTGAAAGTATGCAGGGAATGATCCCAATCTTTTAGTACCAGCGGAGACCTGATTTGTGACCCAGGATGTGATCTATTCTGGAGAATGTTCCATGTGCACTAGAGAAGAATGTGTATTCTGTTGCTTTGGGATGGAATGTTCTGAATATATCTGTGATGTCCATCTGGTCCAGTGTGTCATTTAAGGCCTTTTTTTTTTTTTTTAATTTAAAGCCTTTATTTCCTTGTTGATCTTTTGCTTGGATGATCTGTCCATTTCACTGAGGGGGGGGTGTTAAAGTCCCCTACTATTATTGTATTATTGTTGATGTGTTTCTTTGATTTTGTTATTAATTGGTTTATATAGTTGGCTGCTCCCATGTTAGGGGCATAGATATTTACAATTGTTAGATCTTCTTGTTGGACAGACCCTTTGAGTATGATATAGTGTCCTTCCTCATCTCTTATTATAGTCTTTGGCTTAAAATCTAATTGATCTGATATGAGGATTGCCACCCCAGCTTTCTTTTGATGTCTATTAGCATGGCAAATTGTTTTCCACCCCCTCACTTTAAATCTGGAGGTGTCTTTGGGTCTGAAATGAGTTTCTTGTAGATAGCATATTGATGGGCTTTGGTTTTTTATCCCTTTTGATACCCTATGTCTTTTGATTGGGGCATTGAGCCCATTTACATTCAGGGTTACTATTGAGAGATATGAATTTAGTGTCATTGTATTGCCTGTAAGGTGACTGTTACAGTATATTGTCTCTGTTCCTTTCTGGTCTACTACTTTTAGGCTCTCTCTTTGCTTAGAGGACACCTTTCAATATTTCCTGTAGATCTGGTTTAGTGTTTACAAATCCTTTTAGTTTTTGTTTGTACTGGAAGCTTTTTATCTCTCTTTCTATTTTAAATGATAGCCTAGCTGGATATAGTATTCTTGGCTGCATGTTTTTCTCATTTAGTGCTCTGAATATATCACACCAGTTCTTTCTGGCCTGCCAGGTCTCTGTGGATAAGTCTGATGCCAATCTAATCTTTACCATTGTATGTTACAGACTTCTTGTCTGGGGCTGCTTTCAGGATTTTCTCTGTCACTAAGACTTGTAAGTTTTACTATTAGATGATGGGGTGTGGACCTATTCTTATTGATTTTGAGGGGGATTCTCTGTGCCTCCTGGATGTTGATGCTTGTTCCCTTTGCCATATTAGTGAAATTCTCTACAATAATTCACTCTAATATACCTTCTGCTCCCCTCTCTCTTTCCTCTTCTTCTGGAATCCCAGTTATTCTAATGTTGTTTTGTCTTATGGTATCACTTATCTCTGGAATTCTCCCCTTGTGGTCCAGTAGTTGTTTGTCTCTGTTTTGCTCAGTTTCTTTATTCTCCATCATTTGGTCTTCTGTATCACTAACATTCTCTTCTGCCTCATTTATCCTAGCAGTAAGAGCCTCCATTTTTTTTATTGCACCTCATTAATAGCTTTTTTTATTTCAGCTTGGTTAGATTTTAGTTCTTTTATTTCTTCAGAAAGGGCTTTTATTTCTCCAGACAGGATTTCTCTAATATCTCCCATGCCTTTTTTGAGCCCAGCTAGCACCTTGAAAATCATCATTCTGAACTCAAGATCTGACATATTACCAATGTCCATATTGATTAGGTCCCTAGCCATCAGTACTGCCTCTTGTTCTTTTCTTTTGTGGTGAGTTTTTCCACCTTGTCATTTTGTCCAGTAAGAATATATGAAGGAGAAAATGAAATACTAAAAGCGTGGCAAAAGATTCCAGAAAAATGTGAGTTAACCAAATAAGAAGAGAACCCAAATCATGGGGGGAAGAAAGGGGGTAAAAAGAAGTTCAAAGAAAAAAGAAAGAAAATATAAACATTAGACTGGCGAATAGAACAGAGCCACCCACTTACTTTTGGGAGTACTTTGGTCTCTTAGAAGAAACTACCTCCCAAAATTTTAAAGAAAGAAAAAAATTTATATATATATATATATATACATATATATATATATATACACATACATATACATACACACACACACACACACACACACACAAATAAGGGTAAACATGATGAAGGGATGGAATATGAGTATAAAGATGAAAATTTTAAAAAATTTTTCTAAAAAAGGAGTTGATAAGATAAGTTGGTTGGGAAAAGAAAGAAAAAGAAAGTGGAGAGAATTTGCTCAGGCTGGAGACTAGAACAAAGCCCTGTGCTAGATTTAGGGTATATTTTGATCAATTAGAAGTTGTATCCCAAAAATTTTTAGAAGAAAAGACCCTATGTGTATACAGAAAGTAAAGTTAGATACAATGAGGGATAAAATATGACTATGATAATGAAGGTTCAAAAAGATTTTTTTTACGAAAGGTATTGTTTAAATAAACTAGTTAAAAAATGTTAAAAGATGGGCTCCTGGGTGGTTCAGTGGGTTAAGCCTCTGCCTTCGGCTCAGGTCATGATCTCAGCGTCCCGGGATCGAGTCCCACATTGGGCTCTCTGCTTGGCGGGGAGCCTGCTTGCTCCTCTCTCTCTCTGCCTGCCTCTCTGCCTACTTGCGATCTCTCTCTGTCAAATAAATAAATAAAATCTTAAAAAAAATGTTAAAAGAGGAAAAAGTTTAAAAAATTAGAATAAGAAAAAAATAAAATTTAAAAAATTTAATTAACTTTGCAAGACTAAAGAATCATGAGGAGAAAGCCATGAATTCTATGCTTTGCTTTCTCCTCCTCTGGAATTCCGCTGTTCTTCTTGATAAGTGAGCTTGGTCTTGGCTGGATTTCTTGTTGATCTTCTGGGGGAGGGGCCTGTTGCAGTGATTCTCAAGTGTCTTTGCCCAAGGTGGAATTGCACCGCCCTTGCCAGGGGCTGGGCTAAGTAATCTGCTCAGGTTTGCTCTCAGGAGCTTTTGTTCGCTGAGCGCTTTCCGTAGAGTTCCGAAGGATAGGAATGAAAATGGCGGCTGCCCAGTCTCTGGTCCGGAGGAGCTGAGAGCTCAGGACCCCACTGCTCAGTGCGCCCTCAAAGAAAAGCGCTCAGTCACTCCCATCTCCCTGGCCTCTGGCTGTGCTCCGAGCTCACCCGACCTGTGACCGAGCATCTCTGTCTCTGGCACACAGCCCCACCTGGAGTCTCCAAACCCAGCAGATCACTGCCACTCTTCCAGGGAGGTCTCCCCGGATCTGCCACTTGTGGGGTCCCTGCTCAAAGAGCTGTGGCTTAACGGTGCTATGGATCACAGTTTAAGGTAACCCCAAGCTGAGAGCTCACTCCTTGGCTCTGTCTCTGAAGCTGGCTTCCCACTCTAATACTGTGAGCTCTGCGACACTCAGACACCCTCAATCCTTCTGTGACCCCGTGGGACCTGAGACCACACTGTCCCCACATGGGCTTCACCCCGGCTTAGCCTCTGGAGCAATGTCCCTCCGTGGAGCAGACTTTTAAAAGTCCTGATTTAGTGCTCCATTGCTCCGCTGCTTGCCGGGAGCCGGCCCCTCCCCCCGCGGTCTATCTTCCTGTCGCTTTGGATTCACTGCTCTGCCGGTCCTACCTTCCAGAAAGTGGTTGATTTTCTGTTTCTAGAATTGCTGCTCTTCTTCTCTTTGATCTCCTGTTGGATTTGTAGGTGTTTGGAATGGTTTGATAAGCTATCTAGCTGATCTCCTGCTACCTGATGTTGTCTCAGCCTGCTACTCCTCCACCATCTGGACTCCTCCAGAAGCTCTCTTAGTCTCAAAACTGACCCTGAACATTCAACTCTCCTTTGAGCAGACATCTTAGTTTTGTCCCACACCAGTTTAGTACTTAATTCAGTTGTTATGGACTGCATTGTGTCTCCCCAAAATTTCTATGTTCCCCCAAATGTATGTTATAACCCCCAGTACCTCAGAATGTGACTGTATTTGGAGAGAGGGCCTTTAAAAAGATATTGAAATTAACAGGAGATTAATTAAAATGAGAGTTTCAGGGTGGGCCCTAAGCCAGTGACAGGTGTCCTTATAAGGGGAGAGAAAGTCACACACAGGCTGAGAGGTGACCATCTGCAAGCCAAGGAGAGAGACCGAAGGAGAAATCAATCCTGCTGACAGCATGGTCTCAGACTTCCCACCTCCAGAACTGTGAGAAAATAGTTTTCTGTTGCTCCAGCCACCACACCTATGGTATTTTGCTTTACAACCCAAGCAAACTAATAATGGCAGTTCACAGCTTTCTGTAATCCAATCTGGTTATCAAACTGTCAGCCACAGTGGGCTTATAATCACAATCACTGGGTCTTCTTTGCACTGGGGACTTCCCCCCGTGGCAGTCCCCTCTGCTTTCCTCCCTGCCCTGCTCCTGTAGAGGGCTGGCCAGCACTCACCTGCTGGGAGGGAAAGGGAAGTCTGTATCCGGGAGGGATGGCCTTTCTCAGCTGGCTCCTGCTTTGCTGTCGTCTGACCCCAGGTACCAGCTCCAGCTACAGTCAGGGGCTGAGAGAAGAAGTGCATTTTCTCTCCATCTGCTTCAACTTCATTCTAGTGGCCCCACATATGGACAAACATTGTTGTACAGGTGACATAACCTGCTCACATTCCCCCCAGTTCACTTTTTGTCAGGTAGATCCCCTGCCCCTGCCCAGCTGTGGCCTGTCCCTTTTCTGGATAAATGTTCCTTTGGTCAACATGCAGGGCAGGTGGCCTGATTCATGCTTCATCACCATGCTCCCTCTGAGACTGGCTGGTGCCTCCACCTTCAGAAATATCCTGACAAATGCCGGTAGCAGTGTCCAAGTTCACCCCCAAGGTTCAGGGCACATAGGCATGAGTGGAGAGCAAAATTGGAAAGGATCAAGCCCAACACTCTGTTAAAGCCCAGAATACCTCTTCCTACCCACCCCCTTCTGTATTTCCCAGGGGGGAAAGCCACCAAGCCCGCACAGCCTGTCCACAGCATGAGCTTCTCCACCTTTGATCCAGGCTGGAGGGAATCCAGAATCTTGCTTTTGGTAGCAGTTGACTCCATTCATTGAAGTTGGAGGGTGGGTGAGAAAGGATTTCAACCAGTGCTTTAACCTCCATGTTCTGTTGTTGTTATTTAAACAATGATGTACCTACTGTCCTCTGGAGGCTAAGCTTGTTATAAGCTGTGCAAAGAACCAGCCATCATCCTTATCCCCAGGAGCTCTGTCATAGACCTGGGGAGCCCGTCACTCAGGAAGGATGGTGGCATCTGGGAGTGCTGTTGGGAAGGCCCCTTAGGCCACCCAAACACAGGAGTCTGGAGTCAGAGACCAGAACCCAGAGAGCAGAGTCTCCCCCCAGCACTGTTGACATTTTGGACCAGACAACTCCGTTATGTGGGTTGCCCTGAATGTTGTAGGATACTTACCCTCCCCCTGACACCATGCACTAGATGTTATGCACCTCCAGCTTTGACAACCAAAAATGTCTCAAACTTTGCCAAATGTCCCCTAAGGGCCAAGTCTTCTCCAGTTGAGGGCCCTTGTCCTAAAGGTAAAACTATTACAAAAATGTGAAACCGAGTGAGTTAGTCAGCAAAGGATGCCAGACCTTGAAAGGCATAGTGGAAAAGCCCATGCTTTCCAGGCAGAATACATATGGTAGAAGCTTTATACACAGTCCACCTCAACCGCTTTCCAGATTAACAGACAGCTTTCCATTCCTCGGGAGGGCACAGTGACAGACACCAGTAACCCATGAAGGATCAGGGCCAGACCCCTCACTACTGCCCCAACAGTTGAGAAGGATGCTTACCAAGAGGCAGCTGTATTTGTTCCCCAGATTTATGCCTAGTTTCACTTATTTACCACTTATTAAAATTATGTGATTTAATGAAGTCTTGTGTACACTGATAAGATATGAGAAAGCAAGTTATTTTCATGAAAACCAAAGTGAATAGTTTGGAAAGTTTCCATAAAGGTGAACTGCTAAATATAATCACTGTTCAATTAGATGTGGGCAAAATGAGTAATATAAGATTGGGAAGATCACTGAACAGTGAAAGGTTTGGAAAGCTTTGCTGGTGTCTTCAAGTTCCCACTCCACTCCAGAGAACTGACATCAGAAACCTTAGACAATGCATGGTTAGTGTGGTCACAGGCAGCTCCAACAGTTCTCTGGCTCTTCATCTGAGAAGTACTGAATGCATATGTATTTGCATGTTTTAAGTTAATATGCAAATGCATGTTCAAGGTAAGTTCAAGGTAAGTACATGACATTTTTTTTATGACTCCAACTTTTTTGTTTATAATTTTTTTTTAGATTTTTATTTATTTATTTGACAGAGAGAGATCACAAGTAGGCAGAGAGGCAGGCAGCAGCGGGGGTGGGGGGGAGCAGGCTCCCTGCTGAGCAGAGATCCCGATGCGGGGCTCGATCCCAGGACCCTGAGATCATGACCTGAGCCGAAGGCAGAGGCTTAACCCACTGAGCCACCCAGGCTCCCCTCCAACTTTTTTGATCACATGGAATAAGAAGATGTCTCAGTGCTAAATGAAGAACACTTATCTCTGGGTACGCACTTTGGAAGTTGTGTTTAAAGACTGGTCTTTGGACATACGTTCATTTTTGTTAAAATTTGACTTTCTGCTGGCCTACTTTTCTTTCTGGTTCAGCATAAAGTGGAGATTTGGTTTTCTTTTCTTAAGCTTCCCCGGAACACAATGCGATCTCTTAGCTTTTTTTTGTCTTCTTTTTTAAGATTTTATTTATTTATTTGACAGAGACATAGCAAGACAGGGAACACAAGTAGGGGGAATGGGAGAAAGAGAAGCTGGCTTCCCACTACTGAGCAGGGAGCCCGATGTGGGGCTTGATCCCAGGACCTGAGGTGAGGATCATGACCTGAGGTGAAGGCAGACACTTAATGACCAAGCCACCCAGGTGCCCCTCTCAGCTTTTTCACTAAGTTCTGTGTGAGAAATCCTCAGTGACAGGTGGTCTACAAAACCACAAGAGTCAGTGTCAAACAACAGCCAGACAAAACAATAGTAGTCAAGTTAAGATTCCCCCACAGGCCCCTCACTCCACACATCACCAGCGTGAACCATAACCACACACCTCCTCTCTCTTGCATCTCAGACCCTGGAAAACCAGGAGCGAGGGTCAGCATGGTAAGAGAGCAAGAGCAGGAGAACAAGGTCCAAGACTGGAGGAGCTCACCAGCTTCCCTCTCCTCCTCCTGCTGCAGACTGCCAGCTTGCCAGGAGCCTGCACTGAAGGACAAGTCTCAACTTAAAGTCCATGACAGGTTTGCATGGAAAACTGGGCATTTAAAACTGAGCCTGTGTTCCAACTTAAAGTGATTATATGATTTATCACCTACAATTTAAAAAAAAAAAAAAAGGTCCTAGCACCAGCATTTTGGTCCAGGGGCAAAGAAAAAACCAAGCTCAGCAGGACAGCGTAATGACACAGCGGAGTCACTGTATGATCACATCCCACAAGTCATTGCTACCCCGTGTGACAGTGACACACCAAGACCATGTTTACCAGAGGGGCGCCTGGGGCGGGAGCGTTCAGTCAGTTAAGCCTCCAACTCTTGGTTTCTGCCCAGATCATGATCTCAGGGTTGTGGGGTGGAGCCCTGTGCAGGGCTCTCCACTCAGTGGGGAGTGTGCTTGAGGATTCTCTCTCTCTCCTTCAAGTCTCCGACCAATTAAAAGAAAAAAAAAAAAAAAAGATTATGTCTACCAGAAATTCTCCCATGATTCTCTCTCTCTCTCTTTCTCCATCAGTCCCTCCCCCGCTTATTTGGAAAAAAAAAAAAAAAAAAAAAAGACTATGTCTACCAAGAATTCTCCCAGATATCTGGTTTTTGAGTGTACTTCAGATTTCTGGCAGTAATGTGGATGTTTCCCCCCCCCCCCATGAGTTTGTCCCATGGGTCATTTTGGTGGAATTTTAGAGGGCAAGCCTGCACCCACCACTTTACCGAAGGGTACCCACCTCTAATCAGCCCAAATGTGACTTTACATCTAGCAAGTAGTATGAAAAGTCACAACTTCAGCTCTTCAAGACATGTTACGGCAGCCTGAGTTGTTTTCAAATGTTTCTTGAAAATTCCTTTAGAAAAGTTGAGGCGCCTGGGTGGTTCAGTCAGTTAAGCACCTGACTCTTGATTTCAGCTCTGGTCGTGATCTCAGGGGCCTGGGATTGAGCTCCGTATTGATGCAGGGAAGTGGGGGGCTCTGGGCTCAGTGTGGGGTCTGCTTGAGATTCTATCCCTCTGCCCCTCCCTTTGCCCCTCCTGCCTCCCTCCCTGAAAAAAAGTTAAAAATAAAAAATAAAACACTTAGCAGTAGTTTGAATTTAACTTAATTAATTTTTAAAAATATTTAATTTATTTATTTGAGAGAGAGCACAAGCGGGGGCGGGGGGAAGCAGAGGGAGAGGGAGAAGAGGAGAAGAGGACTCCCCACTGAGCATGGAGTCCTACATGGGGCTCCATCCGAGGACCTCTAGATCATGATCAAAGTTCATGAGCCAATGTCAGACACTTAACCAACTGAGCCGCCCAGGCACCCCTGTACAAAAGTAGTTATTAAGAATACTTAGAAAGCTAGGGGTGCCTGGGTGGCTCAGTGGGTTAAAGTCTCTGCCTTTGGCTCAGGTCATGATCCCAGGGTCCTGGGATCAAGTCCCACATCGAGCTTTCTGCTCAGCAGGGAGCCTGCTTCCCCCTCTCTCTCTCTGCCTGCCTCTCTGCCCACTTGTGATCTCTGTCTGTCAAATAAACAAATAAAATCTTAAAAAAAAAAAAAGAACACTTTGAAAGCTAAATACATTTGAAAACAAGTTGAAGTTAATGAGAATGTTAAATATTAGGTAGATAACTTTAGGAAGACCATCATATTCTTTTTGAGTCAATAAATGTTTATTTTTTAAAATTTTTTTAAAGATTTTATTTGACAGAGAGAGACACACAGAGAGAGGGAACACAAGTAGGGGGAGTCGGAGAGGGAGAAGCAGGCCTCCCGCCAAGCAGAGAGCCCGATGTGAGGCTTGAACTCAGGACCCCGGGATCATGACCTGAGCTGAAGGCAGATGCTTAATGACTGAGCCACCCAAGCACCCCCGAGTCAATCAATGTTCATAAGAATTTAAATATTACACAGAAGAGAGATGTATTTAGCTCTTTTAAAGTTTTTGTGTAATGCATATACATTTATACAATTAATAGAACTTCAGTGAACACAGAACCCAAGATGTTCACCCTATGCTACATCTGCTACATCTATCTATTAAAAATAATCTGGACAGCATGCCTTGATCCCATGAGTGACGTTGTTACCCCAGTGGAATATGACACTAACTGAAGCTATTACACAATCCCTTGTCTAGCACAAGGCCAGGGATGGTCCTACTGACAACAAAATGAGCACTTGATTCCAGCTTTCCAAAGGCCAAGGCTGAAGCCACATATATAGTGGGTTTTGGGAAATACCTAGGTCAAAGCCACACCATGGTTTATCCTTTAAAAACTTATTCAATAGGAGTGCCTGGGTGGTTCAGTCGGTTAAGGGTCTTCCTTTGGCTCAGGTCATGATCTCAGGGTCCTGAGATCAAGGCTCCCTGCTCAGTGGGAAGCCTGCTTGTCCCTCTCCCCCTATTCTCTCTCTCTTGAGTAATTAAATAAAATTTTGAAAAACTTATTAAATATTTATTATCTTTGTAATGCCTTCTAGTAAGATTCCTATACAAAACATATTTATCTGCTGTGATTCCTCTTGTATATCTTACTCATTCCCTGTTTTCAATGTCTGAGGCCCATGGACACTTCCTGGCCCTTGTCAATCCCTTCTTCTAAAGGCCTGGATCCTGGGCACCTGGGTGGCTCAGTGGGTTAAGCCTCTGCCTTCGGCTCAGGTCATGGTCTCAGGGTCCTGGGATCGAGCCCCACATCGGGCTCTCTGCTCAGCAGGGAGCCTGCTTCCCCCTAGCCTCTCTGCCTACCTGTGATCTCCCTGTCAAATAAATAAATAAAATCTTAAAAAAAAAAAAAAAAGGCCTGGATCCCAATCCTCTTCTCTGAATCTGGGCTCCTGCTTGGGCTCCCACCTGGCTTATAATTAGCACCGCCACCACAAACTCTGTCCTGCATCACCTTCCACCCACGGGACCCCTCCCTGCTGATCCCTGCTCAGAGAATGGAGCTTTGGAAGTGTTTGTTTGCCTAAACACACCTAAATTTTCTATGCCTTCTGGACATGGCCTTAGACACCTGGGTTTTCCTTATTAAGAAAGACCCTGTGGTCACTGCAGCCACTTTTAGATTGCCTCTTACCCAAATCTGCCCTTGTTATCATTTGTTTATTCCTCTCTCTGGGGCAGAAGCACTGGTGGTGCTTACTGGTGGTGTGGCTGTATTTAGCCCTTATTTTCTATGGAACGAGAACAAAATCCCCCTCCACCGTGCCTAAAGTTTCTCCTACTGAGAGGGGGACTTGTTCTTCGGCACAGCGGTCTACAGGTATAAAACAAAGATGTCCCAAAGAGAGACCCTTATTTTTTTTTTAATATTTTATTTATTTATTTGAAAGACAGAGATCACAAGCAGGCAGAGAAGCAAGAGAGACCCTTATTTTTATCATAATATGAGCTGAGGAGATTAAACATACTTTAAGTTATGTTCTCTGCAGTAGTTTTTACCTTTATTTTGCTGAAGGTTTCTTTTTGTGCATATGTTCCTGAGGAAAGCCTGTTGTGTATGTTTAGGACAGGATCCCTGAAATCAGCTTAACTTTGTCCAAGTTGAGGCTTTACCTCTTCTTACCTGTGCTGTTATTGAACCTCTTTTTCCTCTCCAGAAACCCAGGACTTCAGATATCCCTGAGTCCCCCACCATGTGACACATCTCATACAGAATGTTCCCTCCTCAAGAGGGATGAGCCCAGCTTTGATCTGGAACATTGGGCTTCATCAGCCCCTTCTCCTGACTCCCCCCTGGGGAGTCATTCTCTGAGAGTTCACCTAGACTTGGCTTTGACCAAGGGCTTAGAAGCAAGGCATTTAGATTGTTTCCTTTTCTTTCATCACAAGGTGGTGCGCTTTCCCAGAGTGCTACAAAGCACTTCCTGTGCTGCCACTTGTTGAAAAGATGTAACAAATAACTGATTCAGAGTGTGGAGGTTGTGAGATAACTCCTGGATAATCTCCAGGATTAACCACATCCTGGCTCACCCATGCTTTTGAAATCAGTATCCTGTGCTGACATGGGCGGAGGTGTTGGCTGTAGAGAGTGGCTGCTGTATAAAGATTTTCTGTCTTGCTGGGATGCCTCTTCCCTGCACCTTCGGTTATAAAGAGCAGGCTTTTCTTGGGGGGTGAAGGGGGGAGGACATGTTTTGTCTGTGCCTGTTGGTATTTCCAGATTGCCTGTTTCTTTTAGCTTCTGAGGTTTATGAAGCTAAAAGAAAGCCCAGGGAACGTGGGACAAGCTTTGTGTTGCTCTCCAGTCCTGATGTCCGTACTCTGTGTGCTTTCTTATGCTCATTTCATAGGTGACATGCAGGATTTTTGTTGTGCTTAGTGAGAGGAACATGGGATAGTATGTCTGTTCCATAACCCCAAACGTGGAAATCTCCCAGGATTGCTGTGTGGATGATGGTTTTGATGGGTGTCAGGGGACCAACTAGGAGGTTGCTGGAGTTTTCCATGAGAAAAGATAAAGACTGGGATGTGGCCAGTAGCACTGGACACAGATGAGTGGGATAGAGAAGAGAGGTTAAAAAGGCAGGAAAGAGCAATGAAAATAAGTCTTATGTTGCTCCTAATAGATGTCTGTAGCAGGTGGTCAGCATGGTGACTGAACAACTACTCTTCTCTGGCAGAAGTACAGATTCCGTGGTCAGGAGTGAGTCAGGCGCATGACTTTTGGATGGACTGTCTCCTGAGTTAGTGGTTCTTTCATTTGTGGGGAATAAAAGGCTGTCCTTTTTATTTATTTTTTTTAACTTATTTTATTTATTTGACAGACAGAGATCACAAGTAGGCAGAGAGGCAGGCAGAGAGAGAGAAGGAAGCAGGCTCACCGCTGCGAGAGAGCCAGATGCGGGGCTTGATCCCAGGACCCCGAGATCATGACCGGAGCCGAAGGCAGAGGCTTTAACCCACTGAGCCACCCAGGTGCCCCAAGGCTGTCCTTTTTAAATAGAAAAATTAGAAGAGGTTTCAGTGAGTGTTTGACCCAACAGAACTTAACTGTTGTACCCATAGGTTGGCAAGCAGCAAAGGAAAATAGAATGGTAGTTTTGAAAAGTTCTGAAAATAAGATTCTCCAAGACCTTTACATATTTAATGTAGCTAGGTCTGTGTCTTATACGGCTTGGGTTTCTGGAAGTAAATAATGGTATGTAAATTTCTGCATTATCAATAAAGCAAAGCGGTACAGGAGGAACAATTATTTTGACGCATGGGTTCAGTAAAGCAAACACAATCCATATATTGAGACTTTTAAATATTCAACTCTCTGCAGGTGAATTGTTTTATTATATTGTTCCCCCAAGAAAAACCTAGCTTTACTTGGTATCTTTCCATTTTCTTTAACTTCCTATGTAAATACTCTTTTTCCCTAACTGCCTAAGTCAGAAAAATGTTTGGTGATGTGTTAGCAGGCACCCTAATGGACAGTGGTTTAAAATATAAGTACATTTCTATTTTACTTCATAAAAAGACGGTCCCTGGGTTCATGTGGAAGTTTAACAATGTCATCCTTGATCCAAGAACTTTTCACTCCCTACTCTGTATTCTCAGCTGGCTGGCTTCTGTTTTCCCTTTTGGTACTTCCTGGTCGTGAGACGGTTCCTGCAGGTGTAAGCATCACAGCCTCTCCCAGACTATTAAGAGGAAGGAAGGGGGGAAAACACTTTTTCCTCATGAACACCTCTCTTGTCAGAAAGAAAAGCCTTTCTCAGACGCACCAGGAGATTTCCTCTGGTCCTGGCCACAATTAGCCAACTGGCTAATTCTGCCTGCAGGAAGATGGAGTGTCATGATTTGGTAAAGAAGATCCCCAAACCCCTCATCGAACAAGGTTCTCATCAGGGGAATCCTCTCCATATAGAGGTACTGGAAATATAGAGGGGGCACTCTCAGTTGTCACACAAATAGACAGATACTATTGCATTTAGTGGGTTAGTCTTGGGATGCAGAATGCCCTCACTTGCACAGAACACTTTTACACACACACAAAAATTCAACCTACCCCAAATATCAAAAGCACTCCTGTTAAGAAATATTGGCCCATACCAGCCATAATTCATCCCCTGGGCTTAAGTTTTTATGACTCAAACACCATCAGGGAACCATCAGCAAGAATAGGAACATGGCTCCCAGCGTGAGTGCCACAGTACCCTGGTGGAAGCTGGAAGGAGTACGGTGATGCTTACTCATGCTGGCATACCGAATCCTTTCAGAAAGCATGTTATTTGCACTGAGTGGGTGACAAGGACAGAGATCATGATAGGGAAATTATCTCCAAGGTCTGCCTTTATTTTTTTTTTAAATAAAGGATTTCCCAGGAATTAGACAAGCCTGTTTCCTAGAACAAGTGATTCTACATTCCCCACACCTCCATTATCTCTGCTCCCTGCCCCCATCAGAATGATTGAAACTCCACTTTAGAGCCACTATTTGGGGGATAAAACTTCCTTTGTACTCAGTACAGTGTGGCAAGTATTTAATGAATGTTTCTTGGGTATATAACAAACACACTGATTCAAAGCAATACAAGAAGGGGACACTTGGTGGCTCAGTCAGTTAGGCATCTGCCTTTGGCTCAGGTCATGATCTCAAGGTCCTAGGATTGAGCCCTGCATTGGGCTCCATTCCCAACAGGGAGCCCTCTACTTCCTCTCCCTCTGCCCCTCCCCCTCCTACTCTATAAAAATCTTAAAAAAAAAAAAAATGCAAGGAAACAAAGCCTGGAAAATTGTTCAGTGTTACATTCAAGGACATAGGTATGGTGAAGTAGCATTTTTAAAAATAGTACTGGTAAAAATTATTATATGAATATAATTATTTTTAAAAACTTGTTTGAAGAGTACCAGTGGAGTTCTTTATGGTCTGTAAAGAAAGACTAAACATCACTAGCTCTATGACTATAAATGTTGACTTAACCTGAAAGATTAGATACATTGGGTTAGTACATTGCATTGCTGCTCAAAGAAAACCTCTGTAAGAAACTCACTGTAAAACCCACTAGCTTAAAAAGAGAAAATTGGTCTAGAAAGCTTTGTTTAGCTCCCATAGGTGTGAAGCCACAAATCTCTATGATTGACACGTGTCAGGCTAAATAATGTCTCTAAAGCTGATTGCTAAGGAGCAAGAGGAGATAACCTGGTAAGGGAGAGTAGAAAGAGCAAGGCGGATAAAAAGAGTGTACCAAATGAAAGCACCGACTCATGGAAAAACTTGACATGCTCAGGATCATGGTCATGCCATCTCTAAGCCCAGAAGAGCATCCATGAAGCACTGCCAACTTCTTTAACTGCCAATTCTGCCCATCTCCAAGCTCCTTGGACTTCTAATGTGCACATGACAAAGGCCAGACTTACTGTGAATGCCTTTTTCTTTTTTTTTTTTCCTCTTTTTTCCTATTTATATTTTATTAGATGGTTCCTAAATCAAAGCAGTAGGAATACAGTTTATAGGCTAACTATAAGGCTGATGAGAAAGAAGTGTCTAATTTACTTCACATCGATCTAACTCAATACCATGTGCTATTTCAAACAGTCAAATGCAAGTAACATTCAGCATACTTTGATATCTCTTTTGAAATTGTAGGTTAAAGTTGAGTGGATACTGATACTGAGGACTGGGCTAGACCTAACTCAGGTGTTCAATAAATAGTTACTGCTTACAGTTTCATCAAGGTTTGGGGGACTACTGGCTAGGGCCGTTAGATTTGTTACTACTACACTTTCTCCTGTATTTTCTGTGAATGGGAGATTGTCCCGCTATTACAGATTTTAAATTTGTTCATTTGGTTCAGATGGTGACCACCACCAGATGACTCCACTATACAAGTGTATTCTCTTTACAATTAGATAAATAATCTGAGAAATGATATTTTGGTTCCAAATGTATACTTTCGTTTCCCAGCAGTCTGTCATCTAAAGGTTTTAAAGTCCATTGATGACCCTTGCCTGAATCAATTATTTCTTTAGATTTGCATACTAGTTATTTACTAATTTCATTATTTATTCTACCTTTATTTGCTAGCACCCTATTGTGAGGAAGAGGTTTTCCTCATTAACCAGGAGTGAACCACAATTCCTGTTTTCTTTAAAAAAAAAAAAAAAAAAAAAGGTAGGGCAAATACTATGTTCCCTTTAATTGTTCATTTTCAGAGCAAATCGTCCTCCACCCCCTCTCTCACCAAGTGTTACTCTAGGGTCATAGATTTTTATCTATTCAGTATTTACAATTAATTGTTGCCATTTTCCTTTTGATGTAAAAATTGCCCTGAATACATATATATGAGGGTTAATTTATATGAAGTATATGTATGTAATAAATATATATAACTTATATGAGGTAAAACTGACATTAAGTGTGTCCATTTTAGTGATGCAGTGTGATGAATGTTGACATATATATTATATATCTATAAAGCCTGAGTAAGCGTCACCTTAATCATGATGTAGAATTATTTCCACAACCCCCCAAAGTTCCCCATTTTCCTTTCTAGTTGATTCATGCTTCTCCCCGTCATCCCCAGACAAGCATGGATTTGACTTCAATCCCTATAGATCAGTTTTGCCTGTTCTTCTGAGTCTGGTTGACATATCTTTATTAGCCTAAGCACTTCTTCTGCATTTAGGCACAAAATGTCTGACTCATCCTGTACTCTCTCTGCCCCAGCCTGGAATCAGCCAATTCTCCAAAAAGAGTTTTGGATCTATTTAGTGAGAAATGGAATTTAGAAACCATGATCTGGAGGGCAAGTGTGTTCATGGTTCCTGAAGGTGACCAACCATCTTGGTTTGCCTCCGACAGTTCCAGTTTTAACACTGAAAATGCAGCATCCTGGAAAATCCCTTGGGACAGTTTGTTAACCCTCGTGCTTCTTGGCCATTTCAGTGCACAGAACGAGGAAATGTACTTTTATTTTTTTTTTAAGATTTTATTTATTTATTTGACAGAGAGAGAGCACAAGTAGGCAGAGAGGCAGGCAGAGAGAGAGGAGGAAGCAGGCTCCCCACTGAGCAGAGAGCCCGATGCAGGATTTGATCCCAGGACCCTGAGATCATGACCCAAGCCAAAGGCAGAGGCTTAACCCACTGAGCCACCCAGGCACCCGGAAATGTACTTTTAGAATCATGTGCTCAAATTGATACTTATAATTTAAGTGTATTACAGGCTTTTTCTGAAATTCCTTGATTTATATTTGTACCTCATTTTCTCTTCTGCTTAAAAGTTATACATTACAATAATACTCGCATTATCCTATAATATACATAGTTTCAAAACCACAGCAACAATATTGCCATTAATTGTAAACCACTTAGAGAAGCTTAAGATTCCTTTGTTGTTCTTTTTCATCCATAGAACATATCCCACCACAGATGTTGCCTGAGTACTATGTTCAAAAGCCCTGGAGGAATATTTCTTTTCTCTGGGTAACAACATTAATTATGTTACCAATTTGACTTAAAATTAAGTTTGTTTCAATTTGCTTTCAATGCTGGGTTTACTTTGTTTCCTTTTTTATTTACTTTTTGGCTATGTAAAACTTTAGAAGTTCAAAATCAGATGTCTGGCTTCTACTCCTTTCCCCTGCACCTTTCCACAATCCCCTGTAGGTAACCATTTTTGTTTCTAGGATATCCTTCCAAATATCTTTTCTTTTTTTTTTTTTTTTAAGAGTTTATTTTTGGGGACGCCTGGGTGGCTCAGTTGGTTGGGCAGCTGCCTTCGGCTCAGGTCATGATCCCAGAGTCCTGGGATCGAGTCCCACATTGGGCTCCTTGCTCAGCGGGGAGCCTGCTTCTCCCTCTGCCTCTGCCTGCCTCTCTGTCTGCCTGTGCTCACTCTCTCTGACAAATAAATAAATAAAATCTTAAAAAAAAAAAAAAAGAGTTTATTTTTGGAGAGAGAGAGAAGGCAGTGGCATGGGCAAGAGTTGGGGGGGGGGGGGGACAAGGGAGAGGCAGATTCCCCGCTGAGCAGGGAGTCCAATGCAGTACTCCATCCCAGGACCCTGGGATCATGACCTGAGCTGAAGGCAGATGCTTAACCGACTGAGCCACCTAGCCTCCCTATCTTTCCAACTTTTCTTATAACCTGGGACTCATTCCAAAGAAACTCATTCTTTTTTTTATGGCTACATTGTATTCCACTGTATGGTTTTATCATGTCCAACCACTTCCTTATTAAAGGACATTCGCCTTATTTCCAAACTTTTGTTGTGACAAATGACACTGCAACAAGGAACCTTGCCTGTATTTGTTTCTATCTGTGGAGGTGTATTTTCAGAATACAATTAGGGTTAGAAGTAGAATTGCAAGATAAAAGAATAGACGCAAATGTCATTTTGGTGCTCAATAGAGCTTGAATCATTTTCCCGTTGCCGCCAAGAAATTTATGAGCACTGTTTGTCCAGAGTTTTGCAATTTCAAAGTGTACTTCCATTATAAGTGAGGACAAACAGCTAAGGACCACTGCTATTCTTTTCTGTGAATTGTCTGTTCACGTTCTTGCCCAAAAATTCTCTCTGGATTTTTGTCTTTTTCCACTTTTCAAGACTTCCTGTGCTGCAAGTAGCAAATATTTTCTCCAAACCGATCTGACTTACTGGGACTATACCACGAAACCTTTGACCATCAGAACACTTTAATCTTATCTTTATAAATCACCTCATTTCAGGGCAGTTCCTTTAGCGATAAACACTTTCAGAAAAGCCGGGTAAGGAAACATCAGTCAAGAGTAGCCCGAACCCCTGTAGTAAGTGTTAAGAGATTGTTGCACGTTTAGCAGGTAACACCATAGTTCTTACGCAATGGTCCGGGTGACACCAAGTCTCGCGTAAGGGAGCATGTTCAAATTACAAAACGTATTTCATAAGGTTCATTAACTCACTGGGTTCGCCTTCCCCGCGTTTCTGAGTTTGCAAGGTGCCCCTAGAGCTGTTGACATAGGCACAACCCCCATCTGCTACACAATAGCTCCTCCGTTTAGCCTCGGGATGTCAAGCTGGGGATGAACGAAGAAGCCGGGATGCTGCGTTTCAGAAGCTAGAACACTGGTTTCTATGTTCTCAAACAGCAAGAGTATGCGAACCCCGAACTGACCCTACTCCTCGCCCACCACCCAGATCCTGAGGTTGCACCTGGCCCGCCAGCGCGCGGAAGCATCACCGATGGACGCTGCACCACAAAGCGGCCAATCACGCGCCGCCTGGCCCAGATTCCTCCGCCAGAGGTAGCGCCGCAGCCGCAGGTGGCCGGGCGAGCGCATTCAACCCGGGCCGCCAATCGCGACCCCCGCCGCCCTTCCCGTGATGCCCCGCGGCTGACCTCTGACCTCGTCGCCCTCGTCGCCCACCCCTCCTCTCGGTCCGCTTCTCCCCCCGCCCCCGCCGAATTTGCAGAGCTCCGGATCCGCGGGGCGTTCCACCCAAGCGCAACTCCTCCCTTAGGGCCTGGAGGCTCCGGGCGGGTGCCGTCCCTTCGCTTTTCCTCCCTGCGGCGGGGCGCCGTGACGGGCCGGTGGCTGCGGCCGCGTCCGGGAGGCGACTCAGTGAGTGGGCCGGACGCGAACATGGCGGGGCGGCGACGAGGGCGGGCGACGGCTGCGGCGCGTTGGGGCCGGGCGGTGCCGCGGGCGGCGCGGGGCGGGGCGGGGCGGGGCGGGGCGGCGGGAGGAGCGGGAAGGGGGTGGGGCGTCGGGGCCTCGCGTCCTCCCTCAGCGCCATTTTGTGGCAGCGAGACCCGCAAATAAAGGGGAGCGCCGGGGCTGCGGCGGGAGGAGGAGCGCGGGGGCTGGGGGTAGTGCGGTCTGGAGGTCCGGCTGGCCAGCGGGCAGCGCGGCCTTGGCCTATGTGACTGGGCGGCGCCGGCGCGGCCTCCGTCTGGAGAGGTAGGTGCGGGCCGCCGGCGGGAGCGGCCGCGAGGACCTCAGGGTCCCTAGGGCTGAGGTGCGGTCTGCCGGGGAAGGGGCGGGCAGAACTCCCAGGGCGAGTCGGGGCTCCCGGGCCCGCAGGCCTCCCGTTAGCTGCATCTCCTTCCCGCCTGTGGGGACACTTCCGCCGCCCCGAGGCCATTTTGCCTCCATCCTCCGTCCTGGGGGCGAGGTGGGCGCTCCCGCGGGCCGGCCATACCGGGAGGCCGCCCCCTCGGTGCGCGTCGAGTCCCCGCCTCTCCGTGGCCCCCTCCCATCTCTGCTCTGGATCCCGAGGGTTGGCGGCACGAACGAGTTCAGCAAGGGGAAGAGAGCGGTGTTCGCTGACCAGTTTTCCCGTCGCGCAGTAGGTTATTACTGCGGCTGCATCCTCCTGAAGACTTCCATTTTTAAATGATGGCATGCGTTCTGAGTGAAGAAAGAATTCCTTATTAATTCAGTAGAGGGGGGTTTTCGTGCAGTTTTAAAGTCTCGTCTTGGGTATCTTTAAGGCTGTTACTTTTACTTGATTTTTGAAAACAGTATTTCATTAGTCAGTAGACGACACAGTGGAAAAGTCCAAGTTCTTGTTTTGATCTCAGTTTGATCTCAGAGGACTGTGTTACAATCCTAAATAACTGTTTCGAAAGTAAAGAGACGGTTCTTTTGCCCCGAGAAGAGTATTTCCATGAGTGTATTTATAGTCGTGAGTTCTCCCGTCTAGTTTTGTATCTCTTAGAATTTAGTTAATTCTGTTACTGAGGAAGGTAGTGGAAGTCCCGGGTCTATCACGAGTTCTCGTTTTTTAATTTTTAAGTTCTGACCATTTAAGTTTTTTATGGTAGGGGCATATATCGTCGTCATTCATGCCCCCGTTAAGGAAAAAACCATGTGGGAAAATCTACAAGATAACCTAAATTTTATTTAATACTGACGTTTACTAGCACCTGATGAGGCAAGTCGGGGAAAGAAATTGCAGTCCACCAGGTGGCATGAGATAAGGATGTAGTTAATTTTAAGGGGTTGGGTGGGTGTATTTGGGGAGTTCTTTCAGAGCTTACCTTGTCTTAAACAGATAGCTATAGCCAAGTGGTCAGTATTTTCACTTCTCAGTGGTGGAACTTAAGAATCAATTTCCAAGTCCCAAAGGAGGAAAGTAGTAATAAAAGTGTGTCCCAGGCACTGCTGGTGTTTTACTTAACAGCTCATCAGAACTTAATAATACCTAGTTTTCCTGATTCAATTTTGGGTCATGCCTGCTCATATTTTTGTGTGTTAGAAATGAGTTGGTTTGTATGATATAGCAAATCTGTAGTAGCTCTACAGTGTGGAGACGAGATGTGTAATAATTATATTTGTACAGGACGTTAGAGCTTTCAAAGACCGTTGTGTTCTTGTATGTATGTAGTATAAAATCCCCCTGAAAATATTTTGTACTTGGTGGTCTTAGCATCTTCATATAATTGTATGTTATCTTACTCTTGAAAAAAGTAGTTTACTCTTAAAATTAAGTTGATGGGTGTTGTACCAAAACTAGACCGAGGTTGTGTTTGGTTTTATGCTTGTTTTTATTTTTTAAATTATTTCCTACATTTTTGCCTCTAAATGTTTTCTGATATTCAGCCTCTCAGAACAACTTTTCAGTATTCCCATAACAGTATATCCCATTGGATATTAAGCTGGTTGATCAGGCTAGAACTGGGCGTTACAAATAAATATTCTTTAGTTTTAATTTTTTTAATGCACATTAAAATTATCTTTTGATGATATTTTATTTGCAGAATCCTTTGTATAACATTTTTATGGCTCTTGAGCTTTGAGATTGGCAGCACTTTGTAAGGCAGGCAAAATTGGTATCTTTTTTTTTTTTTTTTTCCCCTGACTTGGAGACCGCAGCCCAGAGTTAAGTGACTTGCTCAAGATCCATTGACTGATAATAAGAGTCCGGAAAAGGTGGGCATCTGATTCCTAACCAGAGCCAAGGTTGTATGCTGTCAGATTATTTTCTTGAGTTTACTTAAAATTACTTTCAATGAGGTACATGCTTTCTCAAATTGTGTTGGCTGGTGTTCACCTCCCTAAGAGAGAACTGAGTTGCGTAACTTAGGTCATTATGCTAAGAGCCGGGGAAGTACTGGGATCTGGGATGCTAGGCACCTAGCCAACCAAAACCGAACTCTCCGTCATAAAGTATTTCTCAGTGTTAAAAGCATCAAGAGTACATGGTGATTCTGAGATCTGAATTTCAGAGATTATTGTGAATTAATCCATGTGAATAACTGAAACCTTTAAATAATTTTAAGACCATGTTTTAACCAATCTTAAACCTCCTAAAAGGTAGCCAAATTGGCCAATTTTAAGTTTTTTTCTCTTTTGCTTTTCTGTTTTTTAGTTAAGCTTATTCATTATTGAGAATGAGAGAGTAGAAGAATAATCCATCTCTATCAGTTACCAACTTTAGAGAGGTGCTGTGTTTGGGGTCCTAACGGCCGATTTATTAATGGCTGTTTTGACCAGAGTTAATCATTTAGTGACTCATAATCATTTTCATCATCTGGAAAATGGAGGCTAACTTCGACTTTGAAAAGTTGTGATTATTGTGTGACTCATAGTAATGAGTGTATATTCATTCCCCCCCTTTGCAAGATTCAGGATTCAACTCAATAGTTATTCGATTTTTCTGTTATTTTCTTTCTTTTTTTTTTTAAGATTTTATTTATTTATTTGACAGATCACAAGTAGGCGGAGAGGCAGGCAGAGAGAGAGAGGGAAACAGGCTCTCTGCTGAGCAGAGAGCTCAGTGGGGAGTGTGAGTGATCCCAGGACCCTGAGACCAAGACCTGAGCCAGAGGCAGAGGCTTTAACCCACTGAGCCACCCAGGCGCCCCTCTTTTTTCTTTTTTAAGATTTTATTTATTTGACAGAGAGAGACACAGGGAGAGAGGGAACACAGCAAAGGGAGTGGGAAGAGGGAGAAGCGGGCTGCCTGCAGAGCAGGTAGATGTTTAACGACTGAGCCACCCAGGGGCCCCTAGTTATTTGATTTTTCTGATATAAAAATAGATCTAAGAACCTGGTATGTGCACTGTCTTCGTGAATCTAGAATTGATTTTAGATGATTATCGTGCTTTCAGTTGTAATTTAAAGGTTGCCTTGGAGTGCCTGGGTGGCTCAGTGGGTTAAGCCTCTCCCTTCGGCTCAGGTCATGATCTCAAGGTCCTGGGATTGAGCCCCATGTTGGGCTCTCTGCTCGGCAGAGAGCCTCCTTCCCCATCTCAGTGCCTGCCTCTCTGCCTACTTGTGATATCTCTCTCTCTTTCTCTCAAATAAATAAAATAAAATCTCAAAAGAGTAAAAAAAAAAAAAAGGATTGCCTTGGGGAATAATTTTCTTAGTATACGCATGCAATGTGAAAATCAAATTTGAGAACCAAGTTCTATTTTGACTAAATAATTGTGTGTTAATACTTTTAAATTTAAACTTGTTCTAATTTGCCTTTTGCCAAGCTGCTTATTTAACTCTTACAGCATATATGGGCTCTGAAGGAGAGATTGACTTTGAGTGGCTAAAAATCAGGGAGGAATTTTTCAAAATGCTTAACCTTTGAATTCCCAAGTCACATATTCTATAACATGTGGAATGACGTGACTCTGAGAGTCAATGTGAAATGCAAACCTTTATGCAAAAACTGCATTTATCTTTGACATATGTCACAAATCAATAAATTTATTTTTATAAAGATAATATATATAGTCTCAGAGTGATATGTAATTGAAGTTTGTCCACCATCAAACTTTTCAGAAGAGAATATAAACCAATGTTTAAAAATTTTAAAAACATGCTGTTTAGAGGTTTAAAAATTCGAACTCGTTACGCCTGGGTGGCTCAGTGGGTTAAGCCGCTGCCTTCAGCTCGGATCATGATCCTGGGGTCCTGGGATTGAGTCCTGCATCAGGATCCTTGCTCGGCGGGGAGCCTGCTTTTCTCTGCCTTTGCCTGCCACTCTGCATGCTTGCGCGTGCTCTCTATCTCTGACAAATAAAATCTTTAAAAAATAAATAATAATAAAATAAAAACTCGAGCTCACCAAGAATTCTACAGTGGGACTTAGAGCAGTGGGGCTTAGAAACAAAGACAAGAGCAGGCAGGTCATGATCCCTGGGGTCTGGGGATCAAGCCCCCACATCAGGCTCCCTGGTCACCAGGGAGTGTGTTTCTCCCTCTCCCACTTTCCCAGTCTCTTGCTGTCTCTGTCTCTCTAAAATAAATAAATCATTAAAAAAAAAAAAAAAGACAGGAGCAACAGGTCTTCATTGTTATCTCAGCTTTTGAATTCTCTTTTCAGTTTCTTCAAGAAGTAGTTATTGAGAGTCTTTTTTTTTTTTTTAAGATTTTATTTATTTATTTGACAGACAGAGATCACAAGTAGGCAGAGAGGCAGGCAGAGAGAGAGGAGGAAGCAGGCTCCCTGTTGAGCAGCGAGCCCGACACGGGACTCGATCCCAGGACCCTGGGATCATGACCTGAGCCGAAGGCAGAGGCTTTAACCCACTGAGCCACCCAGGTTCCCGAGAGTCTTTGTTTTTTTGATGGGGAGAAGGAAACTAATAATTGCTTATTTTGTGCTAGTCACCGTGCTAAAGATTAATGTTTATCTTTAGAAGTAGCTCAGTAATTTTGAGGCTTGGTGGTGATACTCCTTTTGGGGATGGGGAAACTGAGGCTCAGGTTTTGAGGCTTTTTTTGTTTTTAAAGTATGCTGCCCTTTTATAGAAAAGCAGGATTACTAGAACTTCTTTCCCGTGTTTCCTAGTCCTTTCAATGCCTTTTAAAAACAGTATCTTATTTGTTGCTAATTAAGCTTGCAATTAATTTTATTTTAATGGAATAACCTGAATATGTATTAAGAAAAGAATGAACAAATAAACCTAGGGAAAATGTCATGTTGTAGAAGCATTTACTAGTTTATAACTGGAATTTATATTGCTTAGGTTTTATAACTAAAATTTTGAAGAGCTATAGTGCCCGTTAACTAGTTAACAGGTAGACTATCTGCAGTGGAAAATTTAACTATTTATACAGCATTCTTACCACAGTATTTGTTATATTAGGTTTCACATTTATTTTCAAAATTTTACAGAAGGTCATCTTGGTTATTTTGGGGGGAAAATTAGATTGGCTTATTTAGCTTACTATTATGATTTCAGTAGTAACCGAAGCAAATTCATTTGTTCATATTTCCATTCAGCATATGTTTGAGTGCCTGCTGTGTACTGTGGCATCAGCAGTGAATGAAACAGCTCTCATGGAGCTAATTTTATAATTGGGAGAAACAGATAAGTATGTAAAATATCATCATTACAAGAACCTATGAAGAAAAATAAAGCATGATGTGAGGGGATAGCAGAGGATTGGCATGCACTATTTTGAGTGAGATGGGGAGCTTACTTTAAGAAGGATTTAATCAGATTAGTGGCATATATAGGTACACATATACTAGTTAAATTGGCTAAACGTTCCAATGGCTAGAATCCATGTTTACCTAGTATATTTAGCTCAGACAAGTGGGATATTCCAAGGAAATGCCAAGCTTGATAGCTGGGTTCCAGTAGGTTGCAGTAAAGTAGAGCACTTTAAACATACTAAAACAGAAGTAGATCTCTGTGGGGATAAACAAGGTGAAGGTTTGTTTCCCAAATGATTGTAATCACTAGTGTCATGTTAGGATAGTCACTAAGTAGCTGTCCATTATTTACAACAGAGAATATAAACTGGGCAATAAGAGGTCTAAAGTTAAACAGACCCATTTAAAGGAAAATTAGAAAAATATACAGACCTTAAGTTGTGGAAATATGGTTATGTCTTCATAAATATTGGTTAGAGGCTTGATCAGCTTCATTAGCTCAGAAGAAAATGACATACTCAGGTTTTTGATTGCTGCATCCAGTGATAAGATTATTAAAGACGGAATAAGCCAGTGATATATGATCAATTTATGGTTTTTTTCCTAAAATGTACAGTATATCTAGTCTGAAAATGAGGTTTTAGTGGCAGTATATGATTGGAATTTCTGATTTACAGAGTTGGGATAGTATGTAGCATAAAAAATGGTATCAGAAGATTGTCTCCTTTTGAGGAATCTCAAATAATACAAAGTCCAGTAGCTTTTAAAAATTAAGTTTTTCACTCTAAGTTCTTTGGCTAATTTTTTAAAAATTGAGGTATAATTGACATGGAAGGTCAGTTAATTCCAGGTGTACAGCATAATGGTTGGATATTTGTATATTCTGTGAAATGCTCACAACTTTAAGCCTGGTTACCATTTGTTACCACATTGTTAGAAAAATTCTTTTCCTTCTTTACTTGTGAAGACCTTTAGGATTTATTAGCAACTTTCAAACATGCAATACAGTATTACTAATTATAGTTACCATGCTGTGCATCTCCTTGACTTACTTCTCTTTGGTTAAATGTTTAATAGTTTGGGATTTGTAGTAAGTATGAGTAAGCAAAGTGAATATCAAGGAAGTGTAAAAAATATAAGAGGAAGATTCATGCCAGTGCTGTTGGAAATAAAACCTAGGAATAAATTTAAATTAGCTTGTGTTCTTATTTGAATATTAGAAAGTAGAAATGTTTTCGGTGAGCATAATAAAGTTAATGAGAGTTTTTCTATTGTATAACCTATCTTTTGCAATAGGAGTTAGTAAATTTTGTATAAAATTACAAAACTAATTTGAGATACAAATTCTGTGGCATGAAATTAAACAGTATAGGAATTTTTTTTTTTTAATTTTATTTGTTTATCTGACAGAGATCACAAGTAGGCAGAGAAGCAGGCAGAGAGAGAGGGGAAAGCAGGCTCCCCACCGAGCAGAGAGCCCGATGCGGGGCTTGATCCCAGGACCCTGGGACCATGACCTGAGCTGAAGGCAGAGGCTTTAACCCACTGAGCCACCCAGGCACCCCTAGGAATATTTTTATAAAGGTTAAATATCATATAAGTGTTGTACAGTAGTGAATTATCGTGATGATAGATTCTATCTACCTTACTATAACAACATGATGCTTTAAAAGGAAAGGCTTAGCAACTGGAACTATACTTAATATCCTTTCAGCAAGATGCCTGGGATACTGCCTGAGGTCATTGTCTGACTTTAGCACAGTGATGTCACTTATGTAAGATTTGTCTTTCTCATGGGGTGGTTATAAGAATGCATTGAAAAGTTACATTTCAGTCCTTTATAGGACCATCAAAAGGAATGATTAACTTTTTTACAAAGGAATTTTTTTTAATAACTTAAGAAAACAGTGGTAATGTGTTAACAAAGGAGAAGGTGGGTGTGGAGTATACAGGAACCCTGTAATATTTTTGTAACTTTTCTATAAATCTAAAACTATTATTAATAAATAATCTAATGATTTGGTCCAAACTGAGGTCCCTAATTAATTGGTTTGGAAAAGCCAGTATTTCTTGTTCCTGCCTTAACTGAAAGAACATCAGTTGAACCTCTTCTCTCTGCCCCTTTTTCCTAGGATTCAAGATGACCAACGAGGAACCTCTTCCCAAAAAGGTGTGTTTTTTTTCCTGCAGTTTCTAAGTCCTTGGGGGGCAGGGTAGGGACAGTTAATAGAGATGAAAGGATTGTCTTTATTTCCTTATCTTTCACTCTCTTGCCTTATAACACTACTAACATTGTGGGTGTATAATGTGTTAGACATTGTATCTTGTATGCAATGTATTTTTAGAATATTTTCAGTTTTTGAAAAACTTGTATAATTATATCTCTGTGGTCTACTCTTAATCTTTGCCATGTGAATATTTCCACCTGCATAACTACAAATGTGAAAAAAGATTTCTTCACAACTTACAAGTTATTCTTTTTTTTATACTTTTTAAATCTCTTTGGTTGTAAGGTAAAACCACCTCTTTATATATCAACAAAGGGTTATATAGCTAGTTCTTAGATTCTGTCTTTTCCTCTGAAGTTTTTGTTTTCTAGTCTCATTTTCTCCCTGTTCTAGTTCCCTAACTTAACTATTTCCCTAACTTAATTTACTGTAGTCACTGTTACACACACACATGCACAAAGTTGCGAAATAATATAGTTTCTGAAAGTAATTTATACTTCAAATGGAGGGTATGAGCTTATTAACCAGTGAGTATTTAAATGAATAGTTTAGATGATAAGTATTATGGAAATTTGTCTTAAGTTTTGGAGTCCAATTATTCATGAAATAGAGTTTTACTGTGTTTTAATAATCAGAATTAACTGTGTGCTTTCTGTTAGACTTTTAATATATTTTGGTACAGTGATTTTCCCTGTTCCGTCATAGTACTATGTTACAGTTCCTGTTGGAATTTGAAACAAGTTTCTTACAAAGGAAACCTATGAAACATTAATTTCATACTAAAGCAGGAGAGGTCCCTCGCCTTTACAATCTTCATTTGGTATAGAGAAACACTTAATTTTCTCAGTTTACAGAACAGTTTCAGCTAGAATATTATACCTTTTTTTTTTTAACTTTTTATTTTGAAATAATTGTTGATACACCAGCAGTTGCAAAGAAATGTACAGGGGGGTTTTGTGGCACTCCTCATCCAGCCTCCTTCAGTGTTAATCTTGCATAACTATCAGACATCTTATATAACAATATCAAAACCAGGAGCTTGACATTGATACAATCCACAGAGCTTACATGTGCAGTGTGTGTGTTTGTGTATGTTAGCTCGGTGTAGTTTTATTGTGTGTAACTTAGTATAACCATCACCACAACCAAAATAGGTAACGGAAGCATTACCATTTTGCCATTCCTCTGTAACCCCATCCATCTCAGACCCTTGGCAACCACTAATAAGTTCTCCATTTCACTAATTATGCTATTTCACAAATGTACAAATGAAGTCATACATTATATGTAACTTTCTGAGATTTTTTTTTTTCTACCCAGTACAGTTTCCTGGAGGTTTATCCAAGTTGGTCCATAGGCTGTTTCTTTTTAATGGTGAATGTAGTTTTCCAAGGGTATGGTTATATAATAGTTTAACTATTCACCAGTTGAAGGACATTTGGGTCGTTTCCAGTTTGGGGGCTACTACAAATAAAGCTGTAAACATTTGTGTACAAATATCCCTGTGAAAATAAATTTTTTTATTTCTTTGAGATGTATCCTTATGAATGCAACTGCTGGGTTGGTTGTATGGCACATCCATTTTTAGTTTCAGAAGGAATTACCAAAATATTCTTCAGAGTAGCTGTACCATTTTACATTCTTAACAGCAGTGTGTGAAAGTTTGGTTTCTCTGCATCTTCCCCCAGCATTTGGTGTTAACACTTTTTTTTTTTAAGGCTTTTCTAATAATGTGTATCAATAGCTCATTGGACTTTTAATTTGCATTTCCCTAAGAATGATGCCTGTATCAAATATAAGTAATGTGCCTTTTAAAAACAATAAGAATTTTTAAAAAACAGTAATATGTACTGAGCCATTTAACCTGGGGCTCTGGAGAGGTTTCATATGATTCAGCACAGTGGTCCTTTGGGAGGGACCTTGTGTGTCTTCAGTAGTTAAGGATATTCCCAATACCAGAAATGAGCAACTAGGGGATGAAAAGGTTAAGATCCTATCTATAAAAATATGAAGAACATAAGAGCCAGTGGTATTTAATATTTTAAAGATTTAGGAAGAGCAGTCAGTTCATATGTTGATTCTCTTTATGTATAGGTTCGGCTGAGTGAAACAGACTTCAAAGTTATGGCACGAGATGAGTTAATTCTAAGGTAAAATGTTCTTTTTATCAAAAATATAAAATACTTTCTATAGAACGTATTGTGGTTCTATCCTATAATTATTTTTAAGTTATATTGTTTTGTTTTTAACATTAATACATTCTCAAATCATTTAATGTACTTTTTGACCATATTTTCTATGGTCTGTCTCTTCATTTTGTAAACATTGAGGAAAACATAACACTTTAAAGAACTAAAAAAATAACACTTTAAAGTACCAGCTTGGGTAACTTCTAGATGGCTAGAAAAACCTGAGTTTTTCTTGCAGAGGGAAGATACTCAGAATTTTAACTTTCAGCATTGGTACTTCATGTGTCGAACTTGCTGTGGGGAAAGACCCCACTCTGAGAAAGCTTTCAGTTGATCAAAGTGTAGACTCATTTGGATGTCATTTTTTCCTTTTCTATTTAATGTGTGAAAAAGGTGTAGTCCTAAAGGGTGCCATGTTTAGTTATGGAAGAAATACATTATATACTGATAGCAAAGTTACTCTTTCTTATAACTGTGACCTTGGTCAGTTCATATAACTTTGTATAATTTTCTCTGTAAGTTAGGGAGTTGAGTTAAATTACTTTCAAAGGTTACTCCAACCTCGGGATTTCTGTGGTTGTCTTACAAATGTCTTGAAAAGCCGAGAGTCGAGAACAGCGTTAAGGTTATTTATTTCTTTAACATAAAACAGGATCAGTGCATGTTTTGTATTGTCTAACTTAAATTTGTACTTTTTACATTTTATTACTTTGGGCGATAAATTTTTTAGATGGTGATTTTTAGATGACAAAATCTTTTTGATTTATTTATTTTGAGAGAGAGAGCGAGCGAGCATGAGCTGGAGAGGGGCAGAAGAAGAAGCATACTCCCTGCTGGGCAGGGAGCCAGAATCTGGGCTCAGTCCCAAGACCGTGGGATCATGACCTGAGCTGAAGGCAGATGCTTAACCGACTGAGCCACCCCAGCCCCCCAGAAGAGGTGTTTTATAAAATAGGCAGATGCAGATGGCATGTTCCGTTGTTAACTGGAGTCTGATAATTTCCCACCTTCCTTAGCTGTTCATATTGTGGACAAGCTCTTTATCTTCTTCATGCAAAGGACTGTTTTTTCATTGCATGCATTTATTTTCCCATACATGAAATTTAAATTCTTAGTATTCTGAAACACTTGTCCTCCTGCTGAGGTGTAAACCCATGCTTGTGATATACTGCCACTCACATGTTGATATTCTCTTTGTATCTCTGGTTAGTGTGCCTAGTCTTTTTCTTGACATACTTGTAAGGAAAGAAATCAGTAATATAATAAATAAAATTCATAGGAGTAATTTTTTATATTGTTGCTTTTAAGGTTTTTAAGTTCTGCAGTTTATATTCTTGAGGTCAGTTCAACTTCGTTTAGGGGATTCTCATGTATGACTTTAAAGTGAGTTTTTTCCCCCTCATTAATTCTCTTGGTGATTTTAAATCAAGTGCTACTTATTAACTGTTCTGTGTTTTCTGTCATCCTGATAAGGATGTTCTTGGTTGAGGGATGCCTGGGTGGCTCAGTTGGTTAAGCGTCTGCCCTCGGCTCAGGTCATGATCCTAGGGTTCTGGGATCAAGTCCCACACTGGGCTCCTTGCTCAGTGGGAGCCTGCTTCTCCCTCTACCTGCTGCTCACCCTGCTAGTGCTTTCTCCCTTGTTCTCTCTCTGACAAATAAATAAAATCTTTTAAAAAAAAAAAAACAAAAAAACTAGTTGAACTTTCATGTTTTTCTGTTCCTCTAAACACATAGTTCTTCCTTTTTTAAGATTTATTTATTTTAGAGAGAGAGTATGCAAGTGAGAGCAAGCACGAGTGGGGGAAGAGGCAAGGAAGAGAGAGAGAATCTCAAGTAGACTCCCCATTGAGTGGAGCCTTACATGGGATTTAGTCCCAAGCCCGTGAGATCATGCTGAGCCAAACCAAGAGTCAGACGCTTAGCTGACTGAGCCATCCAGGCATTCCTAAAATAGATCTTATTTAGCCTCCACAAAAGACCTTTATTCATCCCAAACACTGAGTGAAATTCCTCTTTTGTGTCCTAGGGACCATAAAAGTAAACAGTGTGCCTGGGTGGCTCAGTGGTTAAGCATCTGCCTTCGGCTCAAGTCATGATCCCAGGGTCCTGGGATCAAGTCCCACATTGGGCTCTCTGCTCAGCGAGGGTCCTGCTTCTCCCTCTACCCTTACCCTTTGTTCATGCTCGAGCGCGCGCTCTCTCTCTCTTTCTCAGGTAAAAAAATAAAATCTTAAAAAATAAGCATGCCTGGGACGCCTGGGTGGCTCAGTTGGTTAAGCCGCTGCCTTCGGCTCAGGTCATGATCCCAGGGTCCTGGGATCGAGTCCCACATCGGGCTCCTTGCTCAGCAGGGAGCCTGCTTCTCTCGCTGCCTCTGCCTGCCTCTCTGCCTGCTTGTGTGTACTCTCTCTCTGACAAATAAATAAATAAAATCTTTAAAAAAAAAATAAGCATGCCTTTGAACAGTCTTTATATAAAAGGTGAATTAGTTTGGTATTATGGGAATTTTTTTATTATGGTATAATATTAATACATCTCATAGCAAAGCTATCAGAGTTATTAAAGTTTTATAGAAAGATTTTCTAAAATCAAAGGTACGTTGACCCTTGAACAACACAGGTTTGAACTTTGTGGGTCCATTTAATGTGCAGATTTTGTACAGTATAGTACTTTAAGTGTATTTTCTTTTTTTTTAATGTTTCCTTTCTCTAGCTTTATTGTAAGAATGTAGTGTATAATATATACACAAAATATGTGTAATTTAAGTGTTTATATTATCAGTAAGGTTTCCTTCTGGTCAGTAGTAGGCTATTAGTAGTTAAATTTTTGGGGAGTCAGAAGTTATGCACAGATTTTTTACTCTATAGGGTTTGTCACCTCTAAACCCCCACCCTACACTGTTCACGGATCAACTGTACATTTTGATAGCTGTAACGGAAGAGCAGCTGAAAAGCATAGGTCTTCAGGAAGCAGGATAGCAGACATTCAGGGCATGTTACTTTTTGTAAGTTGCTTAAACATAAGACTGGAGACCTTGTTTTCAACAGTAATCACCAGGCTAGCATAGCCTGTGTTTTGAGGGTAGAGGAATATAAGAAGGAAGAAAGATTCCCTCAGATAGTATACGTCGTTTATGCAGATTGTTTCTGCCAAGTAGGTGTGGTTTAAAGAATTGTCCTGGAAAATAGTATATTCTCCCTTTTTTTACAGACAAAAATAAATACTGCTTTGAACCACTGCTTCGGGTTTATGGTATTTTCACGAAAGAGCTAAGATAAAGAACCTTTTAGTCCTTTATAGTTAATCACGTTTCTTAGGTGCCATTTGTTTGAGGTAGACAGTATATTTGAAAGCAGTTAAGTTTTTTACTTCGCTTTTGTAATAAAGGCATCGTGCTGAGACTCAGTGATACAAAGTCCTGTAAGGTGTGTGAAGTGACCCAAAGGAGCATACTTGGTATATTCTCAGCAGAGAATACTTTTTTCTGTATTTTCTTTTACCTAGTTCCTGTAAGTTGAGAAGGAATAAAGAAGTGGCTAATTTTATTATTGGTTAAAAATCATATAGTGAAATTCTTGTCATTACTAAATTTATAAGTTTAGGTGTGGTGATTTTTCTGGGAGTATTAATGTGACAACTAATGTACGAATTTATTTTTGTACTAGATGGAAACAGTATGAAGCATATGTCCAAGCTTTGGAGGGCAAGTACACAGATCTTAATTGTAAGTTTGAGTTTTACCTTCCTAAAGATTATGTGAATATCTCCTTTTAGATTTTTGTTATAGACACAGGCTAATTGGTTTTACTAAGCAGTTGTAATGTCTGCACCCGGTGTGGGTCTTAAACTCATGATCCATAGATCAAGAGTCAAGCTTGGGGAGCCTGGGTGACTCAGTCGTTAAGCTTCTGCCTTTGGCTCAGGTCATGATCCCAGGGTCCTGGGATGGAGCCCCGCATTGGGCTCCCTGCTCAGTGGTGGGAAGCCTACTTCTCCCTCTCCCACTCCCCCTGTTTGTGTTCCTCTCCAGCTGTCTCTCTCTCTGTCAAATAAATAAATAAAATCTTATTTTTAAAAAGTCTCACGTTCATCCAACTAAGCCAACCAGGTTCCCCTAAGCAATTGTAATTTTCATTCAAGCATTTTGTTAAAGAACTCTCCCAAGCACTCACTTTATTGCTGCTATGAAATGGTTGAATGAACCATGATCCCTTTTCTTGAGGAATTCCTACCCAGTCATTTGGGGAAGACCGATATGTAATAATTATATAATAGCATAATTGTTTTAGTAGAATTACATACGGGTGTCTGAGAGTAGAGATGGGGAAATGTATAGCTACTTGAAACTTTCCTTGATGTGTCCATAAGTCTTTCCACAGAAGAATTGGAAGTGAAGCATGAGTTACTAGTTTAAGAAAGGGGATACATAGAAGCAACACATAATAAATTCTGAGAGCTTAATGTGTTAACAATAGGGTATAGGCACATATATACATATTTTTCAAAACCTGCTGAAAAGTAATACCAACAAAGTTTAATTTCAAACCATTTTAGTTTGTCAGTTTTCACTGAGTTAGCAGTAATATACTATTTGTGAATATACAAAGCAATATTGTTTTCCAAGTTCAGAAAGCTTAGTACCCTGAAATTTCAATTACTATATGACTATATTATAATCTATAGGTATTAATATTATGAAAGTTTTTTTTAAAGATTTATTTAATAGAATCAGGGAGGGAGAGAGCAAGCACAAACAGGGGGAGAGGCAGAGGGAGAGGAAGAAGCAGGCTTCCCTGCTGAGAAGAAAGCCTGACAAAGGGCCTGATCATGACCTGAGCTGATGGTAGTCGCTTAACCAACTGAT
Source organism: Martes martes (assembly GCF_963455335.1). Taxonomy (NCBI): domain Eukaryota; kingdom Metazoa; phylum Chordata; class Mammalia; order Carnivora; family Mustelidae; genus Martes; species Martes martes. The sequence continues at coordinate 7,978,929 of NC_137893.1, read as the reverse complement.
GCACTCAGGTGCCCTGAAAACTCTTTTTTTTTTTAAAGATTTTATTTTAGGGGTGCCTGGGTGGCTCAGTAGGTTAAGCCTCTGCCTTCAGCTCAGGTCATGATCTCAGGCTCCTGGCATCAGGCTTTCTGCTCAGGAGACAGCCTGCTTCCCCCTCTCTCTCTGCCTGCCTCTCTGCCTACTTCTGATCTCTCTCTCTCTGTGTCAAATAAATAAATAAAATCTTTAAAAAAAAAAAAAGATTTTATTGTAGAGAGAGAGTGCCTGTGCACGTGTTTGAGCAAGGGAGGGAGAGAGGGAGAAGGAGAGAATCTCAAGCAGACTCCTCCTAGAGCCCTGACTCCCATGTGGGGCTCAGTCTCATGACCCTGAGATCATGACCTGAGCCAGATGCTGAACTGACTGAGCCACCCAGGTGTCCCAGTATTGTGAATGCTTTAAGTGATAATTGTTTATGCAGTTATTGGCATGTTTTCATCTGATAGGTTACGAACAATATAGTCAGGACTTTGTGGACACGCTATGGTATAGACAGATGCAGATAATGAAGTTCCCGTGTTCTGTGGAGGTAGATTGTATAATAACATAATTCTATGTAGTGTTAGGTGGCTTTAAGCCTCTTAACACCACTATTTCCTAAAAACACTAATGATCAAGAACAAATTTCTTTGTTATAAAAATAGGATAGAAACAAAAGACTTGATGAATTTTTTTGCCCTTGTTTTTATTATTCTTGATAAAGGCAGTCAGAACTTTATTTTGGGTACGTCATTTTGATCCTGAAATTATATTTCATAATATTCTGGAATTCTTTTTTCTTTATTCATCAGCTAATGATGTCACTGGGTTAAGGGAATCCGAAGAAAAATTAAAGCAACAGCAACAAGAGTCTGCTCGCAGGGAAAACATCCTTGTAATGCGACTAGCAACCAAGGAGCAAGAGATGCAAGAGTGTACTGTAAGTATTTTGGATGTTTCAAGTCTTTTTGAGGAATTGGATTTTAGTCTGCATAATTACGTGTATTAGTATTTAGCTAATTTTACAAACTTAATGTTATAAGTGAATATCTCTTAAACTATAATTATGCTAAAATTTTGGTAGATTACCCCATTGTTGGATTTAAAAATACTTTTTTTGGCCAAGAAGTTACAAATTTTAAGTTATTCTCTGAAATTTCCATGATAGGAGAGTTAATATATCAATTCAGATATTTTTCTTGATGCCTGAGGGTATAAGAAGCACTTGCTCCTTGCTAAACAGACTGTCTTCTTTCTCTTCTGTCTTTAGCTCTCTGTGTATAAAATTTTTTTGTTAGTATCAGTAACTTCTTCCATATCTGCTTTTAATGTTATAGCTTTCATTTGTAGTATTTGCCATGTCTACATGGATCTGAAATCCAGTGACATATTTGGTCATTCAGCTCTGGTTGAGTTTAGGTTCAGTTATATGCTATCTTCAGTAGTCTTACCTATTCTTTTTTATTAGTGTTTGTATATACATTATGTAAAGTAGAGGTAGTTTTATCTGTTCTAATTCTGAAAATCTGAAGTTTAAAAAAAAATTGATTTCTTTAAAGTTATCTCTATACCCAACGTGGGGGTCAAACTCACAACCCCAAAATTGAACTGCATGCTTGCTTTTTTTTTTCTTTAAGATTTTATGTATTTATATGCAAGAGAGATCATAAGCAGGGGGGCAAGGTGGAGAGAGAACAGACTCTGCTGAGCAGGGAGCCTGATGTGGGATTCAGTCCCAGGACCCTGGGATCATGACCTGAGCTGAAGGCAGACGCTTAACTGACTGAGCCACTCAAGGGACTGAATTGCATGCTCTTGACTGAGCCAGCCAGGCGCCCCCAAAATCTGAAATTTGCTTGAATTCTTTTGTGTAATCTCCGTTGGTCTGATACATTGTTTATTAAATCTAATGCAGGAGACAATATTCTGGTCATTGGGGACTGATAATATATGGGACACAATCTTATTCCCAGTTCTTTTCTCACCAATATAGTGCTCTTTAGGGCTCAGTCACGGTCCTTTTATTTTTTTTTATTTTTTTAAGATTTTATTTATTTTTGACAGAGAGAGATCACAAGTAGGCAGAGAGGCAGGCAGGCAGAGAGGGAGAAGTGGGGGAGCAGCCTCCCTGCTGAGCAGAGAGCCAGATGCGGGGCTCGATCCCAGGACCCTGAGATCATGACCTGAGCTGAAGGCAGAGGCTTAACCCACTGAGCCACCCAGGTGCCCACAGTCCTTTTATTTCTTAAAATTACTTTTCTCAGTAATCACATACCTTCACTTTCTGCAATTTCAACTCTTGACTATCCCAGCCTTTGGTTATTTTTTTAATCTGGACATACGGTTCCAGGAAGTCTTGCCCAGTAGTTTGAATATAGTTTTCTTTTCTTTATTTGTAACACCCACTCTATCCCTTCAAAAAAAATTTTTTTTCCCTCTTAGATTTTCATATCTAATGGAGTGGGCACTGTGTCTCTAGAGTTTCAAATTTCTTTAATTCTTTTCTTTTTCTGTTAGTAAGGATTCCAGATTCTACCCAGTTTTAGGTCTCTGTTTGTATGGCATTCTGCTAGATGCTTGTCACGCATAAAGGATGCTCTTACCTTCAAAGGTCTGACTGCTGATAGAGTGTGAGTGGATTGTGCCAACAGTTACATCTCATAGCACCAGTGTCTCTTGAATTCTTTTTTCTTGAGTCCTACTCTTACTCTCCTAGTTCATATACTTTTTTTTAATGATGGTTAGATACCACACAGTGGATGGCAATGCCTTACCCCATGTCAGGACTGAGGGCTTATTGCATCCTTGTCAAGAGGAGTGCTCCTTACATACAACACATAGTTCTTAGACTTCTTAACACTTAACTAGACAGTGTATGCTGTTGATACACTCCTGTGATTCTCCAGCTATTTTATATATACTCTAGAAGTTTTGATCATATCGTGCCTGATCAGAGCCTTTGGTGATGCTCTATCACCTTTTGTCTTCTCATCCCAGGTTTTTAAGGCTATTTGAACTAGAACATAACCATTTCTAGTTACATTTTTTACAGCTCTTCCCTGCACAGATAAGCTGAACAACTCATTTTCAGTTACAGAGTAAGGTTTTGCAGAAAGGGCAGCAGGAGCAAAAACACAAGGAGAGGGCAAGATTATATGTGCAGATGAGGGCAGTTCACTTTGTAAGCCTAAATACTAACTATGTCAGTGTTGCAGAGTCGTGTTTTCTTTAGGGATCCCAGCCTGTGGTGTATATAACTCCATGACATGCTTTATCCCTGTTTGGTTATCTTAGAAACTGGTCTTACATTGAATAAACAGTTGTACTTTTTTGTTTAAGATGAGTTACTTAAGAAAACCTCATTAAGCTAAATAAAAATTACTTCTGTTTGCTCAGTGAAATAGTAAATAAATTCCCAATCCAGATATTTGTATTTTTTACTAAATTTATGGTAGAAATTAGCAGTTTATAAATTAACTTTAATCCTATTTAAGCCTTAGTGTGTAGCAGGATGTTGAACCAAATCTACTTTGGGTGTGAAGAAAGTGATGCATTTAATGCTAATAAACTGTATTTCATATTTTAGAAATGTATTTTTAGTGTGCTAGTAAGTAATACAACTGAAGTGGAAATTGAAGGTTTCGTATGTAAGTAGTGGGGTTCTGGTGTGGTAGAAAAAGCCCTAGATTGGGAGTCAGGAGGCTTGAGAACTATTTTCTGGTCTTAAGTTCTGGCACTGAATTAACTGTATCCTTGGACAGTTAGCTTATGTAATTTCAAAAATAAGCAGTTTGGACTTGATCAGATACCTTCCACCTATACAATTCTGTGATTCAACTCCACTCAGAAGGAAAAATTGAATACATACTTTTATTTTGACTTACAGTGCTATTTATAATGCTGTAATGCCAACTTACATAAATATAAGCATTATGTATTTTTAAATTTGGAAATACAGATATGTATTTTAAGTACAGTGTGATACAACTAAGTGTATTTTTAGAAGACTTATACATAGAATAATTTCCATAGATACGAACTGGAAAGAGTAAACCACTGTATTTTTTTCTGTTTTTAAGACTCAGAGAGTGCGAGTGCACAGTAGGGCAGAGCAGAGGAAGGGGGAGAGAGAAACTTCAGTGGGGCTTGACCTCATCACCCTGAGATCACAACCCTAAGCCGAAACCAAGAGTCAGATGCTTAACCTGCTGCGCCACCCAGGCACCCCTCCCTGTACTCTTATATGATATTTTATATGTGACTTTTTTCTAGTGGATATCAACATTTTTTGTAAATATAACAGTGAATTGGGGGGGCGGGTATCGTTTTGGTTGCAAAGTGGGATGTAGCCTCTTTAAAGATTCCAAATATGGAAATGCAATCATAGCCTTGATTCCTACATGGATAACCTTAAATAGTTGTTTGTAATTTGTACTTTTCCTAGAGGATGTTAAGCTCAAAGGGGGAAAGACTTAACAAGTTGGTAAATTCTGTGAACGAAAGGGATTTTATCCCACCTTCCTATGTATTTATTTTTCTTTGATTTGGTAGTAATTGTGTTTTTTTGCTTTGTACAGACTCAAATCCAGTACCTCAAGCAAGTCCAGCAGCCTAGTGTTGCCCAGCTGAGATCAACAATGGTAGACCCAGCGATCAACTTGTTTTTCCTAAAAATGAAAGGTGAACTGGAACAGACTAAAGACAAACTGGAACAAGCCCAAAATGAACTGAGTGCCTGGAAGTTTACGCCTGATAGGTAAACAAATCATACTCCCCAGTCAAGACTTCCCTGACAGTCCCACTACGAGAAAGCTGTGGTGGGACAGCCAAGTACTCGTTTCCACACCAAGACTCAGACTTTTTGAGCCAAAAAAGCCACATTCTTATACTATCCAGCTTGTAATGGTTAATGTAAAACTTACCAGATGAACCTTGTGTTTCAGCTTTTTTCTCTTCCCCCTCCCCTTGCTTCAGAGGCCTGATGGCGTCGGACTATTCCGAAGAAGTGGCCGCCTCCGAAAAATTCCCCTTCTAGAACATGTAGACACTTGAGAAATGTTTCTGTTTGAAGAAAATAGAGAGAGAAACAGAAGTCTTAAGTCTGTGGCACACTGTGTCTTCAGACAGTTTGGAGGAATGAAAACCTAGAGATTTAAAATCATGAATTGAACATGTAAAATTCCAGTAAAATGTAAAAATGGAATATGCATCGCTCTTAACCTTGAGCATAGTGACTTAGAGACACTGTATATCAGTTTTGCCAATAAGACTGTGGACTTCGTGATTGTTGTTGAACTTCTGGGTCAAAACTCAAATGAGGTGAATTTTGCCTTTAAAGAGTTTATTTGCTAAGAACCAATTTAATAGTCATGAGAGAATCAAATAATAGATTTCAATACAAGTAGTTCATATATTTAACCATTTAGTTTGGGGCTCTATATTACTTGATTGAGCCTTAAATCAATGTGGTTTTAATCAATGGTTTGTTCTTTGAATGGTTGCTATTGCTGTAGATCATCTTACTGAGGACTGTACAAACAAAAAGGTGTGGTATCAAACTGCAGGTTGAAACTGTTTGAAGCATTATAAACATTCATTTCACTACTAGATTGTATAAGGATATTGGCTGTGAAGAGACTCACTGCATTATTTTTTTTCAGTAGTGAAATTAAATCCCCATTCCATTCAACAGGCACATGTTGAAAGAGCATTGTCGTTGGTATTAATGGGGGAATGTGTTTCCTTCATTGTATTTGGGGCTTTTGTATTGCACTCTTGATATTAAATTAAATGTGCCTTGAAATAGTTGGTTTTTTTTTTTTGTTTGTTTTTGTTTTTTTTAAGTTCAAGGAATACTATGATGATTTTGTTGTACTTTTAACGTTTTGATTTTGGGGGGCTGTGCAGAGCAGACTGATTTTGGGAAAAATTGTTGCTGTGCTCTTCAAAGTGAAGGAAAAGGCTCCGTGTCTCATTTTTAAAGACCCACGTTTTTCCAGCTGGTATCGTAAAAGACAAGGAGACTTGACACTTCTTACTTTTTGACACCTTGTCCCAGGATATTGCAGTAGAAATTAATGTGGGACAGCTTCACAGGGTGCCTGCCAGAAGATTGGGGAACTCATGTATTGGAACTGTGGGTTGGGCTAAGTGAGATATTTTGTGAATTGAAAAAAAGGTATAGTGATCATTTCTAGCAAATTCATTTAATCATTTAGATAAATGAGGCATTATTTTCTTCATGCTTCCATCCAATCCTGGAGGTGAATTTTTTCGTCAGATCATTCTATAAGTCACCAGTGCGAATTTTCACTTGGTGATAATGGAGTCTAAGATGTGTGGAAGATATATGTTCCAGATTGTCCCAACGTTTAAGTGCAGTTTTAACAAGGGTGACTTAAGTTCTCTCTTAACCATTCAAATCAATTGTAAGTATCTTGTATGTTTGTGCTCTAGGGAACTGATTGTGGGGCAGAGGGTGGGTTGAAGAAGTGGTTTGTGTGACTTTACAGCAAGAAATCCGCTTCTAAAATTCTCACTATTTGTGGGGTTGGAGGGTAAGTAACCAAATCTGTTTGAAATTAGCTTATATTGCCACATTAAGGCATTTGTATATATTTTATTGCCGTTTAAGATCACAGTAGAAATGGCCTACGTATTTTTAGCAGGTCAAGAAATAATTCATAAAATGTATTATTAACATGTACTCAGATTCGTTAGCCAGCATCTTTCTTTGCCGCTTAGGTAAGAGTCACTGTGAGGTCTGTGGGTTTTCCTCTTCTTACTGTTAAAATGTTTTTTAATAAGGTCATACATGCTCATGTATAAAATTGGAACAGCATGAAGAAAGATGGACACAAAAAGTGAGAGTCACTCCTGGATGTGACCTTTCCTTCCCCAGTCTGTTCTCTAAGAGCAGTAACCACTGTTAAATTTCTTGGGTATCATCAAGATAATTTCTATACATATAGTGTCATTTTATAAATATTGATTTTAAATGTGAACATACGTAACATAGATGATTGAAGTTTGGCGTCCTCCTTCCCCCCCATCACCACCACACATTTTATCCCTTGCACAGTTTTTTTAAGTACATTTAGATTACTTCATTTTTAATGGTTATATAATATTTTCTTTGTATTAATAAATCATAATATATTTTAATCACCTGTAAATGGATTTTTGTTCTGTAAAGAATAGGCTATAAACGGTACTATAAATATTTCGTTAACCTGAAACAGAATAGTTCTCAATCAGTACTGTGTTTGGAATAATTCAAATAGAATGGGTTGTGGGCCCTCCCCACACACTTTCCTATTCTGTTTTAATTTTGAAAGAGAAAGATTGAGTTATCTTCTCTGCTTTAGTTAAGATATTCCATACATGTAACAGTGCATATATTTTAAGAGTATTTAAGAGCGATCTATTTCAGTTTTTTTGACAGTTCTGTTTTGCATTATAATCATTTAGGTAATTGTGTGTACACCTCTCAGATATCCTAGCCCCCTTCCTTGTGATCGGAAAGCAATGTGTAGCGTCTGTTCTTTTTTATAAATCTTTCTCCCAAAGTGTTTCCTTTCATATTTTCTTTGGAATTATTTGATTTTAGGAATGGGTTGGGAGGGTTGTAATTAAAATTATTCCAAAGACAGTTACTTGTAATTGAACTCTTCTCATTTTGGGGGATGTGATGAACACAACATAAATCTTACTACATGACATGGTAAGATGACAAAATGTGTAAAGAACAGTTTTCTTAAGACTTGTTTGAATAATCACTAATTTTAGAAGTGATAGGATTGTCTTAGAACAGGCATTTGTGAAAAGGTATAACTAGGAATGAAACATTCTGCATTCAGTTTATAACATAATTTATATGAAATTAAGTCAGGTCACAAATTAATGTATTGGTTTTATAGTATTTTTTTCTAATCTTTGTTAAATTCATATAGAAGGATTTTCAGGTTAGTTGGAAAACACTAATGCTAAATAGATTTTGTAAGGAAACAAAATTGTGGCATCATGGACAGTAAGGTGGGAGGAGTGCCACTGCCTGACAGTGGTACCTATCTCTGAACTCATGGGATTTCTAAACTCGTGTTCATTGAGGCCAAAGTGTGAGGATGCTAATGGGAAATGGTGGGGAGGGCAGGTGTCTGGAGCTGCAGTTGAAATGAACAAGAACACCCGCAAATAAAGTTGCCATATAGAGAATAAAACCCTTAGCAAGTGCTTTCACCTGAGGCTGCTTTGAGCAGCAATAACCAGGTTTTACTGTTCAACAAATAAATTTAAATTACAAACTTCTGCTTGAATTACAGCAGGGTAGAATATATACTATGGGTTAAAAAAATATGTACTATTTACAACACTGAGTGAAAGAATGAGAATTAGTTACAAAATGCTCTCATTTTAATTTTGAAGGCCTGTATAGGTTCAGATGCATTCTGAAGTAATACATCATCAAGTGAAAGCCCTAGTAAGTGAAGGAAAGAACAAAGTGTCAACAAAAAATTTTTTTAACCAGTTAGGTTAGCTCTTTCTGAACTTCACGCCATCACGAGAATATCAGACTGTCCCCGGTGGAGCATGTGACTCTTGATCTCAGGGTCGTGCATTCAAGCACCATGCTGGGTGTAGAGCCTACTTAAATTTTTTTTTTTTTTTTTTTTTTTTAAGTATCAGGGTGTCCCTACTCAAGTATCAGGTCACATCACAATTATGTACTCAGATCCCTTTAAAAGTGATCATTTCTCTTGTTAAGGCTGAAGAAAAGACCCAGGTTTCATTAAGGACTGTTATCAAGGCTTTGGATTGCATTTTTGCAGTTGCTGTGTATGTGTGTGTAGGTTCTGTAGAAGGTTGCACTAATACCTTGGTAACTAATTTGTGGAAAGTTTGGTGCTCCTAGTTTGGCAGATACTTAACATATTTGCATTATTTGTGACAAATAACCCTAGTCTTATTTTTCTGTTCTAAAGATAATCCTTTATAACATGAATAAAATCTTAACCACATATCAATATTAAATTTTAAAAACTTGTGTTACAGTTTAAGACTGCTCAAAAGTATATAAAAAAATGAGGGATTAGTGGATGGAAATATTCTTAAGGCTCTTTTTAAAAAGTTTCTTCAGTCAGTAGAGCATGTGAGTCTTGATCTCAGGGTCATGAGTTCAAGCCCCGTGTTGGGTGTAGAGATTTCTTAAAAAAAATCTATTAAAAGTCTCTAAATAAACAATTATTGAATATGCCTCACTTACTGCAATAAACATTCTTATGACAACTGCCTGTGAAGAGGCACCCTCATCAAATGCTACTTTAGCAACAATAAATATATTCTACGTTACTGCTTTTACCTTTTCAAAAACTTTCTGTTCTATGAAGCTGAGTACCTTAGTGTTTTATTAATATCGGTATATCTGAGGCTTGCATTAGTTAACTAGCTTGTTTCCATTTCAAATGATAATTTGGGATGAAACTAGATATCAGAATCCATTATTGGTGTAATAGAAGGTGTGGCCATTTGGGTACTTTTTGTTTAGGGTTTATTTTTGCTGCTGTATTGGCAAAATACTGAAATGCAGAAGATGGACGTGTTCCAGAAAAGAAGATGGTAATTATAGGGAGGCATCTGCCGTGACAGTTACATTCTGTACGTGTTACATCTATTGCTGTAATAATTGTAAGCAAAGAAGGTTGTAGACACTTGTCTTCATTTTGTGATGGATGGCTCTTTCCTTTGCAGCCAAACAGGCAAAAAGTTAATGGCGAAGTGTCGAATGCTTATCCAGGAGAATCAAGAGCTTGGAAGGCAGCTGTCCCAGGGACGTATTGCACAACTTGAAGCAGAGTTGGCTTTACAGAAGAAATATAGTGAGGAGCTTAAAAGCAGTCAGGATGGTAAGGGGTTTTTTGGAAAGTTTGGTTAACTTTGCACTGGCTTTAAAAAAAAACTTGCCAGGCATGAATATTGTAGATGAGGTTCTGTATGTACTAATCTGTGCCAGTGGGTCTAAAAAATTACAAATGAAACATTTCTAGTTGAGTCAGCAAAGCCATTTAATTTTAGTGGTTTCCCCCCATGCACACTCTTATTTATTGTACAAATTTTGTAAGTTTTTGGTTTTGGGGGGATTGGAATTTGGTGAAAGATAGGCTGTTTATTACTAAGGCATTAAATACACAAATTTATATTCAATATTTAAAAGGGGATTATCTTCATTTAACCAGTTTCTAAGTGTAAATCTTGAAAGTATTAGGCTACAGTGGTCTGAAAATACAGAATTAATTGTACCTGTTATGGTCCTGTTTAGTAAATAAGATGTAATGTTTAAATTTGCTAAAGATAAACAACTTAACTGTAAGCCCCTGTTGCCCCCCCCACCTTTTTTGGGGGGCAAGTATAGCTGCGTCCCTTCTGTTTCTCTTCTTTTTGAGGAAGATGAATAGTAACTAAAATATCCGAACTCTGGAAATTAAATTGAAAGTTAAGGGATGCCTGGGTGGCTCAGTCAGTTAAGCATCTGCCTTTGGCTCAGGTCATGATCCCAGGATCCTGGGATCAAGCCCGGTACTGCTCATTGGTGAGCCTGCTTCTCTCTCTCTCGATCCTGCTGCTTCTGCTCTCTCTCTGTCAAATAAATTTTCAAAATAAATGGAAATTAATATATTTGACAATTGCAAAGATCAGTAATCGATATAATACCTTTAAAGTACCTTTTCAAAGTGATAGTTATTAGTTCTTAGTACTTGTTAACATAGTGACTAGGAGATTTTGTATAGTAGCAAAGGACTTTACCCTCTGTCAAGCATTTTTTTTAAGGTCTTAATGAACATGTGTTTTTTATCAATTTTCAAGAGTGATTTTCTCTGATTTTTGTTTTCATTATAGCATAGGCCTCTTTTGAGTGTTAGATTAGAGGACCCACTGCTCCCTAGGGCTAGACCTGCTGTGGAGCTGAGACAAACACTGGCTAGGGGGGTAAGGAGGAAGGGGACCAGCATGTGGGCCCACAGGTAAACATGTTGAGTGGATTTGGGGAGCTATAATCAGTTGTATATGGCTAGATGGTTTGAATCAGTTTTAACTTGGTTGCTTTAAGATATTTTAAGCATGTCTCCCTTCCCCCCCCCCAAAAAAAATCAGTCATTCTTCAATGACTATTTTTTAAATTCCAAGCCAAAAAAAATTAAAAATGTTTTGTGATTTTCAGAATGGCATTCATTCACTTAAACATTTATTGACTATCTGGCTTTGTGACAGACACTAATATTTTAAAATATAAATCTTTAAAAAGTACAATATGTTTAAGAGATATTAAAGTAGGTTTGACTCTCCTTTGCACAGAACTGAATGACTTCATCATTCAACTTGACGAAGAAGTAGAGGGTATGCAGAGCACAATTCTAGTTCTTCAGCAACAACTGAAAGAGACTCGCCAACAGTTGGCTCAGTACCAACAGCAGCAGTCTCAAGCTCCAGCCCCAGGTACCAGCAGGACTACATCTTCCGAGCCTGTAGGACAGGCCGAGGCCACAGGTAAAGACTGCAGTCGGCTGGCCAACGGACCAAGTAATGGCAGTTCCTCCCGGCAGAGGACGTCTGGGTCTGGATTTCACAGGGAGGGGGACACAGCCGAAGATGACTTTCCTTCTTCTCCAGGGAATGGTAATAAGGCCTCCAACAGCTCAGAGGAGAGAACTGGCAGAGGAGGTAGTAGTTACGTAAATCAACTCAGTGCGGGGTATGAAAGTGTAGACTCTCCCACGGGCAGTGAAAACTCTCTCACACACCACTCAAATGACACAGACTCCAATCATGACCCTCAAGAGGAGAAAACAGTGAGTGGGAAAGGTAACCGAACTGCGGGTTCCCGCCACGTTCAGAATGGCTTGGACTCAAGTGTAAATGTACAGGGTTCAGTTTTGTAATATTTTTTCCAGCAAATTTTTATACAGTGTCATTTAATTTGGGAGAGGATGCTGTCCAGAAAATTAACGCATACTTTTTGTCACAATTTGCCTTTTTTTGTGGGTGTGGTTTTTCCCCCCGCCCCCTTTTTTTCCCCCTCCCCTTTGCTTCAATACCTCTGCCACTTTGGAAATTGTAACAGTTAATTACCTTGAATGTTGCTAAAAGGACATTTTGTGTAGGGTCAAGTTATTTTTATATGAGTTAATGTGAAGTTGTAAATGGAAATCTTTCCTTAAAGTATAACACAATGATGTCTGTATGAATCTGTGTCTCTCCTAGAACCTGTGCTGTGTAAGGGCATTCTTACTCATGCTGTTATTATACTTATGCACCATTCAGACTTGTTAGAGTAGTAGATGTGGGTTTATGACTGCCAAGTTTGCCCAGTACAGTAGTTTTATCACTAAAAGTTGGACTTGCTGATGGAGTCCTATAGTAGTTTCAGTGTTAGATACAGTTTTTCCACCATACATCTGTGCATTTTCTCTTTAGGTGACTGAATGTTTAAGAAATTTGTGTGCATAGTTACTCAGTTTTTATGAACTGTTGTATCCTGTTAATGCATATTGCTCTGTGACTCCAGTATATCTTATCTGTACTGACCAAACCTAAATAAAGATTTTTATTGTAACCACTTGCATTAGTTTTTTTATTTGCTTGTATGTATAGGTTTAGCATTTGTCACTTCTCTTCATTGAATTGCTGAGTTTCTACTCCTCATCCTTCAACATACCACAGTGGTGAAGCTTAAGTTCATGCATCAGTTTTGATTGTGCACTTAATTTTTAAGGAAGGTATGCTTTATGGTGTGTGGCTGGCTCAGTGGAGCGTACAACTCTTGATCACACGGTTGTGTGTTACAGCCCCACATTGGGTATAGTAATTACTTAAAAAAATAAAATCTTTTAAAAACAAGTAGGCTATGTTTTTTTTAAATGAACATGGAATTTAGGACTATAAATGTTTTTTCTGACTTGTAAAAATAATTATACTCAAATATTTTAAATATAAAGAAAAGTATAAAGAAGAATAGTTACGTATTAGTTTTTAGTTGAAAAGTAGATTTTATTTTTGCAAAATGATTTCAGGTACCTAGGGTATCTGTATCGTCAATGATTTTTGTTTGTTTTTTTTTAAGATTTTCTTTATTTGACAGAGCACAGGCAGAGGGAGGGGGAGAAGTAGACTCCCTGCTGAGCAGAGAGCCTGACAGTGCTTCATCCTAGGACCTGAGATCACGACTGGAGCCAAAGGCGGATGCTCAATCGCCTGAGCCACCCAGGGGCCCCAGTGATGTTCATTTTAAAACACTGGCCACATTCAGGTCATGATCTTGGGGTCATTAGATCAAGTCCCACATCGGGCTCTGCGGTCACCACAGAGTCTGCTTGGAATTTGTCTCTTCTTCTGCCCCTCTCCCTGCTGCTCGCTTGCTTGCTCTTCCTCTAGAGTAAATCTTTAAAAAAAAAAATCAAAAACATTAGCCACTGCTATTATAATAACATGTCTGCTGATACTACGTGGTAAGGCTGTGGGGTGTTAAAATGAAGGAGAAAATGATTTTGACTCAAGGTTGCTTCATTGTCTGATTTTATTTTTTTTAAAGGTTTTATTTATTTGACAGAGCAAGACACAGCGAGAGAGGGAACACAAGCAGGGGGAGTGGAGTGGGAGAGGAGGAAGCAGGCTTCCCGCTGAGCAGGGATCCTGATGTGGGGGCTCAGTCCCAGGACTCTTGGAATCATGACCTGAGCCAAAGGCAGAGGCCCAACCCACTGAGCCACCCAGGCGCCCAAGTCCAATTTTTTTTTTTTTTAATTTTGTTTTCAATTTTTTTTTTAAAGATTTTATTTGTTTATTTGACAGGCAGAGATCACAAGTAGGCAGAGAGGCAGGTGGAGAGAGAGGAAGGGAAGCAGGCTCCCCGCTGAGCAGAGAGCCGGATGCGGGGCTCCATCCGAGGACCCCGGGATCATGACCTGAGCCGAAAGCAGAGGCTTTAACCCACTGAGCCACCCAGGCGCCACCCAAGTCCTCTTTCTTAATAAAAGATTTTATTTATTTATTTGAGAGATGGAACACAAGCAGGGGGAGTAGGAGAGGGACAACAAGGTTCCCACCGAGCAGGGTGCAGAATGCAGAGCTCCATCCCAGGACCCTGGGATCATGACCTGAGCCGAAGGTAGATACTTAACGACTGAGCTACCCAGGCGCCCTCCTGTGTTTTTGCTTGTTTAACTGGCATACAGATCCATCTTGTCTTCATTGATGTGTTTAAGATACTGCTCTCCCCGACTCTTGATTAGCCTCTCCTGTAGTCTCAAGTAAATAGATCCTACAAAATTTTAAATACATTTATTTAGCATAATTTAACAATTTGGTGTATATTAAAATACTAAATATTCACTTGATTTATGAAGTACTTTTGACTTTGGTTTTTCTCATGTATGTCCTTTTTTAACTTGCCCAGTTTAAACAAAAATGGAATTTCTTTGGTGTTCTGTAATCTTTGGTGTACAATAGGAAATTTTCAACAAGCGATAGAAGTTTTATGACCAAATTTAATGTAGACCTGTTGTATGTCATTACCAATTTTCAAGTTTCTGTTTTATCTGTGTTAGTAGATGAGTAACTTGGGCAGAGAACTTTCGATTGTACAGAGCGAGTATTCTTCATTTTTGGAATTGGATACTTTTTTTGCTAGTATGACTATGATAAGAGAGGTGGTAAGTCATAATCCAGGATGAGAGAGTGGCCTCTGGAACTAATGGATTTGAATCCTGGCTTTACCACTTAACCTTCTTTATGGCCTGTGGAAACTCGTTTTTCCGTCTGTGGCTCAGTTTTTTCCTGTAAATTGCATTAAATGACTTAATACATGTAAAACGCTTATGACAGTGCCGAGCACAGAGTGACTGTTCAGTAGATATTAGCCATTACTATTATCTCAAAAGTTCCAGTCCTGATGACAGGCCATCTCCCTTGATCAAACTACTTCAGATATAAATTTGTATTATTGGATAGAAAAGATAGTAGCTTACTTTAAATGGATTGTAATGTCTTGGAGGTAATAGTGAAAGGCTGTTAAAAGTGTATTACTTTGGGAACCTGGGTGGCTCAGTGGGTTAAAGCCTCTGCTTTCAGCTCAGGTCATGATCCCGGGGTCCTGGGATCGAGCCCCGCATCGGGCTCTCTGCTCTGCGGGGAGCCTGCTTCCCCCTCTCTCTCTGCCTGTCTCTCTGCCTACTTGTGATCTCTGCCTGTCAAATAAATAAATAAAATTTTTAAAAAAGTGTATTACTTCTTTTAAGTGGGGCAAGTGGGAGTGCTGAGGCATTCTTTTTTTTTTTTTTAAAGATTTTATTTACTTATTTGACAGACAGAGATCACAAGTAGGCAGAGAGACAGGCAGAGAGAGAGGGAGAAGCAGGCTCCCCGCCGAGCAGAGACCCTGATGCGGGGCTCCGATCCCAGGACCCTGGGATCATGACCTGAGCCGAAGGCAGAGGCTTTAACCCACGGAGCCATCCAGGCACCCCGTGCTGAGGCATTCTTTAGATGACTCCTGGAACTGAGAACCCCACCATTTGGCAAAAGCTTGAGTGTACTGCCAAAGAAGGTTAATTTTAAGGGCAGTCGACTTGGATAAAACCCAAAAAGTTAGTAAGATAGTTTCAATGTCTCTACTTTAGCATCATTCCAGGAATATTTGTACTATGAAGATAGTAAAAACAAAAACAAAAACAAAAAAGAACAAAAAAACCTTAACATTTTGATTTCTATTGAATACTTAACATGCCAGAAACTGATGCATACTTTATATGCAATTTTACTCTCACCCCCTTGATATGAGGCACTTGGGTGTTTTACAGAAAACGAAATGGGTTTCAAAAGGTTAAGTGATCCCCCAAGGGTTGGCAAGTGTTGGGTCAGCCCTTTAGCTGCTGTCATCAAAGCTTCCCGGACAATACCCACCTCAGAGCTGGCAGCAGAAGCGTATCTGATTCCAAGAGCCCAGGCTTGGTGCTGTGTCCTCCCGCCTCATCCGCTGGAGTAGGAGGAAGTACTGCTGGAGCTGAGCGTGACATCTCGCAAGAAGTCTGAATGGTTGCTGTGCCAAATACGTAGGAGCTGGAAACAGCCAAATGAACCAGCAATGCGGCGATGGGGGAAAATGCAAATTATAAAAATTTCGAATATATAGTTGAAGATGCTGGCTAAAGTAAGAGGCTTTAGTTAAGAATAGTCGTAGAAGTGGATTGACTTTTGAAGGATGCACCAGTTTGTGGACGAGAGGGATGAGAACTTTTCATGAAGGTCTGGCGTGACGGAGGGTGGCGCACCAGTTGCCATCTCTTCACATAAGGTTCAGTGGATGCTGCTGCCGGGAAGGTTGTAAAGAGAACAAACAGAACCATGCTTGGTACAGAGGGCTCTCTAGATGTTTGTTTTCTTGGCCTCTCAGCTCTATTTGATGCAACTGAACCCTCTTGCTTCTGGAACACTTCTCAGAAACTAGAGGGTTCAGTTGCATCAATGAGTTGCATCAGCTGCATCAAACGTAAGGCAAAGCCATTCTTTCTCACAGTTTTCTCTCAGATATTCCTTATTTTTCATTAGTAGCAGTTTGTCCTCTAGACCATTGCCCCCTCCTTTGTTGACTCTTTCTTGGGAGTTCGTCTATCCCCGTGGTTATAATGAGTACTTCTTACAACCCCGGGTGATGTTACCTTTGATTTAGAGCCACCATGGGGGACGTGTGCCAGGAAAGAACGGAGCTCCCACTATTGCCAGGAGCTCACCACAAACCAGCTATGGCCAGTCCACAGTGTTGAGTCACTGCTCCCTCCAGACTAACCGGGGAGTTTGCTACGTGGGAGGTAGTGGGAATTTACTTCCTGGCTTAAATCGGGCCAGTACTTCTGCAACCCTATTTGCGAAACTTAACCCAGAATGGTTGCAAGGTCCCTTCAGGAGAAACTGGCTCAGCAGCACTGCTGTAGCTGTGGCCTCTCACTTGCACTTGGAGATGATGGTGGCCGCCCACCCACTCCGCGTGCCTAGGCAGCACATGACTGTAGATCTGATGCCATTTTCAAAATGATACTCTACTTTTGCCTATTTGTTGTTCTTCATTCCTATCTGGCCCATACAGAGCTCTGAATAGAGCTTGATGAGCTACTATAACGAGGAACCAACCCCCTGCCGCAGGTGCTGCGTAGTCCCTCAACAGAAGCAAGCAAGTATCCTTTCAGTTTTGCTCTTAACTTGGTTCTTGATCGAGCCTCTAGGTAGGAAACAGTTGAATACATTCCTTGCATCCAGAAGAATAAATTCATATTCATTTGTGTTAGGCACTGGGCATAGAGAATACATTATATTCATTCATACTTAATTCCTGCAATGTTTTAGGGGCTATGCATAACGCAGTGTAACAAGATGATCTTGCAAAGCTTATGTAGTCTACTACAGGTGACAGGATGAAACTACGAATTTTAACATCTGGTAAGAAGACAAGTTAGGTAGATGATGCCAATGGGCACCAAATGCAGGAGGTAGGAAGGCTTCCTGGAAGAAGTGATGCCTTAGTGGAGTGCTTGCTACCCAGTAGGTTGGTTGACAGAAGATAAGTTACACCTGAGATTTTGAACAGAGATGAAACAAAGGCTAGAAGAGGTGGATATATAATGAGTTTGGTTTAGATGTGTTAAACTTGATGTGCTTGTGGGAGATTTTAATGGAGAGGGCATCTGCTCAGGAGACAACTAGATGAGAGAGATTTCAGGGTGGTCAGCATATAGGGGTAACTGAAGCCATGGGAGTGATGGGTGTTACCCAGAGTGCTGGTGCAAAGTAACAACCTCAGGGAAAATATTAAGGGGCAGTCAAAGTAAGCCCACAAAGGAGACTGAGTAGCCTCAGATGTGAGGGGACACCGGGGTAGAACAGAGCATGAAGCCAAGGCGCAAGTTCTGTACATTCCTTGAACTCTTATGTTTCAGAACAGGGAACACAGTTCAGACAGAAGGATCTTAGATTTGCTGCTGAATTCTTAAGGAGGACTGCTGGTAATCACTATTTCAGACCAAGGATCTCTTCCAAAGAAGACACTGTTAACCAAGCTATACCTACTGCGGGGCCAATGCTCTAGCTGTCTTCTCTGGTTCATTTGGCCCATCCGCATACCTCTGCAAAGTCTTAATGTAGATTCCTAGGACCTAATGAGTTTTCAATCTTCTTGAAAGCTCTTCAGGAGGAGGCTTGGCGGCAGCTTCCCTCGCACAACCTTGTAACAAATTTCTCTTGTCCTAGTGTTCTCAACAGGTTGCACTGCCTGCCTCGAAACCCCTTTCCTTCCTCCCATATCCAGAAATCTTACCTTCCTCCCAGGAATCCAGTGTGGATAAATCAGGATGTTTTCAGTGTCATGTGTTAGTTTGTCTAATTCAAGCTGGCTTAAACAAGGGGGAATATTTGTCTCACATAGTTGGAAAATCAGAGGTTGAATTCAGACACTGAACTTAGGGTTGACCTCAGAGATGCCCTCAAAGGCTGTACTCTCTCCCCTCTGTTCTGCTGTCCTCAGTGTGTTGGCCTTGCCAAGGGTCATGCTTGTAACCATCCCTCAGAATAATACACTGCTTAACTATAACTTTAACTAATGAGGAGTCGTACTGGTCACGCAAGCATGCTTAAAGATGACCTTGAGAAAAACACGTACTAGCAGTAGTCCTCTAGTGGAGGGGATGATACACGTCCTGGAAGCCGAGCAGCTGGGAACACCGGCCCGCTCAGGGTGGAACACCAGCCGCTTCCCTTTTTCGTTGTCTCCCCCATGTTGTCGGAGAAAGCCTCCTCCTCCCTTTAAGTGCGTTTGCACAACTACGAATCGTGCTGCTGGACCAGACATGCCCTGCTCTTCTTGTTTACTTCGTTTACCTCTAAAACTTGTGACCTACGTATGACTCACATTCCTCCTTGTTTACCTACTAGACATACGGCTAATGTATAACCTTCTTTTCTTCTCTTTTGTTATCTTGTATCTAATAAATACGGGATTGAGGTGTTGTTCGGGCACAGTCCTTCCAGCTGTCATCCCCTGCTCCCATTTTCTTACAGCTGACTTGTTTGTACCTCATTCTTCCCCTGTGCGCCATTAGGAAAGCAGCAATGCTGGCTCCCCTCTTGCTCAAGGCCTCGCATCCAGACACTGTCCAAAGGAAAGAAGGATCCATCCTTCTATTTCTTAGAATTGAGAATATTGTTCTCAGAGCCAAGCCAGCCAGCTTCCCTTCACCCTTCTGTGGCCAAGATTGGGTCACATATCTATTCTGAAACGATTGCCCAGGGCTAAGATTGATTAATTAGAGTAAAATGGATGTTGGGAATCAGTCACTATAATTGATCTATGGAAAGAGGTGAAAAGTATCAAGTCCAAAAGCCATGATGTCCCAGCTATCGCCGATTACCCCACCCAGGTGTTTACCCTTTACTCAAACACACCTTGCCAATATTGACAATTATTGTTCGATGTTAATTACTCAAAAAAGCTTTAAGAGTTTTAAATATTTGCTAAGATTTATTTGAGAGCCTGTGGGCGCGCATGAGCAGGGGAGGGGAAAGAGAATTTCAAGCAGATGCTGCGCTCTCACGGAGCCCAACTCAAGGCTCAATCTCACAACCCTGAGATAATGACCTGAGCAGAAACCAAGAGTCAGATGCTTAACCAACTGAGCCATCCAGGTGCCCCTAAGATTTTATTTTCAAGTAATCTCTACCCGCAATGTGGGGCTCGAACTGATAACCCGGAGACTGAGTTGCATGCTCTGCCAAGGGAGCTGCCCCAATTATCAGTCAAATATTTAAGTTTCCATATCTGTGGCTGACTCTAATCTCTATATGGGGTTTTAGGCAGCCCTAGGGGATTGTTAAAGCTTTTGGATAATATCATGAAAATTTATTAATATTTATTAATGCATTAAGCCCCTTGTGGGTCCAACACTGCCCTGACGGCTAGAGAGAAGACAAGGCAAGGTCTGTCTCTGGAAGGGTAGGCTATACTGTGGGGTGTGCCTAGAAGCAAACACCCAAACCGGAGGCTGAAAAGTGAATGGGTGGGGGGAGGGGTGGGTATTAAGGTCCTAGATAGCTCTGAGAAAGTCTGAGCTTTGCGGGTAAGAGGAAGTCATAAAGGGTTTGAAACAGGAGTGGTCCAGCTTGTTACCTGCACCCGCTTCTTGCGGATTTCTCCAAACTGTTACCTGGAGGAAATCCTTTTGGTCTGTGGGACTAGGACACTCCGACCTCCTCACACATCAGCGCTGGAGCTGATCTGCCAGCATGATTATAAGGCAAGTGGTGCCAACCCACAGAAGGCACGGAGAAGGCTCTGCCCAGAGGAGAACCAAGTTAACCCCTAATGAATGGATGATCACTGGCGCCCGGTCAAAATGGAGAGGAGCTTTCGAAGCCACCAGAGCAGAAGCACACAGAGAACCGCCTGCAGGCCTGCAGCTGTCAGGATTCGCACCCACATTCTCGCCAGTGGGATTCGAGTCCCAATCAAGCCTGGGTTGAACGTGGGGTATTACTGCCACCCCCACTTTTCAATGACTCGAAAAACGCTAGGTTCAAAAAAACCCACCCCCGCCCCCCAAAACAAAACGCCAAGACAAACTAGGACACTAGCGTTCGGATAAGGGCCTGAGGTGGGGGGGGGGTGCGGGGCCCAAGGGTCCACCCACCGCTTCGCCCCCACACCGCCCGCCTCATCCCGGAGCGCCCCGCCGTCGCGCCTGCGCACGGGCGCCCGCGGAGACGGAGGCGGGGCGGCCTGCGGCTCCGCCCCCCGGCGGGGCCTGTGAGCCGCCGAGCAAGGCTTTGCCTCACTCGCCCACAGCGCCAGGCGGGCAGCAGCTCGAGAAGTGGTCGTGCGGCAGGATGAGTGCAAGCTCTGATCCCGTGGTCATCGTCGCGGCGGCGCGGACCGCCATAGGTAAGTGGCCGGCGTTGGCTCGGCCGCGAAGACCCCGGAACCTCCGGGACCTCCCGGAATCGGCACCCCGCGCCTTCTCGGGCCGCCCGGCCGACAGTCCCACCCCGTCGTCGCCCGCGGTGCCCACTCCGCCTCGCGTGCTCTGATTGGGTCCGCGGGTAGAACCACCGTGCCGCCCTGCTCTCCCATTGGCTGGCGAAGGGAGGCGCTCTCTTTCGAGTCCTCTGGTTGGCCAGCTCCTGGAGGAACCATGTCCGCCCTGTGGCCGCAAGGGCGGGGCCGCTGGTGGTCCGAGCAGGGCCGCGCTGCTGAATGGAGGATTCCTGAGAATTGGCTCCCCGTGCTTAGTGCGGCAGAGATTTCAAAGCCCTGGGCGCGCGGGACTGTCGAGCCCTTTTGTTAGGGAAGCGTGGGCCGACCCCGTCTGCTGGCGCTTAGGAGATGGGTGCGAGGGTTTCCCGCGGGTCCGCTCCGTACCCAGACGAGCCGCCTGGGTGCCCTCGTCGCGCCCGCCTTCCCTTCTGCCCTAGGTTCCTTCAATGGTGCCTTAGCCGCTGTCCCTGTCCGTGACCTGGGCTCAGCTGTCATCAAAGAAGTCCTGAAGAGGGCCGCTGTGGCTCCCGAAGAGGTGTCGGAGGTCATTTTTGGACACGTTTTGGCAGCAGGTAACTCCTCGGAGGTCAAGTTCATTGGAAGCAGCCCGCCAGCACCCCGCCCACACCTCCCGCTCCCGAAGCTCAAGTGTTTAACTCCGGAGATCCGCTCATGGAGTTACCTCTGCTGGGATTCTTCCTGTCGCTCCCCTGCCGTGCCCCTGTCCTTAGCTTCTGTCCAGCTTGATACCCCGCGACTTTCCTAGGCGTTTCCTGATGAGCCCGGGCTAGACCACCACCCTCCACTGCCTTTTCATTCTTCTTCTTCTTCTTTTTTTTTTTTAAAGAGTTTATTTATTTGACAGACAGATCACAAGTAGGCAGAGAGGCAGGTAGGGAGAGAGAGAGGGGAGCAGGCTCCCCGCTGAGCAGAGAGCCCGATGGGGCTCATCCCAGGACGCTGGGATCATGACCTGAGCTGAAGGCAGAGGCTTTAACCCACTTAACCCAGGCGCCCCTGCATTTTCATTCTTTAGAACCAGACCCATCAGAGAGTATACACAGCCCTCTATGTGCCCCTAAAGTGTCACACATTGAACGAAAGTGGATGAATTCCTCCTTCGTGCCCTGCACTGTGCCAGGTGCTGGGACGAGGGCTCCAACAACACAGGTAAGGTCCGGGCCCTCAGGCCTGGTAAGGCTCACTTCCCAGCTCCTCACAGGGCTGTCAGTCCCTGAACGGGGGCAGGTGAGTCACCAGAGTGCTCCAGTCTCACTTCCCACTGAGTTTCTAGACCCTTGACCACTGACAGTTCTTAGCCAGTTATTAGTAACTAGGTTCATGCTCAGGCAGCAGCACAAATTCTGATCCTGGTGGTAATTGGAAATGCTCAACCAACTTCTGTCCTTACCCTGTCTGAGACCTGGCCCATTTTTGCATATATTCATTTTATAGTTTTGTAGTTCTAATTCCTGATTCTCCTTTCTCATATTGTCTTGAGGGGCCATAAAGTTGGAGCCTACCACTTTCTCATGACTCTCAAGGGCTTTAAAATATGTAATATTCTCAGACTGGCTGTCTTCAGCCCACATCCTCTTTCCTTCTCAGACCCATGATTTAGACTTACTCAGATGCCACAGGGTCCATCATGCTGGTTTCTCTATTATCTCTTCCACATCTGTGCTCCCTAGTATCTCCACATAATTATAAAACAAATAATAGCTATGTTCATTGAGGGCCTGCTGAATGCTGGGCCTTTAAAGCACTGGGCTTAGTGCTTTCACTGCTTTACTGAGTCCTGTCAGTAAGTGCATTGACTTGTATTATCTCTGTTTTGCAAATGAGTAAATGAGCTTTTAAGGGGCACAGTTTGAAGTGCAGCTAGTATTTGAATCCTCATCTGTCCTACTCCCTAAGCCTAGGTACCCTCCACAGTCTTGTTGAAAGATCACTGGAGGAACATTTCCTCCTCCTTATGATATTAATAACTTCCTTGTGGAAAAGAAAGTTTATATCCATAAGCACAGACTAATCCGTATTCAGGGGCTAGACTGGCAGGTATAGAGCAGACACGGGCCTTTTTCTGTCTGGTTGGGAGTGTGGCTTGGTTCAGCTTGGCTGGGAAGTGACAGGAGCCCAGTTGCTCATCTAATATCTGTGCACTTTCATCTAAACACTTTCCCCTTCTGTTTGATTGCTGAGCTGTCTCTGTGTTCCCTCTGCCAGGTTGTGGGCAGAATCCTGTTCGACAAGCCAGTATGGATGCAGGAATCCCTTACTCTGTTCCGGCATGGAGCTGCCAAATGGTCTGTGGGTCAGGCCTAAAGGCCGTGTGCCTTGCTGCACAGTCCATAGGGATAGGAGACTCCAGCATTGTGGTTGCAGGAGGCATGGAAAGTATGAGCAAGGTAAGGCCTCGGAGAGATGGCTGTCACTGACCTCTTGCCAGTAGACTCACATCCGTGCCATAGCAGAGTAAACTGACACATAGCAGAGCTGAAACCAAACAGTAAACACACAACAAATGGATTCAACCTTCATCTCTACATTGATGGTTTTATTTTTATATTTTTAAAGATTTTATTTATTTATTTGAGAGAGCAAGCAAGAGCATAGGCTAGGTTGGAGGCAGGGGGAACAGAAGGAGAGGGAGGAGCAGGCTCCCCACTGAGCAGGGAGCCTGACACATCCATAGTTATAGAGTCACATAGTCACAACAGCTCTTAGAGGTAGGAGGTATCATTCAGAGTTTACAGATCAGGAAACTGAGGCCCAGCGCCAGAATTCGAATACAGATCTTCTGACTCCACGTGTTTCCATTCTATTATAGCTGCTATTGAATTGGTAGGAGTTAAAAAGATCCCCACCTAGAAATCCCTTTCCATTAGTTAATTAGGCCACCTGATTATTCTCACTATAGGCATTATGTCTTTTATCAGAGGAAGTTACACACTGTTAGCATCATTTATGCCTTTAGATGAGCTCCTCATTTAACAGATAACTAGTTGCCTCTTTGGAAAGAATAAATGAGGTTCTTAAGGAAATCAGAATGGAGAGATTTGGTGATAAATGGAAGTAGGGTAGGAGAGTAACAGCTTTTCAGGAGTAGAAATGCTAGAGTAGTCTGCTGATTCCAGGGGTCTCCAGGCCCCACACCCTGGGTGGGGAAGAGGATGGGCCAGAACTGGGGAGAAGGGTCGCAGGGGGGTCTAGGTAAAGACTGAGGAGCCACTGGGTAGTTTTGAGTGGGATCCTAAGGACAGAGCTAGTGACAGACAATCCCAAATGCATTTGTGTTTCTTGTTTCCAGGCTCCTCACTTGATTCATTTGAGGGCAGGAGTCAAGATGGGGGAAATGCCCCTGGTGGACAGCATCCTCTGTGATGGGCTTACTGATGCGTTCCACAACTATCACATGGGCATGACAGGTAAGGCACACACGGCCGAAAACACACTGAGTGCGGACAGGTTTCCAGAAGGTCCTATAACCACTGGCTTTGCAGGTGCTCTCTTCTTGAAGGGCAGGGACCGTGTCCTGATCATTCTGTCTTTCTCTCATATAGAACGTAGAACTCAAGCACAGAAGGGACACTTCATTTTAGACTTGAAGAAACAAGCCCTGAGACGTTAAACACGCCCTTGCTTAAATGGATGTGGCAATGGCTCTGGGTCCAGGAGCAGTAGGAATCAGGTGGAAGGCCCGTGAGAAAGTAGGGGAAAGAGCAAGAGTCAAAGCAGAGGGAACAGTGTGTGTCAGGCTGAGGCAGGGCAGCACGGAGCCACGCGGAGCAGTGAGAAGCATGGGCGTCTTGGCCACCGAGAGTGAGAGTGGCAGCAGGGGTGGCGGGGGAGTGTCGCCACACCCCAGCAGCCTCTGTGGGCGCCGTGCCGGGGTCTTCCTGGTTGTCGAGTCCAGGCTAGAGGTTCTCAAAGTGGGGTACGACAGCCGACTGTCTCGATGTCACCTGAGGCTGTCACTGAAAATCCAGCTCCTGAACCCTTTCTGAGGGGTTGTGGGCTGAATTACGACCTTTGGAAAGTCCTGTGTTGAAGCCCAAACCCTAGGACCTCAGAACATGACTGAATTTGGAGTTAGGGCCTTTTAAGGAGTAATTAAGTTAAATTTTAAGGAGTAATTAAGTTAAAGCGAGGCCTTTACCGTGGCCTCTAATGTCATCTATCTGGCAACCTTGTAAGAAGAGGACGGAATACAAGAGATGTGAGCCCAGCAGAAAGACCATGTGTGGACACGGCGATGCGGCAGCCGGGAGGAGTGAGGCCTCAGGAGGAAACAGACCTGCTCACCGGGGACTTCTATTCTCCACAGTATGAGAAAATAAGTTTCTGTTGCTTAAAAAAAAAAAAAAGACCTCAGGCTGCCATGATGTAGTAATTAGTAAAGACTAGACTCCCTAATACAGACGAATATACAACTGGCCAAAATCTTTCAAGCTACTGTTTTCAAAGGTCGACCACCAA